>NC_089190.1:76878-790917 GCF_947507565.1 Oscarella lobularis | reverse complement strand
AGGAACATTGCATCGGTTGCGACCCTGCATTGCATCAGTCGCGCACGTACAAATGGCTAAGCGGCATACCTGGCACAGACAGCACGGGAGAAACGTTTCGAAGACAGCAAGAGAGTTCGAAGTAGACCGGAAGCGAATTCGCGAGAATAGTTTTATAATACCGCACTCCAACAGTGAAAAAGAGGGTTTTAATGGTGCGCAAGAACACGGATACTAGAAGAAGGGGATTGGAAACGCGAGTTAGATGCGTGCCACGGTCACGTGTTTTTCGATTCCCGGATACTTCAGCTATCGTCGCTACCGAAGCGCTCTCTGAAGTCTTTTTTCGTGGCTAAATCCTTGTCGTTAACAATCAACCATTCGGTGCTGGACAAGGTGAACGATTTCTTCAATGACTTGAGTGCTTCCGGAGGACATTCAGACGAACTTTGAGTCTGGTGGAAACTTCTTCAGCCTAAAGAACTGTGTTTAGCGATACATATTAAAAATGCAACGTCTCACACAATTTTTCAAGGGTTTTCGATCGATCCCAAGCGCCTGTTGTGGTCTATCCGGCGCAATCGCTCGTAGTTTTTGGGCCGTCGTGCAATGTTTGTTCTTTTACGAGGCATAGTTACTTTGGCTCAGTTGCCCACTACAATGCATAAGTTTTACATATTCACAAAATATATCATTGTTGGCTACCGCTGAAATATCGGTAAAAATTCGACGAAGTATCGCGACTTTACGCGAGAAAAATGGCTCTATTGGAAAGCGGAAGGAGAAACGATCGTTGCAAACCACGCAGTTGCATGCCTTAATGACCGTTTTAGTGGTTGCCGCACGATTCCGGCACTAGCGGTGAAGCTGGGAGCGACAGTTGGACGACAACGTTGGAGTAAGAAGATTTTATGACATAATCGTCGATTTTCTAGCAAGCCTAGGCTGGAGGAAACAAAAAACCCTACGATACAGGCACCATATTTAATTCCTTGTCTGTTTATTCAATCATCGATCTTCCGGAGGACGTCCTGTGAGAGAGAGAAAGCCGAGTAGGTAGGCGACACGGCCGTGAGTGAGTGGGCGTGCCCGAGGCACGCATCTGGCGCATGGTTCATACGCTAACGCGCTAGCGTTTCCAATCCCGTTCTTCTAGTATCCGTGGTAAGAACAAGACTGCATTTCGCCCAAGTCTTAACCCTGAAGGAACTTCATCAAGCGTGTTGAAAATTAAACCTGCTAATGAGTACGAACAGGAACCCCTAGTCCCAAGTCTGCTACATGGGAAACAAACTTCATTCTACAAAATGAAAAATTCTTCTAAAGATATTAAAAGTATCTACTGCGCAAGGGGGTTTGACTACCAATTTTTGACCTTTCCTGCTCAATTTTTGGGGCATTTTTAAAGGGCGTTGTCAAATATTTTTTTTCGCGCGCGAACGCAAACCTCTCGCCCAACGCCCCTTCTTCCTTGGCAGCTCTGACTGCCAAACTACGACACAAGACAGCAGAAAATTTACCGGTGCTTCTCTCTGCCCCTTCGTCGCCCATCATCGACGAGACTCCTAAAGATCAGCGAGAATATGTGACGCGCCGAACAATGTAGCTAAATGACGAAGTTATGAATGAAAGCCTTGATATAATAAAGACACTCTTTCCAAATCTTGACGGATTTTAACCAAAAACATTAGGCGAATCATTAAAATATCGCACCGTCAGGAAAAACAACATACAAATCCTAAACGTCAGCCGCATGCACTGGGGGTCACATGGGCGTCGCGAGCTTGTGGATATTAGTCCGGCAAAAAAGTTCCAGCGCTGTGCGCGGGAAATATTTTTTTGACCAAGCTCTTTTTTTAATGGCCACGCCTTCCTTAACTAAACTATTTTTATTAACATTGTCCATATAAACTTAGGCGATGCTCATTACCAGCAACGAATTCTCTACAGATTACGTCTAAGTCTAAAGCATCGAGTTTGTCTTTGTTGACCGCAGAGCCTATCTGAGTTTTGAGTTATTGATGTGTTGAGTTTGTGAGTTGTTGACTTTGTTGTTTATTGATGTGTTGAATTTGTGAGTTATTAATGTGTTGAGTTAGTTATGCAAATAAAGTTACTTACCTTTTATAATGAGGAAGAGGGGCACCACAACATTATGAGAAAAAGCTTTAATTTAATCGCACAGGTTATTTAGCTTCTTAAGAGGTTGCCCGGGATATTCTCAACACGAATTTGTCAGAAGTTTGGTTTACTGGAACTCACATGGTTCCATTTCCACATTGCATTCGACTCATAAAGATCCTGTTGACTAGTCTATGGAATTAATTTCCCCACAGCATTCTACTCGTAAGGATCCCGTTGACTGGTCTATGAAATGAATTCATTTTTTGGTCACAAATGTATAATGTACTCAATAACTTTTTTGAAACTTTGTTTTAGATAACTCGACCGAGTATCTCCTAATCACTATAAAACGTATTGCGTTCTGAAAAAACGTTATCAAGGTCTTTTCCTTGATGGTCGAGTCTAAATTATGTAAAAACCTGCGTACACAATTAAACATGACGTTCCGCATTAGCAGCAGCCAGTTTCTTTAATTCCGATACAACTATTGCCAAAAACCACCAATTTTTAATTTAATAAATAGCTAAATCAAAGAAGATACTAAATAATATTGGCCTATGTTTCCTGCGATAAAAACGGTAGAGACGCTATATGTTTAACTACGATAGCAGAAGTGAATGAGTATTACGTTTATAAAGTCGTTAATATCCTTATGCCGAGGTATGAGGCTGTCAAGGATAATGTTCTGCATTAAATAATTAAAGCGCGAACGCTGGGCCTCTTAATGACCTCGGCCATCAGTTGCCAAATCCTATTGATAAATGATCCAGAAGAATTCGATTTCCTTGCCGTCTCCGGCATTTACTGACTGCGATAAACGTCTTTTTACATGACCGATGTCTTGTTTTTGTAGTCCTTTTAAAGCGGCCGGGGTGAATGTATTCTTGGGTTGTCGGGCTGGAGGACGTCGTCTTCGGAGTACATGTATTTGTATGAAGTCTCAGAGAGGATGCGGTCGCTTAGGTCTTGTTTTTCGCGCATGAATTCCAGTTGAGAAGATATGGCTAAAGCCACACCTTCGTAAACCTGTCCCACTCTCATGTCCGTCAAAAAGACGATTATCAAAGAATTTTACTTTGAGCCTGAGATACGCAGTAGCGAACATTCAGTGGCGTACGGTACACCACACTGGCTGACTTGAGCGCCTTGTAAACCCTCAACAATTATTTTACTTAGAGATTAACGAGCCGTTCTCAATCCAAGACGCGAGCGCATAAGTGGGCGTAGCGCAGGCGCTTGAGACAAAAGCGCCGACAAACCCAAATTTTGCATGCGGCTTTGTCGCCACACCCTCATCTCGGGCAACTCTTCACTTTTTCACAACGACATTCTTGTTAACGGAAAGATAACATGTTTAAATATTTATAAAACGGAGGCTCATCTAGCCGTTTCCAGTGACCAAAGGAATACCTAACTAACAAAGAAATTTAATGAATATCGTAACTCAATTGAAATTCGACAAGAAAACCCTACGCTTGGGAGAACATCCTTTCCAGCCACGCCCTAAATTGTGCAAACCACTTCTACTGGAGGACAACCCGGGCTTAACGACAAACAAAATAGCCCGAAACTCTGCGGTTCTTCCCGATTACCGATCTCTTTTGACAAGCGCAAACAGTCTTCGTCGATGCAAAGAAACGGTTTAACTCGCGAGGTGTCGACCTCTCTCAATCACCATTACGCGCGTGGGTAGACAATAGCCTCGCAAGCCAGGCACTCTTCTTCGGTTTGCCGTGTGAGCGGTGGCCTGGCGTGCGTGGTGAGTGGATTTGGCTTTGCTCACAAAAAGAGAGCCTTGTGACACTTGCCAACGTCATGGACAGTTTGGGGGCGCTCTTCAAGGACGGTTACTTGCGTATTTTATAAGGCTCTGGAGGCAACATACGAATGCGACCTTACCGGCTTGTGCCTCGTAGTCTCGATTGCCAGACCCTCCTCCAGCGACCTAGGCTGGGTGAGCAGGGCATAGCGCTAAAGAGAGGACCTGGACGATCACTGTACAAAACCGTCTGTAAATCACGTGATCTTTCCTAGCTCTGAGACCAGTTGGCTTTCGGATCTCTAGTCATGCGTTTCACAGCATCATATCGACGTCTAGTTATGTTGAGAAAAGAGCTCGAAAATTTCAC
Source organism: Oscarella lobularis (assembly GCF_947507565.1). Classification (NCBI taxonomy): domain Eukaryota; kingdom Metazoa; phylum Porifera; class Homoscleromorpha; order Homosclerophorida; family Oscarellidae; genus Oscarella; species Oscarella lobularis. The sequence goes on along the minus strand of NC_089190.1, from coordinate 786,685 downwards.
TAGAAAAGAACTCCGGAGAGACTTAAAAAATGCACGACTCTCAGTGAAGAACGCTTCAAAAGATGATATAGTTAGTATTCTGCACGATTTTTTGTCCATGTTCATGAGAAAAAATTTGATCTCGACCCTACTTTACGGCGAGAGAAAGCGAGTTGGCAACGAGTTCGAAAGAAAAATCGCTTTCAAGCTAAGGTCGAAGAAGGCCAGAGACCTCGTCAAGAGGCTTCTGGCCTTAGCTGAAAAAGAAGACGAGACCACTGACGAGGAGGCCGCCACCGACGAGGACGAGGCCGCCGTCGACGAGAAGGAAGCCGCCGTCGGCGAGGACGAGGCCGCCACCGACGAGGAAGAAGCTGCCGTCGACGAGAACAAGGCCGCCACCTACGAGCACAAAGCCGCCGTCGACAAGAACAAGGCCGCCACCGACGAGGACCAGGCCGCCGTTGACGAGAACGACGCCGCCGTCGACGAGGACGAGGCCGGTACCGACGAGGACGAGACCGCCGTTGACGAGAACGAAGCCGCCGTCGACGAGAACGAGGCCGCCACCGACGAGGAAGAAGCCGCTGTCGACGAGAACGAGGCCGCCACCGACGAGCACAAAGCCGATGTCGACGAGTACGAGACCGGCACCGACGAGGACGAGACAGCCGTCGACGAGAACGAAGCGGCCGTCGACGAGAACGAGGCCGCCACCGACGCGCACAATGCCGATGTCGACGAGTACGAGACCGGTACCGACGAGGACGAGATAGTCGTCGACGAGAACGAAGCCGCCGTCGACGAGAACAAGGCCGCCACCTACGAGGACCAGGCCGCCGTTGACGAGAACGACGCCGCCGTCGACAAGGACGAGGCCGGCACCGACGAGGACGAGACCGCCGTTGGCGAGAACAAAGCCGCCGTCGACGAGGACGAGGCCGCCACCGACGAGAACGAAGCCGCCGTCGACGAGAACGAGGCCGCATCCAACGAGAAGGAGGCCGCCGTCGACGAGAACGAAGCCGCCGTCGACGAGAACGAAGCCGCCGTCGACGAGAACGAAGCCGCCGTCGACGAGGACGAGGCCGCCACCGACGAGAACGAGGCCGCCACCGACGAAGACGAGGCCGCTGTCGACGAGAACGACGCCGCCTTCGACGAGGACGAGGCCGGCACCGACGAGGACGAGACCGTCGTTGACGAGAACAAAGCCGCTGTCGACGAAAACGAGGCCGCCACCGACAAGAACGAAGCCGCCGTCAACGACAACGAGGCCGCCACCGACGAGGACGAGACCGGCACAGACGAGAACGATGTTGCCGTCGACGAAGAAAAAGCTGCCGTCGACGAGGAGGCCGTCACCAACGAGGACAAGACCGCCGTCGACGAAAACGAGGCCGCCACAGACGAGCACGAGGCCGCCACCAACGAGAACGAGGCCGCAACCGACGAGAACGAAGCCGCCGTCGACGAGAACAAGGCTGCCACAGACGAGCACGAAGCCGCCGTCGACGAGAACGAAGCCGCCGTTGACGAGAACGAGACCGGCACCGACAAGGAAGAGACCGCCATCGACGAGAACGAAGCCGCAGTCGACGAGGACAGGGCAGGCACTGACGTCCAGGACGAGACCGCCGTTGACGAGAACGAAGCCGCCTTCAACGAGAACGAGGCCGCCGTCGACGAGAACGAAGCTGCCGTCGACGAGGACGAGGCCGCCACCGACGAGAACAAGGCTGCTTCCGACGAGCACGAAGCCGCAGTTGACGAGAACGAAGCCACCGTCGACGAGAACAAGGCAGTTACCGACAAGCACAAAGCAGATGTCGACGAGAACGAGGCCGCCACCGACGAGGATGAGACCGCCGTCGACGAGAACGACGCCGCCTTCGACGAGGACGAGGCCGGCACCGACGAGGACGAGACCGTCGTTGACGAGAACAAAGCCGCTGTCGACGAAAACGAGGCCGCCACCGACAAGAACGAAGCCGCCGTCAACGACAACGAGGCCGCCACCGACGAGGACGAGACCGGCACAGACGAGAACGATGTTGCCGTCGACGAAGAAAAAGCTGCCGTCGACGAGGAGGCCGTCACCAACGAGGACAAGACCGCCGTCGACGAAAACGAGGCCGCCACAGACGAGCACGAGGCCGCCACCAACGAGAACGAGGCCGCAACCGACGAGAACGAAGCCGCCGTCGACGAGAACAAGGCTGCCACAGACGAGCACGAAGCCGCCGTCGACGAGAACGAAGCCGCCGTTGACGAGAACGAGACCGGCACCGACAAGGAAGAGACCGCTATCGACGAGAACGAAGCCGCAGTCGACGAGGACAGGGCAGGCACTGACGTCCAGGACGAGACCGCCGTTGACGAGAACGAAGCCGCCTTCAACGAGAACGAGGCCGCCGTCGACGAGAACGAAGCTGCCGTCGACGAGGACGAGGCCGCCACCGACGAGAACAAGGCCGCTTCCGACGAGCACGAAGCCGCAGTTGACGAGAACGAAGCCACCGTCGACGAGAACAAGGCAGTTACCGACAAGCACAAAGCAGATGTCGACGAGAACGAGGCCGCCACCGACGAGGATGAGACCGCCGTCGACGAGAACGAAGCCGCCGCCGACGAGAACGAGGCAGTTACCGACGAGCACAAAGCCGATGTCGACGAGAACAAGGCCGCCACAGACGAGCACGAAGCCGCCGTCGACGAGAACAAAGCCGCCGTCGACGAAAACGAAGCCGCCGTCGACGAGAACGAGGCAGTTACCGACGAGCACAAAGCCGATGTCGACGAGAACAAGGCCGCCACAGACGAGCACAAAGCCGCCGTCGACGAGAACAAAGCCGCCGTCGACGAAAACGAAGCCGCCGTCGACGAGAACAAGGCAGTTACCGACGAGCACAAAGCCGATGTCGACGAGAACAAGGCCGCCTAAGACGAGAACGAGACCGGCACCGACGAGGAATAGGCCGCCATCGACGAAAACGAAGCCAACGTCCACGAGAACGAGGCCGCCACGGACGAGGACGACGCCACCGTCGACAAGAACGAAGCCGCTGTCGACGAGGACGAGGCCGCCACCGACGAGGACGAGACCGCTGTCGACGAGAACGAAGCTGCCGTCGACGAGGATGAGGCTTCCACCGCCGAGAACGAGGCCGCCACCAACGAGAACGAAGCCGCCGTCAACAAGGACGAGGCCGGCACCGAGGAGAACGAGACCGCCGTTGACTAGAACAAATCCGCCGTCGACGAAAACGAGGCCGCCACCGACAAGAACGAAGAAGCCGTCGACGAAAACGAGGCCGCCACCGACGAGGACGAGACCGGCACAGACGAGAACGATGTTGCCGTCGACGAAGAAAAGGCTGCCGTCGACGAGGAGGAGGCCGTCACCAACGAGGACAAGACCGCCGTCGACGAAAACGAGGCCGCCACAGACGAGCACGAGGCCGCCACCAACGAGAACGAGGCCGCAACCGACGAGAACGAAGCCGCTGTCGACGAGAACAAGGCTGCCACAGACGAGCACGAAGCCGCCGTGGACGACAACGAAGCCGCCGTTGACGAGAACGAGACCGGCACCGACAAGGAAGAGACCGCCATCGACGAGAACGAAGCCGCAGTCGACGAGGACAGGGCAGGCACTGACGTCCAGGACGAGACCGCCGTTGACGAGAACGAAGCCGCCTTCAACGAGAACGAGGCCGCCGTCGACGAGAACGAGGCTGCCGTCGACGAGGACGAGGCCGCCACCGACGAGAACAAGGCTGCTTCCGACGAGCACGAAGCCGCAGTTGACGAGAACGAAGCCACCGTCGACGAGAACGAGGCAGTTACCGACGAGCACAAAGCAGATGTCGACGAGAACGAGGCCGCCACCGACGAGGATGAGACCGCCGTCGACGAGAACGAAGCCGCCGCCGACGAGAACGAGGCAGTTACCGACGAGCACAAAGCCGATGTCGACGAGAACAAGGCCGCCACAGACGAGCACGAAGCCGCCGTCGACGAGAACAAAGCCGCCGTCGACGAAAACGAAGCCGCCGTCGACGAGAACGAGGCAGTTACCGACGAGCACAAAGCCGATGTCGACGAGAACAAGGCCGCCTAAGACGAGAACGAAGCCGCCGTCAACGAGAACAAAGCCGCCGTCAACAAGAACGAGACCGGGACCGACGAGGAAGAGACCGCCATCGACGAAAACGAAGCCGCAGTCGACGAGGACAAGGCAGGCACTGACGTGGACGAGACCGCCGTTGACGAGAACGAAGCCGCCGTCAACGAGAACAAAGCCGCCGTCGACGAGAACGAGACCGGCACCGACGAGGAATAGGCCGCCATCGACGAAAACGAAGCCGACGTCCACGAGAACGAGGCCGCCACGGACGAGGACGACGCCACCGTCGACAAGAACGAAGCCGCTGTCGACGAGGACGAGGCCGCCACCGACGAGGACGAGACCGCTGTCGACGAGAACGAAGCTGCCGTCGACGAGGATGAGGCTTCCACCGCCGAGAACGAGGCCGCCACCAACGAGAACGAAGCCGCCGTCAACAAGGACGAGGCCGGCACCGAGGAGAACGAGACCGCCGTTGACTAGAACAAATCCGCCGTCGACGAGAACGAGGCCGCCACCGACAAGAACGAAGAAGCCGTCGACGAAAACGAGGCTGCCACCAACGAGCACGATGCCGCCACCGACGAGAACGAAGCCGCCGTCGACGAGAACAAAGCCGCCACAGACGAGCACGAAGCTGCCGTCGACTGAAAAAGAAGCCGCCGTCGACGAAAACGAGACCGCCACTGACGAGCACGAAGCCGCAGTCGACGAGAACGAAGCCGCCGTTGAAGAGAACGAGGCAGTTACCGACGAGCACAAAGCCGATGTCGACGAGAACGAGGCCGCCACCGACGAGGACGAGACCGCCGTCGAAGAGAACGAAGCCGCCGTCAACGAGAACAAAGCCGCCGTCAACAAGAACGAGACCGGGACCGACGAGGAAGAGACCGCCATCGACGAAAACGAAGCCGCAGTCGACGAGGACAAGGCAGGCACTGACGTGGACGAGACCGCCGTTGACGAGAACGAAGCCGCCGTCAACGAGAACAAAGCCGCCGTCGACGAGAACGAGACCGGCACCGACGAGGAATAGGCCGCCATCGACGAAAACGAAGCCGACGTCCACGAGAACGAGGCCGCCACGGACGAGGACGACGCCACCGTCGACAAGAACGAAGCCGCTGTCGACGAGGACGAGGCCGCCACCGACGAGGACGAGACCGCTGTCGACGAGAACGAAGCTGCCGTCGACGAGGATGAGGCTTCCACCGCCGAGAACGAGGCCGCCACCAACGAGAACGAAGCCGCCGTCAACAAGGACGAGGCCGGCACCGAGGAGAACGAGACCGCCGTTGACTAGAACAAATCCGCCGTCGACGAGAACGAGGCCGCCACCGACAAGAACGAAGAAGCCGTCGACGAAAACGAGGCTGCCACCAACGAGCACGATGCCGCCACCGACGAGAACGAAGCCGCCGTCGACGAGAACAAAGCCGCCACAGACGAGCACGAAGCTGCCGTCGACTGAAAAAGAAGCCGCCGTCGACGAAAACGAGACCGCCACTGACGAGCACGAAGCCGCAGTCGACGAGAACGAAGCCGCCGTTGAAGAGAACGAGGCAGTTACCGACGAGCACAAAGCCGATGTCGACGAGAACGAGGCCGCCACCGACGAGGACGAGACCGCCGTCGAAGAGAACGAAGCCGCCGTCAACGAAGACAACGCCGCCGTCGACGAGGACAAGTCCGCCACCGACGAGAACAAGGCCGTCATGGACGAGGACGAGGCCGCAACCGACGAACACGAAGCCGCCATCGACGAGAACGAAGCCGCAGTCGACGATGACAAGGCCGGCACTGACGTGGACGAGACCGCCGTTGACGAGAACGAAGCCGCCGTCAACGAGAACGAGACCGCCGTTGACGAGAACGAAGCCGCCGTCAACGAGAACGAGGCCGCCACCGACGAGGACGAAGCCGCCGTCGACGGGAACGAAGCCGCTGTCGACGAGAATGAGGCCGCCAACGAAGAGCACAAAGCCGCCACCGACAAGAACGAAGCCGTCGTCGACAAGAACGAGGCAGTTACCGACGAGCACAAAGCCGATGTCGACGAGGACAAGGCTGGCACAGACGAGGACAAGACCGCCGTCAACGAGAACGAAGCCGCCACCGAGGAGCACAAAGCCGATGTCGACGAGAACGGCACCGACGAGGAAGAGACAGCCATCGACGAGAACGACGCCGAAGTCGACAAGAACAAAGCCGCCGTCGACGAGGACAAAGCCGGCACCGACGAGGACGAAACCGCCGTTGACGAGACCGAAGCCGCCGTCAACAAGAACAAGGCCGCCACAGACGAGAACGAAGCCGCCGTCGACGAGGACAAGGCCGGCACCGACGAGGACAAGACCGCCGTCGACAAGAACAAAGCCGCCGTCTACAAGGACAAGGCAGGCACCGACGAGGACAAGACCGCCGTTGACGAGAACAAAGCCGCCGTCGACGAGGACGAAGCCGCCACCGACGAGGACGAGACCGCCGTTGACGAGAACGAAGCCGCCGTCGACGAGAACGAAGCCGCCACAATCGAGCACAAAGTCGATGTCGACGAGGACGAGATCGCCGTCGACGAGAACAAAACCGCCGTCGACGAGGACAAGGACGGCACCGACGAAGACGAGACCGCCGTCAAAGACAACGAAGCCGCCGTCGACAAGAACAAGGCCGCCACCGACGAGAACGAAGCCGCTGTCGACGAGAACGAGGCTGCCACTTACGAGCACGAAGCCGCAATCGACGAGAACGAAGCAGCCGTCGACGAGAACGAGGCAGTTACCGACGAGCACAATGTCGACGAGAACGAGACCGGCACCGACAAGGACGAGGCCGCCGTCGACGGGAACGAAGCCGCTGTCGACGAGAATGAGGCCGCCACAGAAGAGCACGAAGCCGCCACCAACGAGATTGAAGCCGTCGTCGACGAGAACGAGGCAGTTACCGACGAGCACAAAGCCGATGTCGACGAGGACAAGGCCGGCACCAACGAGGACGAGACCGCCGTCGACGAGAACGAAGCCGCCACCGAGGAGCACAAAGCCGATGTCGACGAGAACGGCACCGACGAGGAAGAGACAGCCATCGACGAGAACGAAGCCAAAGTCAACAAGAACAAAGCCGCCGTCGACGAGGACAAAGCCGGCACCGACGAAAACGAGACCGCCGTTCACGAGAAGGAAGCCACCGTCGACGAGAACAAAGCCGCCGTCGACGAGAACGAGGCCGCCGCCAACGAGCACGAAGCCGCCACCGACGAGAACGAAGCCGTTGTCGACGAGAACGAGGCAGTTACCGACGAGCACAAGGCCGATGTCGACGAGGACAAGGCCGGCACCAACGAGGACAAGACCGCCGTCGACGAGAACGAAGCCGCCACCGAGGAGCACAAAGCCGATGTCGACGAGAACGGCACCGACGAGGAAGAGACAGCCATCGACGAGAAAGAAGCGAAAGTCGACAAGAACAAAGCCGCCGTTGACGAGGACAAGGCCAGCACCGACAAGGACGAGACCGGTGTTGACGAGAACGAAGCCGCCGTCGGTGAGAACGAAGCCGCCGTCGACGAGAACAAGGCCGCCACAGACGAGAACGAAGCCGCTGTCGACGAGAATGAGGCCGCCACAGAAGAGCACGAAGCCGCCACCAACGAGATTGAAGCCGTCGTCGACGAGAACGAGGCAGTTACCGACGAGCACAAAGCCGATGTCGACGAGGACAAGGCCGGCACCAACGAGGACGAGACCGCCGTCGACGAGAACGAAGCCGCCACCGAGGAGCACAAAGCCGATGTCGACGAGAACGGCACCGACGAGGAAGAGACAGCCATCGACGAGAACGAAGCCAAAGTCAACAAGAACAAAGCCGCCGTCGACGAGGACAAAGCCGGCACCGACGAAAACGAGACCGCCGTTCACGAGAAGGAAGCCACCGTCGACGAGAACAAAGCCGCCGTCGACGAGAACGAGGCCGCCGCCAACGAGCACGAAGCCGCCACCGACGAGAACGAAGCCGTTGTCGACGAGAACGAGGCAGTTACCGACGAGCACAAGGCCGATGTCGACGAGGACAAGGCCGGCACCAACGAGGACAAGACCGCCGTCGACGAGAACGAAGCCGCCACCGAGGAGCACAAAGCCGATGTCGACGAGAACGGCACCGACGAGGAAGAGACAGCCATCGACGAGAACGAAGCCAAAGTCAACAAGAACAAAGCCGCCGTCGACGAGGACAAAGCCGGCACCGACGAAAACGAGACCGCCGTTCACGAGAAGGAAGCCACCGTCGACGAGAACAAAGCCGCCGTCGACGAGAACGAGGCCGCCGCCAACGAGCACGAAGCCGCCACCGACGAGAACGAAGCCGTTGTCGACGAGAACGAGGCAGTTACCGACGAGCACAAGGCCGATGTCGACGAGGACAAGGCCGGCACCAACGAGGACAAGACCGCCGTCGACGAGAACGAAGCCGCCACCGAGGAGCACAAAGCCGATGTCGACGAGAACGGCACCGACGAGGAAGAGACAGCCATCGACGAGAAAGAAGCGAAAGTCGACAAGAACAAAGCCGCCGTCGACGAGGACAAGGCCAGCACCGACAAGGACGAGACCGGTGTTGACGAGAACGAAGCCGCCGTCGGCGAGAACGAAGCCGCCGTCGACGAGAACAAGGCCGCCACAGACGAGAACGAAGCCGCCGTCGACGAGGACAAGGCCGGCACAGACGAGGACAAGACCGCCGTCGACGAGAACGAAGCCGCCGTCTACAAAGACAAGGCCGGCACCGACAAGGAAAAGACCGCCGTTGACGAGAACAAAGCTGCCGTCGACGAGGACGAAGCCGCCACCGACGAGGACGAGACCGCGGTCAACGAGAACGAAGCCGCCGTCGACGAGAACAACGCGGCCACCGACGAGGACAAGGCCGCCACCGACGAGGACGAGACCGCCGTCAACGAGAACAAATCCGCCATCGACGAGGACAAGGTCGGCACCGACGAGGACGAAACCGCCGTCGACGACAACGAAGCCGCCGCCGACGTAAACGAGGCCGCCACCGACGAGGACGAGGCCGCCGTCGACGAGAACGAAGCCGCTGTCGACGAGAACGAAGCCGCCGAACGAAGCCGCCGTCGACGAGAACGAGGCAGTTACCGACGAGCACAATGTCGACGAGAACGAAACCGGCACCGACGAGGACGAGACCGCCGTTGACGAGAACGAAGAAGCCGTCGACGAGGACAAGGCCGGCACCGACGAGGACGACACCGCCGTCGACGAGAACGAAGCCGCCGTTGATGAGAACGAAGCCGCCTTCAACGAGAGCGAGGCCGCCACCGACGAGGACGAGGCCACCACCGACGAGGACGAGACCGCCGTCGACAAGGACGAGGCCGGCACCGACGAGAACGAGACCGCCGTTGACTAGAACAAAGCCACCGTGGACGAGAACAAGGCCGCCACCGACGAGAACGAAGCCGCTGTCGACGAGAACGAGGCCGCCACCGAAAAGCACGAGACCGCCGTCGACGAGAACGAACCCGCCGTCAACGAGGAAGAAGCCGCCACCGATAAGGACGAGGCCGCCGTCGACGAGAACGAAGCCGCTGTCGACGAGAATGAGGCCACAAACGAAGAGCACGAAGCCGCCACCGACGAGAACGAAGCCGCCACTGACGAGAACGAAGCCGATATCGACGAGGACGAGATCGCCGTCGACGAGTACAAAGCCGCCGTCGACGAGGACAAGGTCGGCACCGACGAGGACGAAACCGCCGTCGACGACAACGAAGCCGCCGCCGACGGCCGACGTAAACAAGGCCGCCACCGACGAGGACGAGGCCGCCGTCGACAAGAACAAAGCCGCTGTCGACGAGAACGAAGCCGCCGAACGAAGCCGCCGTCGACGAGAACGAGGCAGTTACCGACGAGCACAATGTCGACGAGAACGAGACCGGCACCGACGAGGACGAGACCGCCGTTGACGAGAACGAAGAAGCCGTCGACGAGGACAAGGCCGGCACCGACGACGACGACACCGCCGTCGACGAGAACGAAGCCGCCGTTGATGAGAACGAAGCAGTTACCGACGAGCACAATGTCGACGAGAACGAGACCGGCACCGACGAGGACGAAACCGCCGTTGACGAGAACGAAGAAGCCGTCGACGAGGACAAGGCCGGCACCAACGAGGACGAGACCGCCGTCGACGAGAACGAAGCCGCCGTTGATGAGAACGAAGCCGCCGTCAACGAGAGCGAGGCCGCCACCGACGAGGACGAGGCCACCACCGACGAGGACGAGACCGCCGTCGACAAGGACGAGGCCGGCACCGACAAGAACGAGACCGCCGTTGACTAGAACGAAGCCGCCGTCGACGAGAACGAAGCCGCCGTCGACAAGAACGAAGCCGCTGTCGACGAGAACGAAGCCGCCGAACGAAGCCGCCGTCGACGAGAAAGAGGCAGTTACCGACGAGCACAATGTCGACGAGAACGAGACCGCCGTTGACGAGAACGAAGAAGCCGTCGACGAGGACAAGGCCGGCACCAACGAGGACGAGACCGCCGTCGACGAGAACGAAGCCGCCGTTGATGAGAACGAAGCCGCCGTCAACGAGAGCGAGGCCGCCACCGACGAGGACGAGGCCACCACCGACGAGGACGAGACCGCCGTCGACAAGGACGAGGCCGGCACCGACGAGAACGAGACCGCCGTTGACTAGAACGAAGCTGCCGTCGACGAGAACGAAGCCGCCGTTGACAAGAACGAAGCCGCCGTCGACGAGAACAAGACCGCCACAGACGAGAACAAAGCCGCCGTCGACGAGGACAAGGCCGGCACCGACGAGAACGCAACCGGCACCGACGAAAAAGAGACCGCCATAGACGAGAACAAAGCCGGTGTCGACAAGGACAAGGCCGGCACTGACGTGGACGAGACCGCCGTTGACGAGAACGAAGCCGCCGTCAACGAGAACGAGGCCGCCACCGACGAGGACGAGGCCGCCGTCGACGAGAACGAAGCCGCCGTCGACGAAGACGAGGCCGCAACCGAAGAGCACAAGACCGCCGTCGACGAGAACGAACCCGCCGTCAACGAGGACGAGGCCTCCACAGACGAGCACGAAGCCGCCGTCGACGAGAACGAAGCCGCCGTCGACAAAGACGAGGACGGCACCGACTAGGAAGAGACCGCCGTCGACGACAACGAAGCCGCCGTTGATAAGAACGAAGCAGTTACCGACGAGCACAATGTCGACGAGAACGAGACCGGCACCGACGAGGACGAGACCGCCGTTGACGAGAACGAAAAAGCCGTCGACGAGGACAAGGCCGGCACCGACGAGAACGACACCGCCGTCGACGAGAACGAAGCCGCCGTTGATGAGAACGAAGCCGCCGTCAACGAGAGCGAGGCCGCCACCGACGAGGACGAGGCCACCACCGACGAGGACGAGACCGCCGTCGACAAGGACGAGGCCGGCACCGACGAGAACGAGACCGCCGTTGACTAGAACGAAGCCGCCGTCGACGAGAACGAAGCCGCCGTTGACAAGAACGAAGCCGCCGTCGACGAGAACAAGGCCGCCACAGACGAGAACAAAGCCGCCGTCGACGAGGACAAGGCCGGCACCGACGAGAACGCAACCGGCACCGACGATGAAGAGACCGCCATAGACGAGAACAAAGCCGGTGTCGACAAGGACAAGGCCGGCACTGACGTGGACGAGACCGCCGTTGACGAGAACGAAGCCGCCGTCAACGAGAACGAGGCCGCCACCGACGAGGACGAGGCCGCCGTCGACGAGAACGAAGCCGCCGTCGACGAAGACGAGGCCGCAACCGAAGAGCACAAGACCGCCGTCGACGAGAACGAACCCGCCGTCAACGAGGACGAGGCCTCCACAGACGAGCACGAAGCCGCCGTCGACGAGAACGAAGCCGCCGTCGACAAAGACGAGGACGGCACCGACTAGGAAGAGACCGCCGTCGACGACAACGAAGCCGCCGTCGATGAGAACGAGGCCGCCATTGACGAGCACGAAGCCGCAGTCGACGAGAACGAAGCCGCCGTCGACGAGAACGAGGCAGTTACCGACGAGCACAATGTCGACGAGAACGAGACCGGCACCGACGAGGACGAGACCGCCGTTGACGAGAACGAAGCCGCCGTCGACGAAAACGAAGCCGCCACCACAAAGCCGATGTCGACGAGGACGAGATCGCCGTCGACGAGAACGAAGCCGCCGTCAACGAAAACGAGGCCGCCACCGACGAGCACGAAGCCGGCACCGACGAGGACGACACCGCCGTCGACGAGAACAAAGCCGCCGTCGACGTGGACGAGGCCGCCACCGACGAGGAAGAAGCCGTCGTCGACGAGGTTTAGGCCGCCGTCGACGAGAATTAGGCCGCCGTCGACGAGAACGAGGCCGCCGTCGAGGCGCCCAAGAAGAAGCGGCGAAGGAAGAGGAAGGCTTTATTCAGCGATATTTTGTTTGTTGCCAAAAAGACCCCACCCGGCAAGACGAAGCGAAGGCAAAGGCGGGGGAGAAAGAATTCAAAGAAGAGGAATTTAAAGAAGTAACAGAGGACAGTAGCGCGCGTGTTGCGATAGGTGGTTTTTTTCCGTAAACGTGTCCACGATAGATGTAATAGAGCTCCACCGGACACGCTACCCGATCAATCGCGCGTCATTCCGAGTTTTCTAGGCACGCCGGCCGGAATGGCGACGACGTCGGCCGTCCAGCGCTTCGGGGAGCTGCTTTAAGCCCTGATGGGCGAGTGACGTCAGCCGTAACGCCCAATTCCGCCCGACGCAAAGCAACCCAAACCTTCCTATGGCCTAATCTAATCGCGTCTGCATAATACCGTTAGCGTAAGCCTCTGTGTAAAAATAGCTGCCGCAGCCAGATTTTTTTCGCAGCCATATGTGACTCTTGACTTTTCGTTGCTAAAGCCGACTAAAAAGCATGCTTTCTCCTACAATATTCTGTGACTGGACGAAACAGCTAGGTGATCGAGATTTAGCGTCGATCTTCAACGCCCTTTGAGAACGCGACCTGGGTTTTCCTTCCCACACAGGCGACATGAATTGACGTTATACTTCCGAAGAGTTCGCATTGGGCTCAACTAAGCTTAGCGTATTATGCATTCGCGATTAGATTAGGTCAATAATCGAATCAGGGCGAGAGTGCGGTAATTAAAGAGCCAAAAGCCGATTTGTCACAGCGCGAGGAAAGATCACGTAATTTAAAAACGGTTTTGCACAGTGATTGTCAAGTCCTTTTCGTTAGCGCCATGCGGCGCCCACGCAGCTTAGCGCAATAACGAAGGATCTGGAAATCGAAGCTTCATTTCCACTGTTAAAAAGCGTAATAGAAGCACGACGCGGGCAAGTCCATATCCATCGATGCAAGAGCCGGTAACGTCGCATTCGTATGTCGCCTCCAGAGTCTCTTAAATACAACGCTACAGCCCAACCTAAATTCTCCGACTGAATTTCCAAGGAAAGTCAGCGAATTGACAACTCTAAGATTTCTGCATACTTTCGGTTTTCTTGGAGAGAACGGGCAAAAAAGGAATTTACTTCGACGGTCATGAAAGAGACGATGTAAATTTGTTCAGAGCCGACTGCGTTCGCGTCTTGCAGTCGCTTGAAAAATATCATCGTCCTGCTCCGCTTCCGAATGATGTTGATTTCAGCGCGCCTCAGCCAGGCTATCACGGCAATCCTTCTGCGTCCAAGCACCTCGTCCTAATTTTTCACGATGAGACAACTTTCCAGTCTAGCGACGATCAGACGAAGGCTTGGGGTCAAGCGGACCAGGTGTTTCTTCGAAACAAAGGCAGAGGGGCTGGCATTATGATTTCTGATTTTATAAAAGAGTTCGATGGGTTTTTGGGTTACGGCGGGAGAGAAGCTCGAGTGCAATTGGAGATTGGAGCTGGAAAAGAAGGTTACTGGAATGCGGAGCGGAACATGTTTCCATCGATTATTCATTATAGTTAGGGGAACATGTTTCCATCATTTATTCATTATTGGTAGCGACACATGTTTCCATCGTTTATTCATTATAGGTAGGGATATCATTATTAAACACGCCGACAAAGGCTCGGGCATCGTCGTACAATCGAGACAAAAGTACGTCGAACGGAGGCGCACGTTTCGGACGAAAGAACGTACGTGCCGCTCCAACGTCATCCTACGGTGGCCTTGACGAAAGAAATCAACAAAACGTTGAATGACTTTCGCCAACTAGGCCTGCTCGACAACGAAGAGTATCGAGCACTGTACCGTAGCAACGAGTCGACGCGCACGCAAGTGCTCTATTTCCTACGAAAGATTCACAAGAATCCGTACGAAATTCGGCTAATTGTGAGCGGTTGCGCTGGCCCGACGGAAGGAATATCTTCTTACGTCAACGCCATACTGCAGCCCATCGTGGAAGGTACGGAGAACTTTCTAAAAGACTCTGCGTCGTTTGCTCGAGAAATCGAACAGACAAACGTCCCCCACGACGCAATACTCGTTACGATCGACGTCTGCACTGTACACGAGTATCCCTCAAGAAAAGGGAATTCGCGTATGCAGCGACTCCGTGCGAATGTTCTATCCGAACATGCCGGAGCTGGCCAACGTCGTCGCAACGTTTCCGCAATTCATCCTACAGGCAAACGTGTTTACGTTTAACGGGAAACCGTATAAACAGAAACACAGTACAGGAATGGGCACGAAAATGTGCTCCCTGCTTTGCCAACCTCTACATAAACGAGCTCGAGAAGAGATTTCTCGAATCTCGTCTACCGCACCTTCGACCGTCAATGTGGAAACGATACATTGACGACATTTTGTGCGTATTGCCTCATCCTCACAGCGAACTGGAAACATTCCTACGAGATTTGAATGAATTTGATGGAGACATCAGATTCACTTGGGACGTGAGCGATACCAAGGCTAACTACCTCAACATTCACGTCTACAAGGGTGATCGAATTCACTCGACTCCCTTGGCAGGCTTATCAGACGTTGACATGTTTTTTAAGAAAACAAACAAGTTTCAATACGTTCACTATACGTCTGCCCATCCGCCTGGCACGAAAAAGGCCATAGCGCTCGGTGAAACACACCGACACCTTCGATCGACATCGAATGAAAATTCGTATGAGCGGCAGAAAATGCAGCTCGTCGATCGTCTCCGAAAACGGGGATACCCCCAACGATTTACGAGGAAACTCGTAGATTGCTTTAAATTTACGGACCATACACGTTTACCTGAAAAGGTGAGCAGTACGACCGACGACCACGAGGACAAGGACCACGACGACGACGACGACGACGACGCCAATGACGACACTCCCGATCCACCTCAACCTAAACGGAGAAAACGAGATGACAACCGAAAGGAATCATCACCGTTAGTATTCGTTAATACTTACTGCCCATGGTTGAAAGGAGAGGCTCGAAAGAGCATCCTTCACCATTGGAATCGCATCGAAGGGAATCCAATCTTGAAAAAGATATTTCCCTTCATGCCTACAATGGCCTATCGTCGCCAGAAAAATCTGGCCGACCACCTCGTCCGGGCGAAAATGTCCAACTAGGCAGAGCCGACAAAAAGGACGGATTCCCACGCTTGGCCACTCATCAGGACGACAACATCCGATGATCTTCCGGCTCGAACGCAGCCGTGCGGAGACGCACGTTTCGCCGCTTGTCCGATGGTGCACCGGAGACGGACCGTCACAAGCTGCTTCAACCATAATAAATACTAGCTGTTCAATACCCGGCTACGCCGGGTACCCGTAGTTGTCATGGTACAAAACTTTGAGTTAAACTCCTGTAGCCAAAGAGATCTCTGGTACACCTCTGCCCACAGTGATCACGGGTACAACTGGGTGGCAACAGTGATCATGCGTACACCTGTAGCCAGCCAAAGTGCAAGTACACCTGTGGCCAGAGAGGTCACGGGTACAACTGTGGCAACGGTGATCACAGGTACACCACAGTGAGCACAGGTACAACTGTGGCCCCACTGATCTCTGGTACATCTGTAGTCACAGCGATCACAGGTACATCTGTGTCCACCACAGAGATCTCTGGTGCACCTGTGACCACAGAGATTTCTGGTACACTTGTGGCCACAGTGATCATGCGTACAACTGTTGCCTCAGTGAGCATAGATACACCTGTGACCACCACAGTGATCAGAGGTATACCTGTAGCAACAGAGATCTCTGGTACAACTGTGGCCACAGTGATCCTGTGTACACCTGCGGCCAAAGTGCAAGAACACCTGTGGCCACAGTGATCACGGGTACAACTGTTGCCACAGCAATCCTGTGCACACCTGCGGCCAAAGTGCAAGTACACCTGTGGCCACATTTGGTCACAGCGATCACAGATACACCTGTGGCCACGGTGAGCATAGATACATCTGTGACGACAGTGATCAGAGGCACACCTGCAGTGGCCACAGTGATGACGGGTACAACTGTGGCCACAGTGATCCTGTGTACACCTGGTGCCAAAGTGCTACTAGTCTAGATAAAAAAGGTGCCTCTTTCTGCGTAAATCGCGGCATTTTTCGATCAAGAACTGTTTTTGACAGATGGCTAGAAATTAAAATATTACTCCAAAAAAGATCACTCACGGGCGAAAAGACCACAAAAGGCATCGATGACGTAAAAAGGCTGGAAAAAAGGCTGGAAAAAATTGCTACTGATTTTGAAAAATTGACATTGTAAGTCAGACGGTTTTGCATTCTATGTTTCAGCTAGTCCACAACTTTGACAGAGAAAATGTATGGCTGAAAGCTTGGCATATGATTCAAAGAGAGGGATGCATTCTATTGTACCTGCGACAGGAGGAGATCAGAGCCCTAAATAAATCAGAGCTGCGACACGCTCACGCACGCTAGGTGGTCACGTGGGTTTTTGAACGCCATTTTGTATCCAACGCAGTCCTCGTCTGTCCAAGGTCTGTCCAACCTCGCAGGGTGTCGGCTAAGCGAAGATCGCATGGAAATGTTTAAAAGAAGCAGGTAACTCGCACCTACGTTAAACTGGGGCGTATGGCGTCGGCATCGCCTCTCGCTTGTCACCTAAACGGCCTTATTCTCGTCAGTTTACCATTCTTTTGTCTTTGAAGCATTGCGGTAAGTGATCCATTCCTGCTTCCGTATCCAAAGGGTTGTCTCTTTCACTCTTTGGAACTAAACAAGAAAGCCTCGATCGCTGTATACCCTGCACTACTTTTTTCATTTAATTTTTTTTACAATTCTTCTCATGGCCGCAGACTTACTACCTCTATTAGAACTGTCCTTTACTTTTTTCTTAGAATTAGCTTCTCTGCAATATATCATTACCCGAACGTCAAAGTATCTAGATAAAATTTTTTCCTGACGTTATGACACGTCGGTAGAACTATTTGAGTACAGTTCTCTTCCGCCTGACGAACTATCACTGCTTTCAAGTCTTTCTGTGCTAACAGCACCTGTTCATCAATCCCACGAAACATCATTTCAGCCTGTAACATCATGAAAAACACGTCGTTTGTCAGTTTCTTCAAAGCGCCCGGTTTGCATTCTTTTAGCTCTGTCAGCCGCACGCTGACATCCTCACAGGCCTCCCCCACTACAAGAGCTTTAGCACACGCGTCACAGATTTCCTTTTTTCTTTCCAAACTTTTTTACGCAGTAACCAGATATATAATAGAGAGCACTACGCTCAGCATCAGTTACGGTTTGTTCATCGTTTAATGTGGGAAACTGAATATCAGCCATTGGTTTATGGATTTCTTTTGGCTGACAGAGAAATTCGACTGCTAATTCTCTGTCATCTTCTAAGTAGCTAGCGTTTCTGTTAGGCAATGCCAAGTATTGGCTTACACCGAGACTTTTCAATGCATACTTAAATGCTAGCGGTGTGGGAACAGGGTTTTTCATGCTTACCATACTAAATAGACTCTCAAGACAGTCTTGCGTTAGCCTGCTTGTCAGCAAGAATTTAAAACTGCTGTCTAGCAGTTCGTCTTGAAGACTGAGCACAGAAGTAGTGCTCATTATTACGCCTCTTTGGACAGGTTTCCAATTGCCATTACCAATTTCAATTTTAGTAAACAAATGCACAAAAGATTTCAGAAACGAAATAGCAGCTTCATACTTTTCTGGCTGCTCTTTGCTTAGGGCAAGTACAAATTTTCGACTCGACATTAAATCGAACCAGTGATTACATAAATCCACAAACCATGCTGTGGTGAGATAATTAACACTGCGCTTTTCTTTTTCAACAAGATAGCGAATTCCTGCTGAAGCGGACTTGCTAAATACGCATTGCACTAGACACCTTCATTTTATTAAAATGTGACAGTTCTACAGTCGCTCTGGTCAGGTTTAGGGCTAGTTTTACGGCAAGCCCTTTTTGAAAATCGATCAAGTCTACTATTGGCTGAAAGCTTACAACAGCACTGGTCGAACTGTTTGACTTCACCGCATCTTGCGGCAGTCGAATTTCCTGATTAATGAGAGCTCGTTTCAAGTTTTTATTACGCGGGGAACGTCTGCAAGAAAGTGCAGATCTTTTTCTTGATCTTGGGGATGAGCAATTTTGATGTTAAAGTGTCTGTTAGTTGCTACCCCAAAACTACTCCACATTGCCCTGTTAGCACTGCCCATATCACTAGTAACAGCGCAGACATGGAAGCCAATACGCGCCGCTGCTTCAACAATTTCTAATACTATTGGCCGCAGCACTGTTCCGTCTGTTCTGTTACTAGAGAGAAAGTAGCCGATTACCTGCTTCCACCGTGAGGACAAGCCGCCGAGCATAAAAACAAGACCGTGCGTAGCTTGACCCTCATGATGTGGAAGAGTAGCACGGCCTACTATTTGACCTAGGCTTGCATCGTATTCAGTGCAAGACGTTAGACACATTTCATCTAGCGTTAGGCAGCAAACTTTTTCATGGCTGCTCATGTACTCGCCTTTGGTATGCAGTGCGTTAAATACCTGATGAAGAACACCAGAATTGAAATTTATATCCGCCGTTCTTCGCTGAAGGGTGCGAACACTCGGGAGTGGTTGGTTGATGCTGCTGAAGCAGACAGTTATACCCGGCGGTCCCGCAAGCAAAGCGGATTTGTAGAGCCTTCTTTATCGTAGAGTTAGTCCACGCAAATGAACCCGCATTTTCATATTGAAGAGCTTTCATTTGATCTTCCCCAAAAACCTTGCTACATTGACTCTTCATAGTCGTGATCTCGCGCTCCAGGGCCAACTTATCATCAGTGGCTTTCTTCAATCTGGCCTCCAGGCTGGCAACTTTATCCGCTAGTACAGCATCATTGTCATGACAGCTGTCTTTGCTTCACACAGAGTGATCAATGCCTATCTCTTCTACAGATTATATTAGTCACGAGTAGAGGTATGTGCGAGCAAGTTACCGATATCAGATGCAGTCAGTTCTTTTGCTTTCTTTGCAGCACTGCCACGGTCAATTATGCCATAAGTATGATCATGATACAAATGGTCTGAATCTGTTTTAGGGCTCTCCTCTTGACGTCGTTTCGGTAGCTTTCGGGCTGGTGTGATAGTTCGATGCAGGAACACAGTGGTCACGGCTGTGCGCCTCAACTTTTTGACGCCTGTCGGAAGATGCTCGAGCTGGGAATCTTCGCCTATAGACAGATCGCCCATGCATTCACCTATTCATTCTAGGAGACGTTGGAGAGCATCTTACTTCGCAGAGAAACGATCCTTCTGTAGGAGTCCACCCAAGCAGCTTCACCGCGTATCTTGAGATGTCGGTTTAATTCACAAACAATTGAATTACTAATACTTCTTACAGAAATGTGATTTTTTCAGTCACGCTCGTAATAGTTTGGCATAGATACGGTGTATGTACCAATGTCAGTGTCAACACATACTAATCTTCCTACAAGGCAAGTAAACTCTGCACAGAAAAGTGTCTCTCGGGACTGTTGTCCAATATCCCTTTGCAACCAATTGCATAATGGCATTAAGGGTTTCCACGTGGGGTTCTACTTCCTGATAGCTGCTTGCAGAAGGAAACACTCTTGAGAAATTACGCAGGATTTTGTACACAATGCAATTAACAACGTTGCCTGAAGCGCTCTCAGCCACGGCTAATGTTTGCACTTCAGCTTTCGTCAGCACTCCGTCAATTGACAGAATGACGGAATAATTATTCCGTTTCTATGGCGAGCGTACTGTGCCAAAAATACGTCATCTAACGTGCGCATTGTCTAATCAAGATTGGTCATGTTCATGGTGGATTGTTGTAATAATATATCGTGTTTGCAGCACCTTTGCATCATGTTTGATGTCATGTTTGCACTCATCATGTTTGCACCTATCATGTTTGCACTCATCATGTTAGCACTCATCATGTTAGCACTCATCATGTTAGCACTCATCATGTTAGCACTCATCATGTTTGCTCTCATCATGTTTGCTCTCATCATGTTTGCTCTCATCATGCTTGCTTTCATCATGCTTGCTTTCATCATGTTTGCTCTCATCATGATTGCTCTCATCATGATTGCTCTCATCATGTTTGGGAGTATGTTTGGGTAACGCGCGTTGGTCGGGTTGGTTTAGCGCACGTGACCATTCGCATTGGCGCAGTCCTTTTTCTTGACGATAGTCCTTTTTCTTGACGATATTGCAATGGCCTCACAAGCCACAGACTCCAGCAGCGGCAGCGAGTTCCAGGAACTGTTGGGAACGCTTGCAACGACGGCGAGAAGATTATCTGAACTATCTGCACCTCCGACACCTCGTGAGGGACCTTCGTTTACTAGTATAGCCTAGGCGTATTTTACTTTGTATCTTTGAAGAAGAATCCCAGCGGTCGCGCAATCACGCCGATAACGTTTCAGGTGGTAGAGCGACATCGTTTCCACGACCTTCGGCAGCGCAGAGTCCGTGAGAATACAAAATGGGCTCTTTTCTTTATGATATTCCTAGGATCGTCGTCAAGTGTTAGAGAAGAACTGCGCAATGCTTTCGGCCCGTCGAGAACTTCAGCAGCGGTCGCCACGCGTCGCCAGGGCAGTCTTTTGTCTACGAGAAGAGCCAGACCACGGACGAGAGGCTCTCAAGAACGTCGAATCTTCACGCGTTTGTTCTGTTGCTTGAGTGACTCAAATGCGCATAGAGTGCCCTTGTCTGAAGACTTCGTCAGCACACTCGAGGTCTGCGGGCTGGGTGTCAAAGAAGTGGATATAGCATACGACTGGACGCGAAAGGACATCGACAGCAGTGTCATGGAGACGTTTCCTGCGTTGGAACAGTGTGGAGGATTTGAACTACTCCGCGCTGTTCCTTCCGCTCGGACTCTAAACCGCTTTCCTGACGACATGGATGGAGAATACCTTTCGAGACACACAAGATACAACTCCAAAATCTACGTTCGTCCTATTCAGCGTGATATCGACGTTTCAAAGTTGCCCCTACCGGTTAGTAATATTTTTTGAACACTGGATTTTGTCAATAATGATGAGATAGGACGTTGATACTCGAAACGCAACGATGACCGCATGTCTGAGGTGCGGCGCTAGGATGGCAATGGCAGCTATGAGAGGGCACATGTACACGTGTGACAGGGATCTGTACGTTAGGAGTACCTTTACATACAACTAAATTTCATGTACTTTTCTGTAGGTCGGAAGAAACGCCACCAAACCTGACACCCGCACCCACTATTCCGGTTGCTAGCAGTGACAGTGACAGTTCGAGGACAAATGCTAATTCATTAGCTGACCACACTCTGCGAGAAACAGAAGGTTTGATTGCAATGTGTCATTGACACGTGCGCACTCTTTATCACAAAAAACGCGCCCTTTTCATTACGTAGTTGGTAATGCTGGAACGGAGAGGCCAATCGCGCCTCTTGTGGACTTGACCGCCGACGGGCAGAGTGGAAGCAGTGGAAGTCCAGCAGATCATCTGCAGGTGCCCATCATACTTTTCGATCATAAAACAAGTATTTCATCGTATGAATGTGCTTATGTACAGGAACCGAGATATTTTGCAAGCACTTCTGCACTGCTCTCCGTCCATAGACAAAAGTTTCTTGACCAGGAACGTCCTTCAAGAATAACAATTCGACGAGAGAGCCTTTCGGAAGACGGATTTATGTTTTACAAGTCCTTGTCAAATTCTTTGCCATGGCTAAAAGTCTCACCTGCACTCATTAGACTTCCTTGAATTCTGTATTTTTTATAGGTTACCTTTGAAGGGGAAGACGGCGTTGATGCTGGAGCTCTTGCTAAAGAGTTTTTTGAGCTTCTCGTGAAGCATATTTTCTCTCCTGCCAACCAAATGGGCCTCTTTGAAGGAAAATCGGGAAATATTTGGCCCCATCACAACATGACAGCTCTTCGCTCGCGCAGTTTTTACACCAGCGGAAAAATATTAGCTCACGCCACTCTTCAGTGTGGCATCGGATTTTCGTATTTCTCTCCAGCCCTATTTGCCTTGATGTCTGGATCAAGCGACGAAGAAGTTGTGGCCATGATGAGTCTGGACGACGTGAACGAGGGAGACGAGAAAGAAACCATTACAGGCGTAATTAATTAAAGCACAAGTTCATTATCTCACGGTGTTTTTGAATTTGTTCTGAACTGTTGTAGCTTTGCAAAATTGAAGACGACGTCGCTTGGAAGGCCGCTATGCGACAGCTTGACGTTATCGACTGGCTCGGGAGAGCTGGATGGCGACGTACAATCGAGTTTTCTCAAAAAGAGCATGTTATTCAGGCTCTTATTTACGACACCGTTAAATGTCGAAGGCAAAGTGCCATTGATCAGTTCATTCAGGGTCTCTCTGCTGGGAAAGTTCTGGATCTCATTAGAGCTTATCCCGAAATGACCAAAAAATTGTTTGTTTTCGACGCTGGCGAAGAGCTGAACGCAGAAAGGTGAATGTGGCTCCGTTCTCTTGTCGTTATTATGCTAGTATTTTTGGTATGTCATAGAACCTTACAGTGCATGATGCTCTCAAACCCATACACAGATGCTGAAGTGCGCGCGGAGGCCTACATGAATCAGTACATTTTGGACGGAGCCGTCGAGATAGTCCTGCCTTCAGGTGAGCACCTATGCACGTGGCACCCTAACGCCTACACTAATTTGTAAAGGCGAGACAATGAACCGATGGCAAGGGCTTTTACACTTCTGCACAGCTTCTACAAGCCGAATTGCTTTGATGGGGTCAAAAGTCTTCGTCAGTTACGCAGAAGGGGACCTTGCAGACGACAAATACCCTACAGCTAATGTCTGCGTGACAATGTTGACCATACCCGTTTGCCACGAAACCTACGCCAGTTTTTGCAACGTGTTCGACGAATCTCTTCGCAATGGTTTTGTTGGGTTTGGCTTAGCGTAAATGTGAAGCACATGCTCCCACATGAGACATACTGATACCGTTTCACTGTCTTGTTCACTCCTCGTTGGAGACAGATTTACTTTTCATTTATCCAGAGTTCTCTAATTAATAATTGTTCACTCCCCGTTGAAGTCTTTTTTTGTTGGAGCCAGATTTTCCTTTTTCTTTATCCAGAGTTCTTTAATTAATAAATCAGATATTGATCTACATATGTTCGTCAACAAAGTCCGCCACGGATCTATACAGGGCAATGCCGTATTCCTCATCGTCGCGTAAGGGGTCAATGGTCACTCGTAATCGCTCCAAGGCCTCATCGGAAATAATTTCAGGAAGATCTTCGACAGGAACGGAATCGCCGACATCTTCTGGAATTGGGCCGTTCCAATCGATGCCGTAATGGTCAATGTCAATAGCGTCACCATCACTTGCGTCATATGAATGATGGAAGTGAGGTAGAAGACCGCCTAGGACTCCAGAGACAAATAACTGCAATAGTGCAACGTTATCAATTAAAGAGAACGAGATTTGTTTTCTTACCTGCATTGGCGTTCTTCCTCTTTCCGTTGACATCCGATGGTGTGCCCACGCACTCCTAAAACAATCTAAGCTTTCTTGAATTCGGGGAATGAAGACGTAGTGAAGGCAGAACAAATCTGCTGGAGAGTCAGGATCCAGAAGGTTCTCGCTTTCGAGGTAGTAAAATATCTCCCTGAATGTTCCCGCTGACGCTACAGTCACATCCCTCCAGAACCTCTCTATTCTCTGGTTATGGACCGAACGGCCAGCAATATAGCTTCCTCGTCCAGCCCCTAAAGTCGCGATCATCCACTCGGCCACAGCTATGTTCTCTCTTCCTCTGTCTCCCCTAACTCTGGAAGGGATTCCGAATTCTCCTATTGCGCGTTGAAAGCATTGCATAACCGTAGTCGACCTATTGTTAGCTGAACACTGCAAGTAAACGGGCATTCGACTGTACCCGTCAATTCCTGAAAAGTAAGTTAGAAGGTGTATGAGCATTTTTTTTTTGGTATAACCTCCATGTATGACAAGGCCCCATCGAATAAGGGCATGGAGCCCATCAACGTGCCAAAGTGCATTGGGGCCAGCCACGTTGTAAGTACGTCGGTGAATGGTGTTGCCCCATCGTAGAGCAACTCCTTCCGGGTCTACCAATGAAAGACATTCTCTGACTCTTCGACGAGGAACCCGTATTCCACGGGAATGAAGATGAGCAGTGACAAGCCGATATCCATGCCTTGAGAAATGCCGATTGACATCTGCAACAGCTTCCTCAAGCTCTTCGTCTGATATGTCTGTGAAGGACCGCGATACTGAAAGACCGGCTTCTCTCAACCTTCGATGGACTGTTCGCTCTGAGCAACCCAACATTGTTGCCATCTGCCTCACAGAGCATTGAATCTCAAGAAGAAACTCCAATTGATCAACTGAGATATTTAATGATGGCCGACCTCTTCGTCCAGAGTACTCTACATAAACCCAAATCAATTTTATGCTCCCCTCTGCGCATTTCCAATATTCCACCTGCGAAAACGCAGAATTCCACACTGTCTTCAACTGCATCAATTTCGCGGCGAATCGCACGGCGTAAGCGCTGCAGAACGGAAACAAGTCCATCTGCGTCCTCATGAGCCGTCACTGCAGCGACTGTGTGTCTTAAGGCCCAGTCGATGCGTCTCTCCATTTCTTGTAAATGTTCCGGCGTTGCATTCTCGACAGAACGCTCTATATCGGCCACCATTCGCTGAATTTGAGAAAGGAAAGCGCGCTCGTCTTCCCTAGCGGCCATTCCGCTGCGGATTTGGCTGTGGATTCTAAGTGTAGAAGACGTAGGACGCGCGTTACCCAAACATGATGAGAGCAAACATGATGAGAGCAATCATGATGAGAGCAAACATGATGAGAGCAAACATGATGAAAGCAAGCATGATGAAAGCAAGCATGATGAGAGCAAACATGATGAGAGCAAACATGATGAGAGCAAACATGATGAGAGCAAACATGATGAGTGCTAACATGATGAGTGCTAACATGATGAGTGCTAACATGATGAGTGCAAACATGATGAGTGCAAACATGATAGGTGCAAACATGATGAGTGCAAACATGACATCAAACATGATGCAAAGGTGCTGCAAACACGATATATTATTACAACAATCCACCATGAACATGACCAATCTTGATTAGACAATGCGCACGTTAGATGACGTATTTTTGGCACAGTACGCTCGCCATACGTTTCGTTGACTTGCAATAGAGGTTATTCATATACGTCATCGTTGTCAAGTAGCGCGCTAGGCTGAGTGGCAAAAGGGTTACTCCCACTTGAGTGGCACTCTCTTTTCCAATGTTTTTGAGAAGTTATGATGCTCAATGTCGTCTCGCTTTATTTCTCCTCCCTCGACGCGGAAGCAAAAGCTCGGTACGAGCGTAAATTGAACGAGGTCGTCGCTGCCGTGGATGACCCGTACACGCTGTAATCGTTCAGTCAGCCTTTGGAAATGCCTGAAATAACGTATCCCGACATCTACAACTACCTTATGCATTCCTCGAGCCCGTACACTCACGCGCAGCCGAAAGCGTACAAGAATCTGGACGGATACAAGTATCTTGTCGCGGGTTGGGTGTCGGACGTGGGTATTCATAGAGTGTCGTGGACCCCCACGTTAGCCATGGGTTGCTGTCGAGAAATTCGGCGTTGTCATAGCCGCTCACTGCACGTGCATTGCCTGGTTTGGGGGAAGCATGCTCTCACGTTCCAGCCCTTCTGTTTACTGCGGAGGCTCAGGCTAATTTGGCCAGAAATGTGTCTTGCACGTCTGATGCCTGTACGTGGTTGGTGCCATCAGGGAGGAATGTCGTCCCAGCGTCTGTAGCGGAGATCGACTTCGGGAGGCCGTCAGCCAAAAAGCTAGAATGGAAAAAGGAGAGCAGCTGGGAAGCCGCTGCTCGAAATTCCGTCTAAAGAGATAATTAAACGCCAGAAGAGCGCAAAGCGTCTGTCACGTGACGCTATGGACAAATCTCGCCAAAAATATAATAAAACGCCAGAAGAACGCAAAAACGCCTTTTAGCAAATGCCAAGCGCAACTCTGCTAAAAGACTTGAAGAGACTGCTGATGAAAAGCAGTTTCGAAACGACATGTGTGCAGAAAGAAACAAACGAAAGAGGCAGGAAGCTGCTCTTGGTGGCACATCACGTAAAATGGGCAATGAAATGGTCCCTTTTTGGAAACAGTGGGCGATGCTAGATTAATTTGCATCTGCACATTATCCTCGCCTAGACAAATTTCACAAACGCATGGAAGGCCTAACCTTCCATGCGTGGGTTTCGCGCGAGGTGTCGTGGCCCACTTTAGAGATAAAGTACAGCACACAAATGTGCAAGCAGTGCACAAATGACCAAGAAAACGGTTGCGTAGGCCTTCTTACATCCAACAACAACATGAATCCTGGGCGTGTTCCACCGCCTCTTAAGGATTTATCAGTTGTCGAAGAAATGCTCATAGCCCAAATTGAACCTATGATGCACATTTTCAGATTTCCGGCCGGAAGGCAATTTGAACACCGCGGTCACGTGCTAAATTTGCTTCAAAATGTGCAGTCGGTTTTGACCCTTCTGCCGAGAACAAATAGTAATTTGGGAATGGTCATTGTTCGCCAGACGCGCACTTCCGGTAAGGTGAATGACTTCCGCGTAAGGCGACAACGAGTTCTCGAGGCACTCGTAAACTTGAAAAGAAACAACAAGTATTACGAGAATATAGAAATAGATTCCGAAGCATTAGAAGTTATTCCTGAAGATGGAGAAAATCTCCATGTGATTAGAGCGGACAATGACGATGCCTCCTTTGAAGATATTTCTCCTGTTGGTGCTAATATTGATGACGAGGCGAAAGACACCAATGAAAACGAGGACGATGCAGTCTACTTTTCGCATTCTGTCTTGACTTCCGTAGCATTAAAGCTAAACAGCAAGGAAAATGGTGACCAGCAGGACCATATGGGCTGGCTCACTTACGGCAGTAATCCTATTAGTGAGTTTACGACGGAAGTCTACTTGTGAAGTCACTATATTAGATCGGGACTATATTAGAACAGCAACGACCAATGATGTAAGGTGCTTGCGCAGTAGCAAACTAGGTTAAGATAGAGAACCACCCCTGACAACGGCCTTGTAACTCAATTAGCGATTTTCAGAAAAGGTTTACGACGTTTTACACCAGCATACAATGATGAAATTTATTGTGTATATATTGGGACGCCTTGTCATACCAAAAGGCTGAAAATGGAACAATAGCTTTTTGTTCTAATATAATCCTGTTCTAATATTAATGGTGCCTTCTAAGATAGCACTATTTAAGAACAACCTCTTTTCAGTGCAGAAGCAGGTGAAGACTCATGCCAGTCACCGCCTGGTAGCTACCGTGCATTGCGTGCATTTGTGCACATTGGGACCGAGTCTGTTATAATATTAATATAGTCCTGTCCTAATATAGTGCCTTCTAAGGTGGCACTATTTTAGAACAGGGGGTCTATTTTAGAACTGTACACTAAAGAAACTTTTATACGAATGTTTTTCTTTAATGAATAACGAGTTTACTTAATTCTGGCTCAACGTTAGCGATTTAGTGTAAGTAAATGTAAGCATGTCAAAGTGGTGACATCTACTCGCGAATTCAAAACGCTCTTTTTAGAGAATAAGCGTGAAGTCGATCCGGCTGCAAAGCCAGGACGAACTGCAACGCTTCCAACTGTAATAGAAGAGTACATGAGACGCCTGGTAGAAGTTGAAGACATTTGTCTACTGGACTACGTCTCTGACTACTATGTAAACGCAAAGGGTAAAACAGTGCGCAGACACAAGTCTGTAGTCGTTCATGTAGCACAGAGAATCCTTTGCAATAAGTCAAACAAACAAGGAACAGTACGAAAAGTACTGTTATTATCAGTTGATGAAATTCAAACCTTTTAGTAAGCTCGACGATCTTACTATTGAAGAAGAGGAAGCAGAAAATGAGATTACCGATACAGACGGTGAAACCATTCTTCTGCCTTCCACGAAAGGTTTCAGAAAGTTCATTCGAACAGCCAGCAAGAAGTTGGTCAATAGAATTGAACTGATGGAAGATATTTAATCAATAGTCAATATTCAAATGCCTTTTGAAGAGACAGAAAAAGATCCAAATAAGGCACATAAAGACGAAGATAAAGTTCTTGGGCATAAAAAGATCCGAGACCAAGATGACTGGATGCAATTGTGCCGTCCTCACAATTCATCCGATGACTTTGACGAGGACAACACAAGAGATTCCGAGTTTAATGAGGGAGATCTATCACACTACAACTGGTCGGGAAAACTTACGCAGTTTCCACCGTTATCAGAGGCTCCAAAATTTGTAACGGAAGCTCCAAAATTTGTAACGGAAGCGCGTAAAATTGCACTTTATCTAAAAGGAGCTCGTTTTGGCTGCCGATTCGAGCCTTCTTCAAGGCAATCAGAAATTAGCGTACAACATTGTTCGCAGCCACAACGAGTTGACAAAAAGCGGCTTCGAATGCAAGCCGCTTCGAATGATTCTTTGCCGTTCCGCTGGAACCGGAAAGTCATATCTAATTAATTGCATAAAGGAAATGCTCGGAAGCGAATTCATACTTGCAGAACCTACTGGGGTTGCAGCATTTAATATTGGTGGACAAACGCTCCACTCGCTTCTACGCATTCCTTTGCAGAAGAAGTCATTTTCCGACCTTCTCTTAGAGAACTGAAAGAGAGGTTCGAAGACGTACGATATTTGATCATCGACGAAACGTCGATGAAGGGACGGCATCAGCTGTCACTCATCTACCGGCGCCTCAGCCAAGCGCTACCGCATGATGCTGGCGAGTCGTTCGGTGGAATATCTCTAATTTTCTTCGGAGACATGGGACAGTTGCCACCGGTTGGTGACTCTCCTTAGTACGGGAGCGCGGCAACCGAAAGAGCCGCGACTAATCAAAGCCGTCAGCTGTATATGACGTTCGACGTTGTCGTACAGCTGACGAAAATCATTCGCCTGTCCGGCAACGACGAGCTACAGATAAAGTTTCGCGACGCCCTGCAAAGGCTTCGCGACGGTTGCCCCTTGTACGAGGACTGGCACGATCTGTATATAACTTTGAACGGCACGATCAGCTGGGGAGACTTAAAGACGTCTTTCCGCGATGCTGTTCGGCTAATTGCATGCAAAGAGAATGTAGCTGAGTTCAACTTCAATTGCTTGAAGAATTCGAACAAACCGGTGGCTTAACGCCGATCACAACTGCACCGAGGCCAAAAATGCCAATGAAGGAGACGCTGGCGGACTTTACGCACGCGTTCGTCTTTGCGAAGGCGCGCGCGTTATGCTCACATCGAATCTCTGGATCGAGATAGGCTTGGTCAACGGATCGATGGGATACGTAGTGGCAATTTTGTACCAACCCGGTGCAAAACCGCCAGCACTTCCAACAGCTGTCGTTGTTCAAATGGACAAATGCGACTGCCCAACAAGGGGCGGAGAACGCTGCGTTCGCATATGCCCAATAAAGCGCACATGGCCCAGTTCAACGGGCAACAGAAAGAGTTCTTGCAAGCGGCGACAGATACCCATTCAATTGGCATGGGCTGTCACCGTGCACAAAGCGCAAGGTCTCACACTAGATCGCGCAGTTATTGACATAAGCAAGCGCGAATTTGCACCTTGTATAACCTACGTAGGATTTTCCAGAGCGGCATATTAATCATTGCCTAATTCAAAGCTTTGATTACGCTCCAATCGCTAATTTGGGAAAATCAAAAAACTATAAACTGCGATTGAGCGAAGACAAGCGCCTAAACTGTCTAGCTAGGCGCACTGAAAAAACATTTCAGTCGTTGGCCGCAAGTACTCAAAGGGTTTTTTAGACATCTGGAAAATGAATCAGTAATTGACAAAGAGGAGCATAGCAATCATACGTACAGCAAAAAACATTAATGATCGTATACAATGACAATGGCACGGACAAAATTGATAATTGTGCCGCGTCGTTTACTTTAAAAGACTTCCACGCGATATGCGTGACAGCCAAGCAGAAGAGCTTACTGTGGACGGGTCAGAGTACGAGTGATCAGGAAGATCTTACATTCTAATTGCATTCCGTCAAGGCAGTGAACTAAAACGTCATTGCCAAGGACCTTCTTTCTAAGAGAAAAGGGGACGTACCCACACATGTACCGGAGAATATTTCGCTCCGTCTCGTTGGGATTTCTTTCACAAGCTTTTGCAGCACTATCTCCTTCCTTGCAAAAGCAAAAACGAAGTTGACGTCATTCAAAAATATCGTCAAAAAGTCGCTGATTCATCGACTTGCTGAAAATATGATCGCTGCTTGCTATCTCTAGGAGAGTAAAGGTCCTGTCCCAGAAGGGTGGTCAGAGCCGCTTCCTGAAAGGCCAGAGAGAATTACTCTCGCTGAAGAGAAATTGTTTTCTTCTCCAGACCGCGTTGAACGCACGAATTGATGACGGAAACGATGCTTTCGGCGTTTTTTGCGAAATTTGGGATCATCCTTCACCTTCGACTATGGGAGCGCCTGCGAGAACGATAGTCTCTTCACAAAGGCAATTAATAGCCTGGATGAAGTCTTTCATTGCGACGAGTCACACCTAGTTACTCGCGAATATCACGTGACTTAGGGAGTTGCCAATCCCTCTCTCATGCTAATACGGCCGGACTGTCAGAACTTTATAGAACACCACAGTGTAATAGTTTGAGACTTAACTAAACTACTTACATAAGTAACTTTTGTGAATAAAAAAGACGTAACCCCATAACAAAAATTGCTATAGCAATTTATATTTGTAGGAAAAGGGTTAATTTGTGACGTCATAAATAGTAAAACGCGTTCTTTGGGACTGAATATTTTTCTGTAAGAAGAGGATACATCAAGAATGTAATTGGTAGTACAGAAACTGTTGCCATGGCAACAAAAACAAAAAGTTTAAGTGTTGTAGTTTCTGAAACTCTGTCGCGCACAGGAAAACGCCGCAGCGGTCGCATTTTTAAGACAGCATGCTTTCGCAGTGCTTGGCACACCTTTTCCTTATGTTGTACTGGAAAACTAGAAAGTGGCGGCCGCTGTACCGCCTGGCTTCGTTTGTTGCGCGTGGACCAACTGTCCCCAAAAGCTGTCTGTTCCGATCATTTTGTCGGCGAGAAGCAGACGAAATTCCTTTTGCGTTATCTTCTTTCGGCCTTTGGCTTCTTTGTAAAGGATAAAGGCATTCACGACGGCGGTATCAATGATGTAAGAAAAATCCTCATGTACCACTTGATACCTTACTTGCTGCTGGTATTGGTCTTACGCAGGCCGTCAGCCAGATCTACTTCCCCATAAATTGATTGCATTTTTTTGACAGCTATGGGACACTGAATTTTTATGTCCTTCCCATGGCTGTCATGCCTGATGACTTTAGCAATGACATCAGGATAAGGTATCATTTTGATGAGTTCCACTGCGTTTGTGTACGTCCAAAAAAGGAGAACCTTTAGTGGCTGCAACCTGCTGCCGTCGGCGTCTACAGCGAGGTCCGAGGCAGAATCTCCTCGTGGGGTTCGCACCTTTTCATCCGATCTTTGATGGTAGCAGGGACGCCCTTTCTCTTTTCCCGTCACGTGCCAATCATGTACGTGTGGCGAAGGAGTAATTCGTACGCCAGTGAAGGAGACGAAAAAGTTATCACAGTAAATGTGATAGCTTTAGTCAAGATAAGGAGCCGCCAGCGTCATGACGACGCGCTCCCCTATGCCGCAGCCTTTTTTTCACCAACGCGACGTCCTTTCCTTTCTAAAGATGAAAAAGGAGAGTACTGTATACGGCGATCATCGTCCGACTTCAGTCTCGCCTTTCTATCCGATTTTCCGTCCTTCTGCAATGGCTGTCGTGCGTTCCAGTTTGGGAGGCGCTGCGTCGAAAACGTTTCAGAGAATTGCCGACATCCACGACTCGCGTAAGTTTCGTCTTTTTTCGCATGTCGCTTCGAGAGTAAATTTCTCCTATTGTCATTTTGTAGCGTATCGAGCGGAATTTCACGCGAAAATCGACCTATTGTCAGAGTTAAAAGCAAAGGGTTCGACGAAATACTTCAACGGCTTTTTGGCAGACGAAACGGCGCGAATCCGTTTCGTGTCGTTCTATCCGGCGAAACGCGAGAGGTTCGTTGAATACGCGAAAATCGGTGAGGTAGTCTGCTTTCGAAACGTTCTCATCAAACGGAACAAATTCGGCAACGAAATGGAGGCGGAGATACTGGAGAGCTCCGACTTGCCAAATCGCCGCAAAAAATTCGGTTTCAACGCATTTGGGTAAGTTCCTGAAAATCCAGTGCCAGCCACACTGGACGAAGTCGGCCGCTTTCTTCCCGGCCAACTTCTCGATGTCAAAGCCAAAGTTAAGGAATTGACCGACATCAACGTGACGCAGAGGCAAATGGAAGTGGTGAAAGCAGCCATTGCGGACGCCATCGGCTTCACCACCTTGACAATTTGGGGCGCCGATCTCGTGCAGAAAGTGGAACTTTTTAAAACCTATCAATTCCGAGTCGATCTTAAAACCACGTCTACCTCCGAAGGTCACCAGCTCTTCACTCCGCGCGTTGGCTCTCATTTCTCCAATCGACGATTTGCCGTCAGTCAAAACGGTGCCATTTTCTCTCGGCGAAAAGCCTTTGACCTTGAAAAAGGCTAAGATCGTCTCAGTTGGAAACTTTATTACTGTGAATAAATGCCCCTCCTGCAACAAAGAAGATGCTTCGTCTATCGAACCTCTTTCTGAATTTTGTCGTTGTTTGTCATGCGGAAATTTATCTCTTCGCGAATCGTGTGAGGAACAGACAAAGGCCGTATTGACTATCAAAAGTCAAACCGTCAAGCTTCATGTTACAGCCGATTCGAAGCAAATGGAGGTTATTTGCAATCGGCCGTTCGACGCAATCGATAAAATTCCTCTTCTTTGTGCTCCTGAATTTACAGTTAAGTACACGGCAGATCGGCGCATTCCCGCCGTTCTTCGTCCAGAGCAAGAAACTGCTTTTAGTGCCGCTACTAACGACAATTCTTCTTTTGCTAATGCTACTGCTACAGCTGCTGCTGTCGCTCCTGCTCCGGCTACTACTACCACTATTACCGCTAAAGCCACTGCTACTGCTACGGCGAATGCCCGCCGAAGTGTCAGCAAATAGCTTTTCTGATTTGCAAGCTCGCGATGACCATGACGATCGCAATGAAATTTCAAACAAAACTCTTTCACTCGACAACTCAGACGGTTCCTCAATGAACCGTAAGCGACGCCCGACGCCTGTTTCCTCCAGAGCAAATTCATTGGTTCGTCGAAGCGTCGAGGAAAATTTTGACGCGTTTCTCCTGCAACCCCTCGACATCGAAGGCGAAGAATATTCCGATGCCCCATCCGACGTTCCAGACGCCCCTACTGATGCGAAGGCCAAAACTGAAGACTAATCGCAGGATCACCCTCAGGCTACAAAGCGCGTTCGTAAAAACGCAAAACGCCCGCGTAGAAAATAGTTCATCTTACTTACTTTGCGTACCTGACCCGTAGGTCAAAATTTCTCTCAGTAGACCCGTTGGTCAACCTTTACTTTCCTCTAACGTATCTGACCCGTTGGTCAAATTTTGTCTGAAAGACCCGGTGGTCGACCTTCTTTCTTCAGCCTCTGACCCGTTGGGCAATATTTTTTTCCAATTTGGTTCAGTAGACCCTTTGGTCGCAAATAAATGCACTGTTGTTCAAACTTTGACGGAACTCGTACAAGCCGTCTTTTCTCAACTTCACGAGCGATACAAAGACACCACCTGGCTTGCTGAACGTGCCATTCTCGCTCCTCGAAATGACGCTGTTAGACACATAAACGACACTATGCTTACGCTGATACCAAAAAACGAAAAAGTATATATGGCTATCGACACGACCATGGAACAAGACGCCCTCAATATCCCACCAAAGTTCTTAATTTTCTCAATCCCTCCGGACTTCCCTCCTACACGTTAGCTCTTAAAATAAGTGCACAGATCATGCTTCTACGCAATATCGACGCTCCCAAATTGTGCAACGGAACGTAGTTGACGGTCACGCGGCTGTGTCCCAACGTTATAGAGGCAACGATTTGCACAGGACAATACGCAGGCGAAAGTGTATTTATTCCACGCATCCCCCTAGCTCCCTCCGATTCTACCATTCCGTTCAAGAGACTCCAGTTTCCCGTAAGGCTGTCTTTTGCAATGACAATAAACAAATTGCAGGGACAAATATTGAAGACGGTTGGTCTCAGTCTCCAAACTTTGCCCACGGCCAATTCTACGTCGCCTGTTCCCGTGTAAGTTCTCCTACGAATCTATACGTTCTCACAGAGAGACCAAAAACGGCCAACGTAGTCTATCACAAAGTACTATAGCTCCACCTCATAACACAATATCTTATACCCCGACAGAGACCAACACACCCAAATTTTTGGGCCACGTGGCGTACCGACGTCCCCGTTTTTTATTTAGAAAAATACTAAACACAACAACAAGAGAACAGGAGTAGAATAAACATAGGACAAGATTACTCCCAGCTGAAGCCCCGAACGGGGGTTCCAGCTGGAGAGGGCACGGGAGAAACAGAAATTGATGGGAGAACAGACTTAACTTTACGTAAAATAATACGAGAATTCTTACGTTGAAGAGAGACAGACAGACATTTACGCCAAAAATCCATGACTGCATTTTTGTCCTCAAGAAAATCTAAAGAAGGGCGAAGGGGAGAAGAGACGCTTTGCGATGGGACTCCATCGGCCAAACACCTCGAAAACGAGCGGCTCGAAGAGGTATCCGAGTCGCGTTGCGTCGTCGAGGTATTTGGCCAACTTATCCTCATCTCTTTTAGCCGCCGCGGCGCCGCGGCACCGTCTGAACGGGCACCTTGCGCTAGAACCGATCCAGATTGCGGGTGAATGACGCTGACATCCAAAAGCAGCTTTCTGCCGTCTTTGAAGTTAAAACTCCGTGGTGTGGCCTGAGTAACGCCGACAAGTACGACAATAAAAGTCACTAAATTTTTCATTAATTTAAAACCTGAAGTCTATCGGAAAATCTCGCTCTTCCGTGTCAAAATAAAAACTCATAAAAAGTTCTAAAACTTTGCGACAGACCCGGGCGAAGCCGGGTAGTCAGCTAGTCATAGATAGAGGAAAGGGGGATTGGAAGCTCCCGTAATCACGTGACTTTTGCTTGACTCTAGGCGCGACTCATTCGCCATGGAGGTAGTTAGCGATGCTTTTCGGGGTCTGTTGCAGTCGGAAATCAGTTTAACTTTGTCGCCTCGCCATCAGCAGGTGCTGAAGGATCTTCGATTTCTTCTCGCATCGTCCGACAGCGAAGTCTTCGAATTATTCGCCAAGAAGCTTACATGCGAATTTGCTCAATGTCTCCCTGCTTTAAAAAAGGATCAAGACAATCTTCGATTTGCGAGCAGGCTCAAGTAGCCTTTTATAAGTCCTCTTTGGTGGAGTTGAGCGATTCGTGGGCGTGCCTATACTTCTCTCTTGGCTTACCCTTCAGCGATCCTCTCTTGTCGCAATGAGTAAACAGGCGGGTATTCGAGAGCCTGCTTCAACGTCACATCCAGCATCTGATTACTTCAAGCGGAAGAAATGCCAGCAGGATAGAAGAGAAGGAGATGGAGCACCAACAAGAGTCAGTAAAAGGACCTGTCCTCTCCGTCGATAAAGAGAACGCTCTACGATTTGCTTGTGGATTTGTTCCCTTCAAGCTCATTGGGAAGCACTCAAAGAAAGAGGATGCCAAGAGCCAATGTATTGTTGGATGTCTTAAAGCTCTCATTCAGAAAATCGACACTGAGCTATTGGCTGAGGAGGCAGAAGATTATGAATTCTACACAAATGTGTGGCTTCAGAAGATAAACAAAGCAGTGCTTTTTTAAGTCAATGACGCAGCCTACAACCTATTTTGGAGCGTGGAGGAAGTCGTACGAACACGTCTTCCTAAGCGAGTGATGAGCGGCGATGCGGTCGACGTTGTTTGCAGTGTCTGCGACAACGAGGAAGTCAATCGGCAGTGGGAAAGCTTGTCAGCGCATCTCGACGATCCAAAACTGCGATCCTTTCTTTTGAGAGAAATCGTCCAGCTGTGGGTTAACGCCAGAGAGTTTCCCTAGAAGCATCGCGGCTTGAGCAATATAAAGCGGCTAAACACTGTCTTCTACAAACAAAATGAGCTTGCGAAAATTTCTTCGTAAGGAAGACATAAAGAACTAATATTGGCAAATGCATATTTTCGAATAAAGTACATATATACATGTAAACCATTTCGCAAAGTTAATATTTTTGCGATCAAAAATGATTGTAGGTGGTAAAACGTAGCACGTTGCGCTTACACAGGCTAGAACAGTTAAGTTCTTTTTATCGCCAGATGTAGCTACATAGGGATGCTGCAATCCTTTCCCTACTATAACTTGACCGGTACGAGCTACTAGAGGGACTCCCGTCTCATAACAAGTGAATATTTGGCTTTGCTTATTGAGTAATTGACGTTCTTTCAAAACGTTGTAGAGGAGCGCGTAGTATGCATCTACAACGTCACGGTTGGTTGCATCCAACCGTGCTTGACTGAGAGATTCTCCTTTCCGAAGAATTATCTGTGGATTTGTTATGTCCTTAGTGTATTACCAACTGATTAACTCTGTCTTAAGCTATCCCATATAACCTAGCCTACACACAAGACACCCTTAACTATCTAGAGGTCCGGATATACCACACTCCCTCCTCCTAAAAGTCTACTTCGCCGAAACCGACAAATTCAATCTGTCCGGCGGCCGACGCTCTCGTGGAGGGTTTCGACGCACCTCTGGTGGAGCCGGTGTTGCTGACTTTGCTTGCGGCGTCGAAACTGGCGGCGAAGGCGAGGGTGTCGCATTTCCAGTTGCGGATGCTTCAGTAGGCTCAGCTGCGACTGGATCCGGAACACTTCGTCTCGAAGACGACAAAGGGGGCCTCGGTGGGGCCGTTTCGATCTCCACCGACGGCGTGATCGGTATAGCACTTGGCGGATTTGTTGCGCTTGGCGTAATGGGAGCACTTGGCTCTACGTTAGCACTTGGCTGTTCCAGGGCATTGAACGAAACGTGATCGGGACGAAGCTGATTTGCGTGACGGTGCCAAACTCTGCCTCCAACCCGAACGTCGTAATCGACTTCTCCGTACTTCCCTGTGATTTCTCCTCTTTCCCATCGATCTGGAGAGACGTAATTTCGAGCCCAGACTCTATCTCCTTTTTCAAATGCTCGCTGAGCGAGGGCCCTGAACTCTGCTGCTTCTCCTGCTTGACACGCACTCTCTCTGCCAAATCCGGGTGCAACATTGACAACCTGGTGCGCAGAGTACGCCCCAAGAACAGCTGAGCTGGCGAGGTACCAGTCGTGGCATGCGGCGTGCTGCGGTACTGGAACCGAAATCGTAGCAAACGTGTACCAATGTTGCCAGGCTCGTCTTTCATAGACTTCATTGCGCCTTTGAACGTTTGCACACAACGCTCGGCCGCACCATTCGATTGTGGATGGTACGGAGGTGATGTGACATGTCGACCTCCGTTCGATGACAAGAAGCTCGAGAATTCTGCGCTGCTAAACTGTGATCCATTGTCGGAGACCAACAGCTCTGGACACCTATAAGACGCGAACAGCTCTCGAAGGCATCCTATGGTTTTTGGAGTCGTTCTGCTGGTCATCATCTTTACTTCTAACCATTTTGAATATGCATCAACGACGATCAGGAACATGTGTCCCATGAACGGTCCAGCAAAATCAACGTAAATTCTTTGGAATGGTCCATTTGGCCAACTCCAAGGATGAAGGGTTACTCTGGCGGGAGAACGAGCGCTTTTTTTGGCACGCCTTGCACTCTCTCGCTAGTGCTTCAATTTCTTTTGAAATTTGTGGCCACCACATATGCATTTTAGCTAGGGCCTTCATCCGCACAACACCCATGTGCGTGCTGTGAATTTCCTCGAGTAAGTGTGGCCTGAGCGAGGGCGGAACAACTACTCTAATCCCCCACATCACAACTCCCGCTTCTTGCGACAACTCCAATCTGCGAGTAAAATACGCTTGCAGTTCCTCTGGCACTTTTCCGTGAAGAACGTGTAGGAGCACCTTTGACAGAACGGGGTCTCTCTCTGTCGCTTTTGCCGGTTGTTGACTCGTGACAGGTAAAACTGCCAGTTTCTCAGCGTGTAGCGTATGAATTTCTAACGCCTGTTCGTCCTCCTCCGTCTTTCTACAGTAGGATTGACGGGTAGACGTGAGAGACCATCGGCATTGGCGTGCTGCTCTGACGGTCGATATTCGATGTCGTACGTAAACATCGACAACACAATGGCCCACCTCTCCAGCCTTGCAGCGGCAATGACTGGCAATGAACCTTTTGATCTGAACAACGTCGTTAGTGGCCTGTGGTCCGTGACCTAGGTAAAGCGCCGTCCGCATAGATACTGCCGAAATTTCATGACCCCAAATTCAGGGCATACGCTTCCTTTTCTATTTGCGAATACTTTTGCTCTGTTTCAGATAGAGTCTTCGAAGCGTAGGCAATAGGGCGCTCTTCACCATTTGACATCGTGTGAGAGAGCACTGCCCCTATTCCGTATGCGGATGCATCACCAGCCAATCTCACTGGTAATCGTAATGAACTAAAACGTTGTCTGATGTCAGCACTGCCTTCAATTTGTTGAAAGCTTCCTCGCATTCTTGTAACCAGTTCCACTTTGTCTCTTGTTTGAGTAAGGTATTCAGTGGCTTTGGGATGGTGGCCATTTGCTCACAAAATCGCCCGTAGTAATTAACTAGACCTAGAAATGCTCTTAACTGCTTTGTATCCTTAGGTATGGGAGCATTCAGAATTGCTTCTTTCTTTGCCTTCGTTGCTCTCCTTCCCGTTGCGTCAACTCTATGACCGACATATTCGACTTCGTTAGCCATTATCACGCATTTCGCTGGCTTCAGTCGAATGCCATGTTTCTTCAATCGTTCGAAGACGTTTTGGAGGTTTTTGAGACGCTGTTCATCGTTTTCACCGATAACCAGTGTGTCATCGAGGTAGCAAACGAGTCCAGGTAGACCGTGCAACACTTGGTCCATGATATTCTGAAATATCGCAGGTGCATTGGCGATTCCAAACGGTGGTCGTACCGGTCGATATAATCCCTGTGGCGTATTTAACGTCACAATTTCCTGTGAGGCCTCCTCTAGCTATACTTGATGGTAGGCACTCGCCAAGTCCAAGTTTGTGAACTTTTCACTTCTGGCAACTGCGCGAAGAGATCCTCCGGTTTAGGAATCGGATATTGATCGACGTCAAGCACCTTGTTTAAGGTGTGTTTGTAATCACCACACAGCCGCAGTGCCGCTTCCGGTTTCGGAACCAGTACAAGGGGCGTTGCCCACTTGCTAATGGACACGCGTTGCATGGCGCCCTTTCTTCCAGTCGATCCAATTCCTTAGCAATTGAATCACGCATCGAATATGGTGCTGGTCGCGCCTTCAAGAACATCGGAGTAGTGCCTTGCTTCAATTTCAGCGACGCCTTGAACCCTTGAATTGTTCCCAAATTGGAATCGAATAATTCTTCGTATTCTTTCACGAGTTCTTCGGCGCGGGTGCCTGCTCCTATACGCGCGATCCCCAGAGCTCTCCAATTTAGCTTAATTTCGCAGAGCCAATTACGCCCAAAGAGCGATGGGCCGTCCCCTTCCACTACAAACAGTGGAAGCTCCGCCTTTTGACCTTCTAATTCGATTTGTACGATTCGTTTCGCGAGCACCGACAAATCTTCCTTCGAATAGGTCGAAAGCGTGATGTCTGGCTTCGTGAGCGCAAAGTCCTTGAAGTACTTGACCCAAGTAGCGCGCGAAACCAACGCGACGGCGGCTCCAGTGTCCACTTCCATTGGGAGGCGTTTCCCTTCTACCAACGGATGAACCATCAATTTCTCGTCGTGTTTCGACAGAACGGTATTTATCGCATTCAAAAAATATTCGTCGTCGTCGCCCGCTGCGTCGTCGTCGCCTCTATCGACGCGGTGCGTCGCTCCTTTTTGGCGACGCAATCCTTTCCCACGCCCGCCTCTCTCTTTAGAGCGACACGCGCTCGCTAAGTGCCACTTTTTGTTGCACACCGAGCACATTTTGTCTTTGTGCCAGCACTTTTGCGGCGCGGGTCCGGATTTTCCGCAGCGGTAGCACGGATTCCGCTTATCCGCTGTCGGCGTGGAGGATTTTCCCGGCGAGACGCGCTTAATTGCCTCCGGCGGCGCTGGCTGAGTGGCTCGAAGCGATCGGCCCTGCTTCTTCGCCTTTTTCAGCGCCGTTGCCTCTTCGAGCGCTCGATCGAGCGTGAGATTCCGTATGGCCTGCAGCTTTTGTTGCGTTGCGTAGTCCCGCATACCGGTGACGAATTGATCGCGTAACGCTCGCGTGAGATCTGGAAACGCAGTGTTTCGCCATATGCCGCAGCGTCGCCAAATATTCGGACGCATTTTCGCCGTCCGCTTGATAGCGACTGTAAAAACTGTGCGTTACGGCGATCTCCAAGAGCTGGGCTGAGAAATGGGCGGACAATTTCTCACGGATCATCTTCAACGGGGTCGCCATCGGATCGTTCGGCGACACCAAATTTTCCAGTGTGCGGAACGCGTCCCCGCCGATTAGCGACAAGAAAACGGCGCGATGTTTCGCTTCCGCCGCCTTGTCGTTGCCCGTCAAGTCGTTGGCGACGAAATACGCATCGACGCGCTTCAAGTACGAGTCCCATGAACTCGACGCGATGTCGTACGGCTCGATGTGTCCGATGAGGGCTTGTGCCATGTTCCTTTAGAATCCAAAATCCTGTCGACCACGCCAATATTGTTATGTTCTTAGTGTATTACCAACTGATTAACTCTGTCTTAAGCTATCCCATATAACCTAGCCTACACACAAGACACACCCTTAACTATCTAGAGGTCCGGATATACCTCAGATTTCTCGCACGAAATCTCTGTCACCACCCCAAGGTGACGTCAATATCGATACCCTTGCTCTTCATTACGTCCATTGCAAGGGATACTGCCTAAAAACAATAACGTACCAATTAGGCTAATAAACGACAAAGGCACGTGCTCATGCAGTGATCTTGACCTGCTTTCGAGACCGAGGCTAACCGAGGGTTGCGCAGTTGATGAGAAATTGAACGAGTTGAGCCTCCTCCGCGTCCGTCAAG
Source organism: Oscarella lobularis (assembly GCF_947507565.1). NCBI lineage: Eukaryota > Metazoa > Porifera > Homoscleromorpha > Homosclerophorida > Oscarellidae > Oscarella > Oscarella lobularis. Next base: position 744,819 of record NC_089190.1, on the reverse strand, counting down.
TACCTCTTTGGATCGGGTTTAGGCGCAGCATTCCTGCGCTTCGCAGCATCGAACAATGTAGACTTGGGCACGCCCCACATCTGCTCGACTTTCCTCAGGGAGTTTCCTTCCTGTAAAGAGTCGACAGCTTTCTCTAATTTGCTCTTTCGGGGCCCACAGCTTCATCACTTGAGGACGCCCACCTGATCAAACACGTCGCGGCCGTTAATCAAGCTGAAACAAACCTGGCGAGCGAAAATCACCTCCATAACGATCGTTACATGGATTTCTTCCAGTCCTTTGAAACACGATACTACTGAAAAACGAGAGAAACACGGAAGCGGAAGTATTGATATTAACTACGACTTTGCTCAAAAATTACTTTTGGCTTAAAAGTTACGGTTCAGCAATCAATAAACCTAAATTTCAATGCAGGTGTGGAACAGTCAGTCGTACGTAGTAAAAAGTCAAGAATTTTTTCAGATCCGAAATATGCAATTATATCAAATGCAAACGTGATAGACTTAGAAAAAGCAACAAAAGCAATGTCATAGGCTGGCCTAGCACAACGTCTGCATACTCTGACACTCGAAAATAGAGTGGCTAATTATAGATACTGGAGAGGGAAGGATTGGAAACGAGCGTACGCTAGTATGTTCAGTCTGTGACATGGTCACCTGGATCGTTTCCCCGGATATGTCGTCCGCTTTGGTTGGAGAAGTCTTTTCTTTTCTGCGTGAACGAGCATTCACCGGAATTTCGGAAAGAAGTAAGAAAGCCTCTAAGCAGACGGAGAGTGTTGTCGGAGTATCGTCGAAACAGGAGTTCGCGTCCCATTTTAATATCTTCTGCGAGCAGCTTCCTGACGTACTCAAGAGCGTCTGCAGTCGCTCGAAATGGAAATCGGGCACCTTGGGTATTGACCGAGCTTCGTTGTGGCGCACTTTTCATTTATGCAGGCTGAATAAGCTGGAAGATATTTGGAGAAACTTTCTACAGGCTGTCAATGAGGAGCTCGATCCCATCATTGGCCAGTACGCGAACGAAAAAATTTTTCAAAGCGTGGTTCTATCTCAGTATGGGCCGCCAGCCGCTGCAACTGCTCGCAGAGCCATCAAGACCGTAGAAGAAGCGAACATTGTGCGGTCCCATTTTCATTAATAAAACGACACGAGAGGTTGTCTAGTTCCACATCTGCGTCATTTTGTGAATGTCTAAGCAATATGACTGTAGAAGGAGATGAGAGCTCCTTAATGGAGTATACGACTAAATGGATTCGGTTGCTGGACCGGGGAGGCCTTTTTCAAGTGAACGATGCTGCCTTCAGTCTATTTAGAGAGGTTGAACTGTGCATTCGCGACAACCTGACAGCTGCTCTTGCATCGAGGGAGGGAGGCACTACATTGAAAGAACAAATTGTTTCTGCTGCAATGAGCGACCAAGACGTCCAACATTTCTGGACCTTGCTCACCGGAGACCTGAATAGAGATGAAGCGTCTGACCTTCTGCGCGAAATAATTCAACAGTGGATAACCATCCGTAGTTTCTCCATCGCCGGTCACTGGAACTGTATAAAAATGTCAAATCCAAGACGACATCAAAATCAAAGCCACTACTTAGATCACTGTCAATGAATAGTTAGTGTGCCATCATGGTAATTTTCTGCGACGGGCTACCTTCCGTTTTTTCATTAGTGTATCGTCTACGTGTATTACCTTATCCTCTCTCTTTCGGCTAGTTGATCCACGCAGGGGTGCTAGGGCATTAGAACCTTGCACTCTCAAGCTCACCGCATTGCCCATAAATTCTTTGGCAGAGGGAATGTTGCTTCTTCCACCTTTGTAGCGCTGTTGGCTAAAGAATGATTCCAAACGGTCTTGGCAAAATTTTTCGCTCAGCACGCATTTGACTCCAGGGACTAATTCCACGAAAGATAACACTGCAGTCCAAAATGTCATTAGCTACACATGTTGTGAAGCGGTTTCTACCTGTTATGCGAAGTCCTTCTAAAGTCTCTTTTGAGAGCATCATCCTCTGCTTTTCGCCCGATGTAAATCCATCCCGCGAATCGACGGACTCCTTCAAATCTTCAAGATATCCCAAGAAGTCATTCTTGAGCCACTAATAACTAAAGCTAGGTCGTTGTCGACCGGGGAAAAGGGCTCCCATTACCCTTAGTCTGTCATCTTCTGAATCAAGGTAAGGTCGAAGGTCTGGGTTCCGCTTTTCGACGCCTTCAGTCATACTACGAACATTCATGCAGTCGAAGAACCGGTTAAATTTCCGGACAAACTCCTCCGTTTCCGCTGTTTTGTCTAAATTGAAATAATTCAATGCGTTAGCTACAGAATTGCTCAGCACCTGAAAAGGAAATATTATGAGGCTGCTATTGCCTTTGGATATCGTTACCTGTGCTGCCAGGTTCACTCGCATTCGTGCAAAGGACGTCAGGCTAAGATGTTCCTTCTTCAGCTTTGGAATCATTGTCAGACCGGAACTTTGATGAATTTTCTCACAATTCTCTCAAATGTGTCCAACCGATATTTTTGCCGCTTTTCTAAGAGATGAAAATAGAAAGGAATATTTTTTGCAGCCGTTAGGCATACCCATAGAGCCGAAAATTGCAATGGCCGAAGGAGTTCGCCCAGCAGTTACGAGCTGTTTTAATGAGGTGCGGGACGTCCGATATGAAGTAGACATTTCTTCCATCTCGGCTGAATGGGTTAGGTGTCTTGTAAGTGACATCGCCTTTCTGATCGGGAAGGAAGTGCATTTTGAAAAACTTTCTGTTTGTAGAAGCGCTATCGCACGCTAGGGCGATCACGTACAGTCCTGTATCTTCCAGGTTACGGATGGCCTCCCAGACTATATAGGCCAGAGTTGGTCTGCTGTGGCACCTTTTGTCGGAAAGTGCGCATAGGGAAAGTTCAATGACGTAAACAATCCTCGCACCATGAAGGCCAGCATGTGTTTTGAGACTTTCTCTGCTGTCTTGACGGCACATTTACCTTGCAATTGTAGCTCAATATCGTCAAGGGAATTATTGAAAGATCCCATGTCAGAGAAACCGATGAGAGCCATTGAATCCTTGTGAAAGACTAGATTCTCCCTTATCTTCATCTCGTCAAAAGAGATGACGACATATCTGTCCTTTACCTCCTTTACGTTTGCTTCTTCAAAGAGCTGCTTGTTGACGTCTGCCAAAAAGCCAGGGCCACTCTCGGTCCAATGCGAATAGTCGAACAGTGTTCTCTCAGATGGCAGGGTTAGCACACCTGATGGACGTAGTGACTCATAAGCGCCACCGGACTTGAACTTGAAATGGAAGAGCTTGATGATTGCAGGGTGCCATCTCATCTGCCGGGTGTCGGGCGTTTTCATAGCTTGTAGCTGTTGTTCCCAGAAGATTAGCTTCAGACTGCCATCTTCACTGCCTCTTGTGACCGCCGAGCTCATATCATTTATTATATGCACCATGTCGTCGTGAACTTCCGGTTCCAATCTCAGACCGTCTTTCTCAGTCAGTTTCTCTATCCTTTTCTTCACTTTTCGTTCTGAGAGGCTAAGACGTTGTTTGAGATGTTTGAATCGCAATCGGCGTTCGGGTGTGTCGAGATATCTGACATTGGCGTGACTTGTTGATCGTACAACCTTGCTGGGGGACTGCTCCTTTCTTTTGCTCCAGCGATGACGCGATTTACGTATTGCGGTGTTTGATGCATTCAGCACATCGTTTCCCAGAAGTCAACAGTCGGCAAGAAGAACTACGATCTGTCTGGCCGTAGGTCTTGCCATCCAGGGCCACTGGAGCATTAGAGTCCACCACGGCAACGACTCCCTTGCCATCGCGAGAAGTCAATTTGACTTTTTTGGAGTGCGCAAATTCGACGAATTGCTCGTCTGGATTGACAGGGCAGAGTGAACATCTATCAAGAAGTTCCTCCAGCAGCTGACTGTCTAAATGGCGAGGTATACATGCGAGGAGCTCGCCGTCGCTGCAAGCTGGACGGCCACTTGCAAAGACAGACTATGTTAGGTCCCTCTCGACAGTGACACTCAGGATTATACTCGGTGGTGAAGGATAATGCAACTTTACAGATGGTGAAGGAAGATGGTTCAAGGTCACCACTACTGGAAATTGTCCACTGGGAAGACGGTAGGGTTGCACGCATTGTCAAGGCGGCGTGAGTGATTGGCTTGTCTCTGGGTTCTAAGCAAAAACACTAGACCTACAGAGATTCCCTATTGGCGGATGTTTGACCTGCTGTTCCTATTGCTTTATCCTCTTCTTGGAGGGGCGACCAGGCTGCCTCCTCTTTTCAAAAGCGACGATCCTTTCTGCATTTTTTCTACGACGAGTTAGCCGCAATTTCCTCTGCCCCAATGCTAAGTCTTTGGCGGATGCGTGTAAACAGCAGTTGGATCTACAAGAAAACCAAACAAACAGTGTAATAATCATTACGTCTACTTCGCGCATGAAAACTACACAAAATGGCGCCTCCACACCGTAAGAAATCCGCCCCCATGCTAAGTCACAGGAATCAAATGGACTCAAATTATGAAAATGCGTATGCAACTAGGACCAGAAAGTTTCTAGGTACCGCTCACTGTCTCAACGAGCAGGAAAACTTCACAACGCGCCGATTAGTCCTTGGCGACGGCTAAATGGCATCGGAAGACCAGCCAGTGCACTGTATTCAAGAGATAGACGCCGCGGGGACAGAGCTGAAGCGTTAGCGAGTACCTTGGAGGCGATTCCAACGCGATCGGGCGAAGAGCTGTTGTGAAAGACAGTACGGGGCAGCTGTCTATCCGACAATATAACCATGTCACGGAGCGTGCCGGCCTATACATACTAGCGTACGCTCGTTTCCAATCCTTCCTTCTCCAGTATCTATGGGCTAATGAAGCCTTTTGTGCACGGAGCAAAACTATCGGAAGAGCAGAAGCTGTTCAGCGATGTGTGTCCAAGTCACAAACTTGCCGTTAATGTGCAATGCATGCCATCTAGTAAATTTCATTCACCTTTCTATAATATAAGCTCACAATCATATTTCGATTTTTGCTACTTAGAAATGATTTTGACAAACAATTTCGCGTTTGCCAATTCTTGGCAGATTTATTAGTGGCCTTTGTTAGCCAACGTGTTTTCGTTTTCAAGTTGCTGCCTTTTTAGAGAGAGGAAGATGTTTCCGTTTTTGAGCACGCTGCGGCGTGCTTAAGGAGTTCCTCCTAAGTCGAATTGAAAGTGAAGATGCCAAGGAAGTGTATGAAAGTCTGCGTACACTTACGCGCAAAGTTTCAACATTTGAAGCGTTTCAAAAGAAAATGAAGAAATTCGTAGAGCGGTAGAAAACGAGTTACCAGTACTCTTTTTATAGAAAGTATTTTACAACCTACTATGCTGCTGACAGACCTGCATGGTAAGAATGCGCATTTTCTGGCTCTTTTATAAGCTTACTGCTTGGATAAGAAATGGGCAATGGCGTACAGAGACTTTGAATACGCTCATACCAATCAAAACATGTTTGTCGAAAAGTAATCTATTTACTTGCTGATGCAGTATTGCAGCGACTTTTGTCTAATAATTTTTATAACAAATTGAAGTCGCATTAGTTTCAAAAGAAAGCTAACAGCAGAGTTGACGCCCTTATTCGTATCCATCTCAAGATAGAACACGAACGGCAAAACTAATCAAAAACGTGTAAATTGTATCTTACAAAACCTAAGATTTTATTTGACTTTTTTGATCACAGCCGCGTAATGCGCGTAGAAAAGCTCCGCGAATTGTTGCTTCTCCGAAAGACGGCAACAAATCGAAATTTTTCCAATGCAATTCGTCGGTTGTTTCGGTTGATGAAGTTCCAGAAAGTTTTAGCAATCTCATGAGTTATTACAGATAAATATTTACGTAAGGTAATAGCTACTATTTTAGAGTTTGTAGCTCAAAGAAGGCAACTAAAAGAAGCAAAACTGCTGTGCTTCGCCATTTACAGTCTTCAAGCAGCTTGACAAAAAAAGATAAAGTGAAATTTAGCTTCACCATGCAGTTTTACTGCTGAGGAAAGCGTATTTTAATCTCCTTTTCTTCGCAAACTCGATCGTCAAAAATATTTTTAACATCAAAAAGACAAAGGACAAAAATAGAGTATCAGCCACGACAAATTTTGACTGACAAAAAAAGCATTTTTAAGTAAGGCTCTATGGTAATATGACGGACATACTGTGGCACTAATGATGCAGCTACAAAGCTCTAATGCCAAAGAAATAAATCGTTCAGCAGAAGTGATGCTTCAATCAGCAGACATTGTAAGTTATTCTGGCAATCACTCCTTAGCCTAACGCGCAGGTTCATAGGCCAAACAAATATAGGATCACTCTTGCTTCATTTCGGAAATTTAAATAAATACTTTTTGTCTGAATGTGCAATAGTCTTCTTCAGCACCTACACCAAAACAATTGGTCAAATGTCACCAAAGCAGAGATGCATACCTTTTCGCCATTTACCACATGTTCACTATTGATATTAACTAACACTGCATTTCTTTTCGGCTGATACGCGCTGAGAGATTTCCTGCCCGCAAAAAAAGCAGAGTGGGGACCGGCTGAAACCGTCACGGCCGCTACCGAGCGGGATCGATAATGAGGCGTTTCTCTAAATCGCCGACCCAGTCTTGCGTGGCGAGAAAAATATGATAAAATATGATATGACATACTGTAGTCGGTGAGTGCGATTGCTAATTAAGTGCAGTTTGAGGCGCGATTATGTAACGTAGCGGTAAGGCGTTCCCTTGGAACATGATTTGGCACGAGTTGTGCAATGCAGTGACTTTGAATTCCCTGAATTTTCTCTCACTGTGAAGGGTGAACACTATATGGCTGTCCTGCAAAACTGCTATCTGGAATTGTCAAATATTGATCGGTCGGCATTGAGCAATGGGCAGGGGAGAAAAAAGACAGGCACGAGACTGTACTTGTTCCATCTAGAAATGAACCAACAAGGACCCGGTGCGCTTGTCGACCTAAACAACACCATCACAAAACAGTCACCGAGAAACGAAGCTTTTCAAAAAAGCCGACGAAAGATCGAATTCCACCTCCCATTTCGTCTCCTGCATGATGGGGCTGTGTAAAAGGCGGAACGGAACGCGGAACGGAACGGAACGGAACGGAACGCATCAGAACGGAATTCGATCCCGGATAAATATTTTCCCGGATGTTTTTCCCGGATAGTAACAGACATGGACCACGAGGGCAATGTATTCCGAATCTATTCCCAGTCTGAGGTGGTCGAAGCCGACATTTACTCTTGTTTTGCCATTACATCTCATCGTAGGCAGAGGAAAATTTGTCTTGCGACGAAGAGGCTTCATTTTCATCTTCGTCATCAGACGTCCAGGTGAAATTTCGTCACATATTGATTTGTTCGAAGCAAGGCAAATTAATTCTCAACTCTTCAGTATCTAGAGGTGAATGCAGGCATGAGCCAGGAGGCGGCAGAGACTAGCATGAAGTGCAAGTCTAAGGTGCCCAAAGGCGAGATTTACTCCAGTTGGTTTTTTCATTTAGCACATTGTATAGGTTGAGGAAAAAATGACTACTGTGCCTTCTGATGAAGACTGTTCGATTTCATCTTCCTCGTCAGACATCAAGGTGATCGTTCGTCTAAGGATAACCGATTTTTTCAAGAATACGATGTAATCAAATATTTTTAGTTTTTAGGAGAGACGCTACCTGCGACTTCTAGGCCGTCCTCTGGGTCCCACTTATGGAATGTCAATGATCCCCTGTACTTCTCTAATTTATGTTCTTCCTTTGTTTTATTAATAAATGTATACTATTTAGTCAAATAATCGATGACGTTCTCAAGAAAAGTCAACTGAAGAGGATACCAGTTGCCAGGGACGGGTTTTGCATCATTTCTGCTTGGCGCTATGCCCTAAATAATTGCGGCCATGTGAATTTGAGCATAAATGAGATGATTACTGCCTTGCGAAGGGAAATATCGAGGAATGTAGCTATTTGTTCACCGTGGGTTACAGGAAATATCGTCAAACAGGTACTGTAAAAACACTTCGACCACAAAGTAGACTCTCCAAATTCAGGCCCTCCCATTTGCTTCGGCGCCATTTTTGGCTTTCATGTTCTGGCAAAGGAGGGGCGTGTCACATTAAATGTATTTTGCTCCCCCACCCTATTTCATCCTGGAATCGCGCTGAGTACTGTACTATGCAAATGTTGCTGTAGCAGAATCTAGGACATTAAGTAAAATTTGATTCATATTTTATATAGATGGATGACTATTGCGCTAGAGGTGTTTACGCCAGCGACTTTGGCGACGTCGTTGACAATGCCCTCTGCCAGGTTTACCAAGTCAAATGCAATGTTGCCCAGTGGGATACGAATGGACAACATCTTGAATGGCGACTCCTCGTGCCACTCCGGCAAGAGGCCAACGGTATCAATGGCTCACTTCATACTATTGAAGTGGTTCATTATTTAAATCATTACGACGCTCTTGAATCCGTCCTCACCAACACCAAATTGACCAAAAAGCATAGGCGTTCACATGTGAAGCGTTCGTCTTCTCCTCTATTGAATCTGCCTTCGAGGTTAAGTGATAGCGACGGAGAGTCCATTCAACCCATATCCAGAAGGTTATATAACGGCACTTGTCAGCAAACATGCCAAACTAACTTTGCACTTTAGCAAATATTACAGAAAGAACAAGAAGATTCCAGTGTTCGCATACGACAAAAAAGGGTTCATTCCGGAGGAGGCTCTGCAATTGATAAGCGGCGTGAGTCGAAAGCATAGCGCGGATGTATGCACAGACCATCCGGTTGGCTGCATGATGAATGCAACGTTTCTTGTCGATACTAGCAAATTGCAGCACCCACAAGACATCAAAGCGGACGATCTTGGTACTTTTAAGAACAACCGAGTGCAGCACCGGTACTGTTTTGCAACCGCAGACAAAGACGATGGGAATGAATTGATTACACAACGCCTTCCTGTTCGTCATTCTGAATGCAGGCCAGGACACTATGACGTAAAGGTGACATACTGGGTTCATAGTAGTCACAACGATTTCAAACGTCGACTTTACCAAGTCATAGACATGGCATCTACAGAAGCACTTCCACATGTTTTATTACAATACATGTTCGATGATGAAGAGCATGAAAGTGTACCTTGCCCTCACGGATCATCATTTTCCCAGAAACCGTACAGAAGATCCTCAGCCAGCATGAAAATCGCCGTAGCTTAAAGTTGAAAGAGGGAAAAGACACGCTGACTGTTTACGATGAAATTGTCGAAGAACAGGGAGGTGTCGTGAAGATTAAGTCGCTTGGATCTCTTCCTAAAAACATGCAGGAAATCAGAAACGCTAAAAGAAGCATCAAAGGCGGACTGACACATGAACAACAAGACCAAATGTTTCGTCTTGTAGAATTTTGTAAAGATGACTGTGCAACTGATAATCCTTATTTCGTTTCAGCGCCAGAACTGATGTGCGTCCTAGCTACGCAACAACAGCTAAGCGACATGAAAAAATTTCTAACAGAAGAAGATAACTCTGTCATAATGGGAGTAGATTCAACGTTTGACTTGGGGAGGTTTTTGGCCACTATAATTACTTATAGTCATCCACTTTTGAATTCTCAGGAAAGTGGAAAATCCCCTGTTATAATAGGACCAGTTCTTATGCACGTATCAAAAGCAGCTGAAACGTTTGAGCAATTCGGAAAAGAATTGACTTGTTTGTGCCCTGAACTGAAAAATGTCAATTGGATTGGGACGGACAGAGAAAGGGCAATTTTTCAAGGGTTGCAGAAAAGCATGCCGAGAGCTGGCAATATTTTGTGCACAAAACATGTCAGAGAAAACATCGAAATGAAATTGACGAAACTTGGAGTCGGACAAATGGCGAAGAGAGCATTTTGCAGGAACATATTTGGAGATAGTGAGAATCAAAGAGGATTATTTCACGCCTCAAATGAAGTGTCATTTGATGAACAACTTTCTGCCTTGGAAAAGGAGAGGGCGGAAAGAGAACTTGCAGCAGGCAAGAAAAAAGGTGGGAATTTTTTTGAATACTTCCGTCGAAAAGTTGCAAATGATATGAAAAAATGCATGATTGCACCTGTCCGTCAACAAGGTGGACTTTTGCCAACAACGCTTTACTACAATAACAACAACAAATCTATAAATTCCAAAATAAAAAGGGAAATGCAAGGGAGAAGATGCGATTGGCCAACTTTCGTCAAAACTATGAAGCAAATTACCGCAAAGCAGCAAAGAAACGTCGACCGAGCAGTTTCTGATAAAGGTCCCTACACATTGAAGCCAAACGTAAAAGTGTTAGGAGCTTCAAGCGTCGAGACAAGTCGTCTTACCGAGAAAGAACGAGCAGCAATTCTCCGCAGGTTCTACCACTTTGAGCCCATTTGCGAAATGCGTGAAAGTTCTCCAGAAGAGCTCGTGGAAGACGAAAGCAGCGATGGATCTGATGAAATGGCTACTTCTCCTTGCCAGCCTCTTTCAGTTCCTTATCAGGCTTTGGACTTAACACCGATTCTTTACGATAAAATGTGGTCCCAAGCGGCTCACTTGATAAAGGAAAAAGGCAGCATTGTCTCAGCTCCTCACAGCTGCACTCCTGGATGGTTGCGAGTGCGTCATTCATGAAGCCCAACTTTGTAACCAAAAACAAGAACAGGCGCTTTTCCTGCGACTGCCTTGGCTACCATGAAAAGGAGCTGTGCTCCCACGTCTTGGCAGTCGCAGAAGAAAATGGATGTCTGCGTGAAATGCTGACACTGACAACCGTTTCATCAAAGCGAGGCCCCAGTCTAACCAACCTGGTTTTCCGAGGGGTGTCTGCTCCGGCTGGAAAAAAACCAGGGTCATACGCGCGCCCTCGCAAGAGAACGCGTAAGGCATCGTCGGTTTCAAAAACGGCGACGTCAGCCAAAAAGGCAGCCTCCGTCGAAAGCGGTAAATACTACATTTTGCGTCCACTTTTAGGAACGCAAATACGGATGTGCTACGGCTGCTGTAGCAGCATCCGTGTACCGCCAACAGTTCCAGACCCGCCGCACGACATGGTGATTGCGAGAAAAGAATTCAGAGAGTTCAGAGATACTGAGAGAAAATTGAGAGTTACCCAAAAAAAGAGTTTGTGCATTTCCATATGAGGAAATCTTGCGTTTTAAAGAAAAATGAAGCTTTTACTAAAGAAGACTTGCACATCACGGAAGGCATAAGGCAGCAACTGACAGCCGTTCACAGGCGCCATCTTTATTGTGAATTTGGCTTGTAATCTGACAGCCTGCGTGTTCTAGATTGTTGAGTTTATGATTTTTTTTCTGTTTGTTTTGTGTTTGGGTTTTTTGCTTCGGGTTGTCTTCAATTATCCGGGAAAAACATCCGGGAAAATATTTATCCGAGATCGAATTCCGTTCTGATGCGTTCTGTTCCGTTCCGTGCCGTTCCGCGCCGTTCCGCGTTCCGTTCCGCCTTTTACACAGCCCCCTGCATGATAGGACAAAAGGATGATGAAAAAGGTACTTATTGAGGGTGAAAAAATCGCAAGGATCGTTGTTAAGGTAATTCGCGCTTTTCGATTTCAAATATGAGTGTCTGGACTTTGCTACTGACGTATGTCCCATTACCCCTCCCTCTCTCCATTTACACCTCGATCTCCCCCGATCTAGCCATAGAAGGTTTCTCTCCATTCCTCAATTAGCGTCTATTAGTAATTTGTTGTAGACGCCAGGATAGCGCTTTCCTTGTGCACGGCTTAATTACTGCCATTGTGACCCAAATGCTGTCCTCTGCTTGGATATCCAATAAGACGTAATTAAAAAACTGTTTTCGCAGCCAATGCTATCTCACCCAGCAGGGCAACTCTAGGGTTTTTCTGTAGTGCTAGAAATTTTGCCTACTTTCCATGCGCTTTTCCATTTTATTTATCATCATTGCCTTAAGCAAATTATTGATGGAATTTATGGAAAAGAACCAGACGAAGAGAGCAGTGAAAGCAACAATAGCTCACAGTCTTTGAGCAAGTCTGAAGAAAATTAGACAAACTTTCAAAAGTTAAAAATTGTTTCTTTTGATGTTGCAGTGCTTTCTGTATAATTAAAACAAATTAAAAAAATAAATTTTAGCGAGTGCGCTTATAGGTTTAAATAGGCGGATTAACGGCAGCTATTTGTCTTGTAGACGATGTTGCCTCCTTTGCAACACTCTCTTTATGACTTGCACTTTTTTCGTGTTTCAGCACGCTATGAAGCCGAAATCTGCGGCAAGGTTTCCCAATCCAAGCTTCCCCAGAGCGTGACTGGCAATGCTTTGTGCACAGGGTGCAAATCATTCCTTTGTCTTTTTTAGTGTATCTGAAAAGAAATATATATATTGGAATAAATTCATACACAAAATAACTGTATACCTAACCTTAGCCAATTCCTGCCAATGAGCCAATCGCTCTTGAATGTTGACGCCTGCTTTGACTTCTTCCCACTAGATGCCCTTGATCCGCTCATAGATGATCCGCTTCTACTAGACATCCGGGACGTCGATTGAACTTAGAGGAGGATTCGTCGCTTTCATTCTCCCTTCCAGTCGGGTCGTCGTGGTGTACATTGTCAACGACCTGGTGTACATTGTCAACGACCTGGTTATCGCTAAGTCCTCCTGACTCGCTTAGGACTTCTATTTCAGGTTCCGATTCGTTTCCGCTTTCGCTGCTTGACGTTTCGCGCTGGCCGCCGTGCGTCTCGTGTTGGCGCTTTCTGGAAAGGCCGCCAAAGTACTTCAACAGCGACATAAGACAAGCGAAGGGTTGATAACTGTGCTAAGAGATGTCGAAACGCCTAACTGAAAGACGTGCGCTAGCACTGCGGGATTTTATTAAGAAACATGAATTTTTTATCAGGTGGTTGGAAAAAAAATTCGGAAACTCGGAGGTGGTCGGGCCCGACCACCTCCGACCACCGTAGCTAGAACCCTGCCCTCGCGAATTTGGCTTATTGCTGAAGTGAAATATCGCAGTTTCTAGAGGTAACTTGTACTTTCTCGCGACTCACCAATAAAAGCGGCCATTGTATATATAAAGTGTTCGAAAAGATGGACTACATTATCTCTCACAATTCCGTTATACGAGTTTAAATTATTCTGTGCAATTTCACTATCTTGCAGGACAACGAGTGATGGACGGGTAGGTATCTATCATTTTGTCGAATCTTCGCTGGATCTAGTAACTGAAAGCATTCAACGAAGAAGACTAAAAATCACACGATTTTCGACACTTGGGCTTTTACCTATTTGTGGATATCTGCATCAGTGTCTACTCATGTGGTCCTGCAAGATAGTGACGAGGACTCCATTAGTATGAAATGATAAATAGTGATTCTTTGCTCTGGCGAAGGTCGTAGGAGCGACAGTCATCGTACTGTTGTAGGATGTCCTTCAAGTGGCCGGAGAGTCTTAGCCAGTGGAGAACGTCCTTGGCGCGACGAATGCAGCCGTAAGTGCCGATGTGGGAGGCATGCAGCTTACGAAGAGTGGCAGCGCGCATTTTCTCCGAAATCAGAACACACTAGCCTTTGTATATAATTCCGCTTTGTGTCACCAATTGGTCGCCAACGGAAAAGTACGGTGCATAGGTCGCGGGCAGCGAGCTTTTTGACTCCGGCCACCCAGCGCGGAGACGACGAATAAGCTCACTCTGCTACTGGTCGTCCTTAATTGGGAACAAGTCGGAGCTGGTTTTTTTCAGTTCAAAGGCAAGGACTATGTCTTGTTGTCCGAACGTTTCAGCAATTATGTCAAAGTTTCAAAGCTCAAAACAATTACCTCCGCAATGGTTGTTGCCGAGTTAACTACACGAATATGCCCACGCAAACTCTAATCCTAACTCTCTCGGATAATCGTGCTAGCTTGAGAATGCATAAGGAATGAGCAAAAAACACCAAAGAGCGTAGGAAAATACTTTTGACAACGGATTGTCGCTTGTCGTCGCGGCGATTTATCGCTTCGCGAGGATTTTTTAGCGCTTCGAATGTCGTTTTCTGACGCGTACGTGTCCGAAAGGGGGCGACGAACCCGGCGTTTCGTCGAGGACGGACCGGCCGTTTCAGTCAAACCGCAATTTTTGATCTCGAGCGCGAAAGCGTACGGAAACGACCGCGAAACAACGTTCGTGGGTTGCGTTCGAAGCGTTTTTAGGGGAGGGCAATCGCGTGACGAGGGTTAGAGAGAAAATAGAACGTTCGATATGGCGGACGCGTAGAATTGCGTTACCTTCGTTTCCTCGTCGATCGTCTGTCCTTCGCGTCACCCGCTCGCACTAGACGATAGAGCGTTCAGAAGCGAGTCGATCAATAGCGAGCGACGAACGAAAGGGGACTCCCCAAGTCGACAAAAGAAACGCGTTCGGGTGTCGAACCGGTTGTAAGCGAACCAGTCGCGGCGGATTGACGCCAGCGCGCGTAGCGAGAGAAACGATAAATCGAATTTCGGGCGGCAACGAGGGGAGATCATCACAGTACAGACGCGGAGATCGCGCACAAAGAAAACGCTTCCGCCATGGAGCTGATTCGGCGGCCGCGCGGCGAGCGGCTTCCGAAACACGACCTTTATCCGGCTATTGGACCGTTCGACGAATCAAACGAGAATTAGGGGGCCCCCGTTAGCGATCGTTCTTGCGAAGGAATCGGAGGCCCGTTATATCATCGCGTATCTCTTTCACCGCGTTAGCGCGACTCGCGTGCAGCTTCCCGCCTACGGTGTGTCGAAGTTCGCTCGCGCGTTCGCTCTTTCGTTCGCTCGCGAAGAAAAGGGGGAAATGCCACGTGATCGAACGCGATGGAAAGTTTTATTTAGCGCCCGTTCGTTTCTCCAACACAAGGCGAAGGGTTCACCGTCGCGTCTTTCCCACGAGGATGGACGGGGGCGCCTGGCGAACGCTTCTGTTTCTCCGCAAAGAAAAATCTATAATATATAATCGCGTGTATATAATCACTGTCGTCAAAACCCGATTGAAATAGCTAAAGATGTGTACAAAAACATCCTATTGAATGATTTCCAAGCTGCTACACTGATTTCTAGTCTAAAAAAGATGAGGTCCCACAATGGCTCAATTCCGCTACATGTATGTACCCCGGTACCCCATTGTGGGACCTCGTTTATTTTTAGACTAGAAACCGGTGTAGCAACTTAGAAATCATTCAATGGGATGTTTGTGTACACAGCTTTAGCTATTTCAATCGGTTTTTGACAAGAGCGATTGTGTAATCACGTGATTATATATCATTCGTCCTCACCAACGTGCGTTAGAAGCGTATTTCCTTCCGTCTTTTCGCAGCGATTCTTGCAACGGAACTCAGCGGAACCGTCGCGACGAGGTTTGTCTACTTCTCTTCATTGCTTTGTGTGATTTCGTGTTTCTTAGAGCAGCCAAAGTGACACTTCCGATCGGTTTTGCGACCAATCGGAAACTCTTTCTGCGCTGGATGCATCGGGAAGAGATGCAGGTGAATTTTCTCTATTTTTATAGTTCTTCTCGCGTTGATCGATGAAGTCCGTCGTGCCCGTAATCGTTTCCGTTTGTTTGTGGCTCGCTTGCGCCATCTTAGCTTTTTCTAACGAGTTTTTCCCTTTAGTACGTACGTCTGGGAGGCGATCGAAGTAAAGCGAGGCTCGCTTGAAGAGCGTAAAACGAGATAGAAGAAGTTATATATTAACATAATTTATCTTTCATTAGGAATTTCTTTATCCATGGATCTTCAGATAAGTCATGATAAATCATGAAATGTTTTCAGTTTTTTGTCTCTACTTTTTCCTCTAGGACAGCGACGAAATAAGAAGACAAATTCAAATTCACAATGGATGACGTCAAATTTTTGCTCTGTGGACTGAAGAAGCGCGACCTTCCAAGAAGACAGAAACGCAAAAACAAGTTAGAAAATAATTGCATTCGTTTTAGTTAACTTAGGTAAGAGATAGTTTATGTTATAATCTTATTAATTTATTTTCTGGTCCGCTAAACTCAAAGTCAATGAAGAAAGTAATCACTGACCGTTGTTGTATGTGTGTATTGATTAATTATTTTTTTGGTAGGCAAGGGTGCAATCTATACAAAAGTACTGTATTTTGAACTGGAGGGACGGCAGCAAATGTTCTGGATCCAGCCTCTTCTTAGCTGACTTTTTTTTGATATGTATGAACAAGGAGAAACATCTCGATTTGTCCGAGCATAAGTCATTGACCCTGATCACAAGATCACTCTCGATTTTCTTTCTTTCTTTCTTTATTTTTATAGGTGGACTCTAAAGGAGAATTTGAAAATTTTTTACTTAACTTTAGCAGTAGAAAAAATCGGTTGCTGTGACGAAGTCCTTATTGGAATCAATGATCAAGAGTCGAGACGAAAGGCGCCTGAATTCAACTTGTTGTCAATTCTCTGATTCTTTCTTACATCACGTTGATATCAATGGATGAACGATATGGGTCACAATCAAAATCAATAAGTGAAATTAGTTATCTAGTTAATTAATTAATTAATCAATTAGAAACCAAAGGAATCGTTGATTTTGTTTTCAAAAGATGGAAAAGGATTGTGATGGATTCAGGTAAAATAAACAATTACATTTTAATTGAATAATATTTTTAGCTCCTATTCTAACGTTTTGATCTAATTTGTGCTCATTTGCACGCCCAACAGTCCTCAACCGAACTAGTTCGTCTGTGCTGCCGAAATCATGGATAAAGCGGCTCGTTTTAGCAAGACGAGGTAATAAAACTGCATCAGATCAATATCAAAAAGGAGGGTAAGGCGCTCTTTTAAAACAGAAGCAAATAGGTGTATTCTAATTTTTAAACCAATAAATTGCATGAAAAACAGCGTGGGCACTCTCCTTATAGCCGCAGGCCAAACACAGCAACTCAAAGCTCAGGTTCGTACGAACTATTGCATTTTTGTAGTACGTGGCACGCACTTTTTTATTAGTTGCATGTGACGAGTATTAGGCTCATCTAATATTAGCGACGGTAAACCCGCAAAATGCATTGTCTACGCCCTCCCAGGTCAGGTTACTGCATGACTGGCGCGTGTCATATACAAGCACTTGCGCATTCACGAAGTCGCGTTCGCGTCGCTCTCGTCGCGTCGCTCTCGTCGCGGCGCACTGGAGCCGAAGGCCGTTGCAAAGCCGCTCACCGGAGCCACGGATCTTAGAGTAGTTATCTTAGAGTAGTTATGTTATCTTCGAGACTGACACCATCACTTTCCAATCTAGAGTAGTTATCTTAGAGTAGTTATGTTATCTTCGAGACTGACACCATCACTTTCCAATCGATCAGCAACCATTTTTTTCAATTTTCGCTCGGCAGCTGTTGCACAAGATTTTAGTTGCCTGAACCGGAGACTACGCTGCGGCGTGTTGAGGTAACGCACGTTTGCATGGCTGCGCTACTGCTTTCTGTGGTGGTCATTTTTCCCTCGTAGCGAACAAACGCTCTGAAGAGAGTTTTGCGATATTTGGCGCAGTGAAAGCAACGTTCAGAGACTTTGGTGTGATCCGTGGTGTGATCAATTAGAATTGAACAGGAAGATGAACGGACGGTTTGACTGTCGTCTCCATCGCGGAAAGAGGGCGTTAGGTAAGCAACAACAGTTTTTCCGTTGACCGAATAGAACTTTCCATTTTTAGACTTCGCAAACGCGACAAACTTCTCGTCGTTGTTGCCAGGGCAAAAGGTGCTGGTGTCTAATCGCTTAAGAATTTCATTTATGACGTCACTGCTCGCTTCCGCTGAACGGAACAGTCAGCCGGTACAGTAGTGGATTGCCATAGCAACAAACCTTCCAGGTACGGTCTGCTCCAATCATGACGCTATGAGATACTGCTGATTGGCCCGTTTCCTCTGACGTGACGACTACTCGTCGAAGGTGAAAGCCCTTCGCCTTTTCTGCGACAGACCACGCGTTGTCAGGTAGCCTCAATAAAGACGTTAGGCTCTCCATCGTCTTCGCTTCTTCTGCACGTGTTACTGTTGAGGACTCCCGTAGCGACGGTGACTGAAGGCTCAGATAGAATCACAGACACGTCTTGCAGAGCGGTGCATCTTTGTGATCAATGTGAAATGTGAAGAAATGCTACTAATTTTTTTTAGACGGTCTTCCAGTGCGATTTTTTGTCTTCAAGCGTCGCTTGCGTTCGTGATTTTTCACGCGCCTACAGCGAGACCCAGCCTTCGTCTACCCATGACTTTCGTCACTTTAGTTGCACTCTGCGAAGCCAAAATCAGGTGCTCCGGCTGTTATCAAGCGCCAAATGGGTGCTGAGAGGGCAGGAAAATCGCACAAAGTGATCGCGTGTTTGGTGCCAAAAATGGCCCGTATTTAGCATAAGCAAGCAACAACTCAATTCTAACCTCAACGGTTGCACGCCAAGTATCGTAACGCTGCGACTAGATGGCTTTTCCACACTCTAGATCACGCGATCAAGGTAGGAAAATCGCACAAGGCTTTTCGATGAAACTTACGCGATAAAACGCGACGAAATCGGTGTGATAATCGATCCCGCGAACGGAAAAAAAAGCTGTATCGGTGCAATGGACATTAGGAACTGAGGGATCACATCCGATCACCTTCGATGACCTTCTATTTAGCTTGCAAATGACATTCAGCGCGCTGAACACTTAAAAAGGAGGGTGTGTGGCGTAGGCACGGATGATACGAGACATGACGTCACAATGCCGTGCGTTGCCTATCCATCTACTCTAAGATCCGTGCCGAATCGAAGTAGACTCAGTCTCTCAGCAACTCGGAGGCTCGGTGTACAAGCCACGTGAGCGATTGCGTAAATCGCGTTTGTACTGTGTAGCGTTATACTGTGTTCCATCGTAGCTTTTGCCCACGTGCACGCTAAAGACTCGGACTCGGGGACGATCGGAATCGCACGCGCGTCGACGAGCCGGAATCGCGCGATTGCGACGGTTCGCAGGATCGGACATCGAACGAAGTCGCGCTTTGCACGTTAGATGCGCCAAAGCTGCAGTGGCGTCGCGCAAGAGTACTCTCGCTGCGCCATTTTGCACGCGCATGAGGTTTTAGGTAAGTCGAGCTGGTGAGTCTTCTCTGCCATTGTTTCTTAGCTGTCTCGTCACTTGCTTACAACTGTTATTTACAGCCCGCCCACTATCTAGTGACCACTATCATATTTCCATCAGCTCCTATCCTTTTTCACACATTTCTACATTTTCCATTGCATCTCTCCACTTATTTACCTTCTATCGATCCCTAGACATCTTTATAGTCAACAACAGCCAATTTCTTCCAGTTCCGTCCATCAACCTACTCATACTCATCAACCAACATTTTTCTCTTGTTTCTAGGTTGGCCTTGCGTATGGCGAGGCTGTGGGGTAGTTTAGGTAGTAGGGTAGAGGTCAAATATTAAATATAAAGTATGTATTATTTTTTATTATCTTTGACAAAAAATTGTTTACAGTACTGCTTTATTGACACAGCTGCCTTTGCAGGTCAAGCACGAATTCATACGCTACGAAAATAGAAATGCGTTTCTCTCACTCGCTGCCAAGACGGTCATGCAATTTCGACGTCAACGCAGAGCTGGCAGTTCTTCATAAGCATTTGTCTCTGTTTCGCCCCCAAATGATCGTAGTCCGCATTTGGCGACGGATTCGCGTAGACAGCAGAGTCGCTCATACAAATGAACCAATACCTAATACATATGCAATTTTGCAGACACCCACTGACAAACACGGAGCCATACTTCCCTGTCTATGCATCCCATTAGGTGTCGAGATCAAATCTAGTGCTATCGGATTACCGGTAGTCGCGCTAATCCTTGAACGCGGTTTTCGAGCTTCCATGTCGTCAGAACGATGCCGACGTCTAAAATAGGTGCCGATCCGAATAACAATGGCCACTGTGCACAGAACACTCGTCACTGCTATACCGATGATGTAACCGCTAGAATTGTCTTTACCGGTAAGCAATTATGTTGTTAAATACCACATTAGTTAATTAATTCATAATGAAGTAATACTAATGACACAAATAAACTAATATTACGGAGTCTATAGATAAATTGCCTATTTTTAAAAAATCCTCGGCAAGTTCAACGACAGGCTGCCGTAGCAGATTCCTGTTTTTCGCACGCCACGCATTCTTTACTTTATTTCCTCCCTCGACTTGGTATAGCTCCTCAAGCGTCTTGAGATGCGGATTATCAAGCCTAACATATATTTAAATTTGCGTAAACAATGGAATAATTAATGTATTACTTCGCCTGAACAAGACGAAGATGACCTCTTATGACTCGCTTTCTATTTCGAATTCTTCTTATCTCCTCCGTAATGACTGTCAAAAAACAATCAAATGACAGTGAAGTAGGAAGAGCGACGTACCTGCCGCAGCGGAATGAAAATTGATCTTACAAAAAAAGTAAAACAAATGAAATCATTGCCTTTCCTCCTTACCGGGAGGTAAACGATATACTGCAGCAACTAAGAGAAAAAGGCGCTTGAATTTATTATTGACTAGCTAGCTACACGGCGAATTCTTACGGCTTTCTTGGATGTTATCAGCGTCGTTCTGTTCGGCTTCTTGTCATGCACAAAAGAAAATAGCTCTAGTGAAGATCAAAATCATTTAAGGGGCATTTAAAGTCTCCTGCCGCTGCAGCCTCCGCTTGAACCGGGCGAGCGGCTTCGCCTATAGGTAGTATCATTGATAAGTGAAGACCAAAATAAAATCATCTTTCTTACCAGGAGGTAGACGATATATTTCGGCTTCTCGAACGACGGTGCGAGCGGGTTCTAGTCATGCGCAAAAGAAAATATGTTGGGTGAAGATCAAAATCGGTTGGGAATTATCTAAACTCGTCTGCATCATTGTTTGCCGCCTGTGCCGGTTAATGAGCCAATATCCCATCGACTTACGGAAGATAAACGTCAAAATGAATTATTAATATCCAACTTGCTTACATGCTTCGAAGTTCACTATTTCTCCTACCAAAATATCACTAAAATCACTTTACTTATATTAACTTTCATCACCTGCGCCGTCGTAACGCCCCAGACGCGTTTTTCATCGCGTCGTCTCTTAGAAAAGAGTATTAATTAAACGTCTTCAAAAATTAGCGCGACAAAAACGGCATGCAGGATGTTTACAGACACCGCGTCAAATTTTCTTTCCGCAAAACCTTTCTCCACCAAATTGTCTCTAAGAAAAGAGCATTAGTTGAACGTCTCCGAAAATTAACGCGACAAAAAACGGCATGCATGATGGTACCGATGATATGTCCAGTAAACCGCCTACAGCGACGTAAGAGTGGTCGGGCAATCGAAGATAAAGATTTGTCGACTCGTTTCGGGAAACGAATAGGCTATTCGATCGCCCCGAGAACGAGTACCGGAAGCCGGATGCACGAGTCCGCGAGGCACGTGACGGGTCGAATCTAGTCATCTGCAATGAAAGAAGCGCTTGTTAATGCACCGTCCTTATCGCCGGACCCTTTCCTCCGAAACCGCATTTTGGCGGTTCACGAGTAAAGAGGATATAGCAGACGTAGTTATCACAACTTAAAACGTGTCAAAAATTGACGTGTGAAAACAATTGATCAGAGAGCCCGCTTGCAGTCGTGACGCGATTGCTACTTTGAGAGCGCGTCCGTCAGTGTATTGTGTGATACGCGTAAGCAGACCAGCACTGTTGAACAGCGCTTTTGTCTCTAAAGATTCTGTCTACAACAGCGCCTTAAAGGGGCCCTTTCACAAATGTGCAAATACCAGGTAGGGCATAGGTGGATGAGCGAACACCGGTCATGCACTCCTTCGACACCTTCCCGCTGTAAGTGAGCGACGAATTCTGTTATCACTCTCAACTTCCCTGCCTTGTTAGGCTCACAGTAGACATAGAAATCGTCCCTGACAGGCTCTTTAATCTTATTTCTGAGCCTGGTCTTTTCATCCATTCCATCAATGGTAGTCGTAGTCACTGGTACGGGAAAACCTAAGAGTGGTTAAATTCAGAATTTCTTCAAACTTCCGAAGAGATGCCTCATTTCTTTCTGTAACGCGCGGCGATCATTTAAGAAAAAGAATAAGTGAAAAGCCGGGCTAAACGGCAATACAGGAAAGCGTGATGCACCAGACTGTGCTTAAATTCCACAAGACGCAAAGACCGAAATGGCGGAAAAATTGATAGCGCATTCATCTACTGGGTGTCAAGCTGTTATCGCCATTTCCACAAAGACTGTTCGAAAAGTGAACTTTTGACTTTGGTATGTTTCTTCGTCAATGTCGTGGCGCTTCAAAATCGCTGCCATCAGCCCGTCGTGATCCGAGAGCTTTGATTCTATTCAAGACGTCGCCACGTCCAGTTCCGGGGGGTGAACCTTGCACAGAACCAGTTGGTGTAGCGGTCATCTCACGGATCTTAGAGATCATCTTCAAGAGGGGAAACTAAAACCCAGGGGACAGTGCCATGGTAAAAAATGACGATGGACGACGACGCTGTACGTTTGACACGTTTCGCGATCGAGCGACGGGACGATGATCTAAGGTAAAGTAGTTCTACGTAATTTTCCCCAGGGTTATGGCCCTGCGCAGAACTGCGTAGGTGAACACGCGGCTGCTGCGTACACTGCATTTAGTCGACGCGTTTTTCGCTTCAGCCCGTCGAATTTCGGCTGTGGAGTCTACCGTCGCAAGTCTTTCACGAAGCGGCCGAGAAGGCGTTGGTCGGGCACGACAGTTTGCTCAGAGAGTGGGCGCATCGAATCGAAGGCGACTTGGAGTTGATGGGCAAGACGGGCGTCGAGGATCGGCTTCAGGACGGCGTGCTGGAAACGATTCCGGCGCTTCGAGACGCCGGAATCGTCGTCTGGGTTCTCACCGGCGACAAACAGGTAGACAGAAGAGAACGAGTTGACGTTCGTTTTGCTGAAAATTCGAGTCACTTATTTGATAGTACAGTATGGAACTGATAAAAGTGAACGCCGAGTCGATGGTGCAATGTCTCTCGCTGTTTGGAGTAGACGTGCGAGCGCACTTAACTCACGGAGAATAAGAATTCGACTCCGGCATATTGAATAGATGCGAATTGCTTACCTTCTT
The DNA here is from genome assembly GCF_947507565.1 of Oscarella lobularis. Lineage (NCBI taxonomy): Eukaryota > Metazoa > Porifera > Homoscleromorpha > Homosclerophorida > Oscarellidae > Oscarella > Oscarella lobularis. The sequence goes on along the minus strand of NC_089190.1, from coordinate 721,684 downwards.
CCTATCTCCAAGATTTCGGACGTCTTTGTTGATGTTTCGACCACCCTACCCGGAGTGAAGTTTTTAGAAGCAGTCACTACTTAGCAATTTTGTTCCCTTTGGCTTGCTTTCTTAGAAAGTGACGTTTACTCTCGTTAAAAAACCAAGCAAATGCTGCAAATGGCAAAAAGACAGTTTTGGTCACATTGTGACGGCCGTAGTCAGGCATCAAAGCGATTACGCCAAGCAAAAATGCTGTTGTCGAGGAGGACCCGTCTAAAGAGTTTTCTACTGTAAATTACAGCTATGTAAATAGGCCTATCTCGTTTTAGCTTTAGCCGAAGCCTACAAAATAAAGCTGGCGTAATTCTAAAAATGCTGTCGTTATACTAGAAAATATTCTAAGGCAACGGCAGCAGCATGTAGTTTGTCCACGTCAAAAGTGCATGACTGTTAAGATAGTTACCAGTAAGAGCTTCAAGTTGATAGAGTTGCTTCGATGATGACGGCGTTCGTAAGAGAAACAAGAGCTGTGATATCGCTGGCTTCAAACGGGATACTGCTTTGTCTGAGGATCTTGCCGCTTGAGAGGTAGAAAAAGCTGTGCAACACGTTTAATCGGCTTGTCGAAGGGAGTCGAACATCCGGTGTTTCGTTTTTTTTGCGCAAATTGGTATTCACAAAAACTGTGGCAAGAAAAAGAGGCAATGCACGCGTGCGCTGTCGTCGAAGATCTTCTCATTGTCTGATGATAATCTCTTTCCTAAATATTAGTGTCATTTAGTTAGTTAATAAATACATTCTCTGTCACCTCATCTATTGACTTGCAAATTCTAAACGGATGTTTTCCGATGTCCAGGTCCAACACGGAAATAAGCCTACAAAAGGCTATTGTTCCGTGATTACAATAGGAAGCTGCTAGTTTTGCTGCAGCTGTAAGTGGAAGTTTCCCCCTGAATTTCTCCTTTAAGGCAAATGTCTACAGTACACTGTGGAAGGACTCGGTCTATAGACGACAACGACAGACAGTGGTTTTTGAATGGTATTTTTGGCATTTTGGCTGTTTCCTTTACATCGCTGTAATAAATCCCTGCCAGAAGACTGATCGAAGATGTCTTTCAAGGCGTGTAGGAAAACGTGTGGGACTTTGGCGCTCGCCTCCGGATTGCACAAACTTTGCAATGTAGCCGGGCTCGTCAGCATTGGCTCTGTCTGCTTGTCACTTACACCACGACTCGGCCCCAACAGGACAGAACCGGTGACGGTCATCTTCGATTTTGGGGCACAAGTCGAGGGTATAGGACAAGACTTTACGACCGTCAGTGCCGCCGCCTTTCCTTTCCATTCCTTAATTTTCTCCTTAGTTCCAGAGAGCTTGGTCATGTGATGGAGAATGGCCTTCGTTTGTACCATGCTTCCGGCGTCTTCGACCTTACGACGGATGGCGTGCCCGTAATATCTCTAAATCCTGTACCAAAATAACATTTTCTTGTCAGATAGATAGATAGCGACGAGCAATGCAATGCTTGTCAATCACTTCCTCCGTCAAGCGATGTGCCCTGCCCACTCCTTTTCAGTTTTAACATACGTAGCCTTTGTGTTCTTTTTTCAACTTGAGCAGTCGTCCCCTATTCGTTTTTGAACATGGCCAATGCAGTATTCATTCTGTACGGGATGATTGTCGCCGTAGACCTGAGTGGGATAGGCAATTTCTCGAAGTTTTCATAAGTTGCGGATCGTGAGAAAAGAAATATATGTAGCAGCCCTTGGAACTGTACGGATTCAGCGCCTTGCAGCCGTCAAAAAAATTTTGAAAAAATTTTTGTTTGATGACGCGCTGTCTGCTGTCATTCTAATGACATGCAGACCTTCTATCTCGATCTAGCGAACCGCTTCCCACATCGGTGACGAAAGTATTTTGTCAGTCACTCCGGAAGTGGCAAAGTTAGCGTAGGGGATGAAAAGAGTTGTCGAACCATAATGACCATTATGTAGGTGGCAACTTCTGGTACGCCTTTTCCGCCAGCCGCCAACTTTGAATTGGGACCGCCTCTTAGGAAAGATAACACAGAGTTCTGGAATTTCGTTTATAAGCCAATGTTGGGCTACCATTTTAGATCGCCAGCAAACTAGATCGGTACGTCACTGTGACGTTGGCCATCGTCACTGTGACGTTGGCCATCATATAGCGCCCGTACACTTGACATGTCCTTGCAAAATGCAAATTCTCCAACGATCGAGCGATCACCTTTGGTGTCCTGAAGTGGTCGTAATCACGAAAACAAGTGATCTATTTTCCTGGCTGAATGAAGTAGTGCCAGCAAATTAGATCAGCAGCGCAATTGATCTCTGATTACCTTTCAGTAGGCTCCATCGATCGAGCGCTCACCCTTGGTGTCCTAAAGTGGGTTAGGGTTACGAAAACATGTGATCTATTTTGCTGGCTGCATGAAACAGTGCCAGCAAATTAGATCAGCAGCGAAATTGATCTCTGATTACTTTTCAGTAGGAGATGGGATGACACTGCCATCATGGTGCCAAACGAGCATCGTATTTTAATTAATGAACGTGGTTTCAAACACTTTTAAGCTTAGGCAACGAAAAGGCATACCATTATTGACTCTGCCAACGGGCAAAACATTAACCTAATATTCGAGTAGAGAAAAGAGCCTAGAGGGCTCAGCAGTATTTCAGAGATTTCATGTTGTCTTTCATGTACTCCATGTCCACGTACACTATCCATGCGACATCTTTATTCACGGAAGACAACGTTTTCAATTCTTTGCAGGTAGGAGTTGACATACCATCATATTTCACCCAGTTGTTATTGTGAAAGCGGAAGAGAGCAACAAAGTGGCATTCGCCTTGATGAGAAAGTGTCATGAGAACGGCTACGTATCTGAAAAATAACTGTAACCGAAGCTATATCTGACACACTTTCTTTTCTTGCCTTTTTCCGTTTGGATTAGTGGGGGGCAAAATAATCGTCTTCTCTATGTCGTTCGGTTTAAGTTTGATTCCATAGCTGCAATAACAGCCATGCAGGTATTTAATGATTTAGGTAATGGAAGGATAGCATGATTATACCTATCAAGACAGAGTGTAACAAACGCACCCCATTGCAAAAGATGTGATATTGTTCGCTCTTTACCGCATATATTACACCCCTGCCTGGTCATAGGTCGAAAAAATCCATCAGCCCACCGGTTATAGAATTATTCATTTTTCCTATTACAAAATACTGAAAATTGTTTTAAAGTTCAAAACGAAACACATTTACCTGATAAACAAGGTCTTTACGGATCTTTCAGACACGCGTTTGGTACAGGCCAAGTTGGAGCACACGCTTTTGCGTATGCCTTCGACATTGCAAGCGTCAGACGTAAGAAACATGTCAAAAAAGCGTCCTCCTTCTGATCCCCAACAGTTAAATCTCTTTGACACTCTCACAGCTTTTTCGTCCTCTATTTGTCCCGTTTCAATCAGCCAATGCACTTTCGCATCACGATATGTGCGATGTGACGCCAGTGTTAGGCAAGTGACCAAAACTTTAATTATCGAGTCCGTCGCTGCCAAGCAAACTAGTAGACGATGAATTGACTGAGAAAACTGCATCAATAGCCCAAAAAATGTGAGAGGACCATCTATTGGACAAGAGTTTTCAATAACGACTCCATCCGACGCTGTTTCGCCCCAGATAGCAGTTTTCCAATCTTTATGTTTTTGCGACGTTGACGTGGTCGATGTGGTCTCAGCAGTAGCAGCAGTCGCAGTAGCCGCAGTCGCATGATCAGTAATTTGTTCAACGTCAAAAACATCATGCCTTGCATTGGAATCTCCTCTGCAGCTACGTAGTGCAACTGCCCGATGTGGCCAATAACAATTTGCCCCGTAATTTCGTCTGGTTCTGAAGGCTATTGTCGCAGGCTATTGTCGCGATTCTACAACTACGATCTCAACGTTAAAGGCATTTGCAATAGCGTGCAGTTCGACGTGATTACCCCAAACGCCAGCTTGAGAGATTTGTTTTCCGTACGAATCGACGGATGTGCCTTGGATAAAAGGACCGTACAATGGAGGCATGTTCGGCTATATACCGCGCCGCTTTATGACGAACAAGAAAGTGCTTCTTTGGGCTTCCAAACAGCTGCTGGGCTATGCTCAAAAACATGCAATTTCCGCCCCCCCCCCCCCCCCCCCCCCACCTCACGCATTTTCATCCCAAACCGACCAAGACGTTCTTCAAGTTTATCAGTCACACTCATCTTAGTTTGTCTCCTGCTCTTACGGATTTTTGGTTTGATTACTGTAGGAAAATATTGAATATTGTATTCTGCCCTTTCCATATCCGCGAGCGTCTTTCCGATACTGCCAACACACCTTTCTTTGGCAACGGTATCGGGAGGTTCATTTTGTGGCAATGCTTTCTCTTCAGCCAGTGTCTTTGCCGTCACATCTCTAACAGAGAACCATGTCTTTTGCGTCTTCGTACTTACCGGACAATGTTGAACGAGATATCGCTGTCTCTTTTGGTGTACCGCAAGTACTTGTCCACTCTGTATGTTCGACTTCTTTTCTTGTCAGGTCCACGCAAGCGAACCACAACGTCGTCTCCCTCTTGATATTGAGAGGGCGCATTTGTTTGCGAGTGATAAAGTTTGCTGCTTGCAGCTGCCTTGTCTGACGCCATCACACTCTCTTTGCGAATTGAATCTACGTGCAGGAAATGCTGGCTCCAGGATGAGCTATTTGAGCTGCTTCTGTTGCTGCCGCTTGAGGTATTAGGAGGGCAGGTAGAATATTCATGAACATTTACACCCTGTAAGTCATCATTACTCTGATCTAACATTGAATCAGAGTCTCTGGTGTCTGACGAACTTATAGAAGGTTCAGAAGGTTTCCTTCCGTAGAACACTTCAAAGGGGCAATGTTTTCTAAGACTGCGGTGAACTCCGGAGTTGTAAAGATCCTGGTAATCTTGCAGTTTATCCGCCCAAGATACTTTCTGTGAGTGCGTCCGAAGATCAACGCGAAGTTTAGACTTCCAGGTGCGATTTGAGCGTTCTATTTTCCCTTGTGACTGACGATGGTATGGTGCAGACTTTCGAATTTCTACATGATGTTTCCCGAGAAGCTTTGTCACTTCTCCCATGAACTCTTTACCTTGATCAGACTGAACTGTCTTAGGATATCCCAGTATCCCATATACTAGGCGAAGCTCTCGCGCGACAGTTTTAGATTCCTTGTTCTCAAGAGGTCGGAGAACAGGAAATCGACTAAAAACGTCGAGTATCCCGACAACGTACTTGTACTGCGTACCACCTTTTCCTGCCGGCATTGAAGAGAAGTCAACCAGGTCAATTTGATTGTAACTATGCACCTTCGACGATCGAACAGTTTTAGCGGCCCTTTGTTAGAAAAAATGGGCGACACAAGTCGATGTTCGGGATGATTGTTTAGCCATTGTTGTATGCGAGCCACGGATATTCCTCCGTAATGGGAAGATATCCTGTGGAACAGTTTTCGCGCACCTTCGCCTTTGGATAACTCGTAAAAGTGACGAATTACTTTATCTGAACTTGACAGGGGAAGAGCAATTTGCCGTTGACCTCGCGCATTGTTAGATATCAGACAAATCAGTTTTTTCCCGAAAATATGCTCGACGCAAGGTATAAATTCGCCTTTGTAGATAGTTGTATACAGTTTTGTCCCTTTTATACGTTGGAGACGAGCGAGACAGAAACGGTCTAGTATTATGAGCGAGGCACTTCATTATGCTGTCGTAAATATCGTCATGAATGAGCCCTAAGCCTCGTTTGCATACAGGACGCATTTGAACGAGAGTTGATTCGTCAGAATTGTCAGAGTCAGACGACATCGACTGTTTTCGACTTTTCTTGACGTCTCGTCGAGACACACCCGGATACGACTCCGAAGATTCCGAGGTCGACGTCGTAGACGACGCCGGCGAAGGCAAGCACCTCTTAGCGCAGAACGTCTTTGCGCGACGCTCGCTGTCACCTTGCAGACTGAGCGGGAGACCGGCGAGAGGAAGAAAGACGAAGACGGCACAGCGCATCTTCTCTCTACGTTCGCAGTAAAAAGACGGGACTTAAGCGTGCAGACGCGTGGGAACAGGCGTGTCGTACGCGTGCGAGAAAATTTCTGCGCGTCTAGACACCATTGAAGTTTCTACCGCTAGTCGTTGGATCGCGAGATCGAGGCGTCGGCGTGCATCCCATATGACGATAGAGTTCACAACGATTGGCAATAGGAATGAATCGTAGTAACTAGGATAGCCGTCGGAAGGCTGTGGAAAGCGTAATACTGCATGAAGGGCCCTATATGATGGCCAACGTCACTGTGACGTTGGCCATCGTCACAGTGACGTACTGATCTAATTTGCTGCCAACACCAAGAAAATTTTCAACTAAAGTTTTTGCGCAAGTTAGATATGTGCTTTAGTTCCTCGATTAGCCAAATATCTTGGTATTTCCAGCTGAGATCAAACTGAAACTTTATGCAATCTTACTCTATTGGCTTGGCTTTTGAGTATCGTATTAATGATAAAACTGTCCAAAAAGTCCTCAAAATGCGAAAACTTGGGTTATATTGACGCTTCTAGCTCCTTTTCTCGGCATCTGCTTTCAGCTGTACACCTAGCCTCGTACCCAGACCCTTTCTCCGGTTGCGAGTTCCGGATGGACTCGCGGAGAAAGGGCCTGGTTCCAACTGTATGCGCATGCGTCAGAAATAACCGTTCTCAAGGTAATCTAAATCTAAAGCGCTTTTCAAATAACCAGCAAATACTTCAAATTTCCGACGTTTAGATGGGACCCCACTGCCAGTCAATGTTTTCGAATTAAAACCGTTTTCTTTAATGGCAGGTTAAAGCTTCGGTTTAACCGTCGTTAACAACAGATCAAAGGGGCACGCGCGTGACTGGGCTGGCCAAGCCTCATTGGCCTTTGGAGAGTGTTGCCAATTAGCTTTTGATTGGTTAGTTGTCTTCCCTCGTGTCTCTTCGGTTCTCTCGCTCAAAATGTTATCAAGCGAAAATCAAGACGGCGACTCTGTTCGCGCAGCTGTGACTGATCTGCGGCGAAGCGACGTCACCGTCTGTGATGAAGAAAAGTTCCAATCAATGGCTGACACTTTTCTCCAAGAACGATCATGGGAACGGAAAGAGCAACATCTACAAAAGCTATCTGTCGGATTCTGCGCATTTTTCTGCCGTTAGACTATGACTATAGTATCATCACCAATACCCATGTGAACGAGGAACCGAAGGGGAAAGCTGCTCCAGACGAGGTTGTCAAATTTCAAATTTTCGGGATCTCTGTCAGCGAGATAAAGTGTATGATCACTAAAGGTGACCCGAAAACCCAAGTTTTTTCTTCAGCAAAGCTTGCTACCGCTCCCAATTACGCCTCTCCTATTGCAATAGCAATTCATCACAGTTCGCAAGTAGAAGTATTTGTCACGTGCAAGGTCCATTTTGGTCAGGACGACGAGCAGTTGGCGACTGCGGAAATCTATCCATCATTTAAACTAAACGGCTCCGAAGAGATAAAGTTACGAAATTTCTTTGCCTGGCTGTCCGCCAGTCTTCCACGCGTGAGCAAACATATCAAAGGGGAACTCCAGCGTAAATGCAAGTCATCGTAGGACACAAGCTGGTTGGGGTATACTTCGCCCACCACCCCCCAGTGCGCTACCTGAATAAATAACTATCGCCTAATTTAAGACTGCCCCTTCTTCACGTGCAGGCGTAGCAGGCTGGGCCATGACTATGGTGCCTACTAAAAGAACCTCCATACAGCGCTACGCTACGCACACGTGTCTTGTTCCACATTAGGCTCGAGGATCCAGCCCGTTGCTTCGCGTAACGCGACTAGTTCGCCGGAAGTTGGTCGACCAATCAGAGACCAGTCAGCAGCATTCCAACAGCTCGTTTCTGATTCGCTGACGACCTTAATGTGATTTAGGCGTGACGTTCCTGACCCTAACGAAGTATAACGAAATTACGCTGACTACGCGATGCCCCAAGTCGCTCAGGCGTGCCGAAGGGGCTCTCTTCTTCAGCGAAACAACCAATCGGACGTCAGATAAGTGATATACACACTATTTGTAATGGACTCGATACTTTGCGAGGAATTTTCGGCCTTTCGTAGGAGCGAAGTTCGTCACTTTCCCATGGGTCGACGATCGCCGGAGGGTTTACGTCGCTTAGCACTTTCTTTCGGTCGTAAGTGTACGTCAGAAGCAGTCCTTTTTGGGCAGTTCTGTCAGTTACGGGACATTGCTTTTGACACCGCGGTGAAGGAGCAGACGGATCGACGCGTATCCATGAGCAGCACGATAACTTTCGATTCCGTTAGAGCTGCGTCTGCGTGCGTCCTCAAGAGAATTCCGCAGCTTCCGCAACTCCTTAAGCCTGAGCAGCTTGAAACAGTTACAAGTGGGTTTTGAACCGGCAAGATACGTTCGTCGTGCTACCCACGGGATATGGGAAGTCCCTCACATACTAAGTCCTTGCACAACTTGACGATGAGATTTGGCCAAAGCGTCTTCCGTCTTTAGCACTGGTTATCTCGCCTCTCACACAACTTATCAAGTCTCAAGTGGAGTGGCTAAATTCGGCTGGTATCTCGGCGCTGTTCATTTCAGAGTTGACTAAAGAAGAAAACCTAGACAAAATTAGTTTAGCTCTTGGCGGTCCCGAGACCGTTTTGAATAGTGTTTTTAGAGAAGTTTTACGATCTAAAGGTATTCAAGATAGGCTTCGAGGTCGTAATCGAATGGTACGAAAACGATTTGGTTGAACTTTTATTTTAAGTTATATTAGAGACTTTAATGAAAAAGAACGAAGCAAATTTGCCGTTACACATGGTACGGTCATTTGTCAGAAATTAGAGCCATTGCAGCGCCTTCTGTTCCTGTGCTCTGTCTCACAGCGACCGCGACTAAAGCAACGGTGACGAAAATTATCAACACAAGCAGGCTAAAAATTTGTACTTTGACCTACCGAAGGAAATTTCTTTAATGTAATCAACAGCAATGATCTCAAGCAGACGTTTTAGCTAGAATTGCGCAAGTGCTATGCCGGTGCCAAGAGAAACATGCTATCAACAAGACATGGTAGTCAGCGAATTTTTAAGCTGACTTTACCAGAACGAATAATTCTTGCTTTTTGTCCTCGTTTAGAATGCGAGTTCACTGCGCATGCCCACTACACGCTACCCTATTTGCCTAACGTATCCCAACAATAAAAATTACCCTGCTTTGAAACAGCAGTTTGCCATTCAGCAGAAAGAAGCCGAGAACAAAGATAAGTGCCAAGAAACGGAGTTTTTCTCTTTCTCCAATTGCCCACTTTTCAAAGCGCGATTGTCGCTTCTCCGAATGCCAAAGACCGCAACAACTTTGGGTTCATAGATGTTCTCTCTTCCTATTTTAGGAGAATGCGATTGCCAGGTACAACTGTAGTACGCTGCGCAAACCGTTATGAAATTTTCGGCCACCAACTTCGGCTTAAAACCTGTAGCTTTCCGTTATACTGACGCGCGCTAATAAAATGAAAACCTTGTACATAAAAAGCGTACCTACCACCTGTCTCTATCTTGAATCGGTGAGTAGTCGTTAAAGACAGGTTTTACAGTTTTTAAACATAAAAATCATTTTTTGAAATTATAAAATGAAACAATTGATAACATTATAAAATTGCACGATTAAAAATAAAAACTGTTAAAAGTTCAAAGGTTAATATTTCTTTATTTAAAAACGGACTGCGGGTGTTCCGAGGTTTCGTTGACGTAGAGAAACGAGTTGGTGGGTTTGAAATGGGTTTTCATGTCGAGGATTCCAGTCGATGCGAATCGCTCACTCTTCAAAACTCGTACGTGTAAATAGACGGCCTCGGTCCCGCTTAAGCACGTGTAACTGGTATATATGGTGTTTTGAAGAATGTTTTGAACTCTTGGTCGCATTACAAATGCTGCATGATGTTATTAGTATATTTTAAAATTGTCGTTTCTGTTGTTTTATTAAATAAATTAAGTTGCCATTCCATGTAATACATGCAATTCGTCACTATTCGTATATAGCGTCGAGACTCTCACGCAGAGACAATCTTTAGCTTTCATTTCTATAATTTAGCGGGATCATTAGACGTAACATTTCATTTAAAAGCTTGGACCAGTCCTGCCAAGTGTCACGCATTGTGCGTGACACTCACGCATTTTGACTTCATCTCACGCTCTCACGCTTAGCCTCAAATTTCTCACGCATTTTGAAAATATTTTACAATAGACATATTTGGTTTAGCGCGCTTGATTACGACTTCTTTCACGCGCGCTACTGCCAGACTCCTACTCTTCGCTAGCACACGGAAACTCGTCAGCATCGCCTCCACCTTTCATTTCTGGTTAGCGTCTGATCTGAGGTCAGACTTGTACTTTCATTCTTTGCTCAGACATATACGCCCTTGACTGTTATGGCTTCGAGTGACAGCGATTCGATGGCCGATCCTGACATCATTTCCGTTGGAACTCCATCAAAGAGAAAAAAGTGCGCAGTTGTGCGCGGCGCAGCGACCTATCACACGAAATTCAACAAGGACTGGACACGAAAGTATTCGTTTCTTCAACCTGTTAGGCAGGACAGCTATTCCTTTCATTGCACAATCTGCAATAAAACACTTTCATGCAAACATCAAGGAGAGGCTGACGTTTCAAGGCATGCACAAGGAACCAGGCACTTGGAGCTGTCTAAGAAGTTGGATAAGCAGAACCGAATCACTTTTTCTTCAAGTGATGGACCGTTGGCCCAAAAGGTATGTTCTTTCAGACTTTGTTGCGTAAATTAATAACAGTTTTGGTAGATTATTACAGCTGAAGTTAAAATCAGCACTCTCCTTGCCCAGCACAACGTTCCTATTGCGGTTGCTGATCATCTGAGCCCAATGATACGTTCTGTTTTCGACGGCGACGTTGCTAAAGGCTTTTCCTGTGCGCGGACAAAAACTACTGCTATTCTTAACGGAGCAGTAGCACCGGCTTTCAAAAGAGAACTTATTGAGGCAATGCAGCATCAGCCTTTCACTTTGGCAACTGACGGATCAAATGACACTTGCCTTCTTAAAATGAATCCGATCACCGTCAAAATATTTGATACAAATCGTCACCGAATCGAATCTAGGTTTCTTGATATGGGAACGACCGATGGCGTTAATGCTGCAACTTCTGCTGAAATTTTTTCAAAAATTTCAGATGTTTTGAGAACGTGTAATGTTTCGTGGAACAACTGCGTCGGATTTAGTGTGGACAATGCCAGCGTGAACTTGGGTAAACACAACTCGATAAAATCGAGGGTACTACAAGTCAATCCCAATGTCTATTTTCTGGGTTGCCCTTGCCACATTTCGCACAACATTGGAAATGCCGCTTCTTCTGCCTTTGCATTAGAAAGCGGATTTGATATTGAAGAAATGGCAATAGACCTCTATTACTGGTTTGACAAAAGCTCGAAAAGGAAAAATTCTCTTGCTGACTTCTGCTGTTTCTGCGACATAACCTATCAGCAAGTTGTTAAGCATGTGTCCACAAGATGGTTAAGTTTAATCAATGCCGTTGAGCGTATATTGAAACTTTACGATGGCCTTAAGTCTTACTTTCTTTCGGCCGAAGAACCACAGGCACGGTTTAGACGTTTAGCTGCTCTCTTTAGCAATCCCATGACGAAGCTGTATCTTTTATTTTATAAGACTGTACTTTCTGATCTTGTGAAGTTTAACGTTTTTCTGCAAAGGGAAGATCCAGCTATCTACTATTTGTATCCTCATTGCCTTAACTTTCTGCGGAAAACCTTTTCAAAATTTATTAAAATATCAGTTCTTAAAAACTATCCTAATTTGAATGGTGTTCCATACGCTGAGCCGGAAAATCAATGTGATGATGATTCACTGTTTATCGGAATCAATGCGAGGCAAGAACTGCAGAAGTTAGAAAGCGAAGTATCCGTTACCGAAAGAAAAGTGGAAAAATTCCTGTCGGCAGTAAAGAAATACTACATAGCAGCAGCACGGTATATGGTTGCAAAACTGCCGCTAACCGATGAAACGTTGAAACGTGCCAAATTGGTTAATTTTGAAAGAAGGGAAGATGCTGATTATGCTGACGTAGAGTATTTTGTGACCCGGTTCAACAACTTTCTAAAGTTTGAACCTGAAGAAATTGATGCAATTCACGACGAATTTATTGAATATCAACTGATGGAAAAAGATGATATTCCAAGTTCCGTTTGGAGGGATGCTAAGGAAGAAATTGTTGACGAAGAAACTCAGGCAATATCTGAATTTACGAGAATGGACATTGTTTGGGCGTATCTGTCACAGATAAAATCAGCAGATGGCTGCACCCTCAAATTTCGCTTTTTGGCTAAGGTAGCGGAAATAGTCCTCGTCCTACCACATTCGAATGCTGGAGAAGAACGCGTCTTCAGCATGATCAAGATGAACAAAACAAGTTATCGGTCTCGTCTTGACCTGAATGGAACTTTGTCGAGCATAATTGGAATCAAAATGCACGATGTTGAGCCCTGCTACAAATTCAATCCCAGCAAAAGAGTGCTTGAAGACGCCAAAAAAGCGACGAAGAGATATAATGACGAGCACTCCAAAAAGTAGCTTTAGTAGAATGTAGGCGTGGTTTAATAGATTTAGAGGGGCGTGGTCTAAAAAATTTTCGGCGCGCGACACATTTTTCAAACGTAAGTGCCGACTTTCCCAAGAGGCGCTTGCGAACAGCGTCGTTAGCGATGCCGTGCAGGAGGCGGTCCCGCAGCAGCTCATCTTCCATGCGACCGTATTCGCACCGCTGTACAATAGCCTTGAGGTCCGTTAGGTATTCTTCGAAGTCTTCCGACGCGCTCTGTCGGCTGTCCAGAAATAGATACCGCTCGTATCTAATATTAGTCTCGCCGACACACTTTGCGGCGAAGAGCGTGGGAACTCGATCGATCGAGTTCTTTTCTGCAGCGGAGGCGAACGGGAGACCGTTATACATGCGGACGCCGAAAGGTCCGATCACGCTGAGCAGCATCGCGACGCGGTATTCCGAGGTTTCCTCGGTGAGTAGCGTAACAACCGAATAGGCGTCCCATGTCTGACGCCAGGTTTTCCACGCTTCGGCGAGCGAATCCGATCCACGGATTTTAAAGGGCGCGGCGGAGCAACCTGCGATGGTTGGACGAACACGTGCGGTGCTGGCGACGAAAACGTCGCCGATGTTGACGACAGCGGCGAGACGTAGGGAGCTGACGTCGTCGTAGAGGGGCGAGCGAAATTCGCCGGCGTTCGCGGCGTAAAGGCGAGCGGTCGAGAGGAGCGAGGGTGATCCATCCTGTCACCATATAACGTGATAAGAGAGTGGTTTATTATCCAACTAATCATTATTAGGGTTAACGCACTACTCGTCACATTCGCCTTTTCCCAAAACACTCACCTCGGCAGACGGCGCAGAAAACCCGATAACGCTGGAAGATTTTGTTGCGTCGGAATCACGCGTTAGCCAAGCGCAAATTTGCGCCGCTCTTTCAAAATGTTTGCCTAAGAAGTTGGTATCAAACAAATTTGCTAAAAGAGCTGTAGATTCCGAACCGATCGAGCGTTTATCAGCTCCGCGGCCAGCGACGCCTCTGCCGCCAACAGCGCATTTTCTTGCTTTTCCGTCGCCATGTCCGCTTATGCCACCTATACCTCCGCCGGCAATGCCGCACTTGCCTCCGACGCCACATGTGCCTCTGCCTTTTTTTGCCTGCGCCGACAAGTACGCCTTTGCCTCCGCCGTGCACGCCATTGCCGCTTTTCCCTTTCCTCTCGACGACGTTGTCAATTCATACAAATTTCTCACTTAAGTTAAAATTATTGAAAATGGATTAGTATAACTTATGCACAAGCTATATGGTTGAGATAGTTCTTCTTTCGGACATCGCGATGTCCATAACGATGCTGGGAAAGGGAAGCTTCGAAACAGTTTTTAAGGGTTCGCTTCTTAATACCGATGCTGCGGTAAAGTGCGTCCCAAAATGCGGATTAGTCAATTTATGCGTCGAAAGTCGTATTCAAAGGTACTTCTGGATCATCACCATTAACACAACGAGATCACTAAGTTACATTTAGCCTACGCCGTATTTGAATTGATGAGGACAAATTTATTTGACGTCGTTATTAATCACGAGGTGGCTAAAAAGCAATTTTTGTCAAACTTTGTTTAGAATTTGCTCTGCCTTAGAATGAAGGCGTAGATGTGACGATAGCTCGAAAAAACCATCTTTGAAAGCGACGGCGTGTGGGCTATAGGGTACATTGCAAGAAAAGAGATAATTCACTTTGACTTGAAATTACCAAATCTTCTCGTAAGTATAAGAAACGTTGTATTTGACTAAAAATAAATTGAAATTTTTAGACGAATTGGCACAGAACGGATGTTAAAATCGCAGACTTTGGATCGGCGTGCCATCTGCGGCTAAATCTCAGCGCCCAAGAGCGAGCGATTTCAAAAGATCGACACCAAATTACCTAAGTCCGGAGCAGATAAGCGCCGAACGTATTACATCAGCCGTCGATGCGCTACTCTCTAATATTAGACACATACCAACAGCAAGGAAATCACAGGGTTTTCAGAATCGAACTTTGCGTAACCTCAACACTGACAACTTTATATGTTATTGAAAAAAGTTTTAAACTTAGCTACTCTCTGTTCACGTTGACTTCATACTCGGAAGTAGAGAAGGGCGTGGGTACGTCCCTTTGGAAATGTAATTAGAGCAGTACGCTTTAGACGTGTAGTCCCAGAAAAGAGAAAGCGGCCGATAGGAGCTCTCGAACGCTGCCAACTGCGCATACGTGCGACGGCCCAGTAAGGAGATATAGGCGTTTTTCAGAGTATGAAGTCAACGCGAACAGAGAGTAGTTTGTAAATGTTGTTCAGGAAAATATATAAAGTATTAGTTAAAGCATAAAGCTCACTATTTGCAGACACTTTTGTCGTGACTACACGTGTACTGCACTTGCATAAAGCAGCCACATGTGGCCGCCGGACGTATTTAAAGGGGCACTCCGGCGTTTTTTAAACCTATACTACTATTAAAGTACTTACGTTTGCTAATCGTTTCGCACCGGTTTCGCTGTGATCGTGTGATTCGGCTACGAGAACGAAGCGTTTTAATTAACTCTGTAATTACGGGCGTTCTGTGACGCAACTGGTGCCACACAGCTACCCGGATACAAAAAATGAACCGGCGTTTATGCCGAAGGCGTCACCTGCCAAGAAAGTTTGAAAGAAAAAAAGTGTAGATCGTAAGGACTGAAACCTTTCTGTACTGACTTAAATTCGCTAACTACAAGCGGAAACGAGATAAAGCCGGAAACGCGCTTTTGCGCGTCATGCATTCGATGCTGTCTTCCGTGCTTTTTCGATCATTGTCTCACTCAATTTATCATGTGCAAAGGTTCGCCCTTGTCGTGCAATTACAGGTTTACAGACATACGGACGGAAAGGCACGGAAGACAGCATCGAATGCATGACGCGCAAAAGCGCGTTTCCGGCTTTATCTCGTTTCCGCTTGTAGTTAGCGAATTCAAGTCAGTACAGAAAGGTTTCAGTCCTTACGATCTACACTTTTTTCTTTCAAACTTTCTTGGCAGGTGACGCCTTCGGCATAAACGCCGGTTCATTTTTTGTATCCGGGTAGCAGTGTGGCACCAGTTACGTCACAGAACGCCCGTAATTTCAGAGTTAAAACGCTTCTTTCTCGTAGCCGAATCACACGATCACAGCGAAACCGGCGCGAAACGATTAGCAAACGTAAGTACTTTAATAGTACAGTAGACCCTCGCTAATCCGAACAGTGATGTTCCCAAACCAAGCTCAGGTGTTCGGATTAGTGAAAACGTTCGGATTAGCGAAATCAAATCATTAGTCTGTATTATTAGTGAAATAATCAGTTACGCGAGTTTGCTCTAAAGAACAAAGAGAGAGCGGTGTAGGAAGTGGTACCTAATTGCTCCAGAATCGAGAGCTTTTCATCAAAAGTTAGAGTCTTGTGCGCTCTTTTGGAAGCAGAGACGGTTTTGAAGCGGAAATAACCCGTATGTAAGACTTTTTCTTCGTTCGGATTAGCGACGGTTCGGATTAACGGGGTTCGGATTAGCGAGGGTCTACTGTAGTATAGGTTTAAAAAACGCCGGAGTGCCCCTTTAAAGCACACATTTTTTGGCAGAATGATGCAATGCGCGGCGTTTGGTACCTTAAAACGGTGCTAAAATCATGTTCCTGTCATTTTTCAGACAATGCTACAACAGTAAGTCTCTCGCTCCGTTGTACCAAGACATTTAATTAAACATGACGTCTACTGGAGTCAGTCAACGACGACTCATCAGTAAAATTTTATCGGCAATCGAGCAGTACCGAAGAATGGGAACAGAGCCGTCATCGAATAATACTTCCAATGCCGCCTGATGGCAACATTCCTATTAATGTATGTGATATCAAAAAAGCTGTAATAGACGAAAAGAAAAATTTGTGACTGTTATCGGATTATTTCATTAGTGCAATTTACGTAGTGACTAGCAGATTTGATAATCAGGAACTCGTTCTTTACTCAGAAAAAGCGCTTTTGGAGCAAAACGCCTTATTTTCGTGCGCAAAAAAGATGAAGTAAGACCTAAACTATATATCAAGACGGCAAAACATCAAAAAGAAGAAAAAAACAACATAAAAAATAATAACGCTGAAAGAAAACCAATTATGAAATTTTAGCGCTTGCTTCGATTTAAAAATATGAAAAACGTGCCACCTCAAGGGCTTCAACAGCAACTACAACGTCGCCAAACACTTGAGTCTTGGCGTCTGGTCCATTGCCACGTGCCCTTCGCGCAGGGTCGAACAATGTGCCATAGTTTTCAAAGCCTTTAGAGTGTTGATCGTCATTTTGGCTACAGATGGCCGTCCGCAGCTGACAAAGTCTCTTGATAAAGCGTTCTGCTCAACTTATCTTTAAGCCAAAAAGCATGTTATATGTAGAAATTTGGGTCTTGACGACAAATATTTTAACGTTAACTTTTGGAACAAAATGTTCATCCAAACATTCGTTTCATACTTTCTATAAATTTCATATTTTTAATGCTGAAAACGAATTCCGCTTAACTGTCCATAGACTCGGGCAAAATGATCTACAGTAATGCCACTGTCCAAAGCAATATTTTTCACTCGAAACGTCTGCTCAAATACGGTCAAACAGACTGCTATTTTTAGCAGAGAATTTCACAGGTATTCGTTGCTTCACAAGCATTTGCGAGCGCAATTTACAATTTGTAGACTTTATGAGAGTGTCTCCAACTGCAAGATTGAAAGCGTCGTCAATGCAATTAATAAAAACAGCACAACGTTTTTCCTTAATCATTCGCGTCACCACACCTGTTTTAGAACCAATCATACTTGACGCACCGTCATAGCACTGACTTTGACAGAAAAAACATTTAAGCGAAGGAGATTGTCTTTAATAACTCTAAACAGAGTTTCAGCATCTACAGTGCTGGCACGAATAGTGCCCCGGTGATCTATTTTTTCAAACAATGTCACATTTTAATCCAAAAAATTAAAAATATAGTACCTTGTTTTAATTAGTATTTGTATTCTGCGATGACGTCATCGGGACGCCGCCCTCGCGACCGTTGACGGCCCCACCTCCGACGACGTCGCCACTGCCGCCGCCGTCGCAACCGTTGACGGCCCCACCACCGACGACATCGTCGCCTCCGCCGCCCTGGCCGCCGAGGACTACGTCCATGATTGGCAAAGTAAGAGTCACTTTGTAGCCAGCTCGTTAATAATATAATTTCAATCACTTTTCTTTTAGTTATTGAGTTCGGCAATTTTTCTAAAGGTAAGAAGGAGACAATTTGATTTCATTAGTTTTACATATTTTTTACAAGACAAACCTTTAAGTTTGCTTGAACAGCTACACATAGCAGCTGAAGGTACGCTGTTATTCTTGCCATCTTTGCTGTCAAGTTGATTGGCGTTTGTATTTGGCAGTCGTTAAGATAGAGGTGAGAAAAAAATTATAAAAAAGGACACGATGTTCAGGCAAAAAGAATTATAGCTATAATCGATAAAAAGTAATACATTTTAACGTTATTTTTAGCAAATTAAAAAAAATTAATTTTTAGAATTCAATTTCTGCACATGACATCGATTAAAAAGCTACAGCAAAAATGTGAGGGCGCCAACACTGCCCTCGCCTCCAGTAGGAGGCTTTTGAGGAACGAAAAATGTAATGTGCTACCGTGTATTGCAGATTTCGCAAAGAAGATAATAAAATTCGCATTCGAATAACCCAAAAAATTATTCTCTAGCAGTTCAACATTTAGTACTTAATTAGTATTTGTATTCTGCGATGACGTCATCGGGACGCCGCCCTCGCGACCGTTGACGGCCCCACCACCGACGAAGTCGCCACTGCCGCCGCCATCGCAACCGTTGACGGCCCCACCACCGACGACATCGTCGCCTCCGCCGCCCTGGCCGCCGTGGACTACGTCCATGATTGGCAAAGTAAGAGTCACTTTGTAGCCAGCTCGTTAATAATATAATTTCAATCACTTTTTCTTTTAGTCATTGAGTTGGGCAATTTTTCTAAAGGTAAGAAGGAGAAAATATGATTTCATTAGTTTTACCTATTTTTTGCAAAACAAACCTTTAAGTTTGCTTGAACAGCTACACAGCAGCTGAAGGTACGCTGTTATTCTTGCCATCTTTGCTGTCAAGTTGATTGGCGTTTGTATTTGGCAGTCGTTAAGATAGAGGTGAGAAAAAAATTATAAGAAAAGGGCACGATGTTCAGGCAAAAAGAATTATAGCTATAATCGATAAAAAGTAATACATTTTAATGTTATTTTGAGCAAATTAGGAAAAATTAATTTTTAGAATTCAATTTCGGGACATTACATCAATTAAAAAGCTACAGCAAAAATGTGAGGGCGCTGACACTGCCCTCGCCTCCAGTTGGAGGCTTTTGAGGAACGAAAAATGTAATGTGCTACCGTGTATTGCAGATTTCGCAAAGAAGATAATAAAATTCGCGTTCGAATAACCCAAAAAATTATTCTCTAGCAGTTCAACATTTAGTACTTAATTAGTATTTGTATTCTGCGATGACGTCATCGGGACGCCGCCCTCGCGACCGTTGACGGCCCCACCACCGACGACATCGTCGCCTCCGCCAACCCTGGCCGCCGAGGACTACGTCCATGATTGGCAAAGTAAGAGTCACTTTGTAGCCAGCTCGTTAATAATATAATTTCAATCACTTTTTCTTTTAGTTATTGAGTTAGGCAATTTTTTTAAATGTAAGAAGGAGACAATATGATTTCATTAGTTTTACCTATTTTTTACAAGACAAACCTTTAAGTTTGCTTGAACAGCTACACATATCAGCTGAAGGTACGCTGTTATTCTTGCCATCTTCGCTGTCAAGTTGATTGGCGTTTGTATTTGGCAGTCGTTAAGATAGAAGTAAGAAAAAAATTATAAGAAAGGGGCACGATGTTCAGGCAAAAAGAATTATAGCTATAATCAATAAAAAGTAATACATTTGAATGTTATTTTGAGCAAATTAATTTTTAGAATTCAATTTCGGGACATTACATTAATTAAAAAGCTACAGCAAAAATGTGACGGCGACGACACTGCCCTCGCCTCCAGTTGGAGGCTTTTGAGAAACGAAAAATGTAATGTGCTACCGTGTATTGCAGATCTCGCAAAGAAGATAATAAAATTCGCATTCGAATAACCCAAAAAATTATTCTATAGCAGGTCAACATTTAGTACCTAAGTTTGAGAACAGGTGAGCCGCGCTAATTGAACGCGACAAGACTGCTACTACAAAATGCCTACCGTTCATACTTCAATACGATCCCGTTTTGAAAGACATTAAGAAAGCGCTCGTTCAGCATTGGAACACGCTAGTCACACAACCTCGTATGAGAAGGATTTTCAACGTGCAGCCCACAATTTGTTATAAAAAACCGAAAATCTAAAAATATTCTCGTTAGGACTAGGCGCGTTCAATTAGACAAAATACCTACTCTAGATTTACATTATCCCCACGTTACAAAATGTAATCGCTCTGAATGTGGCTGCTGCCATATGATCTTTAGCCGGAATAGTATTAATAGTACCCATAAAAAACATACCCTTATCACGTTACAAACTGATATGACTTGTACCACTACACACGTCGTTTACGTTATACAATGCCAACTATGCAATCTAACCTACAATACATTGGACAGACAATTAGGAGTCTCGCCACTAGAATGAGAAAACACAGAAGAGATTCCCAAGCTTTAAATCGACAACTCTACAATCACTACTCGAACGATCAGGCTCACCTTGCCGCAGGAGGATTTCGGTCTCTAGCGAAGTCACCCCTATCGCCCACTACCCTGGAACATCTGAGGAGTTTCTAAAACACAAAGAGGAGTCTTTCATAAGGAAATTGTTCACGAGATTACCACACGGACTTAATTCTCAGTATTGATGACGTCTGACTCACATATTCGTCAAATAACTTTGGGAGGGTTGGGATGTGTAATTCCTCGTACTAATGCGCTTTTTAGAACCATTTATCTTCGTCGAAGGACTCTGAACGTTAATTTACATCGTTGAATGGAAGTCGACATTCAAGGGTCACGTGATGTGAATAAATCTTCGCTGAATACCATCAATATACGTCGCTTCACGTTGTGAATGGATCACGTAACCTTCGTCGTTGAAAATCAACACCATCACACTGTTTTAAAGGGGCACTTCGGCGTTTTTTAAACCTATACTACTTGTAAAGTATTTACGTTTGCTAATCGTTTCGCGCCAGTTTCGCTGTTATCGTGTGATTCGGCTACGAGAACGAAGCGTTTTAACTTTGTAATTACGGGCGTTCTGTGACGTAACTGGTGCCACGCAGCTACCCGGATACAAAAAATAACCTGCGCTTATGTCAAAGGCGTCACCTGCCAAAAAAGTTTGAAAGAAAAAAGTGTAGATCGTAAGGACTGAAACCTTTCTGTACTGACTTGAATTCGCTAACTACAAGCCTTCGACATAAACGCCGGTTCATTTTTTGTATCCGGGTAGCTGCGTGGCACCAGTTACGTCAGAGAATGCCCGTAATTACAGAGTTAAAACGCTCAATCGTCATCAGTCATGCTTCTGCCTAGATCATCTTCGACGACATAATTCAATCAATAATATGAAGATCGTCCTTTGGACGATATATTCCAACGACAATCACGAGGATCTCCAATCTCCCTTTGGCAGTTTGACTTGCATGCTTTTGGTTCAGCCGTCATCTGCAACGCTTTTGCTCATTCTATTTCAATTTGTCTTCAGCAAGTGATTGGCAAAGTAACTCTGTTCGCTCTTGGACAAAAGGACTGGCAAGCTTTTGGATCAACATCTTTCAAATTCGTCTCAACATTTCGTCGTGCATCTTCTCTACAATCCATCTATTCTTTTATCGTCTTATCCCGTGTTCCAGCAACGTCAGATCCATATCTCTTCAAACAACCATCATGAAATTCAACCATTTATTGACAAAATTTATCCGTCTTTGAGGATTAACTGTCCCTTTAAAAAATCTGTTCCTTTCTACATCTTTTCCTTCCATTCTTTCTTTATTCTCTTCTCATCTTTTCCTCTTTTTTATTCACTTCTATCGACGCTTTCACTCATCTCATTTGAAAACACAATGTGACTATTTATTATTTCAAGGGATACCTTTGTCTTCGTGGAAGCAACTCGTCTCAATTCGAGCTCATCAAATAACGTGGAACCTAAAAGGATAAATCACTATGTGTTTCACGCAATTATTTACAACTCCTCTCATTGGAAATTCGATATCTTCTTTTATCAACTGGCCGGATATGCCTTTTTTCACCGAAAATGGATCTTTTCCACCTTTTTCACGTTCGCCTGCCGTTTTCCAACGTCTATCCGATCCGAGAACCACTTCGACACACGCCCGTCTTCAATTTGTAAGCGGCTCTTCGCCGGAGATCGAAAAAATCGCCTCCGAATTCATCTTGAGCGATTTTTAATCGTTTTCTTCGAAATTCGTCGTTCGGAACGTCAACGCGAATGGATCTCTCCTAATTGGAACCGTTTACACCACTTTGGACTGGTTCTTACCATTCTATGGTCCCGAATTCGTCTTCGATCGTCGAGTCGAATCGTTTTCGCCACTTCCGCTCAAATTCGGCTCATCGGAGATCCTTATTTGTGAAAATCGAATCGTTATCAACGTTATCTTACTTCTTACGTCTACGTTTTCGTCTCGGCTCGCCTGGAAGTCGCCGTTTCACGTCGAATTTGCGAATCGCGTAACGCGCGCAAGCACGTCATCGGAAAACGTCATACCTTGCGCAAACACATGCGCAGTCTATTCAACGTCACGGATACACGCTTTATCCTATTTTCTCACGCTCTACGTCATCAAAGCCGGCTATTTTTGGCTTTTTCACGTCGTTTGACTTCAACTCCGCCTAGTTCACCATAGATGGTCGTTTCGAGAAGCTTCTAGACGCTACGTCATACCGCGTGCCTATAAATGGCCGCCATGTTGCCAAAACTATCTCTTTTTTTCTTTTCCTAACTGCTACGCTTCCCTAACCCTTGCTTTTAGTCTTTCCCTTTCTTTGTTTACAGTGCGCCCACGCAAAAACTTCCCAACTTTAAAGCGCGCTAGCGTCTGCGTCGTTCGTCGTGCGTCATCGGGAATGACATCATTGGAATCCTCTGTCCCGTAAGATTCCAATGATGTAAGGCACGTAGGCGTTCGACAAAGTACGCATATAAAGGTCACGTGCTGCTATGTGATTGGCTGGTAACGTACGCAACCGTTAGGTTCCCCTGGTGACGCCCTAGCGCGCTACCACTACTGCGATACCGTTCCTTCGTTTTTCGCCTATGTGCCCATTGTGTACGCCCACATTGTGTACGTGGCACAGTTTGCTAGCAATAGATTAGAAAAGATTCGTAAAGTACCACAGTAATTAGTTCAGTGCGTTTTACTGCATTTTTTGTGTGGAAGGCAGTGCGCGCGTTAGCCACGCCCATGACGACAAAGTCGCAAACTGTAAATTCGAAACTAGGCAAAAGATCTAAAATCGCCTCGACCAAAGTTTAGAGTATTCCATTTAATGTTGTTTCGCGTGGGCACCAGATCGCGAATCGCAGCCTAGACTCTAGAAAACTGTCCTATATGGCCATAGCAACGATACTTTAACGCGTAATTGTAGGCAAACGAAAGAGCCGAATGGAAATCGCCTCGACCGATCTTTAGAAAAGAGTATTTCAGTGCGTTTTGCAAAAAGAACTAAACTAGTTGCTAAGGAATCTACGCCAAAAAACGTGTAAAAGTACTTTTGCAGTATCATGAAGGATTACTCGATCAGCATGCATGCTATCGACTAATCCTTCGACCAAATTTTAGAGAAATCATGCTACTATCGCTGCGCGTTTGCGAAACGATGGTACGTCTTTCTCATTTTGAATTTCGCGGCCCAGTCCGGGGAAGGGTCACGTGGGAAGCTTATGCGTGGGCGCACTGTACGGCCTGACGAAGGGCTTTGCCCAAAACCGGTCGCCAGTGTGAATAAAGCTCCTTTGGCATCGATTTACGCGTTTTCGCGCCTACAACCATCTTTTTATTCACCGAATTCGGACTCGTCGCCAATACGCGTCGCGCGTCGTCGTCTCGCACTCGAAATCCGACCGAATCGTTCGAAAGTCTCTCGATCCGTCGAAGAAATCGCAATTTTCTTCGCGTCACGCCTTCGATCGTCGACGCTCGTCTTCTCATTCGCCGAATCCGAATTTTCGATCGAATTCGCCTCGTACGCTATCGAATCTATTCTTCTTCCTTGTCGCAATCGATTGGAATCGTTTCGCTTCGTCGCAAGAATCACTCTTTGCCTCGAGATCGTCGAAACCTTCGCTACGAATCGCTCAAACGCCCCTCTAGCCTATCAATGGAATGGAACAGCTACAAATACCGAAGAAGAGACGCCATGAATCGTCGAATCACGCTAGTCCACCAGGCGCTGAGCAAGGGCCTCAACTGGGGGAGCGTGTACGGTTAAATCCGAGCGCTCTTCTAGCTAATTTACAATCAGATAACCCTAACCCGATGACGTAATCGCAGAATACAAATACTAACTAAGTACTAAATGTTGAACTGCTACAGAATAATTTTTTGGGTTATTTGAATGCGAATTTTATTATCTTCTTTGCGAGATCTGCAATACACGGTAGCACATTACATTTTTCGTTCCTCAAAAGCCTCCAACTGGAGGCGAGGGCAGTGTCGGCGCCCTCACATTTTTGCTGTAGCTTTTTAATTGATGTAATGTTTCGAAATTGAATTCTAAAAATTAATTTTTCCTAATTTGCTCAAAATAACATTCAAATGTAATACTTTTTATCGATTATAGCTATAATTCTTTTTGCCTGAACATCGTGCCCCTTTCTTATAATTTTTTCGCACTTTTAACTTAACGACTGCCAAATACAAACGCCAATCAACTTGACAGCGAAGATGGCAAGAATAACAACTTCCTTCAGCTGCTGTGTAGCTGTTCAAGCAAACTTAAAGGTTTGTCTTGTAAAAAATAAATAAAACTAATAAAATAATATTGTCTCCTTCTTGCCTTTAGAAAAGTTGCCCAACTCAATGACTAAAAGAAAAAGTGATTGAAATTACATTATTAATAGATTTTCCTTGTCGTCCCGATGACGTCATCGCAGAATACAAAATACTAATTAAGTACTAAATGTTGAACTGCTACAGAATAATTTTTTGGGTTATTTGCGAATTTTATTATCTTCTTTGCGAGATCTGCAATACACGGCACAGTAAAACCTGTCTATATTGGCCACCTACGGTTCCCAAAAAAGTCGTCGTTATAGACAGGTGGTCGCGGGTGTCACTTCTTAGAGAGCATAAATATTTTAGTACATAGAATCAATGACGAAGGTTTCCCGCGGCTGCGAACCACTTTACTCTTCTCGCACGTGCTCGCGCTTGCTAAAATACTTATTCTTAAGTCTGAAACTTTAAAATAACGTCACGACTTCTGTAATCTCAAATTTTCGCGGTGTTGTAGGCAAACGTAGCTCAATCTTACGACTGAATAGCGTAGTCTTTCAACTGCAAGATGAGTTTAACTGTTGCTCGTGTACCTAGCTTAATTATGCGGTCGCTGTACGCAGGTTAAAATACAAGACAAACATGCTCTTCGTTCCAAAAGAAAGTGGTCGCTGGTCGCGTTAGAGAGGTGGTCGCTCTATAGAGGCTATTTTACACTAGAAACAGTCCGTGCCAAGAAAAGTGGTCGTAGTGGGCAGGTGGTCGCTATACAAGGATGGTCGCTAACACAGGTTTCACTGTAGCACATTACATTTTTCGTTCCCCAAAAGGCTCCAACTGGAGGCGAGGGCAGTGTCGGCGCCCTCACATTTTTGCTGTCGCTTTTTAATTGATGTAATGTCCCAAAATTGAATTCTAAAAATTAATTTTTCCTAATTTGCTCAAAATAACATTAAAATGTATTACTTTTTATCGAATATAGCTATAATTCTTTTTTCCTGAACATCGTGCCCCTTTCTTATAGTTTTTTTCTCACTTCTATCTTAACGACTGCCAAATACAAACGCCAATCAACAGCGAAGATGGCAAGAATAACAGCGTACCTTCGGCTGCTATGTGTAGCTGTTCAAGCAAACTTAAAAGTTTGTCTTGTAAAAAATAGGTAAAACTAATGAAATCATATTGTCTCCTTACCTTTAGAAAAATTGCCCAACTCAATGACTAAAAAAAGTAATTGAAGTTATATTATTAATAGATTTTCCTTGTTGTTCCGATGACGTCATTGCAGAAAACAAATACTAATTACGTACTAAATGTTGAACTGCTTCAGAATAATTTTTTGGGTTATTTGAATGCGAATTTTATTATCTTCTTTGCGAGATCTGCAATACACGGTAGCACATTACATTTTTTGTTCCTCAAAAGCCTCCAACTGGAGGCGAGGGCAGTTTCGGCGCCCTCACATTTTTGCTGTAGCTTTTTAATTAATGTAATGTCCCAAAATTGAATTCTAAAAATTATTTTTTCCTAATTTGCTCAAAATAACATTAAAGCGCGAATTCATTTTTTGAACAACACTGTTTTTAAGTACTGCCGCAAGCGAGCTATAGCTATTTTTAGCCTCTGCGGTAGTAATTAGGCAAGAGATCTCTCTCTTATTAGCGGGGTTCTATCTATCTGAGATTCGCGCAAGTACCGTATGTGGTCAAAAAATAAAGCCCGATGAAATCTTCATGTGCCTCTAAAGCATCAGTCACCCATCAAATACAGAGAGTGAACTGCTCTCTATTAGCAATGTCTGCATTTGTCTGCCATCACGTAAAACACAAAAACCATTGAATTCGTTTGCTAAAATCTCTCAAAATACGCAACGCCATATTATTCAGACAATGCAAATGAATCGTGCAATTTGTATTTGCAACTTTTATCCACATTATGCGATTACCCAAACGTGGCTCTGAGCAAAATTACCTCGGTAAAGTTGTTTTGCTAGTTTTCTCGACTTGCAAGAATTCAAAGATTCTCGAAAATTCTTCTGACAGTGAGGATTGATAATTCCAGAACGCCCTAGTTGCTTCTTTCCTGTATGCGTTGTCATTTTTTACAAAGGCTGAATCTCTTTCCGCACCCGCCATAAGTGTCATACCGTGAGAAGCAATCATGCAAAAGCAACAAAATGCCGCGTCAAGGCGGATATTATATTGCCCAGAACTTCTTTTCACCAGTTAGAGCAGAATTTCTCTTCAGGATGTTTTCTTCTAATCCAAAAACACGCTTCGGAATGGCAAAAAAGTTTCAGAAGTAAAGATCGTCAGAATCTGCAAAAATCAGGGAGTTGTGCGCTGAAGAGCCCTAGAGCAACACCTTTTTAGACAACGTCTCTTTTCTCGCAAGAGGACTTCGGAAATGCTTGTTTTGCAGGGCTATCAACATATTTGCTTCATTTTCTGCTAAGAGAATTCGCTTGTGGCCAACTTTGGCACTTCTTCCAAAAATCCGTCGTTTGACGACTTCCATTTGACTAACGATAGGTGAAATCGCAGTTTTATGGACTCAGCTATGTAGAACCGGAGAGATTCCATAGTGCATCATAGAGAAATTTGAAACGATTTATTCTTATTAATGTAAAACTAATTTTCCTGCCAAAATTGTGAAGAAAACCCTTCTTTTTGTATTAACTTTCGTCAAATAGACAGCCGCGTAACGCCTGTAATTCTAAGTTTAGTATATTGTTTTGTTTTTGACAAGCTGCCATGCAAGCTGCCATGCATTCTGTAAAAATGACGTAACAATTTTTAGCGATTCCAACGATGAAGTCATAAGCATAATGAGTTACATTGCTCAAATGACTCCCTGCCTGAATTAATTTCTTGTTCCTCAATCATGATGCTAAATTGACGTTTGACGCCATGAAATCAAAAGTGGAGATTATCGTTTTTACGAAAGAGGTTGCACGATCGTTGACGAGAAGGCGGTTGACGGATGGAAGACCTCGCAAAACGTTTTTCGCAATAATAATGAACAGCTTTTTTCCAGAAACCTTTTCTTTGTTGATGAACTAATTCTACTACTTAGCCAAAATCAAAGGGGAAAGATGTTTACTTTCCGAACTTATCACGGTGACTCTTCAATATTGTCTTAGGAAATTATTGGTAACCATGGCAATGATTGTGTCACGGGGTTTTTCGGCGTTAGGTTACTGGAAATTGAAATTTAGAGCCGGATTCATGCCTCTAATGCCGAGTTATTTTCGAATAAAGGCTTGGTGATAGAGAAAATTCCTTTAAGATTTTTAGTTGCCAGGGAAACGCGGGGAATTATCGGGGAATTGGCGGAGCGCAATTTTACCATGGGTCCCTTCCTGAAAAAATCACGGGCGCTCTAAGCCAATTCCCACAAAAAATATGTAGGAATACAGATTTCAGTAAACCGCTCAAAATCTATAAGTTGCGGGATTAAAGCCCCATCTGGTTTGTTATAGCATACATCTATGGTTCCGCACGTCGTTTGAAAGAGCTCCAAATTTTTATCTTCTGAATGCTCGGGTGGCTTGATGGGATGTGATCTCGATTTATTATTTAGAAATTTGTATTTTCAGAAATCGTCAGTTTATAGCACTAATCCCGCCGTGTGAATTGACAATTATTTAATTGTAGTTTTGCAGAGAATTTGACGCAGTTCAATCCCAGTATAGGGTGCAGTCGGCAAATTGGAAATTTGACCCCTTGTTATTGCGTTTGGCATAACTGCGTTTTCTTTCTTAGGAGTTTCAAAACGGCATCTCTTCGTGTAAAGGCCCATTCACTCTGGCGACGTAACGTAACGTAACGTACCGTAGTGTGACGTCACAAATAGTTAACATAACGTAACGTAACGTAACGTAAGACCATTCACACTTGTGCTACGTGAAAATCAACAATGGGAAGAAATCTGCGCCTACTTTTTCTGCTCTTTCTGCATCGCAGACGCCAGCGCCAGCAGAAGAAAAGAATGTGGGTTAGACGTATTAATCATCATAGGGAAAAGAAAGGAGTGTAATCAACGAAATGAGGCTCTTTGATCACGAAAGCTTTTATAAATATTTTCGTATGACGCCCTCCCACTTTGCTCATTTGCTAAGTTTGATTGGACCCTGTATTGCTAAAGAATCAATCTCTTTTCGCAATTCTATATCTCCTAGGGAGCGGCTGGCCATCACCCTCAGATATCTACTTACCGGAGACTCTATGCAAACTATCGCCTTTAGCTATCGAGTTGGACATTCTAAAGTTTGCAACATCATCAAACATACCTGTACAGCGATATGAAATACTCTAAGGCCATTGTACATAAGAACCCCACTTCATCTTCTGACTGGAAGGAAATTAGCAGAGAATTCAATCGATCTTGGAATTTTCCTCATTGTATCGGCAGTATAGACGGAAAGCACATAGTTATTCAGGCACCAAACGGAGCTGGCTCTCTATATTATAACTATAAGCATACTCATAGTATTGTTTTATTGGCCGTCTGCGACGTCATATATTGTTTTACACTACTCAATATTGGCGACTACGGAAGCCATTCGGACGACGGCGTCGTCAGAAATTCCTCTTTCGGAAGAGCCCTCGAATCAAATCATCTATCTATACCTCAGCCGGAACATATTCAAGATTGCCCTCAACCATTACCTTATGTATTTCTTGGAGACGCTGCATTCCTTTTACGTGAAAATATTCTACGCCTATATCCAGGAAAATATTTACCAGAGCCTAAGAAGATATTTAACTACAGATTATCAAGAACTCGACGAGTAGCAGAAAATGCATGTGGAATTATGGCTTCTCGATTTCGTATCTTTTTGCCGTACAGTGTATCGTCAGAGCAAAAACAATGATCTAATTTGCTGGTGATCTACCATGGTGCAAACAAAATAGATCAGCAGAAGATTGGATGAGACGTCACTCCTACACATGCAATGCTGCTGCAGCAGTCCTGCAGGACATCTTGAACGTTGTAAAATGACGTCTTCTGCAAATGAATGCGTAGAAGCGAGTGAAGCGTTTGTCCACCAATATGACAAGCTGCAATCCAGTAAGGAGGTGTTTTTAATGCCGAACACCCTTGATGTTTTGTAGCGCAAGAGTGTTTCGCACCCAAACTACGTGGCGGATGAAACTGGTCATCCGATCAAATTGGATGGAAGGGAAGGTCTTTCAGGTGGTACACGTTTTCCGTTTTGTGACAAGCGGTCTTCTTCCTTCCTCCAAGAATAGCATCGCTTCCGGCAAAGTGACGGAATCGCTAATGCCGGATATGCCCGTGCTTAGTCATACATGGACGCATGCGCAACATAATACGTCAAACAAATCTTCGACATTCTACTTTAAGCCCAGCTAATCAAGGGATTGTTTTATAACTTTAAAGCGTATAAGTACAGTATTATGTGATCTTGTCTCCCAGCACAATTTATGAGCAAATGCATCTCTTTCTTGAACGGAACTACTAACTACTGATAGATCTTCTTTAGCACAAATTTAGGATCTGCACTGTAACGGTATAGGGTACTAAGTAGTTGATATTGGGCGCCAATAAACATTCTTCTTGCCTACCTTACATGGTGACGCGCGCCTCCCGTCCACTCGCTTTCACTCGACGGACTCTTGCATCGTCCCTTTCTCGCTCTTCTATGCTCTCTCCGCCGTCGCGCTTGAGCGGCGACCCAAGCTTCTTCGACGTCGTCTGCATCGCCGTCTTTCCGTCTCCCCGCTTCGCATTCGCCGCGCGTCTTCTTGCAGCCGACCAGCGTCCCTCCGCCGGCGCCGTTCAAAGTGTGCGGCGCTGATACTCTCGCCGACGCCTGGTAAACGTGGCGTCGAACGTGGGCCGCGTACTCGATCGTTACGCGCCTGTCCGAGGAATCGTCCGAGTATCGAGTTGCCGTGCTCCTCTTGTCGGTCCATTCGGCGTCCGCATGTTCAACGGTCTACCCTTCAAGTCGGACGCCGCTAAGAAATTGATTTCTCGTGTTCTGGCCCTCTTCGCGGCAAAATTCGTGGGCGAAACCAACGTAATATACGAACGCTCTCTATTGATCGTCGCCAGGGAGCCGCCGAAGACTTTGAGGAATATCTCACAGATCTGAAGGCCATCGTGCGTCGCTGCTATTACGCCGCTAAGGAGGATTCACTACTTCGCGATCGCATAGTTCATGGCATTGTGAGCGAATCAGTGCGAAAGCGGCCACTCGGCAAGCAAGATTTGACGCTCGAGAAATGTAGCTCTATCTGCCGTGCCGACGCGAAAACCGCAAGCCAAGCGCAGACGATGCGCCGCGTTTTGACTTCGACGCCGACAGTGAATGAACTTCATGCTGTGCGCGAGACACCTAGTGGGAATGCTACACAGACCGCCCCCGCGGTGGGAAAGAATGAGAGCGACAACGCCTCTCGCGACTCTACGTCTCGACCGGGCCTTATCGACTGCCACTACTGCCGACTGCGGTCTAAACCTTCTCTATGGTCGGAAGCACTGCTCGGCGGTCTGGCACCAATGCTCTTACTGCGGCGGCGTCGATCATTTTTCTCAATTGTGTCGGATACACCTATCACGTCCAGCAGCTCGAAGAGGCCGAGGATGACGACGTCTAAGAGCAACTACTGGTCATCACGGATTCTCAACAGGATTCTCTTCACACGCTCGGGGACGTTGCGGCTGCGTTTCCTAAGAAGTTGATGGCAACGGTCGACGACAATGGCCATAACGTGTGTTTCCAACTCGATTCCGGCGCCACCTGCGATATCATCCGCGAATGCGATCTATCACTGGATACGTCTGTCACGGCGAGAAACCGCACTCATCTCCTGTACGATCGCTCTAAATTGGCACCTGTGGGCGTCCGGACACTCACACATGGCTTCGTAGCAATTTTCTCGTTGTCTGCGATGCTCCCCTGTCTGAGCTCGGCTTCATCACAGCGATTAGGATATATCAAAGTACACCGCTAATTTCTGGATACCGTAAAGTCGGGATATTAAGTACCGGTACTTATATTTGAGAAATGTGTTGATTTCGAACACCAGGGGATGTGGATACCTCTATTTGTGCGGTACCTCTGGACGAATCACTGAAACGCAGTGAAACGTCTCATTCTTTTTTTACATTATCGGATTTCTTTGTTACCAAACTTAGTCTCGAACGTACAAATAGAAGCAAATGAATAGGTACTAATAAAAGTAGGGTACTTCTATTCGAATGGGTACTTTTATTCGGAAGAGTGGTAGTAGACGTAAAAATGGGTACCTAATTTAAAAGGGTACCTGTAATTGATGGGTACTTAATATCCCGACTATACGGTAATGCCGATGCTGCCGCGCAGGGCGATTCCGCGGACTTTCAGTCTTAAGACATTCTTCTCTCTCGTTGTACACGTGCTAAGCTGACAAAAAACCGGCTGCCAGAAAACCGTTGCCATCTGAGCCGCAGCCGTTAGCTACAGTGTGCTTAAAAGTGAATTTGAGATTTCTAAGTCTCTAAAGCACGTTTGACGTTTTTCGTCGAAATGGCCCTTATTATTAGAAGACCACGCCTGAAATTCACAGTAGCGTTTGGAGCGTGGCTCCGCAATCCCAACATTAGGGTCCAAAGCTTTTCGCCTTTCCTCTAAGATCACAGCGGGATACTACGATCCCAGCTACAGAACACTGACGAAAACGATTTGCTATGCAAGAATTTGCGCTGAAAGTCACTCGTTTAATAAACATCATGTGATTTGAAGAAATGTACTGTCAGGGGATGAAGGCTCCTAAAAGAAAGCAACAGGTGTGGCGCAATGAGAAACGGCGCCAGTACTGTAAGCAAACGTGAAAGAAGGAAGAGGAAGGACTCGTGCACTTAGCGGGATAGTTGGACAAAGGTTCTGAAAAAGTAAATACAACAGCTAGGACGCAAAACGAAGCAAGACCAGATTTAAGATCAGGCAAAGATACTACATGCCATCTTTCACGCTGTCGATGACATCATTGATTCTCTTTCCAACCGAGAGCTGCTTTTATTCGTCGTCACGACGCGTGGCAGCATTGTTGGCTACAAATGCGTCGTTCGGTCAATTACCGTGTCAAAATGGAGAAAGAAAACGAACTCGAAGACAAGAAAAGGCCGGATATTGGAGTGTACGACTTCCAAGAGGGGAAAAAGCTGCCTTTAGTTATTACCGTCATTCTCTCTCTAAGCTTGATTGTCGTCACCCAAAGCGCCAATGTCAATAGGAACGCCGCGATTGCCCGAGACAAAGTCAAAAATAATAAATACCTAAATATTGCAACATCTCTTGGTTATTTGTTTAATGTGACAGAAATCTGGCTTCCTTTGCGTGTCCATTGCTTTTCAGAAGAAACATCACCACAACTAGGAAATCGACGCATCAGCTGATGTAGAGATGTCTCGAAGACAATATATTTCCTCTGCTTCTGGATGTCAACAGCAATGCTACTATTCAAATCAGTGAGAGTAGACTCTCCAGTGACGTCTCCAGTAACATTTTCAGTAACATCCGCATCCGGTGTGAATTTCGAATCTAGAGCGTCGATTCCAGTGACTAATACACTTGTGTCTGAGTCTTGAACACCAGAACCGCCCTTTTTAAGAGTAGAAAAATGAACAGGCGCAAAGAAGTCTTTTGGGTCCCACTGAGTGCCAGTGGGCACAAACTTCTTATAATTTCCATTGCTATTCTGAACACTTTCAATAAATCTTCGCCTCTCCTAACAGTGAAACTATCAAACTCTGCATTACTCCATTAAAATTTAGCTTACGAATTCAGCATCTCGCTGCTGCCTCCATTTTCCTGTTGATCGAGGGATTGTCGACACTTCAAGAAAATTCGGCAGAGCTCCAGGTAGCAAATTTCGCCGGCCTGAACTTCTATCGAAGCTTTCTAACGAAAAGTGTTCAGAACACACTCTTGAAGAGTCACGGATTCTCTCTTCGCGCAGACGCAAGCGTATAGTCCACTGCGATCGCTGAGACGTATTTTTCGGAAATCGATAGAACTAACTCTTTTCGCACGGTTTTTCGGCTTGAGCAAACAATGCAGGATATCCTGTAAACAAATTAAAAGAGTTTGAGGCAGGGTTGAAAAGGGCGCTCCCCGGAAAGCATGCTAAACGCAGGCAGTGGAAGTAGGCGTGGTCTCCTTTACATGTATTGCCGTGTAGGCTAGGAGTTTCAGCTGTGCTCAGTCATCGTTCAACTCTACCTGTTCTTAGCTCCAACTCGAAGGAGACACTCGATCGGAAAACGTTGCTACGGGGGAGAAACATAGGCGTCTGGTTTAATCCGGGATATCACGTGCAACCAGTGACGTAGGCTGTAGCGCGACTGACGAAGGAATTTGGCCTCTTTCTCGCGATAGGAAAGACGCACGCCAACGAGATCAGCACGAAAAGCTTTCGAAAGGTCTACAGTAGACCCTCGCTAATCCGAACAGTGATGTTCCCAACCCAAGCTCAGGTGTTCGGATTAGTGAAAACGTTCGGATTAGCGAAATCAACTCATTAGACTGTATTATTAGTGAAATAATCAGTTACGCGCGTTTGCACTAAGGAACTAAATCTCTTTGCTCCAGAATCGAGAGCTTTTAAATCAATAGTTAGAGTCTTGTGAGCTCTTTTGGAGGAAGAGACACGCTGCAACCCCATTTTTGACCCGGAAATAACCCGTGTATTACCCGTATGTACAACTTTTTTTTCGTTTGGATTAGCGAGGATTCGGATTAACGGGGTTCGGATTAGCGAGGGTCTACTGTATTATCATACCAACCCCACCTGCAAAAACGTTGGAGTACCCCTTTAATTAAATTCCTAGTGTTACGGGGGGTTCGTTATTCGCAGAGAAGAGCCACTAACGCGCGCTAGAAGATAGCTTGTCTATGGCATGACGGGGAAAAACCCACGCATGTCCTACATGTTTGACCACGTAAACCATGTTCACCACGTTCACGACGTTGCCACGTTGACCACGTTGACCACGTTGACCAGGTTCACCAGGTTGACCAGGTTGACCAGGTTGAGAACGTTGACCATGTTGACCAGGTTGACCACGTTGACCACGTTGACCAGGTTGACCAGGTTGACCAGGTTGAGCACGTTGAACAGGTTGACCAGGTTGACCACGTTGAGCACGTTGACCACGTTGACCACGTTGACCACGTTGCCAGGTTGACAAGGTTGACAAGGTTGACAAGGTTGACGAGATTGACCAGATTGACCTGGTTGACCACGTTGATCACGTTGACCACGTTGACCACGTTGACACCAAGTTGACCACGTTGACTAGGTTGACCACGTTGACAAGGTTGACCAGGTTGAAAACGTTGACCAGGTTGACAAGGTTGACGACGTTGACAAGGTTGACCAGGTTGACAGCGTTGACCACGTTGACAAGTTTGACGAGGTTGATCAGGTTGACCAGGTTAACCAGGCTGACCACGTTGACCACGTTGACCACGTTGACCAGGTTGACCAAGTTGACCACGTTGACTAGGTTGACCACGTTGACAAGGTTGACCAGGTTGAAAACGTTGATCAGGTTGACAAGGTTGACCAGGTTGACCACGTTGCCAGGTTGACAAGGTTGACCACGTTGACCACGTTGACCAGGTTGACTAGGTTGACCACGTTGACAAGGTTGACCTGGACGTTGACCACGTTGACCTCGTTGATTAGGTTGACCACGTTGACCACGTTGACCACGTTGACCACGTTGACACGTTGACCAGGTTGACAAGGTTGACCAGGTTGACCAGGTTGACCAGGTTGACGACGTTGCAGTTGCCCACGTTGACTAGGTTGACCACGTTGACGTTGACCACCACGTTGACCACGTTGACCCCGTTGACCTCGTTAACCAGGTTGACTAGGTTGACCAGGTTGACCACGTTGACAAGGTTGACCACGTTGACCACTTTGACCAGGTTGACCTTGTTGATTAGGTTGACCACGTTGACCAGGTTGACCACGTTGACCACGTTGACCAGGTTGACAAGGTTGACCACGTTGCCAAGTTGCCCATGTTGACCAGGAGCGACCTCCTCGCGTTCCTTCTCCTTGCGAGCGATCTCCTCGCGTTCCTTCTTGCGAGCGACCTCCTCGCGTTCTTTCTTCTTGCGAGCGACCTCCTCGCGTTTCTTCTCCTTGCGAGCGACCTCTTCGCGTTCCCTCTCCTTGCGAGTGACCTCCTTGCGTTTCTTCTCCTTGCGAGCGGCCTCCTCGCGTTCCCTCTCCGTGCGAGCGACCTCCTCGGTTTCCTCATCTTTCTCATACTCGTCTGCATCGCTTTCGCAGAAATTTTCACCGTCGAGTAGGAACTCATCATCCAATTCTTCTTCTTCAACGGCTGTAATGCGCAAATCGTCATCCGCTTCTTCTTTTTCAACGGCTGTAATGCGCGAATCGTCATCCTCTTCTTCTAAAATGCTGCCATTTTCTATGACTACTTGTCATAATTATTGGATCGCTGAAATAAATGAAGCAGCCGTTAAATCAGTACAGTCACATTGAGCTTAGTTTGAGAACCTTGGTCCATTTGTCAACGAAATCCACCGTTGAATGTAGTTGAAAATTTGCAAAGTACGCTTATACCTTTAGTTGCAATGAAGCTGCGCGTACTCTCCAACAGCGTAAACAGCTTTCTTTCAGTGATCGCTGAACCAGCCGTTAACTACGTGCCGTATAATAAGACATTAGGCTCAGTTTGAGACCGTTTGGTGCAATGGTGAACCAAATCAACCGTTGAAGGCAACAGTCAACCGGGTTGATAAGTTGATCTTGTTGCCGACAACTGTTGACTTGGTTGACAAATGCATCAAGCCGTCCCAAACTTAGAACATTGGCTAACGGCATGTAGATTACTAATTTAAACCAGTAGCGGTTGAAGTATTTCGCAGACGGAGCCCAGTTGAGTCATCTCTATTCCTCCAAACTGCTCGACGCCCGTCCGACGATTTCTCAAACACGCAAACGAGTTGACGCAAATATCGTTGGTGTCGTCGTCGTCCAGAAACGAACAATGTTTTCTTTTTGCCGCCCCTTTTCGCCTTTCCGACATCCAAACAAACAGCGAAATCGCGAACACTTGGTCTGGTCAATCGTCGTCGCTAACGAGAATTCTCTTTCACGCGTCGACGTTCATTTGGCTTCTTCCGTTTCTCGTGTCTCTAAGGGGCGAGACAACTCCGCGTGTCGGTTCAAATGTCTTTTCGTTTCTCTTCAGTTTTCTCGACGCCCGTTAATTATAAGGAATAATGGTACATTGATGAGGCGCAAGTGGCGGTAGAGGCTGCCCAGCTCGACGAGCTTCTGAAAGAAATACGAGCTTTTAAAACATAATAATTGTTGTCAATAATTTTACCAAATATTTTAGGTGGACGAATTTTGGCAGACGTGTTTTCTCGACAACACATCTTTCATAAACTGCACGAACATCAGAGGCTGGGGTGACCTCCTGACCAAAGACGCTGATCACGATTACCTCGTCAGCTTGTCCGACTGGCCGTTAAAATTACATAACATCAGTCACGCGTGCCCCAAGGCTAGTTATATCTTATGCATTTGCACTTGGTACGGCTCTTTTGTTTTTCCAATTTAGAAAGCAAAGAGGGCTCTTTTGTTTTTCCTATAGAGAACGCAAAAAGGCCCTTTTGTTTTTCTATAGAGAAAGCAAAGGTCATTATTATTCTGACTTTGTTTTAGGTTTATGAACGCGATTCCGACTCCAATAGGCTACACACTATTGTTTCAATCTTCAACTCGTGGATGGACGTCCAGCAAAAGTGGCTCCACTTCGACGGAATTTTTCAAAGCGCTCATGTGAACTTGTAACTTCCTCTCAAAAGCGTCCAATTTAAGAGGTGAGCGGGCGAGGCTCAACTTTCGAGTAAACGAGCTCCATTTTTGCCTTAGCAATGAATTTTTTTCGCTTTCGAAAAATGCGTCGGAGTCACCACGCGTCAACGATGTCATATATATTCAAGGCCTCAAAGATCAGCTCGACCGCCTTCAACATCTGTTGGGCGAAATCCAGAAATCTTCGGGAGACTTTTTGGATCATCCTTTTCCCGGTATGTTTTGTCTCATTCCTTTCATGAGAAAGTATGTAAAATTTTGTCTTTAGTTTCTATTTTGTTGGCGAAGACAATCTGCTTGAAATCATAAACACCAGCAAAGATATTCCGCGATTTCAAAGGCATTTCAACAATATGTTTGTGGGCGTTGCCGCTGTTGAGCTCAATGACGAAGGAACGGCTCTCGCAGAAGGAGAAAGGGTAGAAGATTAGAAGGAAGTCGCGTGTCCTTAATTGGTTGAAAACAGACTATGCTTTAGTTGGTTTTAAACACTCTCAAAAAATCCACCGAGATTTTAGAGTCGGTCGGAGATGCGACGAGAGCCAATACAGCGCTCATTATGAGTCACTCATAGAGGGAAAAGAGCCGTTCGGATATCTTTATCAAAAAAGCGGTCAAGGGGGCGAGTATCGTCGTTCAATCGATCGGCGACTATCTCGCACGTGGCAATCGCCACGTGGCCGACGAAAAATCGTATATTCCGTTGCGCATTGACGATCACACGCAAGCGATAGGCGAAGCCATCAATTGAACGATTGACGACTTTGAGCGATATCAAGCGATTGATCCATTCACCGCCGCCTATCTCCGACACGATGGGCCGGAGGATATTCGAACTCAACTATTGTATTTACTATTGAAAATACAAAAAATCCGTACGGATCACGGACAATCGTAAGCGAAAGTTCCGGTCCAACCGAGAAAATTTCCGCTTAAGTAGACAGCCTATTATTATTATAACCAGTTGTCAAATTGACGTCCAGCATTCTCCGCGATAGTTCGGCGTTTGGGAACCACATTAAAAACCAGTGGTATCCGCACGACGTTCTTGTCGTCACCATCGACGTGTTCGCTTTATACACGTCGATTCCCCAACAGGAGGGAATTAAAAAGGTGGGAAGAGCGGCCAGGGGACACTACGGAAATGCCGGAGTACACACTCGACAAATTGTCGAATGCTTCTTACAAAACATACGCCGTGCCACTGTGACAATGACACTGTGTTGTGACATTGTGCCACTGTGACAATGACACTGTGTTGTGACATTGTGCCACTGTGACACTGTGTTGTGACATTGTGCCACTGTGACACTGTGACATTGTGCCACTGTGACACTGTGACATTGTGCCACTGTGACACTGTGACATTGTGCCACTGTGACACTGTGACATTGTGCCACTGTGACACTGTAACGCCGTGACATTGTGCTACTGTGACACTGTGACGCCGTGACCTTGTGACATTGTGACATTGTGCCACTGTGGCACAATGTCTCTGTGACCTTGTGCCACTGTGCCACTGTGACACTGTGACGCCGTGCCACTGTGACGCCGTGCCACTGGGACGCTGTGACACTGTGACACTGTGACATTGTGCCACTGTGACCTTGTGCGACTGTGACACTGTAACACCGTGGCGGCAACGCCTATTGCGGACGAGCCAAACGCTTTGACGTTTTTCCAACTCTTTTGGACCGACGAGATGTTCCTGGACTTAGTTGACAACACTAATAGGTACGTACGCTGAACAAGTCATACAGCGATCGACTACTCAAACAGTGCACCCACGCATAAAGCGACCGTCTTTAGAGCGCGCTAGCTCCCGCGTTGTTAGTCGCGCGTCATCGCCAATGACATCATTGGAATCCTCTATCCCGTAGCATTCCAATGATGTGGGGCACGTAGGCCTTCGACAAAGGGTGTAAATAGTGGTCACGTGCAGTACTCTGATTGGCTAGTAGCGTACGCGACCGTTAGGTTTCCTTGGTCACGCCCTAGCGCGTTACCACTAGATCGAGACCGATTTTTCGTTTTCCTTCTATTACCGGGCGGGTTTCTTTAGTATGGGATTAGCTAAGAAACGGGCAGTAGGAAAGTCAAGTGTAATGAGCGTTTTACTGCCTTTTCTGGTGGAGAGACCTCGCGCGCGCACTAGCCACGCCCATGACAACGAATAACTTCTAAACGAAGCGAAAGATTCGAAATCGCTTCGACCAATGTCAATTAAATCATGTTTTATTTCGTTTCGCGAGGGCGGCGAATCGCGATTTGTAGCGTAGGCTCTAAGAAAACGCTCTTAGCAACGATACTTTAGACCGTAATTGTAGACAAACGAAAAAACAACTAAAAATCGCTTCGACCAATGCTAATAAAATATTAGACCGGTGCGTTTCGAGGAAAGAAGTAGCTTAGTTGCTGAGGGAACTTCGCCAGGAAACGACAAAACCTACTTTTGCCGTAACTTGAAGGATTACGCCACTACTATGCATGCGATCGACTAATCCTTCGACCAAATCTTTGATAAATGAATCTACTATCCTTTCGCATTAGCGAAAAGATACTAATTCCTACTCATTTTGAATTTCGCGGCTGAGTCCGAGGGAGGGTCACGTGCGCGCGCGTGGGACATTTATGCGTTGGTGCACTAAACAGTAAGAGAATGGAAGCCAGTGAGTCTTCCGGAAATGAAGGCGTTTCTCGGTCTCATTATCTTTATGGGAATACTTCGCTTTCCTAGTTTGACAGATTACTGGCAAACGTTTGGCCAGTATTTGAAAAACAATTTGTCACCAATTTTTCCAAAAACCAAGTTCAAGCAAATCAGCAGATTTCTTCACGTTTCCAACATAACAACGGAGCTGCCACGTAGAGCACCTGGCTATGACAAATTGCAAAAGGTTTGTACTTGGCAGCGTCACTTTCATAACAAACACGTTTCCCGCTTTTAGATTCGACCATTGATAGAGCACTGTACTCTGAAATTCAAGCGAAATTTCAATTTGTCAAAATGTATAACGGTGGACGAGGCGATGATCTTCAAAGGAAGATGGAGTATAAAACAATATATGAAGGACAAGCCACATAAGTGGGGGGTGAAATTGTTCGTCCTAGCCGATGCAGAAACCGGATACGTCTGGAATTTCTTCATTTATACCGGCAAAAGTACGGCAGAGAATGATGGCCCATCAGTAGGCATTTGCACTCGGGCAGTGCTAGATCTTGTCAAAGAATGCCACCACAAAGGTCACGTTCTTTATACCGACAACTATTACACCAGTCCCGATTTATTCATGACTCTCTATTCCTATGATATTTATGCCAAGGAACTGCGCGAGTCAACCGTCTCGGATACCCTGAAGAAACGAAAAAGAGGCACCATTCAGCGCCTAGAAGAGCGCCTCGGGACTTTTACAAGCATGCGTCGAAGGGTCCCATGAGCGCTGGCATATGGTTTGACCGACGGTATGTCAATTTTCTTACAACCGCATCCCCTCCTCTTCTGCAGCCTACTGGAGTTCCTGGAACAGTCCAGAGAAGAGAAGGCGCCTGTACGATGGATGTGCAGTGTCCACCGTACCTTCCAGATTATATCAAAAAACATGGAGGAGTTGATCGCGGAGATCAAATTCTGTCTCTATAGAGCGCTCGGCGTAAACGCATCAAAGCATGAAAAAGAATATTCTATTACTTATTGGAGTGTTCTGTTTTGAATGCGTACATCTTAGAATCTTTCTCTGACGACCGACGCAGAGAGCGCGGAAGTGCGAAAAGAGATATGGAGCAGTTCAAAACGGAACTCGCAACAACGTTAATCGGAGGGTGTTGCGGAAGGGGCAGAAGGGTTGATCCAGATTTTCAAGAAATGCGGCTAAACAGTCCTCTTCCTCACCTTCCAATCTGGTCGCCTGATAATAAGAAAAGAACCTGCAAAGTGTGCAATATCAGAAAACAACAAAACAAAACAGACCGACATGAAACCTTCTTTACCTGCAGCGTCTGTAAAGTTCATCTCTGTATCTGTAGCGCAAGAAGCTGTTTTTACGATTATCACAGCAAGGAACACATTTAGCTTTAGGCAAACAAACTGTCTCCGAAGAACATAGACGTTTTAGAAATTCGTTAATTAAAAGTGTTACCATGACAACGAAACTGATGTATAATTAATGTTCGAATTTCACGATCAAAAAAGTATGATTGCTAGGGAAGTATGGTTGTAAGGGAAGTATGGTTACTGGGGTCTATCTCGCGTTCTTCTAGGAGCAGATTTGAATCTCCCGCGCGACGCTACTGTGCAGGTTTCTATAGGAACAGTGAAAAGGTTTTAACCAGTGATGTCCTCAATTTTTTATAACATGAGGAATGTAAGCGATGAAGTAAAGATTCTTGTTATCATCGACGGGGTGCTTTATGTCCGTAGTATTGAAATGCATGTTAGTCGCTAGACCAAAACTTGAAAGTTCCACTGCAAGTGCAACCCCATTGAGCAACTATGGGCGAAGGCAAAACGAGAAACGCGACTACGATGCAACTACTGCATCACCGAACTTCAAGCAAACGTGGAACCAGTTCTTGATGCCATTCCCTTAGACATAATTCGTAAGATTTTAGAAAAGCGCGCGAATATCTTGGAATTTATTGGAACAGAATATCGGCCGTTAATGAAGTCAAAGAAGCGCTGAAGAAGTATACGTCAAATCATCGGGTTTTGACGTTACGTTTAATTTATTAATTTCTATTTGTTCAATTAGTTAGAGATACTGCTTTACGCAGGCCCACTGACTCTCATGTCAGTGGACGAGGACCGGTCCCAACCCTTGATCTCGCAAAAAAGCGAATTGTACAATTCTATACGTACATTATTGATAAACTCATGCATGTAATTCTTAGAACATGTTTTTAAAATGTTCTTTAACGTCTTCGGTTTCGCTGACGGTCACCATGACGTCGGCGACGCGATGTTGGTATGACAGACTTTCAGTGATACAAACGAAGGAACAAAAGATGGGACAGTAGAGATATTAGAGGCATTTTCCAACGACACTCACAAATCAGATTCCTCCCTTGTGGTCCGTTCTTGGCTCTGATGTTTCAATCTCGCCAGCATATTTCGATTTAGGCGTTTGTTGGTGATCAACTTACGTGCAGGAATATAAGAGGAGCTAAACGTCTTAGAATGCCAGAACCGAAAGAAATTGATCAACTCCAGTGGGCAAAAGAATGTTCTGGTATTTTTAGAAATCAAAAGAAATTACTCTACATATCTATTTTAAAATTAAAGGTGACTTTCATTTTACTTGGGAGTGCCTGGGTCTGTGCATACAGACAATGTGGGGAAGTGACACGGCTCATGGCACTCTCAATGACCTCAAAGAAGCTATTCGCCGTGTATCTGCTGACAAAAACGCAAAAAGTTCCAAGATTCTGACGAGTTCTTTTGTCAGGTACACCCATTTATTCTACTTATTCCAACAGAATAAAATTTAAATTAAAAGGCATTTGAAGCTCACCTTGTATCAGCCGTTTGCGCCTACTTTGGTATAGAAAAGCCTTCTGACAATATCATCTTTCCAGACTCTGCCAGTGCACATCAACAGTGGCTCGAGTCAAGTGCAGAGGCTATAGCACAGATCACAGTCTGTGCTTATGATCCACCGGCTTCATCGCACCGTGATAGTGAAGCTCATACCGACGAAGTTTATATTTATCATCGATCCATGCTACATATGGGATTCGTCTATAATTGTCTTCGTGAGGCTATTCGACACGAAGACGGTCCAGCCATCATTCGTCTTTGGAGGTTCTGGCTTGCCCCCTGCTAGGAGGAGGAAAGTACCAGTAGGCCAATGAAGCAGCTAACCTCCTCGCAAATCTCACTGCTGATTGGCCGGAAGAAATTGCAAAAATTCACACGTTTTTCAGAACTGTGAACACTATTGGCAAGCCAGGTCACGGCAAGCCAATTGATCAACTGGTGGAACATTACAATTTGTAAGTAATATCACAGTGTTCTTTAGAATGGGAATATTTCATGACATTCTCTAGGGTGATCAAAAATTCAGTTCGCAACGCTGGTGCTAATCTTACCAAAGAGCATGTGCGTCTTGTGTCAAAGGTAGCCTTTGCATTGGTGAAGGCCAGCACTGCAGTCGATAACGTCGTTAGGACAGCCAAAGCCAGTTCTCACACTATCAGGTCGGCAGAAGAGGACATAACAGCAATGGTTTCAATTCTCACTAAAAATCGAGTTTGCCATAATGATGGAAGACGCCAATTTTCGAAATTCTCCTTTGTCGATCCACGTCGTCAGAGTCTAAAAAAGATTGAAGAAGGGTGGTTGAGAAAGTTCCTGGCAAAGTCAAAGGATTGTTTTCTCTGCGATGAAGAGGTCACACAAAGACATGCTGTTGAGTGCGATGACCTAGTGTGGTTTTAACATTCATTTATCCATTCATTTACTACTTATTCGATATGTCCTGCATGGCCAATCTACTAACGCCTTCCTCTCGATCTCAGTCTATTCTGCATCTGCACATCGTATCAAAAATACCGAAAACATAGCAGGGTCTAACTCCTGGAATTCCGAAGACATCAGCTTCGGTTTTCACACTTCCACTTTGTGAAACGATGGTTTGGAGAAGACTATTTGATGCAATGGATTCTGCTCCTTGAAACAAAATGCCTTCTGCATGCGCCTTTTGAGCTCTCCACTTCACTAGTGAGGAAATAGGTTTGCATCCTAGCGTGATAATTTAATATTAACGTTTCTAGGCGGGAACTAATTTACCTTTGTTTTAGTGTCCTTTGTCCAAATTGCTCGTGGTCGTTTACGTCGTAAAGGTCGGCAAGACAGAAACAGACCGTATGGGTCTGTTTCGTCACCTGCGCACCTGCTACAACACGGAGATTCTTGCTGATCAGTCGGCGTGAAAGGAGAGTCTAAAGCTGAGCACATCTTCTTCCTTATGCAAGCTTTTCCGCAAAGGAGGTCTTTGATTTCTTTAGAGACGGTCTTGTTTTTCTCACTATCACGTCTATAGAGAAGCACGGCAGTGGAAGGTTCACCGTCCCTGCCAGCTCTCCCGAACATCTATCAGCCGCAGCTAGTGATTATTTTACGATTCGAAGGCACTATGCGTACCTGTAACAGCTCAGATATTCCATTCGGCAATCCAAAATATATGACGAGGCGCACATCGCTTACGACA
Source organism: Oscarella lobularis (assembly GCF_947507565.1). Taxonomy (NCBI): domain Eukaryota; kingdom Metazoa; phylum Porifera; class Homoscleromorpha; order Homosclerophorida; family Oscarellidae; genus Oscarella; species Oscarella lobularis. The sequence goes on along the minus strand of NC_089190.1, from coordinate 676,911 downwards.
ACACCCTAATTCAAAGGATTTTCAGTTGACTGTAAGAGTGTGCCATGTACATACCATTCCAAAGCCAATTGTAGCAATCATAACCCAGACGTCACCATTCTTGAAGTCTTTTTCGGTCTGTCGACGTGTGGAAGGCTTCAACGTCGAGTGGTGAATCCCAACATGTCCATAAGCAGACAGCAATTTCCAAAGGTGTGTAGCAGTCTCCTTCGTAGAAACATATACAATAGTTTTCATTTTTGTCTCCTGCTGTAGAGAGAGGATGACTGGAGCAATTGATGCCTAATAAGTAATGTCTTATTAAAAGAGACAATTGTCCACTCTACCTCGTCGGAGTTTTCTTGGTTGTTGCCAAGTAGTACATATTTTTCCGGTTAAGAGGGCACTTTACAAACGTTGGATTCTCTATTCCTGTTCGACTCAAAATTCTGCTCATTGTCAACTTCGTTGCTGTGGCTGTGAGAACCATAACGGGGCACGACGCCAATTCTCGTAGGCAGCTCAGCTTAGCAAAATCAACTCGAAATTCGTCACCCCTAAAATCACAAATATACCATTGTTATTGTCTGGTGTAGGTAATAATACCATTCAACTACACAGTGAGCCTCATCAATAGCGATAAGGCACACTTTATCCCATAACTCCAGATTTTTCAGACGACTTCGCCATTCAGAACTAACAGCACATTCTGGAGATAAATATACTAAAACAATAATTATCGATATTTTTCTCAGGAAATTTCTCAAATAGACATTACGTCATACCGTATTGGCTCAACTTGATATCCGCGTCAGAACATTGTGAAATTTGCTGCACAGATACAAAGCACTGAACATGCAAATTCATTTGCCTCAATTTTTCCATCTGGTATTTTTGGAAATTAATTACGTGAGGTCCTCATTGTTATCTCCAGACCTGGTCGTGCATTAGTGCGCTCAGGGGAGACACGATTAGGCAGAGCGACGGTTGGCAGAGCAGAGGTGGTATCTGGTAGAAGAGGGACTTTCCCTGACCCGTAGTCATGCGTACAACGACGTCTCTGCCAAGAACTGCTAAAATGATGGCTTCTAGCTGTCCCTGGCGAAATGCGTAGTGATAGACGTTTCTGAGTATGTCAGTGGCTCTCTTGGTAATAGATTCGGGCTCCAGCATTGAAACAATTAGTAACGCACGCACGGACTGACATTGTCAAAAGGCGACAGTACAGAGTTACAGTGCAGCAGCCAAACCTTGACACCTAATTACCAAGGTGGTAATCTTTTCTATTAACGGAGTGATCACGTGGATACCCGGGTCGACCCGTGGTGTATGACGCAGACGAGTGGTACCAGGCCCTCCGAGCAGTGAGAGCCGCCGCGCCCCCAAACCTCGCGCGCTAAGCCCAACGAATACACGAACTGCTCGGAGGGCCTGGCTTGCGAGGCTAATGCGCGGGCACCTTCTACTTTGTGCGCAACCTATGGATTAATAATATGTTACAAAGCAAGCAGTTGCAAAACATCAGAAGGTGACCAAGCGCATCAGTAACGTTGTGGGCCTAAAGTACGCGAGGTGTGTAATTGCATTCTACCGCATCCACAATAGGGTTGTTCTCGTGACCTACGCAGACCAGTGGTACAAGGCCCTTCTCCCCTCCCGTGTTTATACGAATAATCAGAGACAAGGGCCTAGCAACGCGAGGCTATCGCTTTGTCATCTTTGCTACATATTCCCTGACAACGACTTCCCCTTTATCCTCATCCTAGTGGGATATCAAAATCGGCTACAGTGCGTTTTTGTGCTCACTTGTAGCCACCAGGAATCAATCGACAAAATTGCACTTCGATCGCAATTTTTCAGGTACTTTTTGCTAAGTAGCTTAAATAGGCCTTCATTAGTCATTGTGTATCTAGTTACGTTGCAGCTTCTCCAGAGTGCACCGGCGGCTCCGCACGTAGATGTTTTGGAGAATTGAAGAAAATTAACGCAGCCCAAGCTACTGACGATGAAATGTTAATACGTATGTTGCCAAACGTTGCTATGTGGAGGCTGCTTTCCTTCGACTGCATGCTTACTATCTGTAGTATAGTATAGTGAGCTACACATTGTTTCATCCAGTTAATTACCTATAATTTACTTTTGGGGCGGTGCCGAATAACCATGACTTTGAGCTATTCTTAATGATGACTGTATCGCGTCAGCGTACAGGTCAGACTGAGAGATAAGGACGAGAATTCTTCGAAATAAAATGTTCTCTCCCACACTCTGCAGTTCCTACAGAGAAGCTTAAAGTGGCACTTTAGCGCTTTTATCGTTACTCTAGAATGATGACAGTTGCCATCATGAGGCCCAACCACATCTTCTTACACACAATGTAAAATTTAAAAGTAATAAAGCAGAATTTTTTGTTAAATATTATGAGGCTCCGCTGCCTAACCCCCATTAATCTAGACAACGCCAATAATTTACAATTATTAATACTGATTAAAAGAATCTTAAGAAGAGCCACACTTTTAAATATCAGGAGCTCCGCCCCCTAAACTCCCATTAATCTGGAGGCTTCGCCTTCAGTTCTCCTGTTTTACAATTAGTCATACAACTTATAAGAATTTAAAAAGTGTGACACTGTTAAATATTAGGGGCTCTGCTCACTGAACCTCCGTTAATCTCGAGGCTTCGTCTCCAATTCTCTAATATTTTATAATACTGTTTATACAGTGCTTCTCAGCGTAAATCGATTAGCGCGCTCTAGCGAACTGGTGTTTAGCCGCGCGACTTCAGTACCCGTATCAGCGAAGAGTTTTTCAATTGTGTCTAATCAATTAATCTTCCTCAACGTCGAAAGCAAAAGAAAGTAGTCAATACACGACGTTTTCTAGGTATGCCAAATAAGGTAAAAGAAATCATTCTTTGTTTATTTCCTTTTAAAATACATGCAAATTTATGACAGCAAACACTGTCATGTGTTCTGTAAATAAAATGAAATTGGTAACTCAGGGAAAAGAAGTGATTAGGCATGCCCGTAAGAAAAACTTCGTTGATAAAAATCCCTATGTGATAATTGTTTAACAAATCGCTTTTAGCCATCTTTGTGTGTATAATTAATATAGACCCTCACGTGCGCGGTATAGAACAGCACGTGACGTAAATAACCATGAGAAATTTATTGGAATTCTCTGTAATCTTAGACCCCCGAATAGTTAAGAAAAACATTCCCTAACCTCACCGGACCCTTAAGAGTGCTTAATAGACCCTTTTCGTAATGACTGCGCATGTGCAAGAAAGTGGGATCAGTGCCAAAAAAGCAGATTAGAAAGGCGTCCAATTCCACTTTAAAGATTCTAGAAGAGCTTTTAGAACTTCCGCGGATAGTTATCGTCAAGCTTGACAAGTTTAGCTAAGGTTTAGTATTGTAGCTGCTTCAATAAGCGAACCGGAAGTGACTTCTCACAAGCGCAGCAAAAGAGTTTTTGGCTTGCTATAGATCCTTTCGTGCATACCAATAAGTACTCTAACCTTTTGAAGTGATTTCTCGCACGTACTTCCTTCGATTTTTTTGTGCTTAAGCGGAAGAAATACGTGCGAGGAATCACTTTGAAAGGTTAGAGTATTTATTTCTATACACCCAAAGATCTATAGCTAGCCAAAAAATCCTTTGCTACGCTAGTGAGAGCTCACTTCCGGTTCCGCTATTTCCTCGTCTAATTAGTCTGTCGTAGAAGCTACTATCCTAAAACTTGACTAAACTGGACAAGCTTGACAGTAACTATCAGCAGAAGTGATAAAAGCGCTTCTTGGAATTGCTAAAGTGGAATTAGACGCCTCTTCAGATCGGCATTTGGCACTGATCCCCACTTCAAAATGGCGCCCGCACATGCGCAGTCATTACGAAAAGCGTCTATTGATAATTCTCTCATGAATACCAAACGCTTCTACACGGTTCACAGAACTGAGCTCTGATAACTTCCTCATTCAACACCTTACCTCATACACTTTGTAACCGCGAGCGATTTTCGCAAACCGGGCCTCCAAATTTGCCGCTGAAGGTACCGCATTCGTAATAAGCTCATGCCAAAAAAGACCTTTTAAGGACGTCCAATACGCAAAATAAACTTAAAATTAAATTCACTACTCAGCTATCGAGTTTGACAGGGAGCAGCCAAATTTTCTTTTCTTTAAATTGATTTCAAGCCCGCCGTTTGCACATCGCTATTGTTGAAGAAGTCGTGGACTTGTCGAATAATAGTGTGAAATTGCTTCACGAAAGCAGCAGAGTTTCCCGCATGACTTGAAGCTAAATTGAGACGATGCGCAGCACAGTGTACACCAATAGCTGAGGGACAATGCGTTTTTAGTCGTTTCGCAGCTTCATTTCGACATTCCACAATAGTGGCGGCGCCATCTGTTCCTATACCCCTCACTTTATTTAGATCTAAATTTTGATTCTCGTCAATGCGATTTGTTTCTGCTCTGAGCCTGACGAACGCTTGAGAATCTCATTCGGCTTCACTCACAGCGTCAAGTTCAGGCTCAAAAGCGTCGCCTATACTTTTCGAAAAATCGGCAATGAATAGCACATGTGGACTTCGTGAGTTAATGATGTTTTGAGTTTGTGAGTTTTGTGAGTTATTGACTTTGTTAGTTATTAATGTGTTGTTATTGTGAGTTATTGATGTGTTGAGTTTGGGAGCTCTTGATGTGTTGAATTTGTGAATTTGTGAGTTATTGATGTGTTGAGTTTGAGTTATTGATGTGTTGAGTTTGTGAGTTGTTGACTTTGTGGTTTATTGATGTGTTGAATTTGTGAGTTATTAATGTGTTGAGTCAGTTATGCAAATAAAGTTACTTACCTTTTATAATGAGGAAGAGGGGCACCACAACATTAAGAGAAAATGCTTTAATTTAATCGCACAGGTTGTTCAGCTTCTTAAGAGGTTGCCCGGGATATTCTCAACACGAATTTGTCAGAAGTTTGGTTTACTGGAACTCACATGGTTCCATTTCCCCATAGCATTCGACTCATAAAGATCCTGTTGACTAGTCTATGGAATTAATTTATTCTACTCATAAGGATCCCGTTGACTGGTCTATGAAATTAATTCATTTTTTGGTCAAAAATGTATAATGTACTCAATAATTTTTTGAAACTTTGTTTTAGCGTCACCCGACGTATAACTCGACCGAGTATCTCCTAACCACTATAAAACGTAATGCGTTCTGAAAAAACGTTATCAAGGTCTTTTCCTTGATGGTTGAATAATTATGTAAGAACCTGCGTACACAATTAAACATGACGTTCCGCATTTAGCAGCAGCCAGTTTCTTTAATTCCGATACAATTATTGCCAAAAACCACCAATTTTTTAATTTAATAAATAGCTAAATCAAAGAAGATAATAAATAATATTGGTCTATGTTTCCTGCGATAAAAACGGTAGAGACACTATATGTTTAATTACGACAGCAGAAGTGAGTGCGTATTACGTTTCTAAAGTCGTTAATATCCTTATGCCGAGGTATGAGGCTGTCAAGGATAATGTTCTGCATTTAATAATTAAAGCGCGAACGCTGGGCCTCTTAATGACCTCGGCCATCAGTTGCCAAATCCTATTGATAAATGATCCAGAAGAATTCGATTTCCTTGCCGTCTCCGGCATTTACTGACTGCGATAAACGTCTTTTTACATGACCGATGTCTTGTTTTTGTAGTCCTTTTAAAGCGGCCGGGGTGAATGTATTCTTGGGTTGTCGGGCTGGAGGACGTCGTCTTCGGAGTATGAAGTCTCAGAGAGGATGCGGTCGCTTACGTCTTCTTTTTCGCGGATGAATTCCAGTTGAGAAGATATGGCTAAAGCCACACCTTCGTAAACCTGTCCCACTCTCATGTCCGTCAAAAAGACGATTATCAAAGAATTTTACTTTGAGCCTGAGATACGCAGTAGCGAATATTCAGTGGCGTACGGTACACCACACTGGCTGACTTGAGAGCGCCTTGTAAACCCTCAACAATTATTTTACTTAGAGATTAACGAGCCGTTCTCAATCCAAGGCGCGAGCGCATAAGTGGGCGTAGCGCAGGCGCTTGAAACAACAAAATCGCCGACAAACCCAAATTTTGCATGCGGCTCTGTCGCCACACCCTCATCTCGGGCAACTCTTCACTTTTTCACAACGACATTCTTGTTAACGGAAAGATAACATGCTTAAATATTTATAAAACGGAGGCTCATCTAGCCGTTTCAAGTGACCAAAGGAACACCTAACTAACAAAGAAATCTAATGAATATCGTAACTCAATTGAAATTCGACTAGAAAACCCTACGCTTGGCAGAACATCCTTTCCAGCCACGCCCTAATTTGTGCGAACCACTTCTACTGGAGGACAACCCGGACTTAACGACAAACAAAATGGCCCGAAACTCTGCGGTTCTTCCCGATTACCGATCTCTTTTGACAAGCGCAAACAGTCTTCGTCGATGCAAAGAAACGGTTTAACTCGCGAGGTCTCGTCCTCTCTCAATCACCATTACGCTCGTGGGTAGACAATAGCCTCGCAAGCCAGGCACTCTTCTTCGGTTTGCCGTGTGAGCGGTGGCCTGGCGTGCGTGGTGAGTGGATGCGGCTTTTCTCACCAAAAGAGAGCCTTGTGACACTTGCCAACGTCATGGACAGTTGTCATGGACAGTTTGGGGGCGCTGTTCAAGGACGGTTACTTGCGTATTTTATAAGGCTCCGGAGGCAACATACGAATGCGACCTTACCGGCTTGTGCCTCGTAGTCTCGATTGCCAGACCCTCCTCCAGCGATCTAGGCTGGGTGAGCAGGGCATAGCGCTAAAGAGAGGACCTTGACGATCACTGTACATAACCGTGTGCAGATCACGTGATCTTTCCTAGCTCTGAGACCAGTCGCCTTTCGGATCTCTAATTACTGCACACTCGCACTGATTCGACCATTGGCCTAATCTAATCGCGTCTGCATAATACCATTAGCGTAGGCCTCTGTGTGAAAATGGCTGCCGCTGCCAGATTTTTTCGCAGCCATATGTGACTCTTGACTTTTCGTTGCTAAAGCCGACTAAAAAGCATGCTTTCTCCTATAGTATTCTGTGACTGGACGAAACAGCTAGGTGATCGAGATTTAGCGTCGATCTTCAACGCCCTTTGAGAACGCGACCTGGGTTTTCCTTCCCACACAGGCGACATGAATTGACGTTATACTTCCTAAGAGTTCGCATTGGGCTCAACTAAGCTAACCGTATTATGCATTCGCGATTAGATTAGGCCAATAGTCGAATCAGGGCGAGAGTGCGGTAATTAAAGAGCCAAAAGCCGATTCGTCACAGCGCGAGGAAAGATCACGTAATCTACAAACGGTTTTGCACAGTGATTGTCAAGTCCTTTTCGTTAGCGCCATGCGGCGCCCACGCAGCTTAGCGCAATAACTAAGGGTCTGGAAATCGAAGCTATATGACTCGACGCTTTACGGCAACGTTTCCTTTTCCACTGTTAAAAAGCGTAATAGAAGCACGACGCGGGCGAGTCTATATCCATCGATGCATGAGCCGGTAACGTCGCATTCGTCTGTTGCCTCCAGAGTCTCTTAAATACAACGCTACTGCCTAACCTAAATTCTCCGACTGAATTTCCAAGAAAAGTCAGCGAATTGACAGCCCTAAGATTTCTGCATACTTTCGGTTTTTCTTAGAGAGCACGGGCAAAAAAGGAATTAATTTACTTCAACGGTCATGAAAGAGACGATGTAAAATTGTACAGAGCCGACTGCGTTCGCGTCTTGCAGTCACTTGAAAAATCTCATCGTCCTGCTCCGCTTCCGAATGATGTTGATTCCAGCGCGCCTCAGCCAGGCTATCATTGCAATCCTTCTGCGTCCAAGCACCTCGTCCTAATTTTTCACAATGAGACAACTTTCCAGTCTAGCGACGATCAGACGAAGGCTTGGGGTCAAGCGGACCAGGTGTTCCTTCGAAAAAAAGGCAGAGGGGCTGGCATTATAATTTCTGATTTTATAAAAGAGTTCGATGGGTTTTTGCGTCACGGCGGGAGAGAAACTCGAGTGCAATTGGAGATTGGAGCTGGAAAAGAAGGTTACTGGAATGCGGAGCAGTTCTTGAAACAGGTGGAGGAAGCACTGTCAATCGCAGAAGAAAAGTATGACAGAGATCGATATAGCCTAGTGTGGATATTTCACCACAGCTCAAACCATGCGGCCAAGAGCAAGGATGCCCTTGTTGCAAAAAGGATGTGAGTCAAAGTTCTTGGAAAGCAGCCGAAGATGCGTGACACTACTTGGAATGAAAGCCCTTTTTTGGCGAGGAATCAAAGATACAGGATTATTGATAAACTGGGCAAAGTTTAGACCGATTACAACTAAAAGAAAAGGAAATATTAAATTTCCAGCACTGGAGATTCTCTGGAATTTTTAATTTGGCAAGTTTATCGATATCTACAACGTTTCTAAGGTATGATATATGGAACGATCAGTAAATTCTTTATATCTTCAGCTGAATACAATTGGCGATGCCTACATCAATTCTGGAAAGGAGGCAACCCGTCGGCACATAAAAGACAAGTTCTTCTTTCATCTCTGCCAGCATTGACGTCACCCGCGCCTCTACTAAACGGAAGTGAGGAGAAGAAAAACGACAATAACGGTCACGTCTCGTCAGAGACTTATCTGTCACATGCGCAAGATTTGGTAAATTAGGACAGGCCTATTTTATATCGAATTTTTGTAAGCAGGGATCGAATTTTGTCTTGCCACCTCCGCCATCTCTGTGACGATATCCGTGGATGTATTGGTAAACGCAAAAACTGACTACGTAACAGTTGGTCATGCACATCTAACATCTAACATAGAAGTCCCGGATAGCATATCGCAACACCCTCCTTTGTCTCTAGTTGCGACGTGTTCGTAGTCCTTGAGCCACTTTGGCTGACAAAGAAGACGTCCGTACGAGCTGACTTTCACGGGAGTCGAGGCAGGTGCTGGATTTGTGGACTCACCAGACGAGCGTTGAGTCGAGACTGGCGACGACGGTTGAGGCGACGGTTGTATTTGTCGGCGGTGATTCTGGATCGCTAACGTTCCGGTTGCTGCGGTTCCGGTTGCTGAGATTCCGGTTGCGTGGTTGGCTGCTGAGGCGTATTCGATTTTGCTTGAGACTGCACTACCGGCGGGGTTAACTCGAGTTGCTCTTCCCCTTCATCACTCGGATTCTCTTCCGACGTGAGACGCAACTGACGACGGTTTCGACGGTAGACGTAATCTCCACATCTAACTCTGAACGAACGATTGCTGAGCTTCTTTAGACATCGAGCAGGTGACCATTCATTTTCTCCTGGACGCTTCATTCGTAGCCAATCACCAGGTTTGATCGCAGGCAATTCTTTCGCTTTTGTGTCGTAGCGTGCCTTTTGCTTCTCCTTCGTTTCTTCGATGCGACCTTGAATGACGGCGGGCGACTGTGGAGTCGGGTCCAACATCGACGATTTCATAGGCAGCTGGGTGCGAATGCGACGTCCGAACAATAACTGTGCATGCGATGACTTGAGCGTTTCTGACGGCGTGGCTCTGTACGCCAAGAGTGCCAGATAAGTATCCGATTTCGAATTCTTCGCTTTTTTGATAAGGGTTTTGCAGATTTTGACCGCACTTTCTGCCTTGTCGTTGGATTGTGGGTACCATGGCAAAGACGTGACGTAGCGGAAGCGACAGGCAGTGGCGAACGCGGCGAATTGTGCGTTGACGAATTGTGGACCATTATCGGAAACGGCGATTTCCGGAATTCCATGCCTTGCGAAGATGCTCTTGATACGAAGTATCGTTGTAGCAGCGGTGAGATCCCGTAAAAGCTCCACTTCGTAGAAATTGGAATAATAGTCTACCACCACGATGTAGTGAGACCCATCAAACTCGAAAAGATCCATGGCTACTTTTGTCCAAGCAAGCTTCGGCGTTTCACTTGGCTGCATCGGCTCTCGGGCCTGTTCTGGCTGAATCGAGTTGCAAACGGTGCGAAGAGACTATTTGAGTACCCGGCTTCGCCCGGGTCGTGTGCAGAAGATTCTAAGGTTGAGGGTTTGAGATAGAGACATTGTTGGCGGAAAGAAAAGTTAAGCTTAACATTCCTGCCTTCATGGATGGAAAGAGCCAACTCTCAGTTAAGGATGAGGTCAATACCAGACGTATTGCATCAGTTCGAATACACGTTGAACGAGCAATCAACCGCGTGAAGACATTTCGAATCCTGTCACAAGTCGTCCCTTTATCAATGCACCGTGATCTGTCGAGGATATGGTTTATTTGTTGCCATTTGTCAAACTTTCTTCCCAAACTAATAGCTTAGATTACTTCAAAGAATGTTCGCCAAATCTGATATCAGCTATGAGAATATCAAAATAAAACAATGTGAGCACATCCAAACAGCTCTTCCACTTTTCTTCGTTGAAGTAAATCCGTTTGATTGCCATTTCACTTGGCGTCCAGACAGCGAAATCGCACCAAGGCCTCCCTGATATTGCCATTTGTCCAAGAACTTGATAGAATTAATTGTGTCCCTCTTTCAGGTGCATCTGTCCATCTGTGAATGAAACACAGGACGATTTCTGCTTCTGATATTCTTGTACGGTCATTTCACGAGCACTGAACGGGAATTTAATTTCGAGGAGTCCATCGGTACTTAGCTTCTCAGCTGGATCGGTCACCAGTCGATCAGGAGAAGCCCCAAGCCAGCAAAAACGTGGGTTAACAAAAAGACCGCATTCCTGAGTTTTGCGCCCTGACAATGTTTCGTACTCTTCAACAGCATCACACTCATGAGACTTTCCCCATCTTGTAGAGGCAGTGTCAACTGATTTGTTGCTAAGAAGACTGTTGAGTAAAGATGTTGGATGACGTGACTTAATTCGTTTGAACACTCGTCCGAAGTTTGAAGCCGTCAGTCTCATTTGCCTCATTTTCCTCCACAGAGGACTCTCCGCCTGACCTCGGGTGGCTTGTTCTATTCTTCTGCACCCTGAGTCGTTAATACATATTCTTTTTTCATGAAGGAAGTCAAGCTGAGAAGCGGACAGATTACCTTCGTATTTTATCCACGTACGGCTGTCATTTTCATCCGTTGAAACGTCTATAACAGGCAAGTCCTTCACGATTTTGCTGACTGCACCTCCAAAATGCAAGCTCTCCAGCAAGTGCTGATATTCCTCATTTAATTCCGGTTTTGGAGATAACAAATCCGGACGTAACGATACAAAGCCTCGACCGGCACAGAAGCTGTCAAACAGGCATGTAGCCGTTTCTCTCAATAACGGGAGTGAGCATTGGAGCCTTTTCTGATGATTTTAGTTCCTTGCAGAACTTTTCAATATCTTCTCTTGGCACCAGCTGCATGCTTGCAGGAACAACAGTCACTGGCTGATCGACGACAATGTGGATCTTCTGCCTAGTAATGTCAGCCAGAGCTTCTGATGATCCCACTGACGGCGCTTGTTGTTTCCCAATGCCTAAATTTGAGAGAGAAAGATGTTTACCATCGACGTTTGCACCGCCTCCTTTCCAATAAGCCGGAACATCCGTCACCGACTTGTCAGGTGGAACAGACGGAATCTTCTGCATCTTGAGATCCCACAGACGAAATAGAAGTGCGGCTACGTGCTTGCACCGTCCACCCTTTCCTGCCTTACATTGGCACGTACATTTTGTGACAGACCCCGTAAGAGGATCTAACTGAACGCTCGCCTCGTACTTCATGCTCAACTTCATCAACGCTCGAATATTGGCTTTTACAAAGCAAACGCCTTCTGAACTGTTGAGGACGACATTCCGCACGTTCTCGTTCCTCCAGAGCGTCCATCCCTTGCTTCGACCTTTATGAGCTCCTGCTGACTTCCCATCTTCAGGTAGAACATCGAACAGGAGATACTGATCGATTGTGCTGATGGATATCGAAGGTAACTGCGCTAAGGACTTCGTCCATCCGCCGGAAGGAGCTGGAACCTCAGACATATGCGCCGCCTAACTCGCGTTAAATGACCAGCGAAATCCGTTTTTTATCGAAAAAGCGACGTCAAGTGAAAAGGCGTTTATTTAAGTACATTGATTTAGCCTACTGATGCACCGCCTAGTAAACGCGTCTGACATACTGGGCCGGCGTGAGAGGTCGCCGAATCGGCGACCATTTTTCGCTCTGTGCTTCCGCTTGAAAGAGACGCTCGAAACTTGACGGAATTGGAGTTCGATCTATAAGAAATTCACTCAAAGGGAAAAATATGACTAACTTTGCAGAGGAACAGAGAAAATTGGTCGCGTGACCAACACGGTCGGTAATTGATCCCCTCTTAATATGGCTGCGAAGAGCATGCGCAGTTAATATGGGTTCGGTCTATTTATAAGTAATAATAACTAATAAATGTTTAATAAAATGTAAAAAGGAGATAAAATTGAGGGTACCTAAATCTATTTGTGAATTATGGGTACCTAGCTATAATAGAAAAGAACATAAAGGAGCGGCCATGTACATGCAGGTGCTAGTATGGCGCTTTTGTTTCCGCACGTGCCGGAGGTCCACTGGTTGATCGCGTGATTGTAACCTCTGGATTCCAAATATGGTCGCGCAATCGACGAGCCACATGGCGTACAAAAAGTGTACAATTGCCGTTGCTCCTAGTTCTATTCTTTTGTAAAGGGTAATCGAAATGAAAGCATTCGTTTAGTTAAGGATGTCCTTATTTTGTTTTCAAATAACTCGAATTTGCGTCTTGCCTACGCTGAACGCATCGACACGGTGTCGAGAAGACATTCCTCTATTAGCCATACAAACGATCCGCTCGCGATCACTAAGAGAAAGAGATTTACTTTTTGTTGACGCCATAGAAAGACTTCTACTGCGACGGAACAGTAAAAGAGCTGTGCGGTAAAGCAAATGTTGAAACACAAGCGCGTCAGCACAAAACACGTCAGGCAAAAGCAAAAACAATCGAAAATCGTAAAGCAGGTTCCTTTCTCTTGAACAAGATAACAGATATATCGTAAGCGAACTTTAAATGATTTGAGATCAGATGCAGACCACAAGAGGGACCGAAAGAATTCCAATAAAACTGAGCACGATAAAGAGACGTTAATCGACGAGCATTTGTGGAGGGACGAGTAAGTTGAAGCCCAAATGAAGAAAGACGAGTATCATGACCGCAAGATGTGTGACAAAAACGAGACGAGATTTCAGATGAAGCTAGCGAGGTAATTCCACGAAACGCATGTATTTCACAACACTCTTTGGAGCCTGCCGGATACGAGAGGTTCGACTGTTACATTATGTAAACAAAGAAATTAATAATTTGGTATATTTTTAGTACTCGTCAATGAGATTTGAATTTCTTGAAGGCTCCTTGCAATTTACTGATGGCGGTTTTTATTTCTAAAAAATTTTAACGAATTTCCGCGTTTTTTAGCGAACTTACATATCCGTTTGATTGAGACGGCGTCGACTTCCGGATTTATGTGAGATTTATGTGCGGTAATTAAGTAGTCGCTGCCTCGTCGTCTTCTCCCTTTGGCCTCCATGTACTTGCTTGATGGGGTTGCATTCGCAGTGAAAAACAGGTACAGTGCATTCCACGTCAAAACGCAAAAAAGTCCCGGTTAATTTTGACATTCCCCGAACGTTTTTTACAGGTAGCTTGGTCTATATAGAGTACTAAAAGAATAAAGTTTACTAAACGTTTAACATGCGGCCCCCTTTTGGGGAACACGGGCCAAGCACCGGGTTTTGTACGGGTGCCTCGGCTTTTTCGCGCATCGTTTGAATGGATTGTTTTTCTTTTTCGTCTGCAATACCTCTCCAACCGGTGTTTTTAAACACCAACACGTCTTCGTCTACTCCTTGCTCGTCGATAGAGGACGGCACGCGACCGAAGCGTGCATCACTGAACCGCGCTTCCGACTTACCCAAGTCAACAGGATGCACAAGTTGAAGCCTCGAGGGGACGCCGCGAAAGGCGGTCGCACAGCTGGACGTGGTCGGAAGCGACCCAGTGATCGTACACCTCTCTCGGAGTCGGCTACATCTCGCGAACGGCAAGAAAAAATCGACGTCGCTCGCATTCGCGTTGATGAGTGGATAGCCGATCTTCAAGACGTTGATCGACTAATGTTCGCCGCCTATCTGGTGTGTCAGAATGTCGACCTAGGGATCACAAAAGCGTGCGAAAGAGCTGCGACCGTCGTTGGCTGCAATGGACAAACAGTTCGTCGCTGGGTGACGTCAATTGCGGCTGATAATGACTGTGACTGTGAGGACGTTCGTAAAAAGCAGAACGGGCCTGTCTGGCTTCTTAACGGCGAGGCGGAGCTTCAGCTGATGATGACAGAGTTCATTCGAGGAAATTGCGTCCGCAAAGGAGAACCTAACCTCACGGTGTCTGACGTGCAGACCAACGTAAATTCGAATGTCCTTCCCCTTCTTGGAAACGAGAATTTGGTTGTTGGAAGAAGTACGATTCATCGGTGGATGACTCGTATGAGCTTCTCGGTGACCAAGTACAAGAAGGGGTCTATATCGATGGACATGAAAGAACTGACGTCGTACAACGACGTGGAGAATACTTGCATGAAATGGAGGAGTTTGACGGAAGCGGCTTTATCAGAGTGTATCACGACGAGTGCATCTTTCACTCTAACGACGACCAACCCTCCTTTTGGTGCGACGGCTCCTTTAATCCTGTGAAATCCAAATCGGAGGGCCGAGCTATTATGGTCTCCGATTTCATTGCAGAAGCTGATACAAGCTTCTTGCAGGACCAGGAGCTTCAACTTGTGGCAAGGGTGTACTTGGAAGTCGGTGGAACAAGAGAGGGGTACTGGAATGCTGATCGATTCAAAGATCAAATGTTGAAGGCAATCGGCATTTTTAATTCTAAGTACCCGGGACGGAAGGCTCTCTTTGTCCTCGACAACAGCCCTTGCCATCGCCGCATGCCAAGTGACGCTCTCAATTCAAAAGCAATGAACAAAGGGCCAGCAGGACGTCAGCCTGTTATGCATGACACAGAGTGGAACGGAAGGCCTCAGTCGCTCGTGGACGAGAACGGCGCACCGAAAGGGCTAGATTGTGTGCTGGCCGAAAGAGGAGTGGATGTGCGTGGAAAATCCAGAGATCAGCTCCGCGCTATCTTGTCGTCGCACGAAGACTGCAGATCGGAACCAAACGAAATCGAAAAAATGGTTCGCCACTCAGGACACGCGGTAATTTACCTGCCAAAGTTCCACTGCAAGCTCAACCCGATTGAGCGAGTCTGGTGTTCTGCTAAGCAGTACACGCGTTCGCACTGTGACTACACGATCAGGGGCTTCGCCATTTCCCAGAGTCTCCATCGTATTGCAGCGAGCACTATTGAGGGCTTCTTTAGCGGCGTCCGTCAATACGAAAAGCTCTATCGCGAAGGTTTATCTGGAGAAGCCCTGGAGAAAGCTGTACGCATTTACAAGTCCCACCGGAGAGTTTCCGTTGGAAACTAAGTGGGAACCCCAGTTTTTCTAAACCCCCTGCTTTTCTAAAAGCCACCTAATTGTAAACAGAGAAAGTTCAACAACTTTATTGCATTCGAGGTCTTTTAGGCTGCAAAATAGAGTGCGAATTGTCTGAATTGTAATCTTCGTATTCATTCGATTTTGGAGACAATGGTGGAGATGTGTCTCCTCCACTCTCCGAGGGCAAATCTTCCTCGCTCTATTCATCTCCATAGTCGAGGAAATCCGGATTCAGTCCAAGGCTTCCTATTTCTGTGAATACTCGAAAGCTCATCTCCAATTTTTCCACGGTCGAATCGACGACAGAGACTGTTATTTTGCTATCCCGAACCCGGAATCTCCAGCTCATTGAGCCTCGTACGTCACTGGAATATGGCTCTCCGATGAACTTGCTAAAAGCGCCAAAATAGCGATTTTGTCAATATGATTTTATGCAGTTATTACCCGTCCACAGTTATCCAGCCGTTATCAATCGGCTCAGAAAGCACTCTAGCGACTTCGCGATCAACGTGGCCCACTTTGAAGCGACCCAGCCAAGCGCCGAGCGCGTTCTTATTGTGAGAATTCGTCCTTTCGCGTGCCAAAGCGACGTTTTCACCGTCGGCGTCTTCGATGTAGGCAGAGTACAAACAAATTCCTCTGATTTGACAAAGGAACGAAAAAACGGGAACGTAAGACATTTCTGCGATGAGCGTACGCTACTAGAGCTACATGTGCTTTTCCACGTGTGTCGACAATTTCAGCTTGTTCTGGAAAAACGCTTGAAAGCGAATGGAAAGAAGCTATCTCTTTATCATGCTGCCGTAAGTGAATCGGCGGAGGTAGTTCCGTTTAGAAACACATTAGCCTAACGTAATTTAGGCACACCCCGAAAATCGCCCTACGGCCGACAACAGAATGGTTTCAGAAAGACCAAAGAGTTTTCGAAAAACTCAAGGCGATAAAGAAGGAGTTGCAAATAGCCGCTGCTAAAGAAATCTCTACCCTTGTCTAAAAAATAGCCTAACGTTGGTCGAAGGCATGCTTATTATCGCGTCGCTCAGCTAAAATCTGAAATGAATGATCGTCAAACGAGGCATCTCGGCAGGTAGAAGAAAGACCAAAGAACATATGGATGTAGCTTTGTACTTTATTTGCAAAGAAAAACGACACAAACGCAAGTAAAACAGTAAGTCACGCTCATTTTCGATCGGACGTGAGATGCACTGTAGCAAAATTTTCTTGCGTCCCTTGCTATTCTTGTGACTAGTAATGTCTCGCATGATGTCAGATTCTCATAGAACAGTTTAATATAGGCTTTTTGAAAACTTTAATTGATTTTATTTAGAAACCTTGTAATAATTATTCGCTGCCTATGCCACTAGTCCTGGAGTGATGTATCAAGTAGGATATGTTAGAAAAGCGTTGGACGAAATCAATTTTTTCAGAATTATGCTTTGATAGAGGTGAATATCAAACTATGAAATTGCTTTTTTGCCAAAGGGTTGCGAATTTTCTAAAGCAATCTTGGGTTAATTGGAAAGGTTAATAATAGAGTTTTCGCCCGTTGTTACGTAAAATTAAATTAGGATAATTTTTCTAAGCAACGTTTCTGTTTGTGCGTTTAGGCAACCTTTTTTGCTGTTGCAGACCTTAAAGGGAGGTATTAGTTAAGTAGTAGAATCAATGCAGTGTTATATTGGTGGCTAAGCCATTGATTTTGAAATCACTGTAATGGTTTTCTTGAAAGTCCAGCGGCTTAGTATCAGGGCTTTAAGCGTACGCAAAGAGAGGCCTCGAATGAAGTTGTCTGATCTTCAATCTGACTCTAGCAGGGGTAAATATAGCTTGTTCGATGTTCGCGTCAGGTTTTTGGGGAGGCGCTGGGCGTGAACAACGACCGGCTCCTCGATCGACCTTCTTTCGAAGGTTGCACACATTCTTTTGTTGTTCTGTAGTGATAATAGTGTAGTAAAACGCGTTTAGAATGTAGAAAGAGGACTTTCCTGCCATTTGCGATGGTGTGCTCGATTGATGTGCTCCAGCACTTCAAGCAATGACGTCACCGGCATTTTCGCTAGCGCGCTTAAGTCTTTGTACAAGAGAATCGATTTTTGGCTCAAAGTGTCGTTTCGGATTACGCGCGACATCGAATTGAGTAAAAAGGTAAGAATTAAGTAGATCCGCGGTTTTCGAACTTATTCGATCGTTTTAACGTCCCGAAAACGCGGTGCCGCGTCGCCAAGAGGTGACGCGCACTATGGAATGCATCGATACGACGCTTGCGAAACGCTTTGGAGCGTTTCACTGTGTTTCGCTTTGCTTTCCGAATCGTTTTCACCGATTTTTGATGCGCGAAAGGGGTCGTTGTCCGTCTTCTTTTGCGCTCGCTGCGCGACAAAGGGAACGTCGCCTGCAGTCGAATAGCAGCAATTCGTAAAGCGCATCATATCGGCTTTCGTTCGACGTGTCGTTTGTAGCCGTGAGACGCGCCGCTATCGTACGGCGTTGTCGTAAAGGTGGTGTCGTTTTTACACACGCGAGTAGGAGTGTTTGTGTTTTCATATCAAAAGCTGGCCAATATCAAATCGGCTTTGAACCAGTTTTGTAGAACCGACATTGCTGGTTCGATTGGTTGTGGTCCGATTGACGTGCAACCTTTTCTCGCAAAACAGCACGCTTTCGAAAAAACGTCGCGATCGAGAAAATTCGTATTTGTTTTTCGATGCTCTTTGTCCCGCGATGAATTTTGTGTGGATTTTTTGTGACACGAAGTGGTTCTAGGTTGTATGTGAGAGACGATAGAAATTGGTGGCCATCGGCTCAAATTTTGGGTAAGATAGAAGTTTGGCTTATGAGCATATTGCGTAAATAGTGCAAAACCTTGATTTTTATTTTATGACGTCAGTATTGTAATCCAGCCGCGTTAAGTGCGTATGATAGCCAGCTTTGCTCATTTTTGAATGAAGTGGTGTGGCTCGAATGCAACGATTCCGAAGATCGGGCGACGTCGACAAAGATGGAAAGGTAAGTATTAAGTAGTTTAGAGCCTTTTCGACCAATAGCGAAAGCGGGAAACAGCCGAAATCGCGGCGTCGCGTTGCCAAGGCATAGATAAAATAGAGAAGGGGATTGGCAATGAGCACTGTCACATGACCCTTTGTGAATCGATGTGTGTCTCTGTCGCTATGGAGGACTTCGAAGCCGTTCTAGACGTCTTTCTGAACGAAAACGTTGCTATGTCACCTTCTACCCGATATTCTAACGCGTTAATTATTGCCGAGTCGTTGCGAAAAGCCGTCAGAAAAGACGGATGTATTCCGCCTGTTACAAGCATTGTTTCGCTTATCGACGAATGCGTAAAAAAGCAAAATCGGTTACCTTCGGTGGAATTCAGCGGCAGAAAGCGTCTGTTTTTCCAAAGAGCTTTCTTTGACTGTGTTGCCCCTCTATTGGGAGACACTCTTGAATAGTATCAGCACGGACAGCACCGATTCAAACGAACCTTTTTTTCGCAGACAACAAACGACTTTTTTTTGAACGCGCTTTTTCTCGCGAGTTTGCGGGGAAAGTGAATGATGTAATATCGGTAGATAGTTGACATACAGTGGAACCTGTCCTAACGGCCACCTTGTTAGGGGCGGCCACCTGTTTATTACGACCACTTGCATCAAGTCCCGGCGAATCGTAGTACAATTTATTCAGAAACTCTCTCGGTATAGCGACCACCTGGTTATTGCGGTAATGCGGCCACACCAAAATTTTTCACTGTGTATTTTTCACCTCTGCATAGCGACCAATAGCACCAATATTACTTAGCTTTAGACAATAACAATTCTTTTAGTCTTTTAATGTGAGATTTCTTCCCTGAGAAGCGATACATGCATGGAACCTCAAGGCCATGTCCGACTCCCCTGTTGACCCGCGGTCCAGTAACTTCGCACTCTACAGAACTGCTTTCTCGTGCTAGAAAGTAGGCAGTTACACGACTAATCCCGCGTGGCACGTGTCCAACGATTTCGTCTCCTTTTCTTACTGCCACAGCATGCAGATCGTGGTGATTTTCAGGCTCCCTTTGCACAAACAGAGTTTCTCCGATAATCGGGGCCCAGTTGGTTTGATAGACATGATGCCCTCGGACGTAGGAGTGATATGCAAAGGCGTCCATGATTTCCGCATGCGCACTCAAACATGGAAGCACGAGGCCAAGGAC
Source organism: Oscarella lobularis (assembly GCF_947507565.1). Taxonomy (NCBI): domain Eukaryota; kingdom Metazoa; phylum Porifera; class Homoscleromorpha; order Homosclerophorida; family Oscarellidae; genus Oscarella; species Oscarella lobularis. The sequence continues at coordinate 657,195 of NC_089190.1, read as the reverse complement.
GTCGAGCACGCGTCGAATTGACCCTGAAAGAAAAGTTTCCGTGCTTGAATATGCCAAGCACCATCCAGATCACGGTTCGCGACAAATAGCTAAAGCTTTCGACTGCGGGAAAACACAGATTCAGAGCATCTTGAAAAGCAGAGACGCTATTGTAAAGGATTTTCAAGAATGCTGTCCTTCTTCGCGTAAACGAAAGCGTGAGAGCGCCCTAAACGACGCTGTCTACAATTGGTTCTCGTTAGCGAGACAGAGGGGAGTTCCGGTGACTGGGCCGATGTTACAAGACGAGGCGCTGAAAATCGCAGTTGCTATGGGTGAATCCGAGTTCAAAGCCTCTAATGGATGGTTGGAAAACTTCAAAAGGCGCCGCGGAATTGCTCAGTTTACAATCAGCGGAGAAGCAGCATCTGTTCCTGATGAATTAGTAGATTCTTGGAAAGAAAGACTCTCAGAACTTCTCCTCGGCTGTGACGACACCGAAGTTTGGAATGTAGACGAGACCGCCTGCTTTTTTAGAGCTCTTCCAAACAAGACACTGGGACAGAAAAAAACAGAAGTGCAGTGGAGGAAAACAATCAAAGGAGAGGATTACGGTCGTTCATTTTGCTAGTGCCGCAGGTGAAAAGTTGCCACCTGTAATAGTTGGACGATCCGAGAAGCCACGATGTTTCAAAAGCGTTCGAGACATTCGTAGACCGTGCGGAATTCCCTATTACTCGAACAGCAAGGCATGGATGACACGAGACATTTGGAAAAAAATGCTTACAGCTTGGAATGCAGAATTGGAAAGATGTGGAAAGAAAGTCGTTCTTCTCGCTGACAACGCTCCCACCCATGATCCTTCTCTAAAGCTGTCCAATGTCACAATTGTCTTTCTCCCAAAAAATGCAACATCCAGAGTTCAGCCTTTAGATGCTGGGATAATAAAAATTTCAAGGTTATGTATCGTCGTCTCCTTCTTCAGCACGTTCTTGCTCTAATCGACCAAACAACTCTTTCTGCCTCCGAAATCGCCAAGAGTGTAGACCTTTTGACAGCTATTAGATTCGTGAAGAGAGCTTGGAATGACGTCCAAAGAAGTACCATAAGGAATTGCTTTAGAAGCAGTGGAGCAATTCCTAAACAGGAGGAAGACGTCGATCCATTTAAAGGTTTGGAGGATGACGCAGAAAATGATGAATCAGAGTTGCAAGGCCTAATTGACAAGATTAGTCCGGAAATCGTTTCAGGCGCTGAATATGCTGCTTTTGATGATGACGTTGAAACATGCTACATGATCGAGGGAGACGACTGGAAAGAAAAGTTGCGTGTCGCGGCAATTGAAAATCTCGCGAAAAGATCTACTTCGCAAGAAAAGGAAGTAGTTAGCGATGCTGAGGAAGAAGAAGAGGACGATGAAACCGAACGGTCGCAGATTGATTCATGGGGCCACGCTTTATTTGTTGCAATGAATCTACAGATGTTTGCTAATGAAAGAAAGAATGAAGAGGTTTCTGAAGCTGCGTTTGAGCTTTCAACAAGAATTAAAGAAGCTAAATTGAAGTCAATCGTATCTACGAAGCAAGCAAAAATCGATCAGTACTTTCAGAAAAATGACTAGAACTACTGCTGTACTACTTTGCTTTCTTCTGCACTAATAGTACTAGTTCTTGTCGAAAAAAATTTTTTTTGTTATAGAGATTACCTGAATATTACGGCCAGTAAAGTCACGTCCCATGGGTGGCCGGATTAAACAGGTTCCACTGTACTAGTGTTATTATAGAAAAATGCGACAGATACGGGGCAATTTTGCAATCAGCCACCGAAAGAGAAAGCGAAAAAGCTCGCTCGAGAGGAGCTCGTTATCTAGCATGAGTCCTGGGTCAGCCTCTTCCCTTTCCGGCTTGCATTACGACGTGCGAATGTGGAAAGCTAATTGATCAAAATTGTTACCACCTTGTCACGTGCAAGCATGGCGGCGGTCCCACCATAGATGGAAGAGAAGAAGGGATAGGAAGCTCCCGTCGTCACGTGACAGCAAGTGCTGCACGACGACTGCCTGCATTGCCCGATGTGTGTTACGGCTGAGGCCCGTATATTGTACACATAAACGATCCGTGAATTGCACCACTGTGACTTTCCGAATATTTTTCTACGGTAATGCACTTTTTAATATTGTAGAAACAATTTTGGCATACATCTTCTGTGTAATATTCGCTCATATCCCGACCTTTTTCGCGCGTGACGTTTACGTACCTCTTACGGTCGTTTTTCAGCGTTCTACGCAACCTTATGGCCTTCAACGGGTAGCCTGTCTACTATTGTCAGCTTCCCTAGTCCTATTCGCTCGTCAAAGGAGATTTCCACTGACTTTAGAGCATAAAAAGCGATATCCGGGGGTTCTTTTCATCGCTAGTTTACGTACCAAGTGTGCGTTCCCATCACTGTTAATCCTTTAGAGTAGCGCTGCTATTCGCACTACCGTCCCTCTTGTTCACGTAACTGGTATTTGTTTTCTAATACTTTCTTTCGTTCGCGTGTATGGGCAATTTTAGTGCATGGGGTTGTACTCCGCGTGGGCGTGGCAAGAGTTACTTAGATCACGGCTTCTACTTTCTCTAGCGTCGTAATACGTGTCTTCACACATTCTGTAGGAATCTATGGCTCGAAAGTTGCGATTGGTGAGAACGAAAAGGGAGCATTCAGTGAAAAGAAGTAAAAGGAGCGGGAGGAAGGGGGAGTTACCACACACGACCGACGCGCCCCCTGAGGTCTTTGGGGAATCCCCTCAAGAAGCGACAGAACTGTAAGCTGCATGGACAGTTACTGTACAATCCTCATACTTTCTGCGATAGACTGAAGCCATCGTGGCATAAAATGGAAAGAGGAGATGACATATACTTGTCCAAGTTGAGCATTGGTTGGGGGGATAAAGTATCCGATGAACGGACTTGTCTGCCTCCTACTTCAGTTTTGATTAGCGCCGTTGTTGGGCAGGGTGGAGTTCGGGCACTATATGTTCGAGGGCGAGAAGTAGACAAGGATAAATGCATTGCCCTGTCCGGATGTCCGATCTCACCAGATGCCGTCAATGCCAAAAATTATGTGCGTTTTTCCCAATTCATTGATGACCTCTTCGTTTGCCCTGGCAATACCGATCAACATTTTATAAGAATGTGCTTTGCGGATAAAGGAATATTCAAGACGAAAGAGGGGAACGTGGCTGCCAGCATTGATTCGTATCTGCCCATAGTCTACGAGGGCAGACAGCATTCTTCGACGGTAAGAGCTAGTGGATGTCAGTTGCTGGTTGGTGTGGCAGAAAAGCGATGTCAGCAGTGCGTCGCATACCGTGGAGTACTTCGTGTAAAGTTTTCGAGGTGGAATCGATCTCCGAAGGCAACGAGCAAGTTCGCAACTAACGCCAGCCTGAAGACTCCACAGAGATCGCAGAAATTGAAGAGACTGGCTACAGTGAAGAAAGCTGCTGAACGAAAAATTGTCCAAATGAGAAAGTCAATTGCCAAATCAATCAGAGAAAAAGGCGATGCATTACCGCAGGATCTGCACGACGACGTCACATCAGTAATGAATGCTCAAGGAGAAAAAATTGACGACATCTATCCCAAGGGCACGTTCAGAAGACTCTTTTGGGATCAGCAGTTTAAGGCCGCTTCCGCGAAAAGCGCATCGGGAATGAGATGGCATCCCGTCATGATTCGTTTGGCGCTCAGCCTAAAGATGGCCAGCTCATCGGCCTATCACATTATGCGAACGGCTGGAGTGATTCAACTTCCGTCAGAGCGGACACTTAGAGATTACAGTAATTTTTCAAAGCAGAAAACTGGCTTTCACGACGATCTTAACGACCACCTGCTGGCTGAGGCACAACTTGACGGCTGCTCCGAAGCACAGAGACACGTCGCCCTCGTATTCGACGAAATGAAGATTAGAGACGATTTGGTCTACCGCAAAACAAGTCAAGAGATTGTCGGCTTTGTTGACCTTGGCCGAGTCAGCAATGAAATGGGAGATCTGGAGAAATCTCTCAGCCATTCTGCAGCTTTCCAGACACCGATCAACGACGTAGCCACACACATGCTTGTCCTCATGATTCGAGGTATCACTTCCGGACTTTCATTTCCTTGGGCACACTTCCCCACGACGGGCATCTCCGCGGGAAATCTAATGTCCATAATGTGGGAAGCCGTAGAAATTTTGGAAATGCTATCGTTCAAAGTTCTCTGCGTCACATCGGACGGAGCTGGCCCCAACCGGAAATTTTACCGCATGCATGATGCCGCCACAAGGCCAGTAAATGATCCACTATTCAAGATAGCGAATCCTTACAGCAACGATGATCGGATGATCTTCTTCGTATCCGATCCACCTCACCTTCTAAAGACGACTAGGAATTGCCTTTCGCATTCCTACCCTTTCAACGGGACAAGATCTATGAAAGTGAGTGTCAATCTATATATATACTAATTGTCTCATGTTTGAATCTTAGCTAAACGATCAGTGGATCACTTGGGAACACATTGTGGAGCTGTACAAAAAGTGTCAGGAGACTTCGGCGGCAGCCGGATTGTATCTGTTGAAGAAGCTGAAATTAGAGCACGTCCGCCTCAATTCTTACTCGCGAATGAGGGTTGATCTTGCTGCGCAGGTACTAATTGACCTGAAAAATTCTCAATCAGAGTTAACATTTATAACATACTGCAGACTCTGAGTGATTCCGTCGCAAATGGTCTCGAGCACTACAAAGTCGACGGAAGCACCGAGACCGCCCGTTTCTGCCGGTTCTTCAACAGAGCATTTGACTGTCTCAACGTCAGGTCCCTGTCAAATGCTCGAGCAAATCATAGAGGATATCGACGTCCAGACGATGAACGAATTCAAGTAAATTAATAAAATTTAAGTGTTCAGAGCTAGAAAGTCATGTCATTCTTTTATTTTAGTGGCTCAAGAACGATTTTCTGACTTACTTGGATGAATGGGACGATTGGGTTGACGCACAGGAAGATGTTCCAAAGCACGCGAAGAATCGATTGCGGCTTAGTCAGGAGACGCTCCAGGGCTGGAGAATGACTGGTGAGCAGTTGTTGTAATACGAAATGCAATTGTAATACATTGAAATAGTGAGAGCATTTGTGGAAATGACTGAGTACCTCTTTTCCTTACCTGAATCGGAGCGGCCTTTGTTCGTGCTGAGTGAACACATCTCTCAAGACCCCCTCGAAAACTACTTCGGTCAACAGAGAGCGACTGGAGGCAGATGCGATAACCCGTCCGTTGCGGAGTGTGTTGTTAATGCCAACTCTCTAAGGCTGCAGAAATCTCTTGCCCTGGCACCTCTTCGAGGGAATTCGAGCCGTCGCCGTCGTCTCTTTCCAGAAGAAGTCGATTCAACGCCACTCCCAAAACGTAAATCTACGCACAAATCTTCTTTTCCTTGAATAATCGTATTAATTGTGCAATATCAGTATCACATATAAAATCATTCTGTTCGATTTGGCTTGAGAAGACTCTTCCTCAGTGCTTTCTTTTTCTTCAGGAGGCAGTCCTTGGCTACTTTATACTTCTCTAGCCAGGCGGAGGTCATTGAGAAGCCTCTCATCGTCACCCACAGGGAAGCAATTTCATGAAGGAGATGACTGCTGTGAGCGTCGTCCAGAAGTGTAGCAGTAAGTAATCTCCACCTGAAAACGACCATTGGATCTACTTCAACAGCCGCAACGACGTCACAATTCTCCTTCCGGGCTAATCGACTAGGTAAGCGACATCGGACAACGTTCTCCACACTTCTGAAAAAGTGGTAGGCGTTGTCGTTGATCTTGAAGAGACCTCCCCTATCCACTTTCGCAATCCATTGGGATGTGTAGTCTTCAATTTCACTACTTTCGTCACTGCCACCTTCTGTCGCCCTTTCACAATCCTCGACTGACAAATTCCTCAAACATTCAATAATACCCTTATAATCTTCCTTTCTTTTCGTGTACTTATTCAGCAGCTTGAACGGGACAAATCCAGCGGCGTACCTCAGTGCGTTCTCCTCGTCACCTGACAAAGGCTGAGCCATGCACTGAGCACCTGCCGCCTGAAAATCTCGTCCTTTATCCGATCCTTGCTGCGCCCGGAGAAAGCGTAGTAGCATTGCCTCGAATACTCGCCGATTAACCGATTGGGAAAGAAGTGGGTCGTCAAAAGCAATGCCAAGGGCGCAATATAGACACGCCCAAATGTCCCGCAGAGGCCCAATGCGAAGGGAAACGAACTTCGTTTGGGCATGTTCTCGCAGTGAAGATATGGTTGAGCGTTTCGTGCCCGGCTGGAAACACGCTGCCATTGCCGAAACCAGCTTTTCGCCGAAAATCGCCATTACTTCGCTTTTCGAGAATTCCAAGATCACGCGCAGGTCCTTCCTTAGCCGGATGAGACGATGAGACGGTTGACTTGCTATTTTCTCTTCCTGCAGGTCGAGAAGGGCTCTTTCGATTAAATCCATTAGGGCGTAACACACCTGGCGCACTGAAGTGATCACGTGACGACGGGAGCTTCCTATCCCTTCTTCTCTTCCATCTATGGTCCCACAAGGGCACACAACCGTGTCGTATCTGGTTGGGCTGACTGGGTCCGAGATGCGGGTCTCTCTTGCGTGTCGAGCCCCGTCATGAATATGTCAATAACGATAATCGCCCTGATATCGTTGCTTTCGGCACTGGAACAGGTGAATCGCTCGAGCTCGATATCTCGTTGGCACATCCCTGGAGTTCTGAGGCATGTCGTCGCGCTGCTGTCGAAGATAGGGCTGCAGCAATAATCCGCGAGGAGAGAAAGATCGAGAATTACTCATCTGTTGTTCGTGTCTGCGGATCATCGTCGTGCTTTGTTCCGGTTGTTGCAGAGACTTCGGACGCTGGGGCAAGCACGCAAATGATTTCCTCATTCGCCTCAGAAATTTCTTTCAACGCTCTGAGGGTCCGGCTGGTAAAAGTACTTTTATGTGTTATTGGCGTCGTCGTCTATCTGTTCTTCTTCAATGTCCCGTCTGTAGTGTTATATAAGAACCATAAGCTTTCCTGTGTGAGTGATTCCTTTTCCCGTACTGACCTATACTCAGAACGCGAAGCTTAGCTTCTCGTCCGTTAAACTCGAACTGTTTATAATATAGTATTTGTTGGTCTTGCGACTCTAGCGCAGCTGCGCTCTATTTTATGTAACTGAAATGTATTCTCTCTCTCTCTCTCGCATCTTACTTTTCGCCGATCCAACACGGCGTCTCTACACCCTGCGGTTCGGAACTCATCATTCATCACGTCCAAGCGCTCCTCAACCGCAACGCTGACTGGATGCTATTAAAGACACAAACGCGTTCAATTCAATTATTAGTCGTGAGGCAATACGCCGACGTCTCTCAGAGAGCTTTCCGTCGTTAATGCCACATTTTTGCCAATGTACGGCCGCTTCAGCTCTCTTGTCTTCCCATTGTTTTCCGGCGTGACACTGCTGTCTTCGGAGGAAGGCGTCCACCAAGGAGACCCCTTGGGCCGGCACTATTCGCCGTTGGAATCCATCAAACGTTGGTGGACTTGCAATGCAGTCTTCCAAATGTCGTCATTCTGGCGTATCTCGACGACGTCTTTATTTTGGGCACGGAACTGGAAGTTTTTGCTGCTTTCTTGGACCTTAAGCAATCTTTCGGCGATTTGCGCCTCTGCATTGCCGACAGGAAGTGCGATATTTTTTCCGTGGCCATCTCCCCCGCAATCGTCTCCTGTGTCTTGTCAATCGGTTGGAACAACAGTTCTCGGAGCGCCCATCGGGTAACCTGAATACATCGACGACTTCTGCTTCCATTACTTTTTAAAAAATGCAGAGCTCGGCTCGAAGATAAGCAGTTTGGGAGATCCTCAATGCAGTCTGCTCTTACTTCGGTATTTCTACGCAACGAGTCTCAACCACCTCGGCAGAACTATTCCATCGTCACTTTTTCGCAGAGCTATCGCACACCTCCCGGTCGTCGTTTGAAGAAATTCTTCTGGTAAACCACCTATCGGACAAACAATGGCAACAGGCAACACTGCCTATTAAATTAGGCGGTTTTGGCTTGCCGTTGCTATCTGACATCACAGACGCTGCTTTTCTAGCAGGATGGAGCAACTCGCTGACCACACTACCGAACCGTTTTTCAAACTCTCTCAGCACCGAAGACCTGCTTTCTCTCCGCTACGTCGAACAATTTCTGAACCTCGCATTGTCGTCTTTTCAAGTCCGCCTTGGCCCAAACTTAGAAAAGTCAAAACTATGTCGGACCTGTCGTCATTTACGGGAAAGCTACAAAAAACTCTTTGCTCCGAAATTTACCGGTCTTCGGCCTCTGAAGTGTTTTTCGCTTCCGCTGACAATCGCGATGTTGCTCGTCTGCGCTCCTGCCGAGGCAGCCAGGCTGGTCGCTGGGTGGAGGCAGTTCCTACCTCAAAGGCGCTTGCGCTAAAGCCTAACGCTTTTCGTTTAGCAGCATACTTGAGACTGGGCTGTCCCCTCGACTTTGCCCTTGCTTGCTTCGACTCTTGCGAGTGCAATTCTGTTATCGACAACCAAGGCTATCACCTGCTAACCTGCAAGCACGGCGGCGGTCCAGTCTGGGCTCACAACAACATCGTCTCCGGCTGGGCAGACTGCGTTCGAGACGCGGGTCTTTTGTGCAAGGTCGAATTGCGATTTCGCTATTTCAATAACGAGAATCGACCCGACATTGTCGCATGCAGATTCGAAGCCGGCGTTTCTATGGAGCTTGATATCTCTCTGGCTCATCCTTGGAGCTCCGAAGCGTCCCGTCGTTCTGCGGTCGAAGATTGCGCTGCGGCAATCATCCGAGAAGAAGCAAAGGTCGAAAAGTACGACGCCAACATTCGGCCCTCAGGCGCAGCTGCTAGATTTTACCCGCTCGTCTTCGAGCACTTCGGTCACTGGGGAAAGCTGGCAGACAAATTCTTTAAAGTTTTCCTGACGCACGTCGAGCGCACCGAGGGAAAATCCGAACGAAATGAGTTCGCCTGCTACTGGAGGCGCCGCCTTTCCGTCCTACTGCAGTATAACCCACAAACTGTCTCGAATTTCCGGTCTTTTTTCTTGTTTAGACTTATCGACGGAGCTCAAACGCCAGTTCAACCTCCGCTAAGTATTTATAGCTAATTTATTCTTTCCTTAGTTAGACGTTGTCTCTAGTGAATGTCACCTTCTCTACCGTTTGTTTGTTCTCAATAAATCTCTCTCTCGCTGACTCGTCTTCGAAGACTCTTTCCGATTTAGCCTCGACAAAGCCAAAATTCTAAAAGTTACTGTTATTCGAAATTCAACTTGCTTTACTCTCATCGATTTTATCCTCTGCTGCCGACAACCGTTATTTATCCCGGTTGCGGCTCATGTCGAGGCAAGCACGCCGATCGATGGCTTGAGGCAGTTCCAACCTCGAGGATGCTCGCACTAAAACCTTACGAATTTCGTTTAGCGGCATCAGCGAGGCTTGACTGTCCTCTCGCCTTCACCGCGTGTGTGTCTCTCTGCGAATGCGGATCAACAATTGATCCTCATGGCTATCACATGCTGACCTGCAAGTTCGGAGGTGGTCCTGTTTAGGCTCACAACCGAATTGTCACTGGCTGGTCCGACTGCATTCGAGACGCGGGCCTCTCTTGCAAAATTGAGCCGAGGTTCAGCTATCTGAATAACGAAAACCGTCCTGACATCATAGCCTTCGGTTCCGGCTATGGCAAGTCCTTTGAACTCGACATATAACTTGCTCACCCGTGGGCATCGGAAGCTTCACGTCGATCTGCAGTCGAAGATGGTGCCGCCGCCTCCATCCGCGAAAAAGAAAAGATTACAAAATACGATTCTACATCCGACCATCTGGATCAGCTGCCAAATTTTTCCCTATAGTCGCTGAACATTTCGGCCATTGGGGCAAGCACGCTTGCGATTTCTTTTCCATCCTTGTGAGACACGTCGAGCGGTCCGAGGGAAAGGTACGTAGAAATGAATTCGCGAGCTTTTGGTGAAGACGATTGTCCGTTCTTCTTCAAAACTGTAACTCTAGTGTACTGTCACACAAAGTATCTCGTCTCTCTGGTGTTCCTTCCCGCCCTGACCTATTGACCGAGTGTGAAGTTTAACTTCACAGCAATGGTCAACCTGTTATTTTTTTTGCAAAAAAATTTTTTTACCTGCGTACAACAGGGTTATGATTGTGTCACGACAATATTACGGCCCTGTACCTCACCTTACAGTGACGTAATGATCTACTTTTGCTGCTATTCTACAGTGCTAGCCCAAAAGCTTTGCGCAGCGTTTTCGATTTGAATTTCCACCTAATACGATATTTTCAGCCTCCTTCCTCTGACGATCCAAACCTATCTCTCTTTCCCTAACAAGAACGTTGTTGACATAGCAGTAAATAAAGGATTTCTTCTAGGTCCTTATAGTCTCCCTTAGATTTGTCTTTGGGAAATAATTCATTGCTATTACTAATGGAAATCTGTTAATCGCTGCGTTTTGTCTGAATTTGGGATTCCAAATGACGCGAGATAAAATCGACGCAAAAAAGACATTACTGCTCATGGACTTTTGTCATCGTCAATTTAATATGGATGTCCCAGTGACCCCCACTTCTGCGATAACAACCACACCATGTTAAGCTTTCTTGCGGAACGAGCAAAATCCTATCATGTTCAAGATGACGCTACTTCCGTAGCCACCGCTTGCACACAATTGATTTTAAGCAAATTAAACAAAGAGATCTGGCACTATAAGGCACGCGCTCTTTTAAGCTGAAGCCAGCTATGCGAGCAAACGAGTCTGTTTCGAACATTGAGGTAGACCTGTTGCTGTCATAAAAAGAAAAAAATTGCGCGTTAAGATCCCACATCCTCTTTCATTGAAAGGAATTGGTGCTTTAGTTAAGTTGTAATTCTGAATGAAATTAAGCACATGGAATAACAGCTCTAGTAAATGCTCACTTATTGACTGAGTATAAAAATGCTATATTACCGACAGAGATGACGGCCCTACGACACCACAGGGGCGACAAAAAATAATATGTAACATTAGTTTTAACGGCAGTTTTATTTAGTACACGACGCAGAAAGTTGTATTCATAACGGAGCACCGCAACTTATCAGCAACTACTTTCAGAAGAGTATTAGGATAGTAGAGGAGAGAAAATAGCAACCTCGACAGTGTTCTGGAAACCTAAAAACTGCTGTGCGAATAAAATATTGAAACAAATTTAACGGTGTCGTCTGCAGCACAGCCAATGTCTCAGATTAAATGGAAAAAAACAGTGAAAGATGAAAACACGTGAACATTTTTTTTGAAGAAGCGTTCTAAACGTCAGCGACGTTAAAGATGAAACAATGGCGTCCTACGACTTGGAGTATTTCGAAATCGCCGGAATCGACGAGGACAATGCTTCAGTTAGAAGATACCTAGAAAATTCAAAATCTTTTATGAGAAACAGCGTAGGCTGGTTTAAGCCAGTGTCGCTGTGGACAGTTGCTTGAGAGCAACCCGTCCGGCTGTATTTTGGGACCAGATTTGTTTGTTGACTGATTTTTTGTGATTTTCTCAATCCATTGATCATTCTCAGGAGTAGATGTGAGATTTTAAATACGTCGTCATTCTCGTTAATTAAATCGAAAGAGTCGACCTCAGAAAAACAATTTTCATACAGATTAACGAGACAACTACTACACTATTAAACTTTTGATCGCCTAATCTACTTTTAACTTGAAAATACAATGACAATAATTTTTTTCGCAAGTTTAAATTTAATGAGTAAAATAAAACGTACAGAAAATCCATAATAAATTTGAGATTTACTTTCGTGACAAGGACGAAGTTAGTGGATAGGTTTGAATTTGCTTAAGTGTTTGATCGATGCATGCATTTGATCCTATAGAACCCGCCGAGTCGAACATTGGGACGGTCTGGGCTGAGCAGCAAATGCACGCAAGAAGTCATACCCAGAAATTTTGTTAGACGAGCTCTTGTTTTACGTCTTACCGTGGCTGTTAATGCTAACATTGGTGAGTGACAAAGTAAGAGAAGCAGGGCCTCTCCTATGCTAAAGAATACCACTGGGAAACGGTGTGAACCTCTTCGGCGACTACTGCCACTGTTGATCGACAAATGTGATCGCTGTTGAGAAGTAGACGTCCTTTGGGCGTAGAAAGCCACGCCTCCGGGCTTCCGAAAGCGATCAAAATGTAGCCACGACGTATTTTTGCGTCGTCTTCTTTGCGTACGCCAACGATTGCGGCGTTCTCACCTTGGCGAGAGTGGTACATTACCTGATCAGCCATGAGAACCTTTAGAGGAGACACCACGAGCATAAACAAACGTTCAGGGATATTTTTAGAGTCCTCGCGCCTCTCGCGAAGATATCTCATGACTCGTATGTGGCTGCTGCACGTAGAGCATTACGCAAACGACTCTCCCTTGGGGAAGATGAGATCGTCGGGTAATCCTTTGTCTAATCTGAGAGGTACTTGCTTTTGTATTTTCGTTGGCTCCCCGCAAGTCTCTCTGTATCGTCAGCCTTAGACGTGTCGCCGCCAGCGTCTTCCTCCGCAGTCTGCTCCTCTCCGGTATTGCTTGCAGTACTACTCATATCGGGGTCACGGTACGCTTTCAACTTGAAAGTCAAGCTAGTGGCTTCGTGAGGGAAAGCTGCAGCAAGACAAACAAAGGCATATTGCGCACGCGCAACTCAAATTATCTTTATTAGTACAGTCATGGATCTATGGTACAGTAGACGAGTCGGTCCTACAGCTGTGTGACTGTCAGTGTGACGTGACTGCAGATGTCTGATGACACGTGCGATAGCACAGTATCACTCAACTAGTAGAGCCGACGTATTACAGTATATATATATATTGCATATAGTACTAGGAAAATCCCCAAAGCGGGAGAAAAACTGTTTTTTGGAAAGCGGGCGGGAGGCCAATTTTTGCCTCAAAAGCGGGAGAGTTGGCAGCTCTGAAGTTGGTCTCTTTGTCTTCGACGAATTCCATTGCATACGAGTATGGGGAGATGATATTCCTCCTCTGTATAAGGACGTTTTTTATCTTCGAGCTACGGCTCTTAAAATTCCTATATAATGCTACTTTCAGCGACCCTTCCACCTCACTTGGAAAATCAAATATGCCAGGATGAAGTCGTACAGTGGCGTTACGAAACGATCTCTTTTCCTCTGAATAGAGCGAATATCTTTTACTCCTTTTGCAAAATGGAGTCTTGATCAATTGACTTCAGACATTTGGCAAATGCTCTATACGTGGCGACCGAGAATGAAACAGTCTTGATCAATTGACTTCAGACATTTGGCAAATGCTCTATACGTGGCGACCGAGAATGAAACAGTACCAAAAACGCTGTTCTGTTTGACAAAGGATTCGTGTTTCAACATTTTCACGTGTCTTTAAGAGACTCTTCACGAAGACAATGAGCGGAAGAAGAGCTGGGTTGGTCTCTACCATGCCTCGATGAGCAGCCAAGCAAAAAGACTAAAACAGAAGTTTTTTAAACTTGAAAGTATGAGAGTTCTTATTGCAGCTTTTGGCATGGGAGTGAACATCGGTGACATTTCAAATGTTTTCCTGTACGGCCCTCTGGTGGAAGGATTGATGTTCCGTCTACTCTCAGGTCGCAGAGAGAGAATAGCGTCAGTCAATTGCGTGTGCGATTTGATGTTCAGTTCTGCAGAAGTGAAAAAAGATATTCGGGATATGGCACTTATCTGCTCTGGTGAAGTTTGCATCCGTGAAGTGCTGATAAAGAACATTCTTTCTTCACATAAACTTCTTCCTGATATAGAAGTCCGTCAATGTTGCAGTGTTTGTTCTGAGGGAACCGTTCCTGTAGTCTATTCTGCTTCAGCTGGAGAAGAGAGGACAATGCGCTCCAAAGTTTCCAAAGAGAAGCCTCGTCGTATAACAGCTAAAGCTAAGAAAAACATCACCAATGGAAAGATTGTGTGTCAGAAGAGGCGCGAATATTTTGAAGATTTACATACCACACGGATGCTAGCGCGCTTTAAAGTTGGGAAGCTTATGCGTGGGCGCACTGTAGTACATTTTATTGACAGTAATAATCCATAATGTAAGAATCTTTCGTACTCCCGGGCGCTGCTGTTTTAATGCATTCCAACATCATCATCAAAGGAAGAGATCAAACGCTCCGGTTGCATTATTTCATCGTCAAGATCACATGGCAAAGTGACACTTAGCTATATAAGACTAATCCATGTTAAATACGGTCTTTTAGTGTCTTTGCAAAGCTGTCACCAAGAAATTTAATCGCAAATTCAAGCTCAAGTACGATAAGATTTTTAGTGACGGTTCCGAAATATCTTTTGTAAAGTAATGGACGCGCTTGTGGACATCCATAATAAAACTGCGTATTGAACGTTTGCTAACAGAAATGAAACTCCCAATGCACGTTTATGGTCACCTCAAACATTGACTTGAGAGACAGGTCCAAGTGTGATTAAAGATGGCTCCAAAGAAACGCTTGTTTAGTCTTTGTTCTAGCCTTTGTTTAGTTGCTCGTTGTAAGATAACCCAACGACTCAAAGTTCTAACTTATTATTCTAAAAGTCTCCTTCACTTATCCCCAACTTAAATATTACTTTATGCTAGACAGGTTTCGCTCCTAAGGGGAATTTCTAGTTTATTTGTTGGAGTAAGGCGAGGAGATATCCTCTTTAATTAAATTTGTTTTTGTTGTTTCTTCGTTTGCAGGAAGGACTGCTTATCCGATGTGGAGTGTAAGAAGCGGTGAAGTTCTCCTTTAAAAGGCGCTCACAATTAATTGCCAAAATCCCTGATTCAAATGGTGATCCTGATACTAATACACACCACAAACAGCGCCGCCAACGCTGATCATTCCGTATGACCCATGGTTTCCTACAATTAGGCGCAACGTTTATCGACTCTGGAAACGTATAGCGGAAGATGACGTTTTTAAGAAGAAAGCGAAGAAAGCGAAGAAAGAGAAAAAGAAGAAAACAAAAAATAGGACCGAGGTAGCTAGCCGATTCTGTGCTCTCTGAGTGCACAACTCACCATTGATTCAAGACAATTCTAAAATTGTCCTAAAACAATTCTAAAATTGTCCCAGGACAATTTTATTTGTTTTCTTTTTTCTATAGAAAAAGATCATGTGACTAAGGAAGCGGAAGCAAAAGTTACGTGGCTTTTTACCATCTTCACTGTCAAGTTCTACGTATTTTTTGCATTTTGGCAGAGATTTTGCGCATAGCACGGAAGTTGGCCGGCCCTACAAAAGAAATATCCTAAAATCACTAGGAGGTTCTACTTCTAGCAACTGTAAGTAATACATTAATTTATCTTTTATTGTGTACGCAAATTTAGGCATATTTTAGACATGAAAGGCGGAATTAAAGGAACTAAAACAACTTTTACTCTTGGCTGCGGCTATGGCGAACGTACGGATCTCTACAATTAGAGGAGCTTGGGGTACAATATGAATATTGGAGTGCATGAAAATTTTTTCAGACATAGATTGTTTTGTTATTTGAGTTGTTGTTGTTGTCATAGTTGTTATATTTAAACACAGCGTGATAATTACATCATATGTTCTAAATATAGATATCAGATCTAATTATTACAGTAGCTAAGTGTCACTTTGCCATGTGATCTTGACGATGAAATAATACAACCGGAGCGTTTGATCTCTTCCTTTGATGATGTTAGAATGCATTAAAACAGCAGCGCCCGGGAGTACGAAGGATTCTTACGATTATGGACAATAAAATGTACTACAGTGCGCTCACGCATAAGCTTCCCAACTTTAAAGCGCGCTAGCATCCGTGTGGTTTGTCAATCTTCAAAACAGTAGCGCCTCTTCTGACACACAATCTTTCCATTGGTGATGTTTTTCTTAGCTTTAGCTGTTATACGACGAGGCTTCTCTTTGAAAACTTTGGAGCGCATTGTCCTCTCTTCTCCAGCTGAAGCAGAATAGACTACAGGAACGGTTCCCTCAGAACAAACACTGCAACATTGACGGACTCCTATATCAGGAAGAAGTTTATGTGAAGAAAGAATATTCTTTATTAGCACTTGACGGATGCAAACTTCACCAGAGCAGATAAGTGCCATATCCCGATTAGCTTTTTTCACTTCTGCAGAACTGAACATCAAATCGCACACGCAATTGGCCTTCGCTATTCTCCCTCTGCGACCAGAGAGTTGACTGAACATCAATCCTTCTACCGGAGGGCCGTACAGGAAAAAATTGAAATGTCACCGATGTTCACTCCCATGCCATTCGTGAAGAGTCTCTTAAAGACACGTCAAAATGTTGAAACACGAATCCTTTGTCAAACAGAAGACAAGCGTTTTTGGTACTGTTTCATGCTCGATCGCCACGTATAGAGCATTTGCCAAATGTCTGAAGTCAATTGATCAAGACGCTATTTTGCAAATGAAGTAAAAGATATTCGCTCTGTTCAGAGGAAACGAGATCGTTTCGTAACGCGACTGTACGCCTTCATAATGGCATATTTGATTTTCCAAGTGAGGTGGGAGGGTCGCTGAAAGTAGCATTATAGGAATTTTAGGAGCTGTAGCTCGAAGATAAGAAACGTCCTTATACAGAGGACGAATAGCATCTCCCCATACTCGTATGCAATAGCATTCGTCAAAGACGAAGAGACCAAATTTATCCTTCACATTCTCGGAGAGGTATGGACGCCAGAATTTGTCACATAACGACTGACGCGACGTGAACACTATGATTAATCGTGTCAGGTAATGGAAGTAAATAGCTATTGGTTGTATACGCAATGTCAGTTCATTTTGTGAAATTTTATCAACAAATTTTTCATTTTCGTTAGAGCCAATCTTTGATGAGGATAAGCCGTGCTCACGAATTGATTCCATCTAGAGAATATTTTGGTAGGAAGACCGAATGAAAAATCTACTAAACCTAATCTTCCATTAGAGAAATAACAGGACTGGGACTAACTAACTAACTAACTAACTAACTAACTAACTAACAACACCAATTTCTTTAATTTCTTTAGACACATAGAAGCCAGCACATAGCACAGAGATTTTCCTCCTGATGTGGCCATTTTCACTACGACGTCTCGTCCGTTCAGGACTGCAGTTGCGGCTTCAAATTGGCCAGGCCGAAATTCGCTATGGCTAAGCTTATTCAAAGCTACCCTTAGCTACCCTTAGATCTATGGCGGGTGGTCACCGAAAAAATTCGATTTTTTTGATTTTCTTTTGTAACGTGATTTTGTCTTTGATTTTTGATTATGCACTTGATTTTGCATTTCATTTGCATTTCATTTTGCATTTCATTTTGTATTTGATTTTGTATCTAATTCTGTATTTGATTTAGCATTCGATTTGGTATTTGATTCTGTATTTGATTCTGTATTCGATTTTGCAAGTGATTTTGCATATGATTTTGTTTTCGATTTTTCCATTATTTGTCTTTAGTTTTTAAACTGATAGTGACTGAACTGATAGACCACAGCGTGTCAACGTATTTATTCACGACATTAACCTTTGGCTACTGCCAGCGCAATTTTGTCAAAACGTCTTTATAGGCTATAAAGCCCCAAACATTATCTTGATTCTTTCGCAGAGCTAGAAAATTTGTCGAAAATCGGCTTCCGAAGCAAGGCGGCGGAGGAGATCGTGAAAAAAGTCGTCACGTGACCATTTGCCCAAGACGGCGCGTATGCTAATAGTGGTAGAGACGGCAGTTTCATTTATTATACGGCGCAGAAAGTTGTATTCACAACTGAGCACCGCAAAGTATCGGCAACTACTTTCAGAAGAGTTGTAGGGTACAGTGCACTCACGCATAAAGCGACCGTCTTTAGAGCGTGCTAGCGTCCGCATCGTCAGTCGCGCGTCATCGCCAATGACATCATTGGAATCCTCTATCTCGTAGCATTCCAATGATGTAGGGCACAAAAGATAGAAAATAGAGAGGGATTGGAAACTTGCCTAGTTACACCTAGTTACAGTGTATTCTTGATGGTCCTATGTGTGTCTCGCAAATGGCTTCCAAATCCCCGGATAACGCTCGCTTCTCTCAACAATTTCTCCAAGAAACCGTTCCAACTTCTAGTCCATATAGCTTTCAACGCTTCTTCTAAAGGTAGGTGTATCGGCAGTTACGTGTAGTTTGTCGAACCAAGGCCGGAATCACGTTCTATTCGCGGTCATTCCAACATGAGAAACGGGGGGACGTCCCACATCTATATAATAGAAGCCAGACGTATCGGTTGTTGCTTACAGCGTCAATAGAGGATAGATGTAGTCAACGCGCTCTCTCGGTTAGCCTATCGCATTTGTTTAGCCAAAAACGCTCCATTTAGGCCCGGAATGGGCGTTCCCGACATGTCAAAAGGGGGAACGGCCTGAGGTCAACGTAGGTGTTCTTCCGCAAGGCTACCGTTACAAACGACATTGTTAACTCTCTTTGCATCTAACTGTCGGATCCGCTCTAGCGATTTCTCAAATTTGGACGAGTTTTGAGAACCGTCTTTGACAATTTTTGTTTAGGACGTTATGGGCCGATTTCGATTTACGCGAATGAAGGGAAAAAAGAAAACAGCAAAGGAAAGTGCTGCAAAGACCGCAGAAGTTATAAAGAGGTCGACTGAAAAAAGCTGTGAATCTTTTTGGCATATGTTGAACTTCCATCTCTCTATTCCATTAGCTATTGGCACCGTGTGCCTACAGATGATACCGTGCTTTTAAGCAGAATAGAAATGCTCCCTGCCAGTGGCCGTCCTCCGACAACCCTGTCTCACAGAGTGCGACTCAAGTCTGGGAAAGCAGATGTCTTCATTTTTGGATACGCAGTTCCAAGCAACATATGCGCCAAGCTGCTTCCAAAGGATGAAGAGGAGGAACTTAGAGAAACTATCGATTCTCTCCATGTTTGTCCGGGTATTGTTTTCTTCGGCCGTGCAACGTAAGTTAAACCATCATTCATTAATCTCGTCTAGAAAATCCTGACAAAAGGTTCTTTGAAATCCGAGACTTACGAAGCGGCACCATCAAGGCGAAGAACGGCGAAACAGCTGCAACGATCGACCGACATTTGTTTATTTTTAACGGCCAGGTGCATCAGAAGACGATTCGAAGTGTCGGTTGCGAGCTTCTGCTCTCCACTGAGCGCCGCTGCTCCAGTTGCAATATGCACCGGCAAACGCTAAATAGGCAGCTACGCCGTGCAATAAAAGGCCAGCTTCAACATGCTAACGGACGGAAATCAAAGTTTGGCTCAAATGCGACGCTTAATACGCCACAGCGAGCAGCCAAACTGCGTCGTCTGGCAGCTTCAAATAGAAATGCTGCGAGACAAATTTGTCGACTAACAAAAGCTGTGGAGAGGGTCGCTGAACGACAAGGTCATTTAGCAGAAGGTGGTTTACACGAAACCCTTGTGAATATAGTTGAAGAGAAGAACGCCGAAGTTGAAGCCGATTATAAGGAAGGATCGTATCTGTGCGTTTATAACAAAGCTCATCCAAAGCATTGAATTAATGCTTTACTTTATTTGTAGGTAATTGTTCAGGGAACAAAAAGAAAAGCGGCAAAATTAAAAGACGGGAGAGGCATGCGCTGGCATCCTATAATGGTCAAATGGGCCTTGAATTTAAAAATGCTCTCGTCCTCTCCCTACCATGCTTCTCGCACCTCAGGCTTCATGCTCCTCCCGAGAAAACGCACTCTTCGCGATTACGTCCACTTTTACCCATGGAAGCCAGGGTTTAGCAGCGGGGTCAACGATCACCTTATTCGAGAGGCAAAGATCGACTCGCTCACCAAAATCCAAAAACACGTGATTATTCTCTTGGACGCAATGAAGGTACGCGAAGACGTCGTATTTGACAAACTAACAGGAGAGGTCATCGGTGTTGTCAATCTTGGGGACGTGAACAACGAATTAAAGTCCTTTGAAACTGAAGGATTCCAGTATCCCCGTCGCGACGCACGTTCTTGGAATAATGGTCCGTGGATTGGTTACCTCGCTGAAATTTCCCTTCTCCCATTTTCCTACAGCAGTTACATGAGTACTGCATGACATATTAAATGAAGCCATGTTTCACTTTTCTTGCGGCAGGCGTACGCTTTGTACAACATAGTCTGGGAAGCAATACGCCAGCTTGAAATGTGCGGCTTCAGTGTCATTGCTGTCACAGCTGATGGAGCGTCTTGCAATCGGCGATTCTTCCGGCAACATTGGCTTCCGAAACCTGGCGTTCTTGTCAACAGCGTCCCCAATCGCTACAGCTATCCTCGATCAATTTTCTTCTTCTCCGATGTTCCTCATCTCATGAAGACCGCACGAAATTGCTTGTCGCATTCATATCCAGGCAGTACCAGATGATCAATGATGGTAAGACGCTGAGAGATTCATAAAAGCACTAAAAAATGTTGTTTAATTAACGGAAAGTACGTCACGTGGCAGCACATCCGCGGGATTTACAGCAGATGCCGAGAAAGTGCTGACAGAAGTGGCCTGTCCCTACTGCCAAAACTTACCGCTTGAGCGCGTAGAGCTAACGTCATACTCGCGTATGCGAGTGGATCTTGCAGCTCAGGTACAAGTAGTTGCTTGGCCAATGGTGCAAAGATAAAAGAAAAATGTTCTGTTTGCAGGTCTTGAGCGCATCTGTCGCTCACGGTCTTGAACATTTTCAGATAGAGGGATGAGAAGAAACGGCGCGATTTGTGCGAATGTTCGACAGATTCTTTGACTGTTTGAATGTGAGATCGCTCAGGGCTGTCAAATCAGATCGGCGTGGCTACACTAGTTCTGACAACGAGCGGCGAGAGGTTAGCCATTACTTGTACTTGTAGCAGTTCACCTGTGATCACACTTGCCTTGCTAGTTTTTAGAGAAGGACTTTTTCGGGTATCTCCATGAATGGAAATCGCAAGTTGATTAACAAAAAAAAGAAAGCCCAAAGCAGCTTAGTAAAGAGACGCTGGAAGGATTGATCATGACAGGTAATTCAATCATCTACTGTATTAATGAGGAGCATCAATCCATATCTATACTACTAAGAGCACAAGTTCAAACTTCTAAACGCTACTTCGACGCGACACGAAGCGCCTTTGCACCGCGTCGCTCCACGAGCGCAATTTTCGAGGTCCGGCGGAGCGGTAACGCCGGTCGCTTTGTGGCGGCGGCCCGATCGGGGGTGCCGCGGAGTGCGGATTGGGGAGTGCGCGTGGTGCGCGGTTTATACAGGCACGCCATCGCTCTTTGCCGAACTCGCGTTCGCTTTTCCGTTTCACGTTCGTCGCGCGGATCGCTCGCCTTCGCGCGCGAAAATCGTTTGCGCGAGATTTCAGCGATCTTTGGCGTCATTAGATTTTGTTCGAAGAGGGGTGTGGCCGCGCGACATTCGCGAAGGTGAAGACGTTTACGCCCTCTGTCGTTTTTGCCTTTTAGCGCTACCTACCGTCGACTCTACATTTCCGATTCGCGGAGATGTATTTTCTTATTCTGTTGTGCGCTCAAATGTAGCTGTGGAGGACGTTTCAACGCCGTTTCGCACCTTTTGCGGTTTGAGGGCCGCAGGGCTATTTCCGGGAGGCGTCATCGTAGAAGACCATTGGCCAAATGACGATCACGTGATGGCTTCTCGGTCTCTCATTGGCTTGGCACTGTGAGCCGATTTAGTTGCCTCGCGCACCGATCTGATTGACAGTTTTTGCAGCCGTCCTTTGTTTCGCTGCCCGCTCTGTTGCGTTTGCGGCGATTTCGAATTCCTCTTCGTTTCCTTTTGCGAATCGACGGTGAGTTTGCGGCGCTGCTGCGCGCAACGGTTTTGTTTGAACTCTTGATCGATAGAGTTCTCATTGCCTGTTTTTGTTTTTTGCTGTTTTGCGAATCGTTTCTGATGTAAGTCGATTTATCGAGTCGTTGCTGCGTTCGCCGTAAAACTGATTCTTTTGCCAGTTACCGTCGTTTTTTTTGTCAGTTGATGAGGACGAACATTTTGTTTTTTCTTTTTCTCTTTTACGGGAGGGTATCGGTGAACCGTGCGACAGCGACTCATAGTCGCCTAATCTGAATTATTTTTTATCAGATCTGTGCGTTGACATTCCTTATGTCGGAACAGTCCCCTGCGAAGTCGTCGCCACGAAAGAGGCCTCGGCCACAAGAATTCGATTTTCTGTCTGATATCTTTTCACAGCAGAGTGGTAAGCTAGATCGTCTATTGACCTTGCGACATACACTACATATATGCTCATTTTTAGGATATAAGGCGAGCGTCCACGAAGTAGTCGAAGTTTTCTCGGATATTGAAGATTTGCCGGGCAAAAAATTTTTCGACGGATATCTGGGAGACGAGTCGGGTCGAAAGCGGTTTGTTGGCTTCAGCCCTAAAAAAGCCGAGAAGATTCGCGACCTTGCGCAGAACGGTCGCCCGGTCAACTTTTCGAACGCCGTCGTTCAAACGTCACGTTCCGGAGATGACATGGAAGTCATGATAACGGACGGGACCGCCGTCTGGAGGTTACCTCGCGTCTTTTCGAACCAGACGTCTCTATCGACTGCCGCCAAGGATGCCGGACCTCAAAATATCGTCCTCAGCGAGCTCGACGAACTTCTGCCCTACGCAAGAGTCAATTTTTCCGCCGGCGTCGTCAATTTCCAGTTTCCTACATATACTTTGTCTGGAACACCCGTTCAAACCATTACTCTCCAGGACAACACTGGAAAAGCCACAGTGAATCTGTGGGCGAAGCACGTCGACACCGTGGAAAGCGGAAATTTCTACAACTTCAGCGGTCTCATGGTCAAAGAGTTTGGCGGCGAGAACACGCTGACGACCCCAAAACACAACGTCTCCATTGAGCGCTCGACGACGCCTATCGAGGGAGTCCGCTTTTCGTACAGGAAAGCTGTTTCGGCTGCGACGAAAGTCGAAAGAGCGAGCGTCGCCAGCGTCACCGATTTTTCGTCTCAACATGTCTGCGGGGATTGCCTAAACGGTCACATGACGGAATTGAAGGATGTCAAAAGCATCGGCCGATGCAACGCCTGTCCGACCGTGTCATCATTGGCATCTTGCAAGAGCCGCGTCTCCGCCATTCTCAGCATCAACGCCAACTCTTTCAGGCTTCGTCTTCACGCAGAAGGCGAACATTTGCGCAACATAGCCAATACCGACTGTGAAGACAATGTCACACCCGTGAAACTCATCGATGCTAAAGAGTTTGCACTGACATATAACAATCAGTCAATGGTTAGACGATATTTCACATTTTTATGCATAGCTGCAATAACACTTTTTAGACCGTTCTGAACGTTTCTCGAAATTCCGACGTTGAGATGCAATCATTGCAAAATTCGAAACCGTCTTCTCCAAATCCTCGGAATCGTTCGTCTTCGAATCCTCCAAAGCCTTCGTCTTCGGCAACTTTGCCGATGTCGTCTAACCAAACGGACAACTCTCTCGGTGTTGAAGCAAATGCCCACGTCAGCGAAGGCGAAGACGACGAGGTTTGACTTAGCGATAACCCTATAGTTTAATTGAGCGCGAGAGGCGCGTGTGCGTAGTATATGCTCTTTGCATAAAGTAATTTACGCGAGTTATTACGTGCGAGAGAAATTAAAGATCTGCATCAAATTTTTGCCGCGTGCCCAGAAGACGTTGTCTCGTCAGTCACGTGACGGCCCTAAGCTAATTATCCATGAACTCAGAGACAATCTCATTGAGGCCGTTATCGCCGTCGGCCAGTACCAAGGACAACACGTCTTCATCTTTCGCATACCTCTCATTCCCAGACACCACAATACCCTTTAGACGACTGCAATTCCCTATTAGACTGTCCTTTGCCATGACCATCAACAAAGCCCAAGGTCAGACTTTAGACATCGTAGGACTACTACTTCTATCTCACTGCTTCTCCCACGGACAATTCTATGTCGCCTGTTCCCGTGTTCATTCCCCTCATAATCTTTACGTTTTAACTCACGAAAACAAAACGAAAAATATTGTCTACCGCGAAATATTTCAGTGACTTCATCCAACCTCTTTGCCACCATTATATTTAATTAGAACAATACAACTTAATTAAACACCACCAAAAAAACAGGCGTAGCCGGGTCTTGGACAGCTAGTACCATTGTACTACGTTCGTTTGTGGGGCTGCTTAGGTACATTTTACCGTCGAGGGATCTGAAAAATGCTTTTTGCAAGTGGCCACCTCAACCAGGATCCAATAGAGAACTATTTGGACAGCAGAGAGCGCGCGGAGGACGGTCGGACAATCTATCTGTCAAGCAGTTCATGGACAACGCTATGTCGCTACGGCAGCAAGGATCGGCAGATCTTCTTCCGGTCAGAGGCAACTCAAGTCGAAAGGGATTATTTTACCTAAATGATGTGATTGAAAACGACCCTATTCCCAAGCGAAGGAGGGGTGCACAGAGTAAATCGGTTAAATGACTCGAGTAATATAAATGTAAGTTATGAGGTACCAATTGGGTTAATAATAATTTCTGTTGTATTATGCGCAGGTTCATTAAACATTACAGACATCGTAACAGCTCAAAGTAAAATATGATTCATATTTCCTCCTTTTCCCGCTGCTATTATATAGTCGTCATGCTGCATGCGTTGCCTACTTCTCGGTAACTAAGGACTTCCTCAATCTCCTACTCTTAGCATTCCCTATACCCTTAATTCGCTTATACTGCTCTAACCAACTAGCGGCGATGGAATGACCGCGAATTCGGATGAATAGACAGACAATTTCTCTTAGCAGGTCTTCTTGATCGTTCTCGTCGGCGTCTTGCGTCAGGCTCTGCCAGAATGACTGAACATCAAGTGTACTTTTTTGTTTATTGTTGTGCATTCTACGTAGGAAGAGAGAAGCAGTGACAAAGAGTCCGATAACGGCGCCATGATTGAACCTAAAGCGTCGTCTCCTCCATTGAAGCGGGAGAAGAAAGAGCACAAGCAAGCATCGTCACATCTCGGCGCATATTAGTAATTTCATTTGTAGCTGCATATAACCATTTAGCATTGATCCCTGTTTGTAGAACATACGTCAGAACAGTTATTACAATTTCGGATTCTGAAGGAAGTGACGACCATTTCAATCAATCAGACGTTGAACAGGAGGAAACCGAACGGTATGCAAACAGCACCGACGTTTTGGAACTGTTCTATATTCATGATTTTCCTTATTTAATTGATAGGGATTATTCTGATGTTGACATGAGCACTCTCATTTCTTTTGTCCACGCAAATTTCCGCATATCAACCGATACTACCAAGCAAGGGTCTACGACAGAATTGACGTGAGAATGGGAGACATCTATGGAAGTACACTCCGCGCTTTCAGACGCGATCAGATAAGCGGAAGCCGAATTTTGAGAATTCAGTGCGTTGGAGAAGCTGGCGCGGACGATGGGGGCCTTCGTCGTGACTTCCTGACGCGGTTGATGCTCTATCTTAGCGAAAGTTCCTGGTTTTGTGGAACCGCCAACAGAAAAATGCCATCGATTAGTACAAAAAACCTGCAAGATGGGCTTTATCGTTTTGCTGGAATGATGATGGCTATATCAAACGTTCAAGAAAGACCTTGTCCCGCTTTTTTGGCAAGGTAAACCTTTAGCTTATACAGGCATTCTGAACAACAAACGTTTAATTGATGGGAATTTAGATCAGTGGTTTCCTATCTCCTACAAGCGAGGAATAAGCCGGTGATCAATGAAGTTTGCGACGCCAGTTTTCAAACGAGTCTTGAAAAGGTTTGACAGTACATGGGGTTAGGCAAATGATAAAGGATGCCGTGTTCATTAGCTAGTAGCGTGTGAAACAGACAGCGAAGTTTCGAACGCAATTAAGAGCGATGAATACGATTTTCGTTTTCATTTAGGTTACGGCAGATTGCCTTCTTGTTTTAAGAAAGAAGATGCATCCAAATTGGTTGAAGCAACTTGCATCAATCACGTAAATAACACATAACTTGTTCCATCTTATTGGAATCCTCTTTCAGGTAATTTATTCAGAAAGGCGGAAATCGACCAAATAGACGATATTAGGGAGGAGGGGCTAAGCCCGTGCATGCGCAGAAGTTGGGGTAGAGTCGCGATTACGTGGGAGGTGCATTCGGCGTTGTCTCCCGCGGCAGTGGTACCATTTTCACTCTTCGCCTTTACGGTAAGCTTCTCTTAGAGTATGTGCGCACTCCCTGCTGTGGTTGTCTCTCTGTTTAGGGAGTTCTCTTCGCCAGGAAGTCAGCCAAATCCAACATCCGGACCACGCCCCTAAAGGGTAAAATTGCCCTTTTCTCGCTGGAACAGAAGTGAACGAACTAACGAATCGAACCCTCGCGGACAGAAACGTATTTTATACCGTAGCAATCGTAGTTTTTCATCTGAATGGCGACGGAAATGGTTATTTCTAAACATGGTTGCATTGTCTTGTCTGCGCAAGCGATCTCTTGACCTACGCATGGCTGCGTCGTCTCACAGCCAAAGAAAATGCTGCGCTTATCAATGCCACAATCGAAAAGGACGTTGTTCAGAGCTTCCTGAATCGTTTGAGCGAGTTTGTGGCTGCCCTAGGCTCGACTACTCTTCTTGCCAATTCAGATGAAAAACTGCGATCGCTACGGTATAAAATACGTTTCTGTCCGCGAGGGTTCGATTCGTTAGTTCGTTCACTTCTGTTCCAGCGAGAAAAGGGCGATTTTAACATTTAGGGGCGTGGTCCGAATATTGGATTTGGCTGACTTCCTGACGAAGAGAACTCCCTAAACAGAGAGACAACCACA
The DNA here is from genome assembly GCF_947507565.1 of Oscarella lobularis. NCBI lineage: Eukaryota > Metazoa > Porifera > Homoscleromorpha > Homosclerophorida > Oscarellidae > Oscarella > Oscarella lobularis. The sequence goes on along the minus strand of NC_089190.1, from coordinate 630,343 downwards.
GCAGGGAGTGCGCACATACTCTAAGAGAAGCTTACCGTAAGGACGAAGAGTGAAAATGGTACTACTGCCGCGGGAGACAACGCCGAATGCACCTCCCACGTAATCGCGACTCTACCCCAACTTCTGCGCATGCACGGCCTTAGCCCCTCCTCCCTAATATCGTCTATTGCGGAAGGTTTGCAGAGTTTCCAGCTATTATAATTTCTGAGAAACAATACCGAAATTGGCTATCACACGCTTCACGCACGAAAAAGCCCAGCTTTGACAGTCGATTCCTTTCTCGACCTTTTCGTGATGCATGATCTGGCCGAAGAAGGATCGAACAAGAGAGACTGCAGTGCAAGATGGAATTTATCTTAATTTTTCTGATTTTGCAAAGGACAGTTTTGCCGAAAGTAAGCGACTGCCTTTCCTTGGGCGACCATTGGACACAATGTCTTTTTGTAGAAATTGACATCAACGGAGACATCATTAAGCTGAGCAATGTCCTTTCTTTCCTAAGTGGTTCCGAAGAGATCCCTCTTTGTGGGTATCACGTGAAACCAAGCCTTCACTTGAACCAAGGCCTTGAAGGGTTTATGACGGTTTCGACCTGCTCCTTGCAGACCTATTTTGGTGTTCATCACGCTAGAGAGTTTGAGAAATTTCGACATGATTTCGTTTTTGCCATTGGCAATGCCCCTGGATACTTTAGGGTTTGAAAGTACCAGGAACTGACTTTCGTTACAGTTCCGATTAGTGTAATGTCTTACACATGTTGACTGATTGTGTTGCTTTGAAAGCATTCAGAGGTAATGACGATAGAGTAATGTCTGATGATTGCGTAATTCAGTTGAAATACAGCATCACATTATTAGCAGTCCACATAAGCATACGGGGGATATAACAATACGGGAGTCCACTTAGACACCTCGACACGAGCGTGCCTATCCGCAGAAACGAGCCTTAGCGCGCTATAAACATCTCACGTGACGTACTTCGCAATTTTTGACAGAAGGTCATCTACGCAGCGCTTTACACCGCAACCACGGATTCCAGAATCCGTGCTGCAACATAGGCTTCACTGGCAGCGTGCAAATGGGCTTCAGTAGCAACAGTGACAAAGTGTCAACAGCGTCAACACGGCAAAAAAAGTGGCAACAGTGGCAACAGTGGCGACAGTGGCAGCAGGGGCGACAGTGGCAGCAGGGGCAAGTTTCGAGAACTAGGAGTGAAGGCAAATATGTTAATGATGTAATCCGCAAAGGTGGGAAGATTAGACATCCTTACGAAAGTGGGCCGACGGCCGGCGCGCGATTGGAGCTTAAATATCGACTTCTGCGTCCGTAGTTACTGACAGAAAAGTGATAGGAGATGATCGAGTGGCCTTGAGTCAATTTTTGAGTCAATTTATTTGCTCATCTAACAGAGCTACAAGCTTTTCTCTGAATTACTCAAGATGGCGGCTAATTGGAGTCAGGTGATCCTTGACGTCACATGAAAAACCTCTACAGCATAGATATATGAGAGAAGGGGATTGGAAACTCCCCGTAATCACATGACAATTCGTGTCGCGAGGCGTGTTACGATTAGTATGGTAGCGCTATTGAAAAGATAATGATTGATAAACTAGTCACAGGGTCACGCAGAGATAAAGGAAATAGCGGGAAAGCTTGCGGATTTGCTCAAAAGAGAAATCGTGCGCGATTTCGCGCTAGAGAAAGTCTTGGCTGTCAAAATCATCTGAAGCTTTTCCGATGAGAATCGGAGCGCACATCTGTTCAGGCGGGAGGAATTGGAATTTCCTGCGCCTGAAAAGACTGCTCTAATGCTTTCACACTAACGCGCGTTAATCCGTTTTTCTATCGCAAAAATTCGGCGTGCGAGTAGAAACTCAGCCAAATGCAGGTCCTACCGCATGTCGCAAGTACCGCTAAAACAAATCAAGGCGACAGATAGTAAATTTAAAGTCGTGGAAGCGCGCCAACTTGCCCGCAGCTAGCGCACTTCAATAGACGCTAAATCGGCCGAATACGTCTATTCGATTGTTTAAATCAATCGAAAATACATCTAACGTATGTACGAAGAATAGAGGGTGCAGTAGAAACTTTGATACTTCTGCTCGAGAGTTTTGGGAAGACCGCAACCCTCCGCAGTGCATCGCACCTGATCGCACAATAATCCCGTATCTTTACGCACTCAGCGACAATAGAATTCGACAACGAAAGAAAGAAAAGCTGTTTCCACTGTTAAAAACGCGTAAATCAAAAGAAAATCTTACTCTCCCATTCAAAAAATGGAATTCTAAGGGAAGCATGTACGGGAATAACAGTCGCCTGATCGTAACACGCCTCGGGACACTATTTGTCACGTGATTACGGGAGTTTCCAATCCCCTTCTCTCATATATCTATGTCTACAGTATTGAAGGCAGCGAAGTACGCATGCGTACTACAGTTCTGCCAGCGTACATGTTTCTTCATCAACAAATGTAGTAGAAATCACTATTACTAGATTTACCCGTTTTTCAAACGGGTTGTTGTGGCGTTTGTATTCAAACATAAGCGCATATAAAATAATTCTTAGTCGGCTGTTACTTTCAATATTCTAACGGAATTTGACAGCGTGTTGTCAACCGGGTGCCGCGCGTGCTAATTGGCCAGCCTTTCTTTGACCGTTACTTCTCTATTCCTCTATATCTCTAATGCACAAATCGGGTCCCTTTGGAGCCTGGAAAATTAGACCTACGTGGTTTATTTACGGCTAATCTGACCAGGTAAGGTTTATCAGAGCCAATATCGCTGCCGTTTCTCGTTAAAGCTCATTTACAGCCGCAAAAGCTATTGAAGGTGAAATCTCAGGCTGTATACTCTTGCCATTTTCAGGTGGCTGTAAACCGACTTGGTTCATTTGGAGGCCCCCAATTAACATTTCCTAACAATGTACTCATTTATTTGCATATTCAGTAATCGGTCGGTTCCATGTACAGCTGTCGTAGCCGCGGTATCGGTCAATTTAGAGCTTTGATTTATCCGTTCTTCAAACGGGTTGTTGTGGCGTTTGTATTTAAACATGAGCGCGGCAATTTTCGGGTTTCTTGCAATATTCCAACGGCATTTGACAGCGTGTTGTCACCTGGTGCGTGCTGATAGGCCGGCCTTGCTGCGCCCGTCACTACTCTATTCGGCTGTATCTCTAATGCACGAGTCGGGTCCCTTTAGGGCCATGGCAATTCGACTTATACGTGGTCAACTAACTAAGGCTACTCTAACCGAAATATGGTATTTGAAATACTGCTGCCGTTTCAAGTTCATTTACAGCCGCTAAAGTACCTAAATTACCCCACTATTGACATTCTTCATTCAAAGAATTATTTCGATTTATTAGTTTTGAATACGTAAAGTTCAACGTGATCCATCATAACTTCGTGCATGCGAAACAATTTTTTTTGGGAAGCTCCTTTTGTCTGTTTTATCTCTAATACAGTCATCATTCCCTAGTTCCGTATGACTTTTAAATAAATGAACAATTGGAAATCTTACCACAATGCAGGGATTTCATACGTGGCCTCGCGTTTTCGCCTTTAAATTTCGCCGCCTAACGCCGCCGAAACCGCGCGTCGACCGCGCCGCCACGCTCCGAACGCCCTTCCGCGCGATTGTCGGGACCCCCGCGGCGGATCCTCTGCCGCCGCCGCTTCTCCGCGCCCCCGATCGCGCCCATCTTCGGAACGCGACGTCTCGCGCGGATGCTCGATCAGTCTGCATCGACCAATCGCTTCCGTTACGCCGCGTTTCGCCGCACACTCCCGCATACGGGACATGCAGTTTCGATATAGAGTGCGTTACCGAGTAGCGTGCAAGTTTCTCCCTGAGTTTACCACATTGTGCTGTTCGTTGCGTGACAGCTCTTATTTTATAGAGATGGACTACGTCAATCTTGAACAGACCGAGACTGGTTAACGCATCTTTGCAGCGAAATAGATTCGGTTCATTTACAGGTGCAAAAAACGGGTTCCGTTGCGGCGACTCTTTGACAAGGAACAGTATTCACAGCTGCAAACCGGTTACGGTTTTTTCGTAGCGCCGGAAACGAGAAACGTATTTTAGGATCTGCAGCAGGCCGGACCGAATGCAGCAACTGTAAAGGCACCGGGACGGGGAACACTGCGCCGATCGCGCAGAGCAGTGGATGGAAAGAGATGGGGTACTGCTGCTGCTGCTGCTGCTGCGATTATCCCGGTTGGACCAGCTGTGAAGACACCCTGACCGGCTGCTACTGCTGCGATGGGACCGCGCAATTGGGTAGAGGAAAGGTATACATAGGCCGAGGCCCACTACTGCAGCAGTAAATGATCATCTACAGCAGTTGCGAATGAATTAAGGATTACCAAGAGTGGTGCGATCTGACAGAGGCACCGAGAACACAACGATTGCCGGTGTTCAAAAGTTTTTGCGTCATAAAGACACGGACGACATGAAAGGAGATAAAAGTTTTTTGTATGGACGATCTATAGCTAAACATGTTAAAGAAATGGAAAATTGCACTTTAAACTGATTCTTATTAAAATCATAGAGAATCGAGTCATGGTTGGGGCATCTTCGCAAAAATGAGGCAGGTTTCTGGATGGATTTTTTTAAGGTGCTGTCAATGGTATCGTGCACTTTGAGTCAAACATCACTTCTTTTTAGGATCTGAAGAACACAGGAAAGTTGGACTTAACTTCAAACTTTCATAAGTGCTGCTACCCTGCGCGTTCTAACGTTTTTAATAGAGACTGTGTTCGATACTGCTTTATGAATGTAATACAAAATAAGCTAAACAAAATAGCTCGCGAGTAGACCTTTCATCGCGTTAAGAAAAGCAAGCAGGCGAGATCGCCTGCAGGAATTCCAGAGCTTCTATACCATGCTCAAGAAATTGAAGGTTTTACTAGATACATCTATATATACAATGTCTACAATGTAATTTAGGGGGTCGAAGCTATCGATTTAATTTGGATGTCAATGATCTACAGGAGGTGGACATTGATCAATACAGAAGGCCAAAGCCCATGCCTTTTTCCAATGACTTCAAAAATTTGGCAGACAAATTACTGGCAGATAATGGAAGGCAGCAACCCGGAAATGTGGACGAAGCATTGGACGCTTTTTCTCTCGTCGTGGACACGATTGCTGACGACATGGAAGAAAATTAGATAATTGAAGGTTTTTCTGTCATGTTTAAACGTTTGCCGTAGCGTCAAACAACTTCTTTACAATTGAACCAAACAAAAAGAAGTGTTACGCGCATAAAAGTCATTTTCAACCCAACTCAACATAAGGTTTAGAGCAACTCAGCTCTCTCAAGAAAATCAACTCCAAACAAAATTAGAGCAACAAAAACGTTTACCATAATACAAATCAGTATCTAATTGTCATTTCTCTTAGATCGGCCGCGATTCTCACCATTGTTGGACGATCCTTGGGGGAATAGGCAAGGCACTTTCCACAAAGGGACGTGAGGTGAATTGGAACGTGCGCGAGGGAAGGCGGCTGAGCGGACTGAACAAGAAGGGTAGCTAACTCAACGGCTGTAACAAGGGAACCCTACGCTCTCATTCCGGTAGCCATCTCAACCAGAATAAGCCCGAATGCCCAAACATCAGACGCAGAACTAAATTTTCTTTGAAGTGCCGTCTCCGGAGAAATATAACTCGGCGTTCCATGGGAGCCACAAGAAGTGAGTGTGGCCAGACTTGTTTTGACTCTCGCTAGGCCCATGTCGCAAAGATAGACGTTTTCTCGTCCTTCATCAACCTGTGGTAAATGTAAGTGGTTTTATATATTTAACAAAACTGACTCTTGTACTAAAATATTTGCCGGTTTCAAATCTCTGTGGACCAGCGGATTCTTCAACCCGTGCATGTAAGCCAAAGCAGAGGCCATATTCTCTGCAAATGATACAATCTGCTTTGGAAGGATAGCTTCTTTATTCTGTACATAGATCACGGTTTAATTGCTATTACATATAGGAGAAGGCTCACCTTAAAAATTAAATCATCTATGTTGCCACCAGATATGTAGCTGGTGACAAAGTAATAAAATGATGAATCTTTGGCGTAAGCCATCAAACAAATGATATTAGGATGCCTCAAGTTCCTAGTATATTTAGAAACCTAACAACTGGAATATTGTGTATGAGGGTACTCACGCCAAGGACTTTAGCTCCTCTTCAACATACTCTTTCTCAATGCCGTATCCATGAATTTTTTCACTGCGCAAATTGTTCCTCGGAAAACACCTTTAAAAACTTCTCCATATCCACCAGCGCTATTTCAAATTCTGTTAAAGAAACTTCTAGTAAGTCTACAGCAAAACAGTTTTACAAGGATGCCAGTCCTAAATGCTAAAATTTTTACCAGTAATAGGACAGATTTCATTACATCCTTGCCTTCCAGTTATCGGTTTCTCTTCTATAATCAGTGTGCGTGATAAGAGAACACCTTAGTACGTAAGAATGAATCTTCTTGTAGCTTGTGCAGCCGGCTGGAGAAATGGATTGAACGAAGCTACTGCAAGCAAACGTTATACATAAGCGTTCCTGTAAGTACTGATAAGCAATTCTTTTACCGGAACGCTGCACACTGCCAATCTCGCCACGCGTATTTTTTGACTGACTCACAATCTCAAGTAATTCCTTGAATACATAGCAAATTTAGCTTTTAGTAAAAACAACTTTTAAAAAAGTTACCGGCTTTACGACGTAAACTTTTAATTTGCTGGGATACAACCCGTTTCTTTCCAGGTAGTCGCTCAGGGTCCACACATGGCCGTCTATTTTATCGGATATTCTGTGTCCCTCGCTGTTTGCTAGATAGAAATTGCCGCTGTCCTCAGCATCAGCCCAAAACTCGTCCTTCCCAGCTTCGACAAGTTCTTGATATGTTGAAGACCGCTTGATGCTAATTACGCGCCACGGCCTCTCGTCTTTAGCGCACAAAATTCCTCTTTTTTTAAGAGACGAATATATCATTGCCCCGACTTTTATCTGCCTTATTTGGATATAGGAAAAGCGTATTTTAACTATGTAACGTTCGTACCGCCACACAGTCTTCCTTGGCCACGTAAGCTTCTGATTTTTTGAAGCGTTTCCCCAGACGGTCGTCTTTCTGCTTCGCAAAATACAGTTGAAGGAGCTCTTTTCGCTCTTTTCGGTCTAAAATACGCCTTAGTGTTACTGTTTCGGGGAATTTACTCTCTTCGCACGCTCGACGTTTAGCAATAATTCGACGTAGATCTATCTGCAGCCTATTCCACATGGCATTGGTACAGTGCGCGCGCGCATATAGGCCCGCGCGTTAGTCTGTTATAGTGACTGCAGTTGGGACGGAATCCTCATCTTTTTAGCTCTTTCTGTTTTGTTTCAATGATGCATACATCGACAATGTCTTCTGGTCCTGTGTAAATCGGTTTCTAGGATTGGTGTTTTTGTTCTTCCGTGATTGGTCCGTTGCCATCACGTGATACTGACCGTTTGTTTCACGTATCCGTAATACTCGCGCGCGCTATTTCTGCTGACGTCACTGTTTACACAATGAGCGCTCGTTGGCGAAAACGGAACCAAGCGAAGGCTAGAATGTCTTTTGCCCGCGCGAAACTGGCGAAGAAAGATTCTGACATGTCCTCCCAACCGGGTCCACCGGGAGATTCCGGTTCATCGACCGGCGACGTACTGGAGAAGGGGCCTGAGCGACTGACTGAGAGCGACGTCTACGCCATAGCAAAAAATTGGGTCATTGACCCTGAACGCTCTCGAGAAGACGTCCAAAATATATGTACACTTCTCTTTTGCTATCATCGTCAAGTTCGCCCGCGAGCCAGAGTTATGGAAGCAGCTGCGTATGTTGGAGAGGTCACAGGAAAAAGCGAGAAGACGGTCAGAGATTGGGTTAACGAACTGAGGGACAACGACGGCGAATTTCTGGAGTATGGGCGCGGCAAATACAAAAGGATCTCTTTTCTGACAGATGAACGTTGCCGCGAACTAGCGACCAAATGGGTTCGAGAGAATAGCTGCCGAAAAGGACACCCGAATATGACAATCAGGGACTTCATGGACTACGTCAATGAAACGCTGCTTCCTCAATTGCAATCGGAGGATACATTTCCTAAGTCAGTCAGCATGACGACTGCTAGGAAGTTTTTGCATGATCTAGGATTTCAGAGGACCGATACGACACGAAAGGGTGTGTACCGCGACGGCCACGAAAGGCCGGATGTTGTTGAGAGCCGCACCCAGTATGTCTGTCGTGTTCAAGAGCTAGAGAGATCGCACCTGTGTCCTCCACTTCCCAGTGACGTCATTCCCGGTGAACCGCAGCCCTGTCTTCTCTCGGATTTGTCAGCCCCTAAGCATCTGGTAACGATATTCCATGACGAGTCCACATTTCAGTCGAATGATGATCAGAAGTATGATATCCGATTTCATTGAGGAATTTGGCGGGTTCCTCGGTTTCACTGACGAGCAGTACAGGGAGTTTACAACGGAGAACCCTGGTGTCAATCTGCCACAGAGGGCAAGAATTCGCCTTGAGTACGGCCAAAACAGAGACGGTTATTGGAGGGCCCCAGCATTCCTGGCACAAGTCAAGACGGCAGTAGCGATAGCCGAGGCAAAATACCCGCGTGCGACACATGATATTGTCTTCGTCTTTGACCACAGTTCGAACCACGCTGCACGCTCAGCTGATGCACTAGTTGCCAATGCAATGAACGTGAGCGTTGGGGGGAAGCAGCCTAAGATGCGAGATACGGTATGGAATGGTCAACCTCAGAAAATGGTGTGCGACGACGGGCAACCCAAAGGCCTTAGAATGGTATTGGAGGAAAGAGGTGTCAATGTGGCGGGAAAACTCAGAGATAAGTTGGTGGCAATTTTGAAGGAGCACGACGACTTCAAAGCGGAGAAATCAATGGTTGAGCGGTTCATTTTCAGCAGAGGGCACGACTGTTTATTTCTGCCAAAGTATCATTTCGAACTGAACCCTATCGAGAGGGTCTGGCGTCGTGCAAAGGACGAGGCAAGGAAGACCTGCAGATATAACATTGCCTCGCTACGAAGTTCAATCGATTCCGCTCTTGATACGGTTTCAGTCGACCTCTTTCGAAAATTTTTCAGGAAAACTCGCGAGTTAGTGCAGGCTTATGTTGATGGGAACACCTGCTATACTGTTGACAGTGCAGCTAAGACGTACAAGTCTCATAGACGTGTTTTTGGAAAGATATAATGAAATTATATTTCTGTTGAGGCGTGCCTTTACTGAAACACATTGTATAGACTATTTCCGCATTGCCAACAATAGTTCATTGGCTTTGGGCGCTTTGCTGTCGGCTCTCCATCCTTGCCCGCTTTTTGTGAACAGAAGCAACGCACCTCATCGGTCTGACACGAGGAATCTACCATGGACGGCAGCAGTGTCAGAGTGCTTGTATTCGCCTTTTCCTCGACACTGACGGGCTTTGTCAAATAGCGCACCTGAAGAATCTGAGACTCTTCCGACATCTCGGGGCTGCGCTGTGAAACGGAAGGGTACAAGGGATTGCGATGAGAATGGAATCACGTCTGATTCTCCTAGCAGGGGGTTCTCATTTCCACACTCCTCCACTTCCTCTTTCTCCTCCTCCTTCTCCTCCTTCTCCTTGTCCTCCTCTTCCTTCTCCTTCTCCTTCTCCTCCTTCTCCTTGTCCTCCTCTTCCTCTTCCTTGCTGTCCTTCTCCTTCTCCGCTTTATCGTCATCTTTCTCTTTTTGGACCGTCTCCACTCGGTGCACGTACGACGGAGTCGAATTGTCCCACCATACACGAATGCCTGCGGACTTTACAGCCTCAAAAAATCTATGCAGATTTTTCGGGGCACGCCTTTCTCCTGGATTTCAAGGCCGATCTGCATAGCCCAAGCCCGAAACCGCCAGCTTCTATTTCCGTGCGGATACGTAAAAAAAGGCTCTCCGACGAGTTGTCTGAAGAGCACCATAAGAACTAGAGCTGAAATGACAAAATGCCTCTTGCTGCTTACCCATTAGCGATGACGGCGTTCTTCTCTAGCATTGGCGAAAGCAGTTGAGCGGCTTCTCGCTCAACGTAGCCCACTTCTTTCCCGTTTGCAAGCACGACGATAGCGTTCGAGTCGAACTGGTTTTCAGGTTGGCGTCGCAGAAGGCATGGGGTGTAGGCACGCAGATGTGACCAAAGCGGGCTCATCCTACACCCTCGAACGCTCACGATCATGCAAATAACTGCAGATGCCATAGTTGACGTAGAGTGCGCTATACATACCGTCACGGCCACGTGACGGCTCATCAGGAAATTAGAATGATGTTATGTATTATCAAAAATTGATCAAGAGCCGGAAAAGCAGTCAATTGAAGTTGAAGCAAATGATCATCAAGTGCCAGTTCACACACGAACCTCCACGATATTCCATACAGGCGTAAATCATAGCCCTTGGAAGAATCTAGTGAACGAACTGATTCTCGGATTTGGGAAAGCTAATTGGAAAAAGCCTTCAATCAGACGCGTGGAAGGATACAATACAGACACGTTGGAAGCGAGCCGGATTCCTACACGCAGAGGAGGCGAAACTATAGACCGTTTTGCGATTTCACTCACAAAACGCAGAAACGTTATCCACGCAAAAATGAATCATCGCCTTGATTTATTCTTGAAGAAAACAAAAGCTTCGACACTCGACGACGAGCAGAAACTGCAAGAATGGCTCCCGAGTGACCTAAATTCAAACTACCCGCGCAAATTGTAATCGGGTTACGTGCGGGCCTATATGCGTGCGCGCACTGTACCTACTTGCAATCGACGCATCGGGGCGATTTTCCGAAAGCCTCTTCCCTTGTCCAACATCTGGACGGGCTTCTTCGCTCTTCAGTTTGGCCAACTCGGCATCGATTCTCTTCTAAATGTACTTCTTGACCTCGTCGTTCATTCCGCTCGATGGGTGTACGTATTATAGCGCCCGCCGCTTTGAAACGCACGGTCCGTTGCCGGCCCGCCGGAGGCATTGAAACAACCGTGCGTTCAAAGTCAAGTTTTCTTCGCAGACAACGCGCAAGGGTAGATTGGTTAGGTAGGTTAGGCTAGATAGGGCGAAAATGAGAGTGGAAAGAATTTTATTTTTAATAAAATTCTGAAAAAAATTGCGCACAGTTCCCCTTTATGTTCGGGCAGTTTTTTGCACTGGAAGTTTCGTTTTCTTTAATTGATTACAACTTTTTGCATTAAAATGACGTAAAACTCTTCTCTTCGCACAGCAACATATCTAACGAAATGTCCCGGACTTAGGGTGAACGGCTTTTACTCGTTTTTTGCTAAGAAACCGTTTACCCTACACAATCGAGACTTCGATAGAGTTCCACCAGATATAACGCAAATAATGGAAAATACAGTGTACCTGTCGCCATTTCAGGGTCATTTTGCATTATATAAAATTACACAGAGACAAAAAAATAGTAAAAATTGGTAAACATAACGAAGCGTCGTGAATTGACATTAACAAAACCGAAACGCTTACAATACGGGGGACATTAGGTTATAGTGCGCCAAAGGGGATTCTCCTTGTTCATTTTGTTAAAGCAATTCTCAATTCATTGCTAAAAGTTTAAAATTGTATCCTATCCGTCAACTATGTCACTTTTCTACGTTCTTCATGAAAAGTTAGGAGCAGTAGTAGAAAAATTAATACAGCTACCTGCAACAGAAAATAAAATGGTTAAATTAACCTGGTATCCGGGATATCGTTCTGTCATCCAATCAAAGCCCTTACACAAGTTGCATCATTCACTATCTTCTTTTCGAACAGAACCTAGCATCCCATCGTCTCCCAATGGCCGCAACTAGTCTGGATGCCAGACAACAGTACGTCGCAACAGCGTTCTTGTACGTCATCGCAACGGTCGTTCTCGCCGAACAGCGACAAAATCAAGGTGAGTACGAACATTCGGGTATAGTGGGGTCCAAAGAATTGCGGCGTTCGTTTCGCGCGCGCGAACGCCACGCTCGAACGCTCCTGCCTCGCGGCCCTACGCACCGTACGCGCTCGTCTTATCGATCGTAAACGATGGGTTCTGGCTACGTCTTCGGCGGCCCCTGTCTAAATCCGCTCCAATATTCGATTTACGTCACTTTGGCACCGCCAATTCGACCGTTATTACTCGCCAACTGCATTAAATTTAGCTTCGCGAAATGTTGTGGGAAAGGCATTTGGGTATCGATTGACAGATGCGTTCGTTTATTTTTCGATTCCCCGCTGATTCACAACAAAAAGGCGTTGACTCGCTCGAAACCTCGCGCACGGGCGATACGACACGTTTTCGCTCTCCTATCCTTCGTCGAAACAATGTTTTAATATGACGCGTAGAAAAGGGGTCGCGAGTGCGTGTGGTCCGTTGCTGTTTGCACTCGCGAATGCATGGGCGCGTTTACTTTGAGCGCAGGATAGCGCTACAGTACAAGCCTTTCCTCTTTCCTTCTCACTTCAATCATGCGCGCAAAGCCGTGGAAACGAAATGAAATGACTAGGGTCCTATCGATAACGAGTCCCGAGACAGAAGAATCGCGATTTTCCTTCGCCCCCTCGCGATTCTCGCTCGCAATTCTTCCGCTTCCTCTCGAACTTTCGTCCCGCTGTGGCACTTTTACAAGGTGGGTCCCCTAACCGCATTCTTGCTGGAGTCGCCCAAACAGAAGACCTCATAGAGTCAAGAAGGGACATTCGGACGGCATGGGTTTCGGACGCGCCGTCTGCAACTCTGAAGTTACTGCGCAGCCCAGGTAAGGTTATTTCTAGTCGCCGTCAGTGTACTCTTCGACCAGTGGGTCATGCATCTATTTGCTTTAGCGCGCTTGATTGCAGGCATGATAATTTCGTTTGTCCGAGTTGCATGACCATCCGGACAACGGTAGGCATTAAGGACGGGCCTCTTTTCTCGGATATTCGTTGGGAAACATATACAGGTATTCTATATCATTCGAAAGCGCTTTTAATGACGAGTTTAACGCAGCTAACGGTTTTGATTTTAAGCTACCCATGTAAAAATAATGAATTTTTAATCAACGTATGTAAGTCACACGTTTCGGACAGAGTATTTTTATTGAGTGTTTCACTAGCGGGAATCTTGCTTCCTAAGCAGTCACTTCACTACTTTTTCCCTTAAGAAGTCAGAAAAAGTATAACTACAAAAACCACGAGCGTCTCGTAATTAACTTGAAACCGAAGTCTGCGATCGGTGCGAATAAACAACACCGCAGACGCGTTTCTGTCTTGCATCGATGACAAACATTCGATAAAGCACACTCTCTCTAGCCTCGAGTGATAACGGGCAAATTTAAGGTGGGAAGCGGGAGGCCGGAGGAAGGCGGCCTGGGTTATTTCCGGATTCGTCGATCCGCTTCAGATGTAGCTTTATGGAGTGCTTGAAAACCAGTACAAGACAAAAAGGCCGCGTGTGCTTCATTTGTCTCAAACGTCTGTTGGATTTCCAGTTTCCCGTTACTGAAGCACGTGGTTTTGTGGAATACCAACTTTATCTGACTTCAGCCAAAAAAACTATTAAAGTATTGCTTAGGAAACAAGCTTTCTGCTTTAGAAGATGTTACTAAAAGACTTTGTGTCCGAAACGTGTGACTTATATACGTGGATTAAAAATTCAGTTTTTCATATTGGAAGCTTCAAATCAAAAACCATTATTTGCAACAGACGCGTCATTAAAAGCTATTTCGAATGATATAATACCTCTATATGTTTCCTAACGAATATCCGAGAAAAGAGGCCCGTCCGTAATGTACGGTGGCCGATACGGGGTTCTCACTGCTCACTGCTCACTTCTCACTGCCCAATCCGGGTCACTTCCCACTGCTCACTGCTCGATGCGGGTCACTTCCTACTGCTCACTGCTCAATGAAAGTCACTTCCTACTGCTCACTGTTCGATGAAGGTAACTTCCTCGGAAATAAATAATAAGGATGCCTTCGAAAACATTTTCTCAGCGATTGCCAAGTGGTACGATCCGGTCACGGTAAGCCGGGAAATCGATTGACGTAGCCCGTAGGACGCTACATTGCGACGATTTGACCTTCTTCTGTTGTGTGGATTGTCTGTTGTGTTTCTTCTCGGTAGAGATGTAAGCGATTATGAGTTTAAAAATGTTATGATGTGATAGACCCCAGCCCGACCCCGCCCAACCCCACTTTTGTAGAGAGAAGAGGTACGGAGTAAACGGGCAGAAGTACGCAAATCCGCCCTCCGTTCCTCTGCCCGACATAATGCTAAATTATTTCCGAAATTTTTGTTAAGGATGCTAAAGAGACATTCCACGTCGTCAGTAGATGAAGCACGCGGATGTTCTGTTCCTTTTTCTTCAGCCTCTCGGCGTCGGAATTCTTGACTTTCAATATATATTTGTTGTTATAGCAAGGATCTATTCTCGGCTACATCCCAACGCGTCGCAAACTGACCGAAATAGGCAAAGCCTTACATTATAATTTCTCTTGTATGGTATCGTCACTCACTGATGTACTCTCAAGAAGCTAAATTCGTACAGAGATCGATGCCAGGGAATTAGATTGTCCAGCGGCAAGATCAACATTTCGTTATTGACCTGGCATCGCTAAAGCTGTGTGATCGCTCGTCCTTAACGGTGCGGATAAAACGGGCTTTGGTTGCATGGTCGTGATTCTCCATTTACGCTGCCACTCATCACCCAAAAAAAGTTCTGCCTCACCGACATCTTTCTTCCGGACGCCAATCAATAATGCATGAGCTAGGCATGTTCCAGGAGAGCGCAGGAAATCGCGAATCATTTTAAATTTCAAATTTCCTCCCGCACCAGCGCGCACGTAGCTTGTAATTCGCTATTGACGAGACACTAATGCGCCAAAATATGGTATGTTGGCACTATTACGTTTATTGTGTTCATCTTCTCTGTGATGAAAAGCGGTTTTCGTCACTGGGTCAATTTCGGGCACGTCATATGAATGTGCGCAATGGCACGCCGTCGTCGTCATATTGATTACTAGTCTTCTATACTCGAGCTGAGCTAAAATTGACTGCAGCTTGTCCAACTCGTCCTCAATCAACTCGTCCATCTTAATTTCATTAGTTTAATGCTGTGTAAAATGAACAGACTATTGCTATTACCAATCCTCCTGCTTGACGATAAGTTCATTTCGTATCCTTTGCTGTCTCTCGTCTCAATAGTGTTATAGCCGCAATCCATTGCAGACCATTACTCACATCACTCAGCAGTTGAATTGAAGCACGCGTAGACTGCATGGCTTTTGTTCTACGTGCCAAGAAATCGACAAGAGGTACGCCATTACTGGAAACTGCTGTTCTTCCGGGAACGCAACGCGCCCTTGAAATCTCGTTAGCGCACGAAGGCAACACAAGGGAAGAGTCTCTATGACTATGTCAGAGAAAATCTAGGATTTTTTTGCAACAGAGCGGGATTCACATTGCATCGATGCTCAGCCGAGCCTCGCGATAATGCTTGGAGTGCATTTGCCAAAGCAAAATTTGAAAGAGGAAACTGGGAGAAATTATATGCCTCCCTAAATATATGTTGATTCCTGATCCCATTTTTTTACAGTCCGGGAATCAGAAGTATGGCGCGTGATCACCGCCAAAAGGCAAAGTATTATTTTCTCTCTACTATTTCTTTTTACACCTACTGAAGCATTTTATGTTTGATTCTCTCTTCGATTTTATTTTTGATTCTCTCTTTAATAATATTTTTGATTCTCCATTTGATTATAGTTTTCATTCTCTGTTTGATTTTATTTTGATTCTCCATTTGATTATATTTTTGCTTTTCTGTTTGATTTTGTAACAGCTTATTGTGTGTGTCACTCCACATGTCAAAATAAACATCTTGTTACGCAACTGAAATAAACATATACAATAAACTTATAATTAGTCAAATAAAGTCAAATAAAGTAAACATCTTGTTACGTAACTGAAATAAAGATATCAAATAAACTTGTAATTACTCAAATAAAGTAACAACTTCATTCAGCGTTTCATTGGTCAAATAAAGTAAACGTCTCCTTCGACAAATGCGCCTCCATTGTACCGAACACCTAGCTAGACTTGGCCGAAGAAATTGTGGCTTTTGAACCCAAGGCAGAGATTAGCAAAGAATGATTCGCGATTTTCCACCATTTTTGTTGGTAATCGGAGGGTCAAACTGCATGTGGAACACGTCGGAAGAACGGCATTGTGGTCAAAGGCCAGCGTCATTTTCTGAACAAGCCCAAGTGGAGGAGGCCTTGAAGCACCAGTACAAAAGATGTACACGTCCTCCGGTGCCACACCGTTTTCTCCATCTTAGAAGTGCATTGTCAATAAATTTTACTCTTGTTCGTAAAATGTTAAACTTCGAAGAAATAACTTCAAAAAGTCTTCAGGCGCTATAAAATCGTCTCTCTCTCTTTTCTAAGCAGCTTTGTCATCTCTCTTAGCGGTATATGGAATATTGCCGCTACGGAACAGGTCAAGTAGTTCATCTCCAATTTATGAGTATAAAAGCTGATAGTTTCTAATAGTTGACGA
Source organism: Oscarella lobularis (assembly GCF_947507565.1). Taxonomy (NCBI): domain Eukaryota; kingdom Metazoa; phylum Porifera; class Homoscleromorpha; order Homosclerophorida; family Oscarellidae; genus Oscarella; species Oscarella lobularis. The sequence goes on along the minus strand of NC_089190.1, from coordinate 613,766 downwards.
ACCGGCTGTCATGACGCGTTCTTCGTAGACAAAAAATGTCTTCAGCAATTCTGGGTAGGCCACCATACATCGGAGGACACCCAAGGAGGCCAATTCTTCCCGTAGTTGATCAACTGCTCCTCGAATTTTTCCCAAATTGAAATGATACGAAAGAATGCGAATGAGATCAGCCTTCCACGACATCTTCACCGCGGCCAGTAGACGCTTGTTGCCGCATTCATACAAAACGCCGCGTTTTCGCTCTGGCAGACAAGATCAGATAGTTCGTCGTCGCTTTCGCATTCCGCTATCTGGATAGACGACGTTTTTCAGCGAGTAGAAATTCTACATTGATTAGATACAGTAATTGCCTTTTTCACGAGGTCCCTTACGTCGTAGTCAGGAATACGTATCCTCTTCAGTAATTGAAACATTGACCGTTGACGGCTTCAGCAAGTATTCGTACAAGTACGGTGCCAAGAAGGAGAAGCCTTATGAGCCGTGGCAAAGACTCATGGCAAAAAGTTGTCCTACAGCGAAATACTTTCTATTCTATAGTTTCACGTTAACGATTAGAACAAATGATACACAGGCTTACCAGCATTGCATCCGTGTCGAGTCTTTTTCCTTTCATCCAAGCCGACGAACATCTTTTCACCAATGGAAGACGACTTAAAAGCCATTTTCTAAAAATAGTTCATCTACTTCATCAAGAAGTTGCTAATACAATGTCGGAGGAAAGCAGCTGCATTCGAGCTTGGGCTGAAACCGTGACGAAACGCGTAATGGAATACGTTGAAGGAGCAGAGCTGGATATACACAAACTGAGAGGAATTGGAACCGATGGAGCCTCAACAATGACGGGTGTCAAAACTGGCGTCGTTGCCCGATTGAAAGTGAGACAGCCTTCTCTGATCGGCGTTCACTGCGCGGCACATCGCGTGAATCTTCTACGCAGGCAGGAAACACCGTCCCTTATGTCAAAAACATTTGGAAACATTATTCGTCAAGTTTTTACTTTTTCGACAACAGCGCTGTTCGCTCTGCCGGGTTAGAGGCAATTCAGACTTTGCGTCAAGAGCAGACGAGCAAGATGATTGCGCCCTGCGCCACGAGTTGGCTCAGTGTTGAGCACAGTGTCAACAGACTGAAACAAAGTTCGTTTCTGTTCTGATGAGCTTGCAGCGAGAAAGCCAAGAGCGTGGTGATGCTAAAGCTTTGGGATTGCACCGGTTAATGTCCGAATATCGATTCATAGCAACGATGCTACTGATGTGCGACGCACTACCTCACGTCAGCACCCTTTCCAAATGCTTTCAGCACTCCACGTGTGATTACAGTATCATTCCCGGTCTCATCGCCTCAACGATTGCATGTTTGAAGCAGCTGAAGTCCACCGAAGGAAGACACACAAGAAGCTTGCCCGCTCTTTTTGGAGAATTAAAAAAGCGGAAATTGATGTACGGAAACCACACAATTTAGGTGAACTGTACTTCAACGACAGTATTCGCAAACCCTTTCTTGACAAATTGATTGACAACCTTGAAAGCAGATTTCAGGAAAAGGACATAATGGCCTCATTTGCTATTCTAAACCCGCAGCGACTGCCCCAGTTATCTACAAATCCCAGCCCTGAAGAATTAAAACTGTTCATGGATTACCGCGTGAGAGAAAATAGAAAGCGGAACAAAAAGACAAACAACGGGCGTCACCGTAAGTAGATGAGTCAGCTTCGTAGTAGTGATGGGCCGATACCGATACTTTGATACCACCGATACTGTGCAGTATCGAAAGGTATCGATACAATTTAGAAAAGTATCGGAAGTTCGATACTCTTCAAGCATGCGCAATAGCAGTATAAAATTTAATTAAAGTCTTACGTCACTCGCTAAACAAGGAGCAGGGACCCATTGCCACCCTTCATATCAGTTGTCGTGGCATTTATGGTATCTCAGGTGGTACAAACTTGGTCAGAGCTGATATTTAGGTTCTACTGACCCCCTATTGACTCTCCTATTTCTGTTTTATTTCTGTTATCTAAAGTGCGTTTTGTGCATTCAAAATTAGTAAAGTACTAGCATTTATACCCGGCTTCGCCGGGTTTTATGTCGTTATTTTTGGAAAAGGGTGATGTAGGTTTTTGGGATTTCTATATTAATAATACTTCAGGGTACACGATATTGCGAGTTTTTTCAGATTCTGTAAGAAGAAATAGGTTATTTGGGGTGGTTACTCGAGAGCATGCAACATAGAATTGTCCATGAGAAAAGCAGTGTGACATGAGAGAAAGTCCCGCCACACGAAGCGTTTGACCTTGAGACTTCTTTATAGTCATGGCAAAGCAGAGGCGTAGAGGAAATTGCAATCGTCTAAAGGGTATAGTTGTGTCAGATGGTAGAGGGATTCGTGGTATAAAGACGGTTTCGCCTGCGTACTGCCCAAGTGCAATGGTGGCTTCTATGACATTGGGTCGGAGTTGTCGAACGATATGTACCGTTACATAATCTGGGGGCGTCAAGGTTACGAAGAAGTATTACCGGGCAGCCTACTTTTAGCGTCAGGTCATGAGGGGGTAGTCCTGAGGGCTTCAGGGAGTTAAGGAATTCCACGGGAAATTGGAGAGCAGCGTCCACGTCGTCAGTTGAGTCGATTGATAGGTATTGGGCTGGAGAAGGAAGCAGATCGAGGAGTGGCTGGTTTATCGAGTCAACTACTTCATCCGTCGGAGCCAGTATAGCTCTCTCAGAGGTCCAGCTAGTGTCTGAAAAGTTGTTTGCTAAATCTGGAAAGACTTTATCTTGTGATTCCTGAGGGAAGTCAACGGTGTGTTCATAGGGGATGTCTATGAGACCAGTTGTTGGATCAGTAGGGATTTGACCTTGGCCTATACGAATAAGAGTATCCGAGTCAAAGGGATCGTCGTGCATGTGAACTCTCATATTCGTTGTCAGATGTATTACCTGTACGTGGGGCCATATTGCTCTAGACAATTTGAGGCAAGTTTCAATTTCGTCGGTTCTCGTGCCTCTGCGGATGATGTGAAGCGTTTGTCGAAAATCGCCTGCAAGGATAACGGGTAGTCCTCTCATGATTTGGTCACTTTGCGAATGTCTCTGAGAGTTCTGTCAAGTGCTTCGAATGCTCGCTTGTATGACATTGTGCATTCGTCCCATACGATGACCTTCGCTAAACGAAAAAGTCGAGCGCGCGAAGAGCCTTTTTTTACGTTGCAGGATTCTCTGTGAAGTGGAGATCAAGGGGAAGTTTGAAGGTAGAATGGGCTCTCTTTCCTCCTCTGAGTAATGTGGCTGCTATTCCTGAAGAAGCGACAGCAAGTGCAATTTCTCCCTGCGCTCGGAGTTTTGCGAGGAACAAATTGATGAGATAGGTTTTCCTGTTCCGCCAGGTGCATCAAGAAACAGAATTCCAGACTCTTCGGGTTGCGTTATTCGGTTGAGAGCATCGTATGCGTAAGTTTGGTCTGGGAGGTTAAAGTTGGCTCTCTTTCGATGACAATTTGCTGCATTTCTTCTCTGTCGTAGGCGTATTCTGCTAAAATTTCTCTAAGTGTTGTTGTCTCATCGTCGCTTCTGTTAGGTGAAGGCAGACCGTAAGTGCTTAGAGGGTTTTCACCTGGGAAGGAGAGAAGTTTGTCTTCTATGTAGATAAGACATTGATTAAAGATGGTTTGGGTGAAAGGAAGGTTTGGAACTGATGCGCTTTGTCTTTGCCTGTGCAGGTAGTCTTCGGACATGGCCTTTGTGGGTTTCCCAAAGTGCGAGAGGATCAGATATTGAGCAAAAATAAAGCATGATTGCGAACATGTCACGAATTTTAGACGGCATTTCGGAAATCGTAACTTCCGTAAGAGCAAGGTTCCAAGACCTCGAAGTCTGCAGGCTTCACGGTTTGTCTCACAAATAACCTCGTCAACTTTGCATGAAGGTCCGGGAATGGTGTGAAGAAGAAGGCGAAGATGGAAGCACTCTACATTATTCGGACGAACAGTGTAAACGCGTCCGATTGTATCAGACTGAAATTTTCCTGGATAATTTGAAACTGGTTTGCAACGTCTTCGAGGTTTCCATTCTTTGTCATTCCAGGTATAGTATTTTGGAATATTTGGATACAAGATTGTCTTGGCAAAAGCGTCTTTTTGGCAGAGAGCAAAGAATTGGGTAAGAGTTGTTTTGGGAGGTTCTTCAGAGAAAAAAAGAGGAAACGCCCATGTCAATCTGTTATGCGCATGCGCGCGTACCGAGCTACGCTCTCTTCGCCTGCTGTAGCACACTCGCACCTGAGGACGCCTGCGCTCACCCGGTAACCTTAAGCTTACGTCGCTAACAGTGCACAGACAGTGCGCATCGAGTTTAGAGAGTTTAGAGATTAGCGATTTTTCGACGCTATGTAGCTTTGTTAGTACGATAGCGCCGACGGAGACGACAAAGTGACTGTGCACTCTTGACGTTAGGACAAGGGCAACGGCAGTGACATGGCGACCAGGCATTGTCGGCTTCGTGAGTTTTAGGCGAACAAAGCCGAGGCCCTGTCGCTATAGTAGTATAGATCGTATCGAAAAAGTATCGAAAGGACCGATACTTTAAGGTATCGTACTCGGTATCGTATCGATTCAAAATTACTGGTGTCGGCCCATCACTACTTCGTAGTCGTCTTCAGACTCGATTTCTTCTTCGACTTCCATCGGCGATGAAGGAGTTTCATCGATTAGGTCATCTTCGAAGTCTTCGTCGTCGCTTTCGGACCCGAAACGAAATACATTGTTTTTGAAGCCTGCCTTCTTCAGCTCTTCCAGACCTGTACCCACTGCCTTGCAAAGGACGTAAACGTCCAAAAGCGCGTTTCTGGAAGTTTCCTTCAAATCAATCAGCTTTGGCAATCATGCGAGTCTAAAATGACGTGGAACAGCAAGCCGCATCTTGGAAATAGCCCAGCGAGAAACGTTTTTATGACCGCAGCGATTACGTCTTTTGGATGTTTTCCAACGCAATCACTTAGAATTTTCGAATTCTTGCAGTGTGTGCTTCTATCAGTCGTCAAATCTTCTTCAAAAACCAAAGCTGCTACGTGCAGCCAGAAATTGACGCCGTCTGGAAGACGCACCAGTCTTCACTTTTGTCTGACCTAAAAAGATTGCAGGGCCCTATCGTAGTTGCGGGTGACGGCCGTGCCGATAGTCCTGGTCACTGTGCAAAATATGGCAGCTACACTTGGCTTGAAAGAAACACGAACAAAGTCCTTGACTTTCAACTTGTGCAGGTACTTTACTAGTGGGAAAGTAAGCATCACGATGCACTCCGTATACCTTAGAGCAATGAGGTGGGAGTTTTGTACCACATGGAAAAGGAAGGCCTTTCTCGCGCTGTGGCTCATCTCCGGCGAGCTGGTCATGACGTGTAATCGTACATGGTCAACAGTGTTCTATCTAGGCATGGAAGAGCATGCTCGACCGAAATGGTTTTTTGAAGTCCGGCTGGGTACTGCACAAGAAGCAGCACTCCTATTCGGTTTCCGAAAAACCGATGTTCCTCATCATGGACAAGGTACGCTCTCTAGAAAAAGTGTCGTATGAGCATAAATAATGTAGATACGGCATTCCCAATGGATGTCTGCGGAAAGCTACGTCCTTGGGCTGTGGTGCGCATAAGCGGCGAAATTGTGTGCGTGTGCTCATTGCAATTGCATAAACTGACGATACTTACTTTCAACTAGCAATTCTACGTATAGTTTGCAGACTTGGAGAGGCGTGCTCCTACGTAGCTGTAGTTTTGACGTCTGTCATAGCTGCAGCAAATTTGAGGCGGGAGTCGCGCGACGGATCATGCACGTCGAGACCAAATATGTGGCTACCGCTGCCTAGAAAAGTCAGCGATGAATACCGAAGTATTTTCAAATAATTACTATTACGATTTATAGGTCAGTGCAGCCTTCATAAAGGATATGGATTTTCCCGGCGTTGTTCTTCGGAATCTCAATCGTCGGAAGCTCGAAGCGATCGGAGTTGGCAGCTGCATGTTCCCTCCTCTAGAGATCTGAAGAAGAAACGAATCATTTTTTAGGGAAGGAGAACAGGTTTGCATAAACTTTTAGTGAGGTTAGGTCTATAATAGAGGTTCCGGTTGTAAATGCCTATTCTAAACCTATCAGTAACATTTTTTGGTCCTACATTGATGTGAAAGCTGCTGTAGGAAATAATAACTTGAGGGCAAGAAGCTAATTGGATTTCAGCACTATTAACGAGACAGTCAAATGAAGGCCCAGGTTCGTTATCTTCCCCTATAACAGATGCTCGACAGCGGTGAAGATCGACGGTAAGAACAGGGAAGCATGGAACGACGTATTGAATGCCTTCGTACACACCGTGTATGAGAACGGCCTTTGCTGTAAGCACGCGTTCTTGAAGATCGGACATGTCTTGTCAAAAATGGTCTAAATCGTCGTCAAAAGACAGTGTCCAATCCGACACAAGCCACATATGAGTGTAACACTACATACGCTCACGTATAAGTAGCAGCACCAGCGGTGGAAATGCTTAGATAAGCGGATAAAGTGCGGCAAAGGCGGAGCAAATGAAACAAGCCAAAGAGGACGATTCTAATAACAGCAAATATATGAAACTTTAGGTATTTGTCTTCCGCTAGACGGCAGTTAACGCGCATACCAGTTTACTGTCGGCGAAAAAACGGTGATTCTAAAATGGGCGTGTGCTTAGCGCACTAGGGTAAGAAACCCCGTATAATGCACATGCGGGTGTGTCGGACCAAATTAGCGCTTCATAAACGCCGTGAAGCTCTTCCTTGCAAACGGCTTACCTCTTTTTTCCAATTTTCGCTCCAAGGCTGAGGCTTCGATCTGTGCGCGTTCGGTCAAATACATTTGCGCGTTCTCTAAACGATTATGTGCTTGCAACGGTCGGCGTCCGCAAGCGCTTCGAGTTTGTAGAGTGAAATCTGTTTAATTAAGCGAAGTAAAAACGTGTAGAGCAAGGCATTGTATACTGTAGCCGATCTTCCAATCCATCCTTCAAATGTTCATGCAAAAAGCGTTGAGAGGCTATGAATACTGTATACAATTTACAAGATGAAAACATACTCAATTTGTTACCTATTTACTCTTTTTCCTCATCAACGCGCGACACGAGATTCTGAGAGTGTTTGGTTCATAGCTGTTATTTATTAGTTAAGGGTAGGTGCCACGCGATTTTGACCCCCATTTTTTGCTGTTTTGCACGGTAGTGTGACGAATAAAACCTTGTTTTACGCATTTCTTTCCTAATAGAAATAAACATTCACGATTGTATAGCGTTTCTAATTTGCTTCCGGTTCCGCCCTATCCGGGCTCCACTTACGTCATTGGTGGAACGGAAGTCTTTCGCGCATACGTCTGCCTAACAAAATGAACGACGCGAACAACCCTACAGACATCTCCCTTCGTCCTGAAATCGACTCACCAGACTCAGACGCTGCCCGTGACGATGTTCCGGACCCTGACGCCTCCCCGTATGGAAGCGACGACTGGATATCGCAGTGGTTCGACGACACCGAAAGTAGCCTATCATCAGCCCATTCCGGAGAACGCAGACGTCGTTAGGCCTTACCGCTTCGAACCTGGAGTCACTCCTCCGCCTGAGGACGCTTCTTCGGACTCGAGCGAAAGCGAGGGAAGCTCAGAGGTCGAGAGGCTGGGGTCACTTCAATGGTGATATTAACTAGACACTAAAAATCAATAAAACTATATAAAAATAATAGGTGTACTTGTGGAAATTGCCCAATTTTGCCAACGGAGAACGAATGCATCTGCTTCCAAGAAATGGGACCCGATGGGAGCAAAATGGACGAAGTCGACCCAACAATGCAGTGCATCATCGAGCATCCAGGGTTCGACGCAGTGTACCTCAACGTCTGGGTTCTTCAGACAGCTTATTATCAAATGAGGCAGGAATACGGAGATGATCTTAGCCAACATAGCCAGCAAGCACCACCGACTAATGAGTATGGTTTCCTTTTTTTACACTTTCACTGTGTTTAAATATTTCTAATAGACGCTATCGCTACATGGCATACCGGCAATTTACAAGATGGTGTTGGGGATGGCTGGGGAGAGACGTACGTGTAGTTTTGCCGGCATGTGTCGTCAGCAGTATTAGAAATGCCTTCCCAAGCGCAGCGTTTGCTGGCTTCCGTTACCCCGATCTGTGTTATACATTCTGACTATTTACCTACGTGTATATTCACCTACGTGTATTGAATAAAGCGAATCTTGACTGTTGCTTCTGAACAGCTTCCTCTTTGACCGGCTTCTCAAAACTTTGAGACAATGGTGGGGGCCGTTCTTCTCTCTGCCGTGGTAGAAGGTCTGGGTTTTTCGTGACCCTATTGACATGCTCCAAAATGTCTTCAACGTACCCTGTACAATCAATCAATCAATCAGTCAATTCTATGCATGTGAAATGACTTCAAAAATGAAATTACCGTAAGAACTGTCGACTAACAGTTTCCGCACAATGTACCCGCCTTTCTTGTACTTCGGATAAAGAATAGAGTACCTTTCGTCACCTGCAAGTGTCCGGGCTTGAACTCGTGAGCTGTTTTCGTTGAAATGAAGAGCAGCGAGGTAAAGTCTAGATACGTCTCTGGTAGTTTTTTCCGAATCAACTACAAGAGAGAGTAGTACCTTGCGTTCATCCCATCATACGAAAAGGCCACGGATTTCGGTGCGAAGTGAATGATGACGCTATGGAATGCCTCCAGAGATGACGTTTGATAAAGCGGTGAAAGCAGTCCCACATCTTTAGCAAAAGTTTTCCCTTGAATCAGTCCGCCTATTTTGGCTAAGGCTTTAGTGTCTGAAAATGGCTGTTAGTACAGTTTCTAAACACAATTAGACTGCTTACGAGGTTTGAACCATTTTTTCTCTCTTTCGCCAGTCAGAGAAGGATGGGTACAGGATGGAAAACGATTTCCATGCCCTGTGTGCACATTCTGAATGTGGTTTAGCAGAGACAGCCATTTCGCCCGAATCTCGTCAGAGTCTCCTGATGGAGTCGAGGCTTCACACCAGTACAGATGGTTGACAAGACTCTTAATCCAGCAGCCAATAATTTCACAGTCCTTCGTCTTTGCTAAGGCTTCCGCTTTTTTACGGAATGCTGCCAAAAAATATAGTTAATCAGAACTGTACTACGTTGCGTAATACTCACATTTTGCTACGTGCCAAACATCAAAGAGGTGAACTGTTGCTCTCATGTTTTTCCTAACCCATTTAGCTATGCCACGATGGCGGTCAGTGATGAGGAGGCCAATGTCAATGCCGTGCTCATCAAGAAATTCAAGAGATCTCATCAGACCAGCTTTCTCCATGTGATATGATCCGAGCACCTCATTACTCTATGAAAGAATGCCACTATAAGGTCAGTCAATGAATAAATAGTGAAGAAGTACCTGGACTAGTTGCAAGTCAATGACCACGTTCTGTTCGACTTCAACCAGACTGTATGACCCGAATTTGGCACAATGGCCAGGACTGTCAGCTCTTCCGTCTCCGCATACAGTTACAGGCGCACCAGTAGCCTTTAGTCGCTGAAGAATTTTCATCTGCTTCGTTTGCCACACGTGAGACACACTTGGCAAAATGTATTGACTTTGCTGCCTGAAGTACGACCGTCTTGACACGCAGGCACAGTTCAGGAATTCAAAAATTCTCAGGGCTTGAGAAGGCAAAGATCCAGAGAAGAATATTGCAGCAGAAATTGCAATATTTCCGGCAGGCAAGTTGTTGACAAAGTGTTGGCTATCCCATACCCGTACGAGATCACAGTCTTCGCAGTCCTGTTTCACCCTCAAGAGGGACCCAGTGACGGCCTTTGTCACTATGACGTCGTGTGACCCGCAATACACACATTTATTGAAGAGAGAAAGCAACGCTGATTCAAACACAATGTACTTTTGCTCTTTGTGAAACGGCCTAAAATTATCAATAATGAAATGCCAAATAAAGGAATACGTAATTGTCTCGCGCGGCATTTCTCTAGTGGGCTCAGCATTATCTGCCATTTCGAAGTCAGACTGATCGGTGTTCTCATCCTCTGTGTCCTCATCCTCTGCCTCATTCTCTGTCTGAGCTGAGCTGACGCTGTCAACTTTACTTTTATCCTTCTTGAGTAAAGACAATGGAGGAGCATCAAGGAGATTGCACTGGCAGCCAATCGAAGCGAATTGGGGGCCAAAGTCTGTCTGAATTTCTAGGGAAGGAGTCCATGAATGCTTTGGGGAGAGAATCATTTGTACCTATGTCTGTTTTAGCCTGTATTCATTGGTCAGTCTTCCCCAAGCTAATCTAAGGCATGGATTATTTAAAATTTTTGCATTGGTACTTTTGCCCTACTGTCATCGATTCAATATTCGAATCTGTGTAAGGAGCCGCCATGTCGTCGCTCAGAGGTGTAGTACAGGCGTCATCGTCACCAGTTTGAGACGGGGCACGTGCCATCAATTCGCCTAATATCTGCAAAAATACGAAGGAATAGAGAACGTGCAATGGAGAACACGTTGAGATCTTACCCTGCCTCTCTCGCGCTTTTCGTATGCTCCTCTTTTCCGACTTGTTTCCTTCCTTCAGTCGTTGTCGGTGCGGCGCCGCTTGAAGATCGTCGGAACGGCATTTTCCTTCAATCGAACCTATTTGGGCCCCAATCCGAGTCCCTCCGACACGCGGCATTCGTCAGTGATGCAATCGCCGTCAAAATGTTCGATGCCTAGCCTCGAGTGCTCCGTCGGCCCCTCCCACCTAGCCCTGGTACGCTTCACCTGATCAGACCAGTTTTTGCGTCTCTCGGGGTCTTTTGGAAAACGAAAAAGGGATATTCGGTCTTTGCTTGAGTTGCTACAGCCGGCAGCTACGCAGCGTTGAACCATTGTGGCCGTGGGGACTCAGTTGAGGCAGCCAACTACGCACAGCAGACGTGTGCGCGAAAGACTTCCGTTCCACCAATGACGTAAGTGGAACCCGGATAGGGCGGCACCGGAAGCAAATTAGAAACGCTATACAATCGTGAATGTTTATTTCTATTAGGAAAGAAATGCAAAAAACAAAATTTTATTTGTCACACTACCGTGCAAAACAGTAAAAAATGGGGGTCAAAATCGCGTGGCACTTACCCTTTAATCAGATTGACATCACCTTCTCGGCATCACGTCACGAATAGAGACCCGTTCACGTCAGCGTAGCGTCGACAGCTGTTCTTAAGCACCTTTATTTAGGCTGGATTAATCATTTTCGTTCAAGTTTCACGTATTGAAAGTTTAAAAGGACGTAAGAAGAAAATCTAAATACCTATTTAATTAAACGTTGACTTTTATTTCTCTAAAGAAGAATACATGGAAGCAGCATCAGAACGTATGTCGTTGTAATTTACGTCTTTAGTATATTTATTATCTCTTTTCATATTATATTTAAATCTACATTAGCTAGTTTGCCTATTTTTAAAATAATCTTGGGCATATTTAAAATTGTCTTGGACCATTTAAAATCGTCTTATATGATTTTTAAAATTGACTTGGACGATTGTGTTTGGCAGTGATATTATCGCAATTGCAGAGGCTCTCGAAGATGTCATGCCCAAAATCTCAATTTTATATTACGAAATTGGTCGAATACCGGTACAACTCCGTCGAGATTGATGTTCAATTGTGTACGCAATTTTTTACATTTAGATTGAAGCATCCAGGACCGACAACCTTAACCAAAATCTTCGGTGATTGTTCAAGACACTACAGCGATCTCAAAGTCTTACCCCAGTCGACTTATTCGTCGGGATCATTCAGAAAAAAGTTTTCAAAGAACTTTTTGTCTTTTTTGACGTCATTTTTGACTAAGAATTGCATGTTGTAACTGTGGTCGTCCATTGATGGGGGTACCTTTATTTAACTCCCCCATCAATATATGCAAACATAAAGAAACAATCAAACTACATCCACAAAATGTCAATATCAGGCTGAGGCCTCAAATCCAAAGTGATGGTGTCGGGTTAATTGGTATGCTATCAATCTTACTAAAGAAAATGGGTTCAATACGTCAACTCCCTTAGGTGGTCAAACTGCTCCTATTTCTATAGCAGGTGCTAAGCTACTATGAAAGAAGGCTCAAAAAACAAAAAGAAAAAACAAACTTCTGAAATTATGAATAATATCATTCCATACTTTAATCCTTGTTTTACTATTAATGTGTGGTGTCCTTGAAAAGAAGACTCTCTAATTACATCTCGCCATCATACGATCATTGTAAACCCTAATGTAGTTAACCCTAAAAGTACTACTCAAGCTTGATTATAATGAAAATACATTACAGCCCCAATAGTAGTAAATAAAGCTCCACAACCACCTATATAGGGCCATGGGCTTGGATCTACTAAGTGATAAGGATGATATTGATGTGACATTTATCGACTGTGAGATTTGGACTCACTTAACCAAAGAAATAAAAAATTTTTAGTCGATTTTATTAAAACATCCAGCAGGAATTGAACCTACAACCATTTACTTAGAAGGTAAATGCTCTATCAATTGAGCTATTGGTGTTTGGGGCGCCGATTTAATCCGTCGCCTATATGGTGTGTAATAAATTAATGTAATGCTACTGTATCCCCTAAATAAATTGTCGTTAACAAACAAAACACATAGGCCTGTATTACAGCTACAGCCATCTCTAAAAGTGTAATAAATATCATTATCAGCATAGGAAATACACTTAAAAGAGCAAGTCCATTAGTTAACATATCAAAAGTAAAGCCCGATAATATTGCAAATAAAAGGTGTCCTGCTTCAGAAATATGTGGGGCAAATCATTCTTTTATGCCTATAGTTGTAGAAGCAGTTTCTTTAGATAAGTATATACATTGAGTAGAGTCTCAAGCTAATGAGCTTACAGACTAGTTATACGTTGGGCCCCCTAATGGGGCCTGTGCAAGAAATTAGGTGTTTAACTCGGTGGTAGAGTGTTGTGTTTACACCACAATGGTCGGAAGTTCGATCCTTTCAACACCTATAAAAATTAGTATTAACGAGTAACGAATGGATGACTAGGTTGTTCCAAATGGACGTAAAAAAACGAAATGTCGACTATAAGAAATTGTGAATGTCGAATATCCACACAGGAAACCAATAAAAAGTAACCCTGGGAACTGAAACATCTTAGTACCAGGAGGAAAAGAAATCAAGCGAGATTCCGTAAGTAGCGGCGAGCGAAAGCGGATTTTTAGATAGATCAAAATCCAAAGAGGGTATGAGTCGCGTAGATCTATCCTAAAGTCTTTATAGTAAAACTTTTTGAAGAGAGGTGAATCACACATCTAAGACTAAACATTGGAACAATCCGATAGTGAACAAGTACGGTGAAGGAAAGTTGAAAGCATAGGCGGCGGAACAGGGGGGGGCTAGGGGGGCTAAAGCCCCCCCAACTCGATGGTTGGGGGGGCTTAGCCCCCCCAGCTGAGCCTTCTCGACATTTTCAATTAACTCTTCATAATCTCTAATTTTATTAGGAATAGAGTTACATAATATCTCTACTACTGTATACATGTACAGTACTGCTAGTACGGGGTTTGCCGCATTTCCCGGAACATGCAGTCGCGTCTTCAGTGTTTCTTCTCGTCTCTCTCAAGCGCTTCCAGCAACAGCGCCGCTAAAAGAACCTGTACGGAAGAGACCAGCAGCGACGACGGTTTGCGTTTCTACGAGGATGACGAGGACCCCCAAATCGTCACGGAAGGAGACGAAACTGAAGAGTTTCCTGAATGCACAGGAAACCAACGTCTTGAATGTTTTCTTGATTGCTGTACAGACGACGATCCGTACCATCCGTCGGCGGATGAATGCAAGTCCACGATGAAAAAGCAAGGCAAGCAGATTCGGTCTCCACAGTTTTCGTGGTTCAGTGAGTATGCCTGGCTAACGTTCTGCTTGACCAATTGCGTTGTATTTTGCCACTTCTGCAGACAGGCGTTTGGATCTGGTCAAGCTGTTCCGATAAGCAAAAAGTCAGACCAAGCTTTTGTGTCGGTTGGATTTTCAAACTGGAAAAAAGGCCCTGAAAAATTTCGAGCGCACGAGAAATGCGAAGCACACAAGGAAGCGATTTCAAGACTGATGAAGCAAAAACAGACTCCGGTAGATCTACTTTGGACAAAGATCAATCGCTAAGAAGAAACATGTTTCTTGTTCAAGCGGGTGCTATTCGATTGTTGGTGAGGCAGGGCTTAGCGGTGCGCGGACATTCTGAGGAAGAGGGGAATCTTTATCAGTTCATGAGGTGCCTTTCCGATAATAAGCGTGAAGTCGATAAATGGATGGAGAGCGGCAGATACAGTAGTCATGACATTATAAATGAAGTCATAGAAATAATGGCAAATACTGTTTTGCGCAAGCTGCTTCAGTCTATCCGATCTGCCGCATGGTACTCGTTGATTGCTGATGAAGTGAGGTGTTCATTACCGTTGCGTCTCCCAATAGGCAGAAATTGCATTATAAGGGTCAACTCTTTACAGTAAGTCTTTTACAGGTATTACTCAGGACGTGTTGGACGTGACGAATATGCCGCAGTGGAAACCGATGCTCTATGCAGTGGCGTTCTTGCACACGACAGTCCAGGTATACGATACGACATTGTTCACTCTGGGAAAGGAGGGTTTACATTCACTGTTTGTAGGAACGTCGCAAATTTGGTCCCTTGGGCTGGAACATTCCGTACGAGTACAACAACGCTGATTTGAATTCGAGCATGCAGTTCGTCCAGAATCACATTGACGACATGGACTTGAAAAGGGTACGTTGTTCTAATCCTCTTCAACGATTCAACTATTTGCCGAGCAGGGTGTCTCGTGGAGCACAGTCCGTTACATGCTGGGAGAAGTTCACTACGGTGGTCGAGTTACGGACGACATGGACAAAAGACTTCTGAATACGTTTTGCAAGGTTTCTGACGTCTCCTGTTAAATTTTCGCCTTTTGCGTCACGTAATTTCTTCAGGTTTGGTTTGCCGAGCACATGTTTGGAACGAACTTTCGCTTATACAAGGGCTACTCGATTCCTCACTGTTCGAATGCGGCCCAATACATGAACTACATCGAGCAGCTTCGATCCTCTCATCGACTCGCCCGAAGTCTTCGGTCTGCACACGAACGCCAATATCACTTACCAGACGAGCCTCGCCAAGGACGTTTTCGACACTATTGTCAGCATCCAGCCGAAAGACAGCGCCGCTGGAGGCGGCGAGACGCGAGAGAGCGTCGTTCAGCGACTGGACAAACTACCGCAAAGATTTCGTTCCGCACGAGGTGTGAGAAGACATGCGCAGAATTTCTAATAGGGAGATGCTATGCGGATGTTTTTCTTAGGTCAAGGGCGCGACTTCAGGGAATCCCTATCGCCCATGAATATCTTTCTTCGGCAGGAGATTGATCGCATGCAGCGCGTCATTACCTGCGTCCGAAATACTCTATTGGATCTCAAGTTGGCTATTGACGGAACGATTATTAGACTTTTATTCTAATTTTGAAAGATTGCATGCAAAACTGACACTAGGCTTGCGTTGGCGTTGGCTCCGCGTGTTCACTTAGAGCGGACGACATCACCTGAAATTTGCCCACTTTCTCAGAAAAACTGCCGGCTTTGAATGAAATCGAAGCAAGCAGATTCGTTGGCCAATCGTTCCGAATATACAAATTAAGCTCACGTATAACCTTGTGACCTGACGATCGTTTGAATCCAGCATCAGAGTACATAGGACACGATATGGACAGACTACGACTGGAATAAAGATGGGATTGGAGAGCATCAAGAGCAAAGTGATCCAACTTGGACTCCCAATCGGATCCCCAATTCTTTTCGTTGCTAGCCGACGGTTTTCTCTCGAGCAGCTCCAAGAGAGGTTCCACGTAAGGAAGACTTACGCCCGAGTGGAGACGAGTCGGTTTTCCAGCAGCGACGTCGACAAGCAATGGGATGATCGGTGCAATTGACGTTGTGAAAGAAGAGCGCTTCACACATGGCCACTGTCACGTGGACGCCAAGACAGTCAATGTAGCCTTTCGTCGGTTCCACGTACGGTATCAATTGACAATATTCGAGAAAGTTTGGCACGTCGAAGGCGCATTGACGATAGAGAGACAAGTTGTCTTGGTCGATTGTCGTGCTAAAAATGCCACATCGCTGGAGAATGGGTCCGCAAAGATCGGATTGATAGACGCAGAAAGGGGACTGTTGAAATCCCAATTTGTTTTCGGGAAGAAACATTTGGAGTTTGCACGACGGATCGTCGTCCGTGGGAGAAGCGACGAATGAGATGGGAAACGTAGCTGCAACTAGATTCTGGCAAGCGGGAAGGAGAGCTTTACCGCCTTCGCACTAGAATATAATGAGTGCACTCATGTACCAACGTACCTCAGGTTGGCTACCTAGCCATTCTCTCGGGTTATCTTTGGTGAAAAGAGTGACGTAGAAATCAGTTGCCAGTTGCAACAAATTCGCGCTCGTTGTGATGAAGAACTCTTCCTTCAAGCGAAAACGTCTCTGAGCGCCCTTATTATAGTCGTCGCACACTCCTGGACATGAAATTCGTCTCTTTTGACGTCATCGGACCACCTCCGCAGCCGGATTCACATTCAACTAAAAAATAGAAAGAGAAAAATTGTCTGTCGTCGTTCAGATATGCGAATATTCTTTTTACACGTCACGGGAATGGAATTGAATCCGAAAATCCACTCGTCTGTCGTCGATACATTAGAGAGAAACAATCGTCGTTCCTGTATCAACGGTTTCGCCCACCATTCGCTCTTGACTGGCGTAGACGGATTCAGATACTTGTAGAGTAAACCGCGACACTTTGACTCGTCTTCAGGGCAATGGAGTGTCAAGTTGAGCTCAAATGAATAGTTGATTTCGAACGAGAGATCCGGTTGGCCTTGAGTGTCGTTGAAAACTTTTAAATTGACTTCAACTCCGCGATATCCAGCTCGATCTCCCTACGAAAAAAAGGAGAAAAACTACTATCAGTATTATATATAGTAGGGTTGGGAATATAAACGTTTTCAAAGCTGAATGGAAAGATGCCTCTATCGCTAGACGATCGCAATTGATTCGTTATGGCTGAAGCGCTTAACGTCGATCCGGTTGAACGTAGACGTCATCGAATCGAATGCACCAATCAGTTCATCTTGTATGCGCATGCGTGGCACTTTGTATTGAATGCTAACGACGATGATGACGAGTCCGGCCACGAGAACTGTGGGTAATATTATTGGTAAATATGCCGTATTGGGGTTGATGCGTTGGCAAAGATTGCCCGTATATTTGACTGTGCACTCGCACGTGAGTTGATGATTGAACGTTCGATTGACACCGCGAAATTCGAGTAGAAATGTGGAATTTAGTCTCGTGACTTTGCACGTGCCGCCGTTCCGACACACCCCTCCCGGTCCCATGACGATTTCTGAATTTCCTTGAGCGCGTACGTTGGAGATTCGATCATCGCTACAATTGGGAACGAAGCAAGCGCCGTCGCCGGAATTGCGCGAAAATTCCTCAAAACCCGGATAACAGGAACACGTGCTTGGATAGACGCAATCGCCGTTGCCATTGCAACTGTCTTTGAGCGCGTTGCATACGGGCGTCTCGCAATTTTCACCTTTCCAACCTTTGGTGGATGTATGGTAGGGATCTTGGCGACATTCACATTGATTGGGCGCCTTGCAACAACAGTTGACGTATTCCAGATGTCGCTTCTTGAGCAGACGAAGACGCTCGCCGAATCGGCTCTCCAATTGATGTACGCGGCGAAAGAATGCGGCGGGAATCCGGCGGCGACCGAAGCGTTTGCGGAAATCAATGACGCAGCTGGAAACATGACGGAAGCGGTGAAAGATTTGAAGAGTACGTTGGAAATGGCGGCGAGCGAAGCGGGACTCACGGCGGGAATGGTGAACACAATTGCACAGGCAGCTGGAACCGTAAGAAAATATATTTTCAATGATTATTTATTATTGATTATTTGTATGAAGCTTGATGACGTAATTGGTGGTAAAGTGAGCAAATCGTTTTCCCGAGTATCAGGAGAGTGAGCATTTCCGCAAAAGCAATTATGGTCAAAGCTCAAGACAGTATAAGTGGAACAGATGTGACGTCATTGTGAGGATGACATCATCATATCTTTAGGTTGGCAAAGCGAGAACGAATCCGTCTGAATTGGGCGTGGTCTCAAAAGATACGACGGCAATTTATTGCACAATGTCGAGCGATTGTAGGGGAGCTCTTGCTACAGTCGAAAATGATGACGTAAGAATTAATTAATTAATTAATAATATTTCTCTATTTTCTTTTAGATTGCTGATCGATTGAAGCAGGCTTGTCAACAATTGGGCTGGGCATTGGGCGAATTGTTGCAATGTGCCGGAAGTGTCCAAAGCAATTTCAGGGAAAGAAAGAGCTCTCGGACACAGCGAGACACGTCACGAATCACGTGAGTCCATCCCAATAAAATGAATATTTAAAATTAGAATTTTTGTTTTGTTCACAGGTTGCGTCCTTGATGGCGTCGCTCCAGGCGGGTGCCAAGGGAACGCAGGCGTGCATCAACGCTGCGGATAGCGTCAAAGGAATCATCTCCGATTTGGATACAGTGATCATGTTTGCGTATTAGGCACTAACGTCGCTCTAACGAGAAGAATTCGCAGTGTCAGCCGAACGAGAGCGACGTCTCAGAAAAGTTGAAAGAAATACGAGAACCCCTTTCGCGCGCTTATGGAGGAGATCACGGTCATTCTCACTAGACAGAGAAAAGAAAGACGCTGTCTTTGGAAGCACTGTTAACTGCATCTTTTTGTTTGCCACTGACTGATATGATTTGTCTCTTATGACGCAGTTTCTGCTTATTAAGAGACGCAAGTTTATTTAACTAGTTTGAAAACCTACTCTCAAAGGTTCGGACTGTAAGGAGTTGTCCCTTATTATGCAATTTCTGCCTATTGGGAGACGCAACGGTAATGAACACCTCAACTGAACTTCACCACCTAAACGAGGTATGGTTTGGACAGAAATGATTTGTCTCTTATTACGCACTTTTTGCCTATTAGGAGACGCTTAGTTAAACAAATAGTTCAACACCCTAATTGCAGATATTATCCAGACAAGCGCAAAAGGAGAGTATAACGTTCCTCCTCCTTAACGAGGTACACTCATTTGCAATGTTTCGGACTGCAATGATTTGTCCCTTATTACGCAGTTTTCGCTTATTAAGAGACGCAAGGTTATTTAACTAGTTGGACTACCACCTTTCAATGGTTCGGACTGCAAGGAGTTGTCTCTTATTACGCACTTTTTGCATACTAGGAGACGCTTAGGTAAACAAAGAGTTTGACACCCTAATTGCAGATATTTCTAGACAAGCGCAAAAGGAGAGTATAAAGTTCCTCCTCCTTAACGAGATGAATTTTGGTGTATCTTACTTGCAGAGACACACTCATTAGCAATTGTTCGGACCTCAATGATATGTCCCTTATTACGCAGTTTCTGCTTATTAAGAGACGCAAGGTTATTTAACTGGTTCGACAACATAGTGTCAATGGTTCGGACCTCAATGATTTGTCCCTTATTACGCAGTTTCTGCTTATTTAGAGACGCAAGGTTATTTAACTGGTTCGACAACCTAGTGTCAATGGTTCGGACTGCAATGATTTGTCCCTTATTACGCAGTTTCTGCTTATTAAGAGACGCAAGTTTATTTAACTAGTAGTAGTTGGACAAACTACTCTCAAATGTTCGGACTGTAAGGAGTTGTCCCTTATAATGCAATTTCTGCCTATTGGGAGACGCAACGGTAAAGAACACCTCACTTGAACTTCGCCACCTAAACGAGGTATGGTTTGGACAGAAATGATTTGTCTCTTATTACGCACTTTTTGCCTATTAGGAGACGCTTAGTTAAACAAATAGTAGTTGGACACCATATTTGCAGATATTTACAGGCAAGCGCAAAAGGAGAGTATAACGTTCCTCCTCCTTAACGAAATGAATTTTGTTGTGTTTTACTTGCAGAGATACACTCATTAGCAATTGTTCGGACCTCAATGATTTGTCAATTATTACGCAGTTTCTGCTTATTAACAGAAGCAAGGTTATTTAACTGGTTCGACAACATTGTGTCAAAGGTTCTGACTGATATGATTTGTCTCTTATTACGCAGTTTCTGCTTATTAAGAGACGCAAGTTTATTTAACTAGTTTGAAAACGTAATCTCAAAGGTTCGGACTGTAAAGAGTTGTCCCTTATTATGCAATTTTTGCCTATTGGGAGACGCAACGGTAATGAACACCTCAAATGAACTTCACCACCTAAACGAGGTATGGTTTGGACAGAAATGATTTGTCTCTTATTACGCACTTTTTGCCTATTAGGAGACGCTTAGTTAAACAAATAGTTCAACACCCTAATAGCAGATATTATCCAGACAAGCGCAAAAGGAGAGTATAACGTTCCTCCTCCTTAACGAGGTACACTCATTTGCAATGTTTCGGACTGCAATGATTTGTCCCTTATTACGCACTTTTCGCTTATTAAGAGACGCAAGGTTATTTAACTAGTTGGACTACCTTCTCTCAATTGTTCTGACTGCAAGGAGTTGTCTCTTATTACGCACTTATTGCCTAGTAGGAGACGCTTAGGTAAACAAAGAGTTGGACACCCTAATTGCAGATATTTCTAGACAAGCGCAAAAGGAGAGTATAACGTTCCTCCTCCTTAACGAGATGAATTTTGGTGTATCTTACTTGCAGAGACACACTCATTAGCAATTGTTCGGACCTCAATGATTTGTCCCTTATTACGCAGTTTCTGCTTATTTAGAGACGCAAGGTTATTTAACTGGTTCGACAACCTAGTGTCAATGGTTCGGACTGCAATGATTTGTCCCTTATTACGCAGTTTCTGCTTATTAAGAGACGCAAGTTTATTTAACTAGTAGTAGTTGGACAAACTACTCTCAAATGTTCGGACTGTAAGGAGTTGTCCCTTATAATGCAATTTCTGCCTATTGGGAGACGCAACGGAAATGAACACCTCACTTGAACTTCACCACCTAAACGAGGTATGGTTTGGACAGAAATGATTTGTCTCTTATTACGCACTTTTTGCCTATTAGGAGACGCTTAGGTAAACAAATAGAAGTTGGACAACCTAATTGCGGATATTTACAGACAAGCGCAAAAGGAGAGTATAACGTTCCTCCTACTTAACGAGGTACACTCATTTGCAATAGTTCGGACTGCAATGATTTTTCTCTTATTTTGCAGTTTTGGCTTATTAAGACGCAAGGTTATTTAACTAGTTGGGCTACCAACTTTCAATGGTTCGGACTGCAAGGATTTGCCTCTTATTACGCTCTTTTTGCCTTTTAGGAGACGCTGATATATCCCCTATTACTCAGTTTTCGCTTATTAAGGGACGCAAGATATTTAACTAGCTGGACTACCAACTTTCAAGCGTTCGGACTGAAAGGAGTTGTCCCTTATTACGCACTTTTTGCCTATTAGGAGACGCTTAGGTAAACAAATAGAAGTTGGACAACCTAATTGCGGATATTTACAGACAAGCGCAAAAGGAGAGTATAACGTTCCTCCTACTTAACGAGGTACACTCATTTGCAATAGTTCGGACTGCAATGATTTTTCTCTTATTTTGCAGTTTTGCCTTATTAAGACGCAAGGTTATTTAACTAGTTGGGCTACCAACTTTCAATGGTTCGGACTGCAAGGATTTGCCTCTTATTACGCTCTTTTTGCCTTTTAGGAGACGCTGATATATCCCCTATTACTCAGTTTTCGCTTATTAAGGGACGCAAGATATTTAACTAGCTGGACTACCAACTTTCAAGCGTTCGGACTGAAAGGAGTTGTCCCTTATTACGCACTTTTTGCCTATTAGGAGACGCTTAGGTAAGCAAAGAGTGTGACAACTTAATTGCAGATATTTCTAGACAAGTGCAAAAGGAGAGTATAATTTCCTCCCCCTTAACGAGGTGACGTTTGGCATATCTTACTTGCAGGGGCACACTCATTATCAATTGTTCGGACCTCAATGATTTGTCTCTTATTGCGCAGAGTCTTCTTATTAAGAGACGCAAGGTTATTTAGCTAGTGTGACAACCTACTCTGAATGGTTCGGAATGCAATTATTTGTCTCTTATTACGCAGTTTTGGCTTATTAAGAGACGCAAGTTTATTTAACTAGTTGGACTACCACTTTTCAATGGTTCGGAGTGCAAGGAGTTGTCTCTTATTACGCACTTTTTGTATATTAGGAGACGCTTAGGTAAACAAGGGTTGGACACCCTGATTGCAGATATTTCTAGAAAAGTGCAAAAGGAGAGTATAACGTTCCTCCTTCTTAACGAGATGAATTTTGCTGTATCTTACTTCCAGATACACACTTATTTGCAATGGTTCGGACTGCAATGATTTGTCCCTTATTACGCAGTTTCTGCCTATTAAGAGACGCAAGTTTATTTAACTAGTTGGACAACCTACTCTCAAATGTTCGTACTGTAAGGAGTTGTCCCTTATTATGCAATTTCTTCCTATTGGAAGACGCAACAGTAATGAACACCTCACTTGAACTTCGCATCCTAAACGAGGTATTGTCTGGACAGAAATGATTTGTCTCTTATTACGCACTTTTTGCCTATTAGGAGTTGCTTAGGTAAACAAATAGAAGTTGGACACCCTAATTGCAGATATTTACAGACAAGCGCAAAAGGAGAGTATAACGTTCCTCCTACTTATCGAGGTACACTCATTTGCAATGGTTCGGACTGCAATGATTTGTCTCTTATTACGCAGTTTTGGCTTATTAAGAGATGCAAGGTTATTTAACTAGTTGGGCTACCAACTTTCAATGGTTCGGACTGCGAGGATTTGTCTCTTATTACGCACTTTTTGCCTAGTAGGAGACGCTTAGGTAAACAAAGAGTTGGACACCCTAATTGCAGATATTTCTAGACAAGCGCAAAATGAGAGTATAACGTTCCTCCTCCTTAACGAGATAAAGTTTGTTGTATCTTACTTGCAGAGACACACTCATTAGCAATTGTTCGGACCTCAATGATTTGTCCCATATTACGCAGTTTCTGCTTATTAAGAGAAGCAAGGTTATTTAACTTGTTCGACAACCTAGTGTCAATTGTTCGGACTGCAATGATATGTCCCTTATTACGCAGTTTCTGCTTATTAAGAGACGCAAGTTTATTTAACTAGTTGGACAACCTACTCTCAAATGTTCGTACTGTAAAGAGTTGTCCCTTATTATGCAATTTCTTCCTATTGGAAGACGCAACAGTAATGAACACCTCACTTGAACTTTGCATCCTAAACGAGGTATGGTCTGGACAGAAATGATTTGTCTCTTATTACGCACTTTTTGCCTATTAGGAGACGCTTAGGTAAACAAATAGAAGTTGGACACCCTAATTGCATATATTTACAGACAAGCGCAAAAGGAGAGTATAACGTTCCTCCTACTTATCGAGGTACACTCATTTGCAATGGTTCGGACTGCAATGATTTGTCTCTTATTACTCAGTTTTCGCTTATTAAGGGACGCAAGGTATTTTAACTAGCTGGACTACCAACTTTCAAGCGTACGGACTGAAAGGAGTTTTTCCTTATTACGCACTTTTTGCCTATTAGGAGACGCTTAGGTAAGCAAAGAGTTGGACAACTTAATTGCAGATATTTCTAGACAAGTGCAATAGGAGAGTATAATTTCCTCCCCCTTAACGAGGTGAAGTTTGGTATATCTTACTTGCAGGGCACACTCATTATCAATTGTTCGGACCTCAATGATGTGTCCCTTATTAAGAAGAGTCTTCTTATTAAGAGACGCAAGGTTATTTAAGAAACGCAAGGTTATTTAACTGGTTCGACAACCTGGGGTCAATGGTTCGGACTGCAATGTTTTGTCCCTTATTACGCAGTTTCTGCTTATTAAGAGACGCAAGTTTATTTAACTAGTTGGACAATCTACTCTCAAATTTTCGGACTGTAAAGAGTTGACCCTTATAATGCAATTTCTGCCTATTGGGAGAAGCAACGGTAATGAACACCTCACTTGAACTTCACCACCTAAACGAGGTATGGTTTGGACAGAAACGATTTGTCTCTGATTACGCACTTTTTGCCTATTAGGAGACGCTTAGTTAAACAAATAGTAGTTGGACACCATAATTGCAGATATTTACAGACAAGCGCAAAAGGAGAGTATAACGTTCCTCCTCCTTAACGAGATGAATTTTGGTGCGTCTTACTTGCAGAGACACACTCATTAGCAATTGTTCGGACCTCAATGATTTGTCCCTTATTACGCAGTTTCTGCTTATTAAGAGACGCAAGGTTATTTAACTGGTTCGACAACCTAGTGTCAATGGTTCGGACTGCAATGTTTTGTCCCTTATTACGCCGTTTCTGCTTATTAAGAGACGCAAGTTTATTTAACTAGTTGGACAATCTACTCTCAAATGTTCGGACTGTAAGGAGTTCTTATAATGCAATTTCTTCCTATTGGGAGACGCAACGGTAATGAACACCTCACTTGAACTTCACCACCTAAACGAGGTATGGTTTGGGCAGAAATGATTTCTCTTATTACGCAGTTTTCGCTTATTAAGAGACGCAAGGTTATTTAACTAGTTGGGCTACCAACTTTCAATGGTTCGGACTGCGAGGATTTGTCGCTTATTACGCTCTTTTTGCCTTTTAGGAGACGCTGATGTATCCCTTATTACTCAGTTTTCGCTTATTAAGGGACGCAAGGTATTTTAACTAGCTGGACTACCAACTTTCAAGCGTTCGGACTGAAAGGAGTTGTCTCTTATTACGCACTTTTTGCCTATTAGGAGACGCTTAGGTAAGCAAAGAGTTAGACAACTTAATTGAAAATATTTCTAGACAAGTGCAAAAGGAGAGTATAATTTCCTCCCCCTTAACGAGGTGACGTTTGGTATATCTTACTTGCAGGGGCACACTCATTATCAATTGTTCGGACCTCAATGATTTGTCCCTTATTAAGCAGAGTCTTCTTATTAAGAGACGCAAGGTTATTTATCTAGTTGGACTACCACCTTTCAATGGTTCGGACTGCAAGGAGTTGTCTCTTATTACAAACTTTTTGCATATTAGGAGACGCTTAGGTAAACAAGGGTTCGACACCCTGATTGCAGATATTTCTAGAAAAGTTCAAAAGGAGAGTATAACGTTCCTCCTTCTTAACGAGATGAATTTTGCTGTATCTTACTTCCAGATACACACTTATTTGCAATGGTTCGGACTGCAATGATTTCTCCCTTATTACGCAGTTTCTGCTTATTAAGAGACGCAAGTTTATTTAACTAGTTGGACAACCCACTCTCAAATGTTCGTACTGTAAGGAGTTGTCCCTTATTATGCAATTTCTTCCTATTGGAAGACGCAACAGTAATGAACACCTCACTTGAACTTCGCATCCTAAACGAGGTATGGTCTAGACGGAAATGATTTGTCTCTTATTACGCACTTTTTGCCTATTAGGAGACGCTTAGGTAAACAAATAGAAGTCGGACACCCTAATTGCAGAGATTTACAGACAAGCGCAAAAGGAGAGTGTAACGTTCCTCCTACTTAACGAGGTACACTCATTTTCAATGGTTCGGACTGCAATGATTTGTCTCTTATTACGCAGTTTTGACTTATTAAGAGACGCTATGTTATTTAACTAGTTAGGCTACCAACTTTCAATGGTTCGGACTGCAAGGATTTGTCTCTTTTTTGCCTTTTAGGAGACGTAAACAAAGAGTTAGACACCCTAATTGCAGATATTTCTAGACAAGCGAAAAAGGAGAGTATAACGTTCCTCCTCCTTAACGAGATGAATTTTGGTATGTCTTACTTGCAGAGACACACTTATTTGCAATGGTTCGGACTGCAATGATTTGTTCCTTAACAAGGTACACTGATTTGCAATGGTTCGGACTGCAATGATTTGTCCCTTATTACGCACTTTTCGCTTATTAAGAGACACAAGTTTATTTAATTAATTGGACTACCTACTCTCAATTCTTCGGACTGCAAAGAGTTGCCTCTTATTACGCACTTTTGGCCTATTAGGAAACGCTTAGGTAAACAAAGAGTTGGACACCCTAATTGCAGATATTTCTAGACAAGCGCGAAAGAAGAGTATAACGTTCCTCCTCCTTAACGAGATGAATTTTGGTGTATCTTACTTGCAGAGACACACTCATTAGCAATTGTTCAGACCTCAATGATTTGTCCCTTATTACGCAGTTTCTGCTTATTAAGAGACGAAAGGTTATTTAACTGGTTCAACAACCTAGTGTCAATGGTTGGGACTGCAATGTTTTGTCCCTTATTACGCAGTTTCTGCTTATTAAGAGACGCAAGTTTATTTAACTAGTTGGACAATCTACTCTCAAATGTTCTGACTGTAAGGAGTTGTCCCTTATAATGCAATTTCTGCCTTTTGGGAGACGCAACGGTAATGAACACCTCACTTGAACTTCACCACTTAAACGAGGTATGGTTTGGACAGAAATGATTTGTCTCTTATTAAGCACTTTTTGCTTATTAGGAGACGCTTAGTTAAACAAATAGTAGTTGGACACCATAATTGCAGATATTTACAGACAAGCGCAAAAGGAGAGTATAACGTTCCTCCTCCCTAACGAGATGAATTTTGGTGTATCTTACTTGCAGGGACCTATAGCAATAGTGTATAGAGGGAAAGAGGCCTATAGCAATAGTGTATAGAAGGAAAGAGCCTATAGCAATAGTGTATAGAAGGAAAGAGGCCTATAGCAATAGTGTTTACAAGGAAAGAGGCCTATAGCAATAGTGGTTAGAAGGAAAGAGGCCTATAGCAATAGTGTTTAGAAGGAAGGAGGCCTTTAGCAATAGTGTTTAGAAGGAAAGAGCCTATAGCAATAGTGTATAGAAGGAAATAGGCCTATAGCAACAGTGTATAGAAGGAAAGAGCCTATAGCAATAGTGTATAGAAGGAAAGAGGCCTATAGCAATAGTGTTTAGAAGGAAAGAGGCCTATAGCAATAGTGTTTAGAAGGAAGGAGGCCTATAGCAATAGTGTATAGAAGGAAAGAGGCCTATAGCAATAGTGTTTAGAAGGAAAGAGGCCTATAGCAATAGTGTTTAGAAGGAAAGAGGCCTATAGCAACAGTGTATTTCAGAAGGAAAGAGGCCTATAGCAACAGTGTATAGAAGGAAAGAGCCTATAGGGATAGTGTATGCAAGGAAAGAGCCGTGGTGACGTCAAAGATGATGACGTTGATGATTTGGGCTTGGACGATTTGATGGGACCCCGCCCAAGTGGTTGGGTTTTCGAAAGAATCCTCTCATCGCTGTTCGATTGAAAGTCCATGGACGCAATTGGTCGTCGCTTCGTTCCGTTTGTCCGATGCTCGCGCTTCGGCGCACCGCGTTCCAGGTGAGCTGTCTCTCCCTCAAGGGAATCGCGTGGGGGCGGAGTCTCTCCGTAACCGATTTCGCTAATGATCGGATTACGGATACCATCGTTGATATGAATGAGGATGAGAATAGTTTGTCTCGAGAGCGTCTTGGAGGTGATGATTCAGTTGCGGTCGTCCGAGAAGAAGAAAGAGGCGTCGTTCATGAGTATGCAAATGAATTCGCCAGAAATGAAAGTTATTCTCTTGGGTACCTTCATGTGAGCGGGGGAAATTGACCCATATTCGCTGTTCTACCAGGAGAAGTCTTTAAGGTAGTCTCAAAAAATTTTATATTTATTTTTTTAAAACGTCCGAATTTCCTGTGATTCTCTCCTTCGAAAATCACTGCAGGCAATAGTCCAGAAATTAATTCGTTAACCAATTAAATAGTTTTGATTTTTAATAGCGCCTCTCAGCAATTGAAAATGACCCAGTATTGCCAGGAAATATTCAAGGAGAAGCTCCTTCGATTGCCCATCGAAGGATTCCCTGTAGAATCAATTGCACAGGATGTGCACGTGACTAATTCATTTTTTATTTATTTAAGCTTGATCCCGGCGTTCCGTTGCCAAGTCCGAATCTACTTCGAGGCAAAACATTGATTAAGAACAAGAAGAAAGCGCAACTGGCAAAATGCAATGAGGAAATAAAAATTAAATATTTGTAGTCATTTAGTTCTTTTATAGCTGATAGTATCGATCCCTCGAAGGTAATTGATAGCTCAAAAGACGAGAAACCGAAAGAAGAAGAAGCAGAAGAGAAAAGTGCATTTGCTAATAATAGTAAATAATAAAAAATCCAGAAGACCACACGGAAGAAAAAGTCGGAGAACAGGCCGAACTTTCTCATGAACCCCACGCCAAATTGACGTCAGAAAAATCGGCAGACGTCATCCGCTCTCAAGTAAGCGCACATCACATGATTAGCTAAACACAATTCAAGTTCTCAATAAAATAATCAAAGGTTTACACGTGGGAGGGGCAAAGCGAAACGCAAACGGCGTTATCCGATCTCGTAAGTTATATAACGCCTATACGATTCAAGGGTTTTGAAGAGGCAGAACGTTAGACACTCATACCAAGTGGTATCATTGTAAGAGGAGGGTCCCCCTTATAGGGAAAAATCGCGCCTATGAAATGTCTTCGTTAAACGAAGCGGCAGCCGCCGATCACTTGAAGAGATCGCCCGTGGAATTTGCTCTGTGAGAGCGGGCGAATTCGATAGATAATTATTCTTAATTAGTTATTCATTTTTAAGGTATAATCGGAGGCAGATTAATCGAATTTATCCCAAGGGAATTCGTTACGATTCGAGCAATTACATGCCGCAGGTTCAAAATTTTATTTTTAATTTGATTACGTATCTATGTTTGATTTTTCAGGTGTTCTGGAATGCCGGCTGTCAAATGGTCTCGCTCAATTTTCAGACATGCGGTCAGACAGAAGAAAAGAATATTAATTAATATCGATTACGTATCTATATATCTATTTTTCTTTTTCTTGCAGATCTTCCCTTTCAGCTGCATCTCGGAAAATTCGAGCAGAACATCGTCGCCGCCTCTCTTCAAGTCAAAGTATATTTGCAAATAGATACTTATGTATTTTTTGAGTTTTTCTCTCTCTGAGGTTATATCCGGGACGATGCTCTGCGATCGCAAGTGCGGCGTCTACGTCGAACTTGATATGTACGGGTTGCCAACGGATACGGTGAGACGTAGATTCAAGACGAAAATCGTCCCTGGCAACGCAGTGAATCCCGTATGAGATGAAGAGCCGTTTAATTTCAAAAAGGTTTGAGTTTCTTCTTGTACGTAGCGCGCTAGTGTTGTTATGGAAACTTAGATTGTGCTTCCCGAATTGGCTATGATTCGATTTGGTGTCTATGACGATGGAAATCGTTGTCTGGGGCAACGGGTTCTACCCATGACGTCACTGATGTCAGGTAAGATTAAATAATAAATATTCAGATTTTTATTTTCTCCAAAGGATATCGTCACATTCCACTTCGAAACGAATTTAATCAGCTACTCGATTTCGCGTCAATTTTTGTGCATTTCGAAGTGACTGATTACGTGCCCAAAGCCTATAGTGGTACATTGAGACGTAGAACGTCAATTAACACTTATTTATTCACGTGCTACGTCGTAGATTTTCTCGACGCTTTGGAGAATCCAATTGCGTATCAATCGGCTCAAGAAAACGCGGGAAAATACTAGAAGAGCTTCTGGACGACGCCGACGACGAAGTAAGTCCCAAACCCTATTTACAAATAAGAGCCTTTAATTAAGATCGAGATAACGTTTTAGATGAAACAGAGTGGAGGGGAAGGTAAAATAAATATTTGAAATAATTAAATATGGATGATATGAATTAGATGGGCCGAGGGAATCGTCTCCGCCTCCCGTGGCGACGGCTTGCGTTCCTGAGGACGAGGCGACGGGGATCCGAAGCAAGGAGACGTCTCCACAGGGAGAGGATATCACCACTGGACCAGATGCTTATACTATATTGAGAAAGTCGGTGACGAGTGATGAGAGCCGTAAGGAGGAGGCGATTGGCGAATGGGACGCGGAACCCGTGGCGAGGATCAAGACAATGAAGGCAGAAAATTAAATAATTATAATTTGTATTTGTGATTTATTTTTTGCGCGTTCCTAGGACTTTAAGAAATTGTTCAAGAAGAATTTGAAGGATTTTGAATCTCTGAAGAAGAAACACGTTAAGGTATATTAATGTTCCTGTTGACGGCTTCATGCTTGGCTCTATAGCCGTCGAACTTTTGAGATCTGGAGAACGCATTTTCGATGGACCGTGCTCGACTTTGGAGATCATTGCGTCATCTTCCAATGTTACGATAGACGACATATGAGCGGCGGAAGGCGGAAAACTATGCTCGTGCGTGGGCGTGGCACGAGAAGAACTCACTGTCACTGTCTCTAATATTTTTCAATACTTTTAGGTTTCATAATGTTTGCCTGTCCGCTTTGGAGACTGATTGTCGTTACACTGGTGCCGTAAGAGTATGTGACGTCAATTCAGATATCCGAGTGGATTTGTTAAGAGGACAGCTGTCAGGGGTGTAGCAACGTATGTGCATAATAAAATGAATAGAATCCCCTTGTAATTTTTTCTCCAGTTTTGAGTTTCTTGGTCACGTGAATATGCCCGATTTTGAATGGTCGTCAGCTCAAATTTGAAGTTTACGGAAGCGAGCACGTAGAACATGATCACAACAAAGTTTATACGAATAAAGTTTACATAACCGGTATGCTATGCATAATCAATATTTATTTATTTTTTGAATTATTTCGTTTGTAGACAAAGGCCACCATTTGGCATTGGTCGATCCCGTGCCCAATGCGTTTCCCAAGACAATTGCGACAAACACGCCTTTGCCTCCAATTCAATTAGTGATAATGTACAAGGATCCCTATGATAATCAAACTCTAAAGATTTGCAATGAAACAACGTGCGGAAACGACGCCTTTGCCAACGTTGATGTCACTGCCAAGAAAATTAAACGGTAAGCCAACTTTTGCACAGGCATTTTAGAGGAGATTTAGGCCAAGCTCCCTTTCCTCATCATGTTTTCAGTATTTATAAATGAGTCATTACCTGATGGTTTATAGCCTCCTCCCCCCACTCCTCCCCTTTTGGCCCGGATGCATTTAATTGTAGACGGCCCTCCATCAGAGGTTGCCCTTGTGTCATAATTAGTTTTTTTTCAATAGAGGCCTCATGCTCCTCAGTTGCTGTCAATAGATTATATCTATTTCGTAGGGGTCGTCTTGAAAGCATTCACAGCTAAGAACAATCAGTTAGAATCGTCTAGAGTTGATCTGGGCGGCGACAAAGTTCGTACGCAGGTAATCACTGGTGACTTGTCAATACGAGAAGAAGCGCGAGATGTAAGCAATTAACGTAGAGGGGATAAGGACGACTTTTGATTGGATCATATTAGGGTCGAGTGATTTTTACTGACATTCGACTTCTGGATATATACGATGGAATGCAGTTGAATTTTACGGCGTCACAAAGCATCTTTTCCCACAGCAGGGTTCCACTTCGCTACGACGATTTCCCAGCTCAAAAGAAGTCTTCCTAACTCCTCCGTTCGACGTCATCGCTCAAAAGGCTGCGAGATTGCAAATTGACCCGGAAACTGACCCTACACCCGGAACTACTGTCGACGCCAATTTCCCTTTTCCGCAACCAATTCAAGTCTTTATATGTGACGCAAATGGCAACAAGGTCACATCTGGACCCGATTCCTCTCTTTCCATCAAAGTTTCAGCCGTTCCATCGGCTTGTTTAACCAATAGCGTCATTAATGCAACAAAGGGGTAAAGTATGCCCCCCACGTACAAATTCAAATAATTATTATATTTTATGGTTTTAGAGTTGCTTTTTTCTATGACTCCGTCTGCGAAGGAGGTCGATTTCAGCTCAATTTTAGTATGCATTCTTTGACGGAAAACGCAACGTTTTACGTTGTCTCAAACGCTTTTGACGTCGTAGGTACGGCGACGAAAGTAGAAGAAACATTCGCCATTTTTTATTTATTTTTTATATACATACATATATAGAGGAAATCAGGATCGGTCTGTTGGCGCCACAACCCGGAGTCTATGACTTCTACGGAAGCGCCTTTTGTACAATGGTCACACTAGCTCTTGATGACGTCAAGTTAGACAACTGAAATCAATCCTAACTTCTGTACTATCATCTATTTCTTTTATTTAGTGATCCAAACAAGTTTGAGACGATTTTTCCTGGTCAAAAAGGTCGTCGAAAATTGTCTTATTTCGTCGGTCACATGCCCCCGGGCAGCGAAACGTTGAACACGGCTCCGGAAGTGGCGGCAATTCGTAGCATCAATCATGGATTTGATTACCAAAGATCGTATTCATCTTCTTCGCAGAATTTGGATTTCGACAGCATGGCAATGATGCCGGGAGTCTTCAACGTCACTCAGGTTTAGAAAAATAAATAACGATTATTATTATTATTAATTGAGATCACGTGCGTATTTTTCAGATTGGATTGTTTCCTCAGGGAGAGCGATTTACGTACCAGCAGAGGTAGTAGCTATAGAGAAAGAATCATTAGGAGAAACGTCTCTTCACTTCTCTCTGATTTTTCTTAGATATCCATTTCTGAAGCTCTTTGCCTACAGTTTTGATCGTTTTGGTCAGGCCCTTGCTCACTATTGCGCCATCCACGGATGGAAACGAGTCGCAGTCATTTGGAACTCAAAGTAAAAATAAATAAATTTATAAATAATTTTCACCGGTCGAAAATTTCCAGACTTCCTGTTCCAAGATCATTTCGACAGGAGGTAGCCAATCTAGGTATAGAAATTGTTGCAGATGAATATATTCTAGGCGTGGATAGCGTTCCCAACGTGCCCAATCTACAAGAGGTTCATTTTTATTCATTTAATTATTCTCGATTGATTTATTGTTGACATCGTCAGATTAACGAGACGCTCAAAAACCTTCCAAATTATTCTGAGAATTTCTGACGCATCAAGGAGGAAAACGTCGACGTGATCTTATCATTTCCGTTCAGCCAAGACAGCTGGCATCTCTACAAGCAAGCAATTCTTCACGAAATCGCACCTTATCACGTACACTGCGACACACTATCACAAAAGAAGAGACTTTAGATATATATACTTATATAGGGATATCAGTTGGTTGCAGCCGGGACTTTGGCTGCAATGTCCTTTCCTCTGCAGAATTTCTACAGCTGTTCCGTACCGGAAAAAGTCACGTGTGCAAAGGGTTTTGCCGGTACAAAAATAAATTCATAAAAATAATTTCTCACTTATTTATTTCTAGGCATGGTTGAAGTTGTCCAATACCTTCTAAGAGATATTCGACAATATGAATTGTGGGCTGAATTGAAACGTCGCGTAAACAAGCTCGATCCGACTGAATACGACACGGCGATTCGATATCCGCGTCGTTTCACATTTCTTCTGCTCGGAATGGTCTACGATGCCGTCGTTCTGTTCGTGAAAGCCGTCTCGGATTTGATCGACGTGAATCAGACAAAGAAGATGATTGCTGAAGAACTATACCGAAGTGGAGAGATCCTTACCTGTTTTAGATCATTGCAAAATAGACGCTCTGAAAATGAATGAAATTTCCAACAGAAAACGCGCTTTCCGTTCGGATTCGACCAAGTAAACATTTGACTGGTCCCGCTGTTGACGCAGACGCCGGCGCTTTCTTCGTCTCTGTGCGCCAATATTCGGCCGGAATACGACGTGACATGCATGATCTAACCTTTGAAATACGGTCACGGGGATGTCTTCCCGCAGGCGATTTTCAACGCGCACAGGAGACGAGCCGACAAAGTAAGGCATGAAAGTGATGATTGATGACGAATCGGAGATTTCCACTTGAACGTGAACTCCTCGAACCTGTAGAAAGAAGAGCTTTAGCGGAAAAAAACATGCACAGAATAGACCCACAGTTCCTTCTAATTTCAATAGAGTTGATTGAGCTTTGTTGAAGGCGAACTTGCAAGATTCCGGCTCGCTCTCTGACCCGAGTTTCAAAGACATTAGACCCGACCTGCCCTTGGTCCAATAAGGTATCCACTAAAACGGCGAAGGATCAATAAATATAAGTTGCAAGCTCTTTTAGGCAAACTTCTCCAGCCTCAACGTCCTCTGTTTTGCCATCATCGTACATAATGACTTTTTCCTGAACAGACGCTTATACATAACTTTATACAGCAGACGAAATCTCACGTTAGTTTTGTTGACTACAGTCTGGTACGGCAAGAATGTGACGATTCGACTCAATCCGGAGCGTGTCAATCTCACTTGAAGTCCGATCTGAGTCACACAATTTCCCTAAAACTAACTCTTAATTCGAATTGAAATAATCACCTCATAAAATTGATCGTCTTTCTTGCACTTGATATTGCCTCCGCTTCCCGCTGCATCAATGGAAAACAATTTTGACCATTCGGATTCACACACTTCAAGACGAATCTGATAAAAGGTAAGGAAGCAGATTTTTGTAGAAGGTGACAAACGATTTCTCTCTCTCTCTCGCCTTCTGCTTGGAGCCTGGTTTCGGAAAGCCAAATAAAAGAGCATCGTTAGTTGATTTTTGAGTCACACTGTACGATGCACCATTAGCCTAAAAACAGATTCATAAATAGACATTTCTAAACAGTCGGCGACATGTTACGCGACACTCGTGCATGCGCGTACAGGATTCGAGAGGAAAAATGGCGTTTTCAAAGCGCGATGATATCACTGTCTACTGCGCTTCCTTTCTAGACGGACTTCAACGGGTTTATCTTTTTACTGACAATAAATCGGAAGTGTTCAAGGCTACTGAAGTAGGGTTAACTCGGCCGGAATAACTGTTACCTAATTGGTGTGCTATTTAGACTGACCACATTGAGCAGCCCGACTTTGAATTGAACGTGTCGTTACCCAGCGTTGGATTGTCATTGGTCGATGATTGGCAATCAAAAACCGTGGCTTATGTTGGCATTACCAGGTACGTCACCTTGTTTTGGAGTAAGAAAATGCAGGTTTTGTAATTCGGTTTGCATCTAGCTCCAATGTTACGTGGGAATTCAAGCCTGAGAAGAAAAAACATTTTCAAAAAGAAAGCGGCGAACTGTGTCTGAAGCTCGAGGCTGTCTACAACGATCCATCGAAAGCCGAAAGCTTGGGTCTCGCGGTAAGACTTCTTCGTTGCAGTTGGTCGCACATTAGGCTGCATTTCTCTTTAGGTTGATTTCAGCAATCGTAGTGATCTCAAATTGATCAAACCTAAAGCTGGGTCGCTGAAAAGGACTCAATACGACGGAATCTCGTTCCAGTGTAGTCTATCGCTTCACCACGTCTTCCTGCACGGAATCACACGCCCAATCGTGCTGGAATGCGTAATGCTGGTCGACGATTGGCTGGCTAGAGGAACGCCCAGGTCACGTGCTGTCAGATGCGCCCAGCCTGTTCCGGACAACAGCCTGGACCCTCGAGCCTAAGGGAAAGTGGAAACTCGTTTCAGTCGACGGCCAAGTAACTACGGTATGCACGCATTTGTCGTAAGCTATTTTCTTATTAGACAAGCCCTAACAAACGCGCCATGTGCGAGTACCAGTGCGTAACCAGCTGGCGTAACAATGGTCTCGTTCCCAGTCCCTCCCCCTCCGTTAATGGGACATGCCTTTGATCTTGTTGTGCACCGCTCCCACCGGGTGGGATAATTGGTAGTGACGTAGGTGCCGCGAAGTAGCAAGTGCACGCGCGAAGTAGCGATTCAGCGTTGCGCTAGCCTCGCGTTCGCCAGGCCCTTCTCCCTGCTCTCCCGTATAAACACGGGAGGGGAGAAGGGCCTGGTATCTGAAAAATCACGTGGTGCCCCCTTTTGGGGGTGCGGTCGGTATGACGCGTCGGACTGGTCGCGCAGCCTGCCGAAGTACGCCAAAAGTAACAGATCCGTGTTTTTGGGGAAAATAATGACGTGTATTCCAATCGTCGCACCCGACCGCACCCCCAAAAGGGGCACCACGTGATTTTCCAGATACCCCTCCCGTGGTTTATACGGGAGAGCAGGGAGAAGGGCCTGGCGAACGCGAGGCTAGCGTTGCGCGTCGATTTCTAGCTACATTACGGATCGCGAGAATCTCGCTCTATAGGGTATGCAAAGGGGCGCTTCAGAACGGTTTCGCCGGTATAGAGATTTGCGCTCGTGTGCGCTTATCTCGCACCGCACTCGCCACTACTGCCGGCGAAACCGTTCTGCAGCGCATACCCTATAGAGCGAGATTCTCGCGATCCATAATGTAGCTAGAAATCGACGCGCAACGCTGATATGCAGCGGAAGTGGGGATACGCCCAATCGCGTACACGGGCCACTTCCGGGCGAGCCGTACATGACGTCACCTTTGAGGAATAACAATACCACGTGATCCCTCGATGGTGATTAACCAACCCAACGTGAGACACGTGCCGGGGATGATCGCGTAAACTCCACGTAAAATCCGATATCGATGACATCCGAACATTGGCTCGACTCGATCGGCATAAAAGATTAAAATCTCTGCATTTTCGACAAAGAATCCAATGTTTCGAGCGTCGTAGAGGGTTTTTCTTATTAGGCGTCGTTTATTCTACTGGTTTTGAGATCTGTTTCACACACACACACTCAAACGATTATTTAGCCACTTTCTTCTATCTAGTATTTGCTATGTGGATTGGGAGAAATTGATTTGAAGGACTGGCGCAAACACACAGTGTACAAAGGCGGTTATTCGGATCGGCATCCTATTATCATTTGGCTATGGAAGGTGAGGAAGTCTGTACTGCTTCGGACGAAATCTGACTACTGTCTCAATTGCAGGCTGCAGCATCGTCTTCTTCAATTCATCACAGGCACATCTCGAGTTCCTATGAACGGATTTGCTGAACTTTACGGTTTGCAGAAGCGAAATCAATCTAGTAGAGGATACAGTGATATTTATTTATGTAGGAAGCAGCGGTCCGCAGAGATTTTGCGTCGAAAGGACCGGTACAGTATCGGCATTAGCTCGAGCTCACACATGGTAAGACTAGACTATAATAAATATTCACATTGGCCTGGGTTGGACAAGCAAGCCTCTAGTTTTAATGATCGACGTGGAACTGGAACGTCCGCTTTTAGTCTAGAGGACGAGGAAGTTATTGGTGCCCGTATGTCATATTATACGGACGGCTTTTTCAACCCGGATATACGGGCCATATGTATTTTATACGTGATAGCCGAAGTATACAAAACGACGAGATCTAGATGTATTAGAACTGAACTTTGCTGTAATTGCGTGGGCGTTTTGCTTAGTGCATGTAGTCTTTGCAGGTAGTCTTTGCAGATATACATTCAATATGATAATATGGAATATTTCAACGCGTTGTGGTTGTGAACATTGCGCTGATACAGCGGTATTAATAATTAAGAAAAATGTCCGCACCGTCTCTCGACTGCTAATTAAAACCCGCCAAAAGATGGGTGAGAAGAACACCAGGTACGGACGGGTGTCGAACCAGTATAATAGATCACCGGTATAATAGATCACTGCGTCATCGTGACGTAGAGGTACGTATGAATGACGTCACCATATGCCGCGGTCCCTCTCCGTCTTCGATTCGGTCTCGAGAAATTTCGTTCGTGAAGACGATTCTCGAGCCTAAATAGATTCAGCGAGTACGCTCTCACGCTGATCTTTTATGCCGGTGATCTTTTTTACCGCCGGCATAACAGATCACCGGTATAAAAGACCAGTGCAGTGCATGCCTTTCTGAGACAGCGACAACAAATTCATTATGGTTTGGACACACTATGCGCATGATCACTTATGCAGCCGGCAGAAAAGATCGCCAGATCTTAGTGCATGTTCTTCTAACGTATAGAAAACTAACTGTCTTGGGACAATTTTAGAATTGTCGAGACAATTTTGAAAATTGGTTTGGGACAATTTAGAATTGTTTTGAGATCCTTTTTAAAATTGTCTTGAAACAATTTTAGAATTAGTGACAAGTGTATGCGCTTCTAAAACAATAGGATTTAACAAGATTCTACTGTATTCCTTTCAAAATAAAAGAGCAGAAACAGCAATAATGATTGCGACAATGCTTGCTGGAATACTCACATCGGTAGTCAATTCTGCTGCAATGCCTTGTGATAAAAATTCATCAGTGCATGTTGTAATCGTTACTGTATTCTGTAGTGCGTTATTCCTGCATGAAATGTAGCGTTGATAAAATTAAATGCTAGGAGAGCTAGTTCTACTTCCGTGAGGCTGCATCGCCCTAATTGCGAATGCTTCCTACTCCTACTGCAGAATAACTTTTGGAAACAGTGCCGCGATCCATTTCTACATAAAAAAATTTCACGCATTTGAGAATGTTTCTTGGCAAATTTTAGTTAATTCTGCCTTGCACTTTAATTAACCAACCATAATAACAATCGTTGCAATGATCGGTGAAGTATGGCGTTTACTACCGATAGATGTAACTATAAAAACTTGAATTTTCGCATATCAACAGACGAAACAACGGCTTGATTGCAGCAGCAATCATTGCCTCGAATTATTGTTGTGATTGATGATGTTGTGCTAGTTTACACTAATGTGGCAACATATTGCTATGCAGTCACCTTTAATTAAAAAATTAATTAAATAACAGAATGGCATCTATCGGTTATGGAGTTCTTTTCTGCCGGCTGCATAAGTGATCATGCGCATAGTGTGTCCAAACCATAATGAATTTGTTGTCGCTGTCTCAGAAAGGCATGCACTGCACTGGTCTTTTATACCGGTGATCTGTTATGCCAGCGGTAAAAAAGATCACCGGCATAAAAGATCAGCGTGAGAGCGTACTCGCTGAATCTATTTAGGCTCGAGAATCGTCTTCACGAACGAAATTTCTCGAGACCGAATCGAAGACGGAGAGGGACCGCGGCATATGGTGACGTCATTCATACGTACCTCTACGTCACGATGACGCAGTGATCTATTATACCGGTGATCTATTATACTGGTTCGACAACGGGCGATCCTTTTGGTCATCTTCGTCTTCGTCGTCAGTAACTGTTAGAGACGCCGCTAGTGTCCTGCTCACGCTTTTCAGTACCTGCTTCTGAAGCTAAAAAGAAAAACGTCTCGCTAGAAAACGATAGCGGAAACCCTCACACACCAAGAAGATCAAACTTCAGACAGCTACGTGGCAATTCCGCCAAAGCTGCATAAGCTTCATTGGCGATACATAAGAGCGGATTGTGAGCGCCACTTCCCACAGAGTTCTCACGACACTATCAATAAAATCCTGCGCAAAAGCATAACGTAATCGCGAAAAGGACGCAATTTACTGGCTTTCCTACATCGTCTTCACAGAGCTCAAAGGTTACCTTCAAGAGCGAGCACGCCTGCTTCAAGAGCAAAGGACGTCGGTCTTTCAGTACTTTGCTAGCAAGAGATGACCACGCCGTCGGCAAGTCAATCACGTCGGCAAGACAAAGAAACTTAAGAGCTTCTATAGCAAGTGCAGCCGGTTCGCAAGGTGCAAGAGGATCGCGAAGCGCGGCATTCAATATACGAGAAAGGAGACCGACTAAATCAGCACCATGCTGACTTGCTCTATTGGTAAAGAAACATCACACGTGCTCAAAGCAACGTGCACGACATGACTTACCTCAGTCGGCACACATCTAAAATGCAAGCCGCTTGAGACAACTTCAGTTCGTAGTTTCGTGAACGTTCGATGGGACCGCCGTCACTAAAGCCAATAGGACAGGCGAAGAGAACTTGGAGAAGGTAAGGAAAAATTCGGTCCTACAGTTTACAGTGTAAACACTTACGACAGGAGATCTGTTTGCAAGGCTGTTTACCTGCTTTTGCCACAAAACGCCGATCAGTCGAATAGACAGAGGCTGAAGACGTTTATTCTCCGCGAGTTTCTGAAGACTCCTCAACACTGGTTGAACAGCAAGCCGGTGAGTTGCCAGATCAGGTATTGAATACATAATGTGTAGTTTCACTTCGGGAATCGATTCGAGGTTCAGCTGGTAAAGGAAGAGATGAAGAAGCGACACTAACTGCACAAAAAAATTGATAATAACCCGTAAACTTCAAACGGATAATAAATTAGCCTGAGCTGGGTCTGAAAGAGCGACTGCCTTGAGAAATTGTAGCACTTTTGGTCGAGCTTCGTCCAGAGGAGAGGAAAACAGCGCGGCTCCAATAAGTACAAAGTAGACGGGAACAGGCTTCTGCCGGTAAGCTGGCATCATTTCCATCAACTTCGATAACCACTCCACCGTGCTGATACGACTATAGTGCAAATAGTGTAAAAGCGTCGAAAACCATCCCTTTCATCATGCCCTTAGCCTCTTACTTCGTCAGCAGGCCGTGTAGTGTTCGGCAGCAAACGTCCAGAACAGGTAAAAGAGAGCCCACCTTTGTGTCACAGTGTTCAAAGTCTCTTTCGGCCGTTTTCGCGAAGTCTCCTTCCTGTCGTTTATCGTCTGCTGTATGCGATATCGCCTCTACGGTGGAAAGAAGTTCCGTTGCCAATGAACATTTGAACAACGCATTTGATTCGCCAAGAATTGTCTCGCTGGTCTTTGGACTCACGACGACGATAGACAGAAGTGGGTAGACAAGCAAAGACAACAAGCGAAGGCAAACGCTTTGGCTGTGATCAACAAATGCACTAATCACGCGCTGACCTTCAATTACAAGTCAATATACCATTTCAAGTCAAGCTGTGCAACTCACCTGTTTGTAGTAATGCTATCTGCTCGCTTTCAGGCGCTCCAAGCAGGTAAGCTAAGACAAAAAGGGTTGTGCGCAAATCTATATTCTTTATAAATAGGACTTTGAATTAAAGGAGTGACTCTTTACAGCCAGTCTAATACTTCGTCTGGGGTATCTTAAGAGCTTACCTCAGGAAGCCAACCAACAGGGGCGTCCACTTCGATTTTTGACGTTTCTCTTAGCATTGTCGATGCAGACTTTTTGAGAAGCAATCCTAACATCTTTTCGAATTCGAAAAATTCTTATCTCAGTGTAGACGCCGACCTCGCTCAAGACATGGCTGGAAATGGGATGGTCGGGATCGTGTCGCCTGCTCTAAGGTTTCTGACTTTTTCAACGACACAACTATGCCCAAACTTGTTAGCGCCGTCTTTGATCTCGACAACGGAATACTCGATCTCACCTTTAGTTAAACGATTAGCGCTTCTTCAGTCGATCCCTCGGAATTATTCGTTCAAGACAAAATCAGTGACTTCGTCGCGAGAATCGACTTGAAAGACAGCACGTTTGTGTCCAAAGATTCGACAATCATTCGTCTCAATATTGCCAAAGATCGGTTAAATGCTATAAAAGTGGCTAGAACTCTGGCTCTTTCTGCCAATACGACATTCGTCGCCGTTTCGAACAACGCAGCAGAAGATCTCGTAGGCCTATTTACGTCAGATCGTGATGACGCCGTGGAAGTGACGAAATTCGTTCCGGACACGACAAGACCGACACTTGTTGGCTTTTCGGTCAACATGAACGGAGCAAACGTGACTCTGACTTTCAGCGAAGCTGTTGATTCGTCAACGTTTAACATTTCTCATCTGCACTTTCAGAATAATGCCACAGCTACCGAGGACCTCTTTCTTTTGACTGAATTTGCAAGAGTGACTGGAGATGGCGCAGAACTGACATTTGTTTTTACTGCAACCGACTTGAACAGACTGAATGCGTTGCCTTACTGCACCGGTGTCAATGACTGCTACCTGGTCTACACGACTGATCTTGTCAGCGACATGGTCGCACTTCCACTGAATCCTCTAGTGAATGCTACGGCAGTGAAGGTGACTGACTTCGTCGTTGACCGGCTGGCACCGACTCTCGTCTCTTTCGAGGTGTTGAACTTCAACGACGGAACCTTTACGCTGATTTTCCGAAACAGTTCGAGTGTCGACTTTAGATCCATCAGCTGTCCAAATCAAAGGATGGTACAACGATGATATTGACCGCGATATTGTGAACCTCACCGCCGGCGCTATGACAAGCGCCGATGGAACGAGAGTCGTCGTCACTTTCTCCGCTGCCGACCTCAATAGCATCAAAAGAAATGTTCGACTGTGCAGCTCTCCAGGACTTTGCTACATACGATTTTCTTCAGATTTCGTTGAAGATATGGCTGGCAACGACGTTGCCGTGCTTGCTGATGACGTAGCGAACCGATTGTATTCGTCGCCGACGAGTATCGTTGAGGATACGACGGGAACTAAAGTGCAGTCGTTTGACTTGAATTTGGAAACAGGCGAATTGACCGTGACGCTAAATGAGTTTGCTCTCGAAGTCAGCTTTGATCCATCTGCGATAACTCTACAAAGTGCTTTTAATTCAACAACGTCTTATACTTTGACAACTGGAATTGGAAACGTGAACACGGGAAACAACCCCTCCTTCGTTATTCAACTGAACGCAGCGGATCTCAACGGAATAAAATCTATTTACGCATTGGCAGCGGACGAGAACTCTACGTATTTGACGGCAACGGCAAGTCTAGCTCGAGATACCGTTTTCGTTCCTCCTGGTGGCAACAGAGCCGTTCCGCTTCTAAACGGAATAAGTGCGCTGCAAGTTCGAAATTACGTGAAAGACGAAACGGATCCCACTGCTATTGACTTTGTCAGCTTAGATTTGGGTCAAGGAACAGCGGAAATTAAGTTCAGTGAACCGGTGGACTCGAACTCTATTGATTTCGGCTGGATTACTTTGCAAGCTAGCAGTTCTGGCGGCGAAGCTTCTAACCTCACCGAAAAGACTCCGATCCAACGATTCTTGTAATTCAAATAAACAATGCCGATTTGCAAGATATCAAGCTCAATTCGGCTTTGGCTGCCAGAAAAGAAAACACTTTCCTGAAGATTTATAGCGAAAGTGTAAAAGACAGTGCCGGGAACCCCGTTTCAGCTTTTGGACCCGGTCAAGTGACGACTTACAGAGAAGACAATCTAGCGCCCGCTCTCTCGGCCTTTACTCTTGACATGCAAAACCGAATCTTGACTCTGACTTTTGACGACGTCGTCTTACCTGATCAATTCGAAGTAACGTACATAACGATCCAGGGCAACGCTGCTGGAACAGGCAATTCTTTCTCTTTAACTGGAGGCCGTACCAACAGTCCCATCGGTTTCGAAATTGCCGTTAACATCACAGAGGACGACTTGAAGGAAATCAATAGATTCCCCGACGTGGCAACTAGCAGGGCGAACACTTTCATCACGATGAGAGCCAGTACTATAACGGACGTCAGCAGTCTCGGAAGCGTTGCCGTTCTCAATCCGAATGGGCGACAAGCATCTGAATTCCTCCCCGCGTTTTTTATTTCATTTTATTTTATTAAATTTTCTATACGTGCAATTAATTTTCTTCTTTAGCTTTTCTACACAGTCAGAGGATCTGCACTTAACATCAAATCTTCTGATTCCAGCCAGTGAGAACAAGCCATGCAATTGAGTGGAGTCCAGGGAAGGAGAGTTCGTCATTGTTATTTTTTTTGGATCGTTGAGGAGAGGAGAAGGACGGAGAGATCAAGATAGGGGTACCAATAATCACGTGACAAAAGACGGCCAATTGGTCATAAAAGTTTGGAAAGACACGGAGGGAGCAGTGCGACTCCACGACGATATATTGCGCAATCATAATAGACACGTTCTTGTGTCTGCGCAGGCAGAGCAATTAATATATAGTTTAGCGCACATGGACTTTGCGCGTTTTCATAAAAAGACGAATAACTTATAAGGAAGCGAAACGTGCCCATTAGGATGTGGCAAGAGCGAGCCGTCAGTCGTCGTGGTCCATTGGACGGGCGAAAGTGCACAGGAAGTCCATATGAAAAACGTTACAACCAGGGAAGAAAACCGTTCCAATCGGTCGCAAAACCGATCGGAAGTGTTCACTTGGGTCTGCAAAAACTCAAAATCACACAATGCAGTGTAGGGAAGTAGACAAACCTCATCGCGATGGTTCCGCTGCCTTCCGTAGAAGGATTCGCTGCGAAAAGTCGCCACGAAGAAAAATCTATAATATATAATCACGTGATATAATCACTGTCGTCAAAAACCGATTGAAATAGCCAAAGATGTGTACAAAAACATCCCATTGAATGATTACCAAGCTGCTACACTAATTTCTAGTATAAAAAAAGATGAGGTCCCACAATGGGGTACATAGCGGAAGTGAGCCATGGTTAGGAAACAGTCTAAAACCAAGTTTACAAAGCGATGCGGCGATTATAAAGCGACTTATGACATAAATATGTAGCTGATAAACTGATAACTACCTTTAGAAAAAGTGAGGCCCCTCGTTCGGACACGCAGTCGAAAATCGTTTTTAGAAAGCAAAAGCGGTGTCGCAACCATTTAGTCAAATAAGTAATAAGCTTTTACACCGATTTCTACAAATAAAGAAGGTGAGGTCTCATTGGGTACACAGCGGAAGTGAGCCACCGTGAGAAAACAGTCGAAAACATACTGTAAACAGCAAAAGCAGCTATCAGAAGGCGGTTGTAAACACCGTTTTTGCTTCTCTAAAAACGACTTTCGAGTGCGTGTCTGAACGAGGGGCCTCACTTTTTCTAACAGTAATTATCA
Organism: Oscarella lobularis; assembly: GCF_947507565.1. NCBI lineage: Eukaryota > Metazoa > Porifera > Homoscleromorpha > Homosclerophorida > Oscarellidae > Oscarella > Oscarella lobularis. The sequence goes on along the minus strand of NC_089190.1, from coordinate 569,053 downwards.
GTTTATCATCTACGTATTTATGTCATCATACGTCGCTTTATAATCACCGCTTCGGTTTGTAAACTTGGTTTTAGACTGTTTTCCTAATCATGGCTCACTTCCGCTATGTACCCCATTGTGGGACCTCGCTTTTTTTAGACTAGAAATCAGTGTAGAAGCTCAGTAATCATTCAATGGGATGTTTTTGTACACAGATTTAGCTATTTCAATCGGTTTTTGATATGAGCAATTATGTAATCACGTGATTATATATCGATTGTTCGCACCAGCGTGCGTTAGAAGCGTATTTCTGTCTTTTCGCAGCGATTCCTGCAACGGAACTCAGCGGAACCGTCGCGACGAGGTTTGTCTACTTCTCTTCATTGCTTTGTGTGATTTTCTGTTTCTTGCGCAGAGCAGCCAAAGTCATAGTCTCGCGTAGCCAGACCTCTCTCTAGTGGTGGTTAATATCACCACTGGAGAGGGTCTGGGGAACTTCTTTGATCTTGTGTGCCGCGCGTAGGAGTGACATGATGTCATCCAGATCGGGTGACAATCCAATAAGTAGCGGTTCCAATGCTGGCTAAAATGGCAGCTGGCGAATCGTTGCGTGCAGATCAAACGAGCCCTACCCATTGCTAACCCGCTGCGTCTTTCAGTGGCAAGCGAACGAATGGCGTCACTCTACAGTACAGTGTAATCTGGTGTGATCGCTTATTGGATTGTCACAAAACCTGGGTGACATATGGTGACGTCAAGGAGTTACCGTATATGGTCAACATTCCATATATGGTCCCCCCGGAATCCGGGGGAAGCGGCACACAAGAAGATCAAAGAAGTTCCCCAGACCCTTTCCCCTTGGTGAGAGTTAATATCACCAAGGGGGAAGGGTCTGGCTACGCGAGACTACCAAAGTGACACTTCCGATCGGTTTTGCGACCGATCGGAAAGTCTTTCTGCGCTGGATGCAACGGGAAGAGATGCAGGTGAATTTTCTCTATTTTTGTAGTTCTTCTCGCGTCGATCGATGGAGTCCGTCGTACCCGTAATCGTTTCCGTTTGTTTGTGGCTCGTTTGCGCCATCTTAGGTTTTTCTAACGAGTTTTTCCCTTTAATACGTACGTCTGGGAGGCGATCGAAGTAAAGCGAGGCTCGCTTGAAGAGCGTAGAACGAGATAGAAGAAGTTATATATTTAAATAATTTTTCTTTGATTAGGAATTTCTTCATCCATGGATCTTCAGATAAGTCATGATAAATCATGAAATGTTTTCAGCTTTTTCTCTCTATTTTTTCCTTAAGGACAGCGACGAAATAAGAAGACAATGGATGACGTCAAATTTTTGCTGTGTGCGGACTGAAGAAGCTCGACCTTCCAAAGGAGACAGAAACGCAAGGAAAAGTTAGAAAATAATTGCATTCCTTTTAGTCAGGTAAGAGATGTAGTTCTTGTTATAATCTAATTAATTTATTTTCTGGTCTGCTACACTGTAGACTCAAAGGCAATGAAGAAAGTAATCACTGACCGTTGTATGTGTGTATTGATTAATTATTTTTTGGCAGGCATGGGTGCAATCTACATTTTTTTGTCATGGCAGCTTCAAGTTCGTCTCAAGCTCCTACGCAAACTCTCATCGCCGCCGAACGCGTCGCATGCGCGAAGCCCTCTTTCGCGTGATCATGCGACAGGAGATGGCGTGTTTCCAGACGAACGATATCGGGCAGCTGGCCACGCAATTGGCTGAGTGAGAGCACGTTTTTTTTTCACCCCCGAGAATTCGCTTAATTTTTCCTTTTTTAGTGATCTCGACAAAGTTAGTCGAGGCAATGGAGATAAGATTGGTTCGTTTGTCATGTGGGTGACCGTGTTTCTGGGCGGACTTATTATTGGTTTTATTGCTGAATGGCGTCTCTCTCTTTTCATCTTGGGATTAACTCCCATACTTGCAATTTTGGGAGTGATTGAAGCGAAAGAGATTGAAAAACACTTTTGAATTTATATTGAACGGGTCTCTTTTTCAGCTTATCACCTCTTTCACGAATAAAGAACAGGACGCCTACGCCACAGCGGGAAGCGTAGCCGAAGAGGTCATTTCTTGCATTCGAACTGTCGTCGCGTTTAGCGGCGAGGAGAAGGAAATGAGCAGGTCAAATAATTGATGCAGGGGAGAAACGCTGTTCCTATTACGCGTACTATTATTTTAGATACCAAACCGAAATTGAAAAGGCTCGTCGTCTGGGAAACAAGAAAGCGCTGAGTCGTGGCCTGGCCGTCTTTTCATTATACATTATCGTTTTTGCGGCATTTGGATTCGCGTTTTGGTATGTCAGCCAAAAGAGAAATGAGGATGTTGTTGTTGTTGAAGGTTCGCCGGATTTCTTGTATATGAAGAATTGACCACGGGTGGCAACGTCTTGACAGTGAGACCCAAAGCGGAATATCTGTCGCGTTTCTTCATGTAGTCTTCTGACCAGGCGATATTTGCGATGTCATTTGGAGCCTTTTCTCTCGGCTACGCCGGTCCCAACTGGGAGGCAGTGAGTACGGCGCGAGCGGCTGCTGTTCGAGTGTTTGAAATCGAGGACAGTGTAGGATGGCCAAGTGTAAATTGATAGGCTCTTTTCTCTCCTCGCGTAGCAATCGTTGATTGATCCTATGTCTGACGAAGGCGATAAGCCGAGCGAGGAGACGGTGAAGGGCAACGTCGAATTTCGAAACGTTGACTTTTCTTATCCTTCTAGACCAGACGTTGAGGCGAGACAAATGGGGAAAGGGAGAGGAGAGTCCGTTTGATATAATTCCTAGGTGCTTCACGGTATCGACTTGAAAATCACCAGTGGACGTACCATGGCTCTTGTGGGTCCGAGCGGATGCGGAAAAGTACAACCGTTCAGCTCATTCAAAGATTCTTCGATCCCGCAAGCGGCACGGTAAGATGTGAGGATTGGAAGGGGCAGTCGACTAAAATCCTGACTTTTTCCTCGCGTGAAGGTCCTACTTGACGGTCACGACGTTCATCGATTGAATGTCCGTTGGCTGAGGCAGCACATAGGCGTTGTGAGTCAAGAGCCCGTTCTGTTTGCGACAACGATTGCCGAGAATATACGCTACGGTCGCGAAGGGGTCACCGACGGACAAAATTCGCGTCGCAGCCATCGCGGCGAATGCTCACGACTTTATAACAAAATTGCCTGAAGTGAGTCCCCCCATGCACGCGGCGGCGCACGAATTTCCTCTACAGTGCGCCGTTTTCTAGCAATACAATACGTTGGTTGGGGAGAGTGGAGCCCACTTGTCCGGCGGGCAAAAACAGCGCGTTGCCATTGCACGAGCCTTGGTGCGAAATCCCAAGATACTTCTCCTGGACGAAGCCACGTCGGCGTTGGACACTCAGAGCGAGAAGTCGGTTCAGGACGCTCTTGATAAGGTATAATAAGTCAACGCTCGACCGGGTTTTCACCCCGGGACTTGGGCTATGTTTTAGGCTAGAGAAGGTCGAACTACTGTCGTCATTGCTCATCGACTGTCCACTGTGAAGAACGCTGACTGTATCACGGCAATCGTTTCGGGGCGAATTGTGGAGCAAGGAAGTCACGACGAATTGATGAAACGAGGGGACGTCTATCACGATCTAGTCATGAATCAGGTTAGACCATCTAGCCTAAGTTATGGTCACTTCGTAGATTGATTCTTAGAGTGTTGTCGGTGGCGGGCCTGACGAGACTGAAACTAAGAAAGGCAAGTCCGGTTGCTTAGTTATTTTAGACACTACATCATTTTTTTGTAGAGATTTAAAATGTGACTCGTCAACACTCTGTACAGCGTCAAGTATCAAAAAAGTCAGCGAGTCGCCAAGACTCAAAAGCTGTAAGAATCAAAGGCAAAAGTCTACTCTATTCTTTGAGTGGAACTACCCCTTTTGCAGGAGGGTACTTCAGATAAGAAAGAGACGAAAGAGGAAGAGGATACCGAAAACGTGGAGGATACTCCGCCACCGTCGCTAGTCCGTATCGCCAGACTGAGCTCGCCGGAATGGTTTCACCTTCTAATGGGAACGATCGGCGCAGTGGGCGCCAGAGCCGTGATGCCCGCATTTGCCGTCATCTTCGCCCGAATGATGAGAGTGAGCGCGAAATCGTTCGATACGATCAAGATTTCAATTGACCTTCTATTTCTATAGGTGTTCAGTGAAGACTGCGAAGAGATGCAACGTCAAGTCGTCATTTGGGCGCCCGTCTTCATCTACATTGGCGTCGGCTCGGGGATATTCGAATTTTGCAAGACCTTCTTCTACGGGCATGCCGGCGAAGCGTTGACGACGCGTCTACGAGGTCTCATGTTCCGCGCGACGCTGCGTCAAGAGATCGCCTACTTCGACGATCGGCATCACTCGACGGGCGTTCTCACGACCCGACTCGCTCGCGACGCCGCCGAAGTCAAAGCCGTAAGCATCGAAAAGAGCAACTGTAAGGAATTGAAAAGAGGTGAGTTTTTTTCAGGGCTTTGGGACGCGCATTGGTACGATCGTTCAAATGATTGCCACTCTTCTTGCCGGTGTCACCATCGCTTTCGTCTACAATTGGCAAATGACGCTTGCCACACTTGCCGTCATACCGTTTCTCGTCATAGACGAAAGCACTTGCCGGTCACGCGCACTCGAACGCCGCTCAGATGGAGAACGCCGGTCAAGTGGTCGTCGAAAGTATCGACAACATTCAAACGGTTGCGCAGCTGACGAGGGAAGACGTCTTCATTCGAAAGTATCACGAATGCCTCGAGCCGCCCTACAAATCAGCAATTCGCAAGGCGCACGTTCAAGGCCTCACTTTTGCTTTTTCCCAGGGCTTTCTGTTTTTTTTCCTACGCTGCAGCATTTCGTTTCGGCGCGTGGCAAGTTGCTCACCAAGGTTACGATTACGAGGCCGTCTTTATGTAAGAGATGATATATCAGTGTGTGATGGTAGTTTACCTGTACGTTCTCTAGCTTAGTGTTTTTGGCGCAATTATCTTTGGAGCCTTTTCCATGATGGGAGAGGCGATGTCTTTGGCGCCCGATTATTCCAAGTCGCGCGTGGCGACGAAGCGAGTTTTTCGAACGATTGACCTGGTGCCGTCAATCGACAGTTCATCGTGCCAAGGAGAAAAGCGGGTATATTATATATGCAATTCAATCAGAAAGCGGTGACCGTTGATTAAAATTTTTGTAGGACGACTTCAGCGGTGATATTGATATTAGCTTCGAAAACGTCAAATTTTGTTATCCAACTCGACCGGACGCGCCTGTTTTAGAAGATTTGACTTTGACGGTGAAACCAGGAGAAACGGTGGCCTTAGTTGGAGCGAGCGGTTGCGGAAAAAGCACGTGTGTTCAACTTCTAGAGAGATTCTACGATCCAAAGGAAGGAGCTGTGGTATGCTAAATCTTCTCTATGTTATGAAGTCTATATATACCATGGTCTTCAGTTTGCTGATGGTAAGGACATTCGTGAATGGAATTTGAAGCATTTTCGTCATCATTTGGGTCTCGTCAGTCAAGAACCCACTCTTCGACTGTAGCATTCGAGACAATATCACGTACGGAGACAATTTTCGCGACGTTTTGTCTGAGGAGATCGAGACGGCGGCAAAAAATGCAAACATTCATAAATTTATCGAAAGCCTTCCAAAAGTCAGAAACCCTCAGCGTACTTTGCCATGGTCACTTCATATTTTTCTAGGGATACGATACAGGAGCAGGCGACAAGGGTACGCAACTATCTGGCGGTCAGAAACAGAGAATAGCCATTGCACGAGCTCTCGTGAGAAATCCGAGGGTTCTTTTACTCGACGAGGCGACGTCGGCTCTCGACACAGAAAGCGAAAAGGTTATCTTGAAACGCGTTTCTCTTATTGAATATTAAATTTTCCGGGATTTTCTCTTTTGCAGATCGTTCAAGAGGCGTTGGATCGGGCGCGTGAAGGCCGCACGAGCAGTGATTGCTCATCGCTTGTCGACGATTCAAGGAGCAAATAAAATCGTCGTGATAGAAAATGGCCGCATCGTCGAACGGGGAACGCACGCCGATCTGATGCAGAAGAAGGGCGCCTATTACAAACTCAATGTTTGTCCTTATCGTTTTGTTTGTACGTCACCTGGACTGCCGGGTGCAATGCTGTAATTCATACCATAAATATAAATATTAAACCCAGAAGTAACCCGGAAGTAGCCCAAAAAGAAAACTAACGTCCTCCCGGCGTCTTCAGGTGAAGGGCCCTTCACCCAGGCCCTCTTTCGGGGAGACAGTGACCCATCTGTCCCGGGGGTGCCTTTATATACCAAGGCACAGGTGGACCGCGATTGTAACCCACCGCGTCTTGCCCAAGTGGGGTGGCAGTTTATCACTCATGCCACTGGAGTAGGGGATTGAATCCCCTGCGTTTTCGCCGCGTTCAACCTCTCTGGCTCGAGTTGGGCCGGTTTTATTTAGTCACCTCGGGGCCCGGAGGTGAATGGCGACATCGGAAAGCTCTTCATCTGCCTCGTCAGTATGTCCCATTTCTTTACGAGAAAACTGCAACAGAAAAAAAAACCAAACGCCTTTTCTTTAGGATGAAGTACTTTGAGTCAATTGAGTGTCCAACTGGAATACGAGCTGCAATGGATGGCACGTGACGTCATGAGGACCGCATCAACGAGGATGAATGTCAACTTTTGACCGCTGTCCGGATCCGTTCCACGAACAACACCGACAACCGTGCCCTTAGGGCTGTTCTCCAGAACGTCGTTTCCTTTCAGGGACGGCACTAGGAACTTCGTTGACGTCTTTCACGTAGACTGTCAATTTTCTTTCAACGAACAGAGACCCGGAATCGGTTGACCGAACGACAATAGTGTACTGAGATTGACGCTTGTAGTCTAAATTGGCGTTGGGTGACGTCATGAGATTCGCTCCCTGGATGACAAAGCCCATGTCGTCCGTAACTCGACCACCGTAGTGAACTTCTCCCAGCATGTAACGGACTGTGCTCCACGAGACCCTGCTCGGCAAATAGTTGTATGTTTCTAATGAGTCAAGCTTTGACGTATTCGCCCGCTTCGATTCGTTTCAAGTTCTCTACCTGACGTCTCTCCGCGACATCTTCTTCGTCGTCGTCCGTCGAGCTCTCGCTCAAGTACAAGTCGTCCATTCAAGATCTCGAAAAACTCTCGGCAATGCGACTGAGAATCGTGAAATGAAAGAAAAAATGTTCAAAAATTGTTGTCTCGATAGGGATAGGCGATTGCAGCAGGGAAGCACTCGTGCATTCCGGTCGAATCCCACGTGCACTCAGCAAAACGTGTCTCAATTGACCGACGCTCAACAGCGGCCAAGTCGGACGGCAGGACTGAGGCAGCACACCGATCTCAGTGCAACGAATCCAACGTTTACGGTGGATGACATGGCTCAACACGGTCCCGCCTCTTCGCAGGCTTCCGCCGCCGCCGCCGCCGGATTGAAGACGTTCGTCGTGCCGGTGAGGGACAGACGGATGGGCGGAAAAGTGTCGAAGCGACGGGGCAAGGTAGGTAGTGCCGCGAAAAGATAGCTTCTTGCTTCTCTCGGAAATCCTACAAAATAGATTAAGCGATTTTTCCCCCTCCCTGTGTGCTTATTGTCGTTTCGTTGTTGATAGATAGTAAGACAGTAAAACTTGACACAGTTGAACATTTTTGCACGCACTTAGTCTATAGTTTCTCTTTAGACAACTATAGAAATAAAGTTCGTTAGGAGAATAATATTCGATTTTAGCGCTCATATAATAAGAAAACGCGAGCGGGAACCCAACCCACCAAGAAGAGCAGAGGAAGGTACTATTGGACACGCGGAACTCCAGCGGAAAGGAACAATTGAGCATTTCCATTCGCTGGATAGACAGAGAGTACCAGGTTCACGAAGACTTTATTGGCTTTATGCAAGTTGATATAACAGACGCTAAGACATTATCCAAAGCAATAAAGGATGTTCTTGTACGGTGCGCTCTTCCTTTGCCGCTGTGTCGTGGGGTAGCCTTTGATGGAGCTGCGAACATGAGTGAAAGGCTTAATGGTGTTGCTGCTGTTTTTCAACGAGACAATCCTCGTGCCTTGTATGTTCACTGTATGGCTCATTCTTTAAATTTGTGCCTGCAAGATGTTGGAAAAGAATGCCGATGTGTTAGAGATTCACTGCAATTAGTTTCAGATTTGGCCACGCATATTCGAGCGTCTCCAAAGAGACTAGCAGCTTTTTCGAAGATCAAAGACGAAATGGCGCCAGGTACAAGTTCACTTAAACCGCTTTGTCCAACCAGATGGACAGTGCGCACAAAGGCAATTCAAGCTGTTCTGCAGAATTACGACGTAATTGGTAGAAGCTTAGAAGAAAATGCTGATATGCCTAGAAGCATTACAAGCAGCAACGCTTCTAGTCTTTTAGTTTTCATGGGCAAATTCTTTGTTTTCTTTGGACTCAAACTTTCTGAGCTAATATTTGGCCGCACTGAAGAGCTATCTGTTTTGCTACAGAAAAAGAAAACTAACATTTCAGACTCTCTAGATGGAGTAAATGCAACCAAGATGTATCTTCAGCGACGTCGCTCAGACGAATATTTTGAAACCTTTTACCGTGATGTTATTACTGAATGTGAAAGTCTTACGGAACCTCCTTGTTTGCCAAGGCAGAGACAGCGACCACGCAGGTACGACAGTGGAAGTGACTCTTATGTACCACCGGACCCAAAAACGTTTTATCGTCAGGCGTACTTCGAAGTTTTGGATTTGCTCATTAACGAGTTGGAGCGAAGGTTTGAGCAGCCTTCTTTCAAACTTCTTGCCGAGATTGAGAACACCCTAGTGTCTTCCTGCGCAGAATCGCAGCAATCTCCGCGCCTTTCGCCCGCTCTAAGAGAAACGTACAGAGAAGAAATCGATTTCGACCGCTTGCTTGTTCAACTTTCAACAATGCCAGACTTCGTTCGAACAGCTTTGGCGCAAACAAGGCAAAAACGATCTGAAATTTCAGATAACATAACTATAAGCTGGATATCTTCGATGTTTGATAAGTGCTCATTTGCTAAAATAATGCTCTCGGAAGTTGACAAGCTACTAAGAATATTTCTAACTGCACCAGTGAGTACTGCTACAGCTGAAAGATCTTTTTCTTCTTTGCGTCGTCTCAAAACTTACCTTAGAACAACTATGACTCAAAAAAGACTTAATAATGCAGCTATTTTACACATCCATAAGCACGTAACAGACACTGTAGATTTAGCTCAAGTTGCCAAAGATTTTTGCGAAAGGAATGAAAGGAGAAGGGAGTTTTTCGGCAATTTTTAAAGATAAAAATTATTTAAGTGAGCACGTATATCTCTCAATATATATACAGTAGGAGTAAATTTACCTGTTTTTCTCTAAGGAGCGTATTTTACAATCTGACATCTAATTTATAGGAGGCTTTATCCAACATAGCGCTGAAATGCCGAAAACGCCGGAAATGCAGTCTTGAGTGGGCGTGGTCAAAAAAATTTTTGCGCGCCGTTTAGCCCCCTCAACAAAAAATTCGTTCCGCCGCCGTTGGTTGAAAGAGAGTAAATATCCTAAAGCCCTAGAGGTAAATGGATATGAAGTGATTCGTTAACTTACAAGCAGTGCGTAAACACGTACCTTTTGTATAATGGGTTCGCGAGAATAAGATTTGGCAAACTTAAGTTGATAAACGAAGGTGTAGCGAAAGCAAGTTTTAATAGAGCGAAACATTTCAGTCAAATTTAACCCGAAACCAAGTGATCTAGTCATGGACAGTTTGAAGCTAATTTACCAGTTAGTGAAGGAACGACCCGGTGATTGTAGCAAAAATCTCGGATGATCTGTGACTAGCAGTGAAATGCTAATCGAACTTGGAAATAGCTGGTTTTCTGCGAAATCTATATAAGTAGAGCATCATACATTATTCTTACATTGTAAAGCACAAGATGGTGTTGGAGGCACTAAGCCGGCCACCTCAACTAAACTCTGAATGTGGAAGAATTTAAGTATGGTAGACAGACAAATAAATGTTTCATCGACTATGAATAGGACAAGATTTTCTTTTCTAAAAGCCCTTTTCATTTGGGGTTGGCAGGACTTAAACCTGCATTAACTGGGCCTAAACCAGCCGTGTTCACCGTTTACACCACACTCCCTTATGGGGTAGAGTACAGTTGTACCCCCCTTTTAGCTAAACATAATGTATGCCCATTGTTGTGATGCGAAGCCACCTACTTCGCCTCCTGATATAAATAGGGTTGTAAACACTAACATAATTAAGGCATAATTAAAGACTAGACCAGATTGAAGATTACTAATTTTTTGGCTAACACCTATAATTAATTTAGATATCCCCCTAGGTCCAATTATTTCAAGTAAGCCTTTATCTATTACACGATAAGAAATTAAATGCCCGAATTTTCATGCTTTTGCAACCAAGAAATGATTAATTATATAATTAAATTGTCAGGCTGAATTTAAAAAAGTGTATATTGCAGGATTAAACAAGTTCACCACCGTTTGTGGTTTTATTTTAGGAAGGAACATTTTAAAGCCGCCTAATGTATTATAGCCTAAAAAGGCTAAAGTAGCTCCTAATAAACTTAAAACAACAGGAACAAGTTTTATTGAACTTGGTTTATAGGAGGTAATACTGTTCCTACCACAACATCTCTGGCTATATACCCCACAAAAATGCTTCCTAAAGCTAATAAAAATAGGGGAAGTGTAATATTTCAAGAAGATTCATGAACATTCATTAAAACTTCTTTTTTAGAGTTAGTATTAGAAATAAAAGTTAAATATATTAATCTTATTGAATAAAATGCAGTTAATAAAGCTGAAAAGGCCCCCAATCAGTAAGCAAAACCAGATAATATTTATCATAAACTAGCTCTAAAATTAAATCTTTAGAGTAAAATCGTGTTAAATACGGGAATCCCATTAAAGATAGAGACCCTATAAGTATCATTACATACGTAAGGGTATAGATCTAATTAGACGTCCCATTTTTCTCATGTCTTGTTCATCCGCTATTGCATGAATTACAGAGCCTGCGCTTAAGAATAATAAAGCCTTAAAAAAGCATGGTTCATTAAATAGAATAAACTAGTTGAATAGTTGGATACCCCGCAAACCATTACCATGTACCCTAACTGACTACACGTAGAATAAGCAATAACTTTCTTTAAGTCATTTTGTACTAATCCAACCGTGGCAGCAAAAAAGGCTGTTAAGGCTCCTACAACTGTTGTAACAGTTAATGCTAAAGGAGAACCCTCGAAAAGAGGCCCAGACCGTATTATTAGAAAAACCCCGGCTGTAACCATTGTGGCAGCATGAATTAATGCCGACACAGGCGTTGGACCTTCCATAGCATCTGGAAGTCAAGTATGTAGACCTAGTTGAGCAGATTTACCCACTGTCCCAATAAGTAATAATATACATATTAAAGCTATGCTATTAGGTTGAGATACTTCATTCACCGTACTAAATACTGTTGAAAATTCTAAGCTTCCGAATTCTTTAAATATAGCAAACATACCCAAAACTAATCCAATATCTCCGACTCTGTTTACCAACATGGCTTTTATAGCTGCTGTATTAGCTTGGATTCTTGTAAGTCAAAAATTTATTAATAAATAAGAACATAAACCAACACCTTCTCAACCTATAAATAATTGAACATAATTATCACTTATTACTAAAACAATCATAAAAAAAGTAACTAAGGAAAAATATGACATAAATCTGGGTATATGTGGATCTCCTGACATGTAGCCAGTTGAATAAATATGAACTAAGGCTGAAACACTAGTAACAACTAGCATTATGCCTGTGTAAGGTGGTGTACTAGGGTACCACACCTCTAAAATTTTGATGGAAAATAAAAGATTTTTCAATCAGTCTTTTGTCTCGCTTGAACTATCCTTACCTTAGAAAACAGTCGCCTTAGGATTTTCTGCCCTAAAGTTGTCGTGGAATCAGTTATTCGGCTTCGAAAACATGCGGTCGTGCCTCTTTGATCGGTATTGGACCTTCGTCGCTGTGTTTTGCATCCGCGTTCGAAGAGAAATCGTGTTTTCACTCTAAAAATCTTCGCTTTTATCTGGCGAAAGTATTTTTTACCTTTGTTCTTCAACAACTTGCAACTTTGGAGTCGCCGATCGGTCGAATAGATCGTATTTTGAATGAAGCGCTCAGATACAATGACTGCTACATATGTCCCGTATGCGGCTGTATTCGAATGGGCTTTCTTCGTGAAGTAGCGACTTCTCCAATACCGTTTGACCGTTGCCAGGTCGCCATTTTGGAAATCACGAGAAAAAGGAGGAAGAAGGTGAAGTTTCTGCTACCATCGATTCGCTGGTTTTTATTCGCGCTTAGCCGCCTAATTCGTAAGGAAAGGCCACTTGTAACATGGTTATTGATCTCATTTGTTGGTTCTGACCTAATTTTTGTCCGTGAAAGGCGATTTCCATAAGGGGGGAAGATGCTGGTTATTATTATTTAGAGAACGGCACCAACACTGAAAGAAAATTCTACCCACCCCTATTTTACTCTAATCTAATCGTCATCGTTCTCAGAAATATCACTAAATAACACGGACCCTATATCTTCTGTAGTAAAACCTCTAAACGAACTGTCACTGTCCTCCTCTAACACAGACTCAACATTTAGTACATTTACAGTTACCTGTCCACTGGCAACATCCTCTTGAATGCCCACTTCCGTAGCTACTTCATCCTCATCCGACGAAGAGAACTCCATGTAGTGCCCTTTATAGAGAATTTCAAACGCTCAATTCTCTAAGGGGTTATCTTACCTTGAAATCTTTTCCTTGCTGATTGCCTTCGGACTACGGGAGCCTCGTCTTCCGATGAAGACTCGGCAGTTGGTGACGGTTGCCGTCTTTGTCGTACTGGGGCGGTCACAGGCTCTTTTCCTTTTCTCGATCTACCTCGACGACCTCGACCACCCCGACCACCCCGAGCCGTATCTTGCCGCGGCTGCGGCCGCTCAGGGGCTTCGCCTCCAAACCCGCCAGCTTCGTACATCGGTCCTTCTCTCCTTTCCTGATGGTCTTGCCTTTGTGCCTTTTTCTTCTTCCTAGTTGCCCTTCTTTTTATCCCCTCTTCTGAGCACTTCTGTTCACTGGCAGAAATTCTTTTCTTGTCGATCGCCTGGAAATGGTGCAGTGAAAATCATACTGGAGGAGTTCTCATTTCCTGGAGGAGTCGTGCAAAGACAGTAGAGCCATTGTTGAACTGTCCAGCTGCAATTCGAGCAGCAATGAGAATTGACAGGGCTTCACGGTATTTTGCTTTTGGGGCATAGCTCCATAGAGTGTTGTGGAAAGACTCGTTGGAATTTTGAGTATGCCCGTCTTTGCACCTCTCCAGGAGATTTTCATCCGACAAGCGTTCAAACAAGGGAAGCAACTCGTGAAAAAGCAGTGTGGAAGAGTTCGCTTCTCGTCTTGCTTGTACCGGTTCTGACCAGTTGCTCGGTCTTTCTGCCAGCGACACCACGAGTTTTCACCGATTGGCGTTGCTCTTCCTCTGACTTTGGACATTCGTCGTGATTGAAAATATGTCCTTCTGATGGATTCTTTTTGGTCTTCTTCCCAATAGCGTCATCCACATTTTTTGGTCGACAGGTGTGATACAAAACAGCCAAAATATCTTTCTTCATTGCTCCAACATTTCCCAGGTTTCTCCTTATTGCGTAGCCATATTAGGTGCTCAGCCTGTTCATTGCAATTTTTGTTAGGCGACTTTTTCCGCCAACTGATCCTCCATCTTCCAAGACATGTTTCTTGGAAGAGTCTACCCATTTCCTCAAGTTGGCACCCATCCGTTTGTGAACATGGCCTACGCAATCGAGCTTTCTCACTTCGTGTTTTTCACCGTAAATATTTTGGATGTTGCTGTAAGCTTTTGAATCCCCATCGCCAATAAACGTGGTGTACCGCAAGTTGTACTTCTCAATGGAGCGATATATGCATACGACAAATATTGCATTTCTAAAGAGAAACTATCGACTAAGTGCGTGCAAAAATGTTCGACTGTGTCAATTTCTACTGTCTAACCATCTATCAAGAACGAAATGACAACAAACAGTGAGGAGGAAAAATCGCTTAAAGATTTATGGACTCTACATTGAAGGAACAAAGTAAAGAAAGGCCACCCCTTACCAAATTCAAACGAGCGTGGTTATCCGCAGAAACGAACACGAACACTCGCGCTATAGCTTACGTCATTGTTTCCGAACAATTAATTTTATACGTTGCTCGCATTATTGAGAATAATTTTTTTTCAAAAAATACGCGTATAAGATTTGTTTTTTCACTGTGTCGCCGTGCACCGTGGAGCAGTGTCACTGTGCAGTCTCACAAAAACACAGTGTACCGGTGACACTGCGTCACTGCGTCACTGCGTCTATGTGACTCTTACACCGTGACACTGTGGCACAGTGACACCGTGACACCGTGTCCCAAGTGTCACTGTGCTCTGTGCCATTGTGCCATTGTGACACTGTAACACTGTGACACTGTGACACTGTGACATTGTGACACTGTGCCACCATGACGCTGTCACTGTGCTCTGTGACATTGTGACATTGTGACACCGTGACGTTGTGACATTGTGACACCGTGTCCCAAGTGTCACTGTGCTATGTGCTCTGTGCCATTGTGACATTGTGACATTGTGACACTGTGACACTGTGACACTGTGACACGGCGACATTGTGACACTGTGCCACCATGGCGCTGTGTCACTGTGCTCTGTGACATTGTGACATTGTGACACCGTGACACCGTGTCCCAAGTGTCACTGTGCTCTGTGCCATTGTGACACTGTGACACTGTGACACTGTGACATTGTGACACTGTGCCACCATGGCGCTGTGTCACTGTGCTCTGTGACATTGTGACATTGTGACATTGTGACACCGTGTCCCAAGTGTCACTGTGCTCTGTGCGCTGTGCCATTGTGACATTGTGACATTGTGACATTGTGACACCGTGTGTAACTGTGCTCTGTGCCATTGTGACACTGTGACACTGTGACATTGTGACACCGTGACACCGTGACACCGTGTCCCAAGTGTCACTGTGCTCTGTGCCATTGTGACATTGTGACACTGTGACACTGTGCCACCATGGCGCTGTGCCACCATGGCGCTGTGTCACTGTGCTCTGTGACATTGTGACACCGTGACACCGTGTCCCAAGTGTCACTGTGCTCTGTGCCATTGTGACACTGTGACACTGTGACACTGTGCCACCATGGCGCTGTGTCACTGTGCTCTGACATTGTGACACTGTGCTACCGTGTCCCAAGTGTCACTGTGCTCTGTGCCATTGTGACACTGTGACACTGTGACACTGTGACACCGCGACATTGTGACACTGTGCCACCATGGCACTGTGTCACTGTGCTCTGTGACACCGTGACACCGTGACACCGTGTCCCAAGTGTCACTGTGCTTTGTGCCCCTGTGCCATTGTGACACTGTGACACTGTGACACCGTGACACCGTAATAGTGACACCGCGTTCCACTGATGCAGATCTGACTCTCTATACTTATTCGAGCCCTCCACTGAAGTTTGCGGCAATCAGTACGTTTTTTGCTTTACTTTGTCATAAACATGAACCTCAATCAACTCAACATGGCAAACTCGTGGATTCCATTCGGGTAGATTGCAACGGCAATCTAGCTCCTCTCGCTTCGAAGCCTTTTTGACAGTTGGCCTGGATGTATGCTGTCTTTGAGGCGCTCTGGCTCTCTAGGCCGTTTCAACTGCCTTTTGACTAAAAGAAAACATAGTACTATAGTTAGAAAACCATCTATAATTATGCTTACCTGTTTTACCAATTTCAGGCCGAACCGCATGCGCTTTACCCTTCAATTTCGTCTTTTTTGTCTTTCTTGGCTGAGCACTTCCACTGACAGTTGGTATTTTGTCCTCAATGTCACTACCTGTAGCGGAAAAATTGATGCCAGTGAAAACCGTTTGTCAGAACCAAGTAGTAGACGTACCTCCGAAAATGGTGTCAGTGTCACTTTCAGGAGCAACTTCTTGACCAATGTGCCTTTCCTTCTCTGGACATGCAAAGGTAGAATCAGTGAATTCGTTTTTTGTCAGAGCGCCAGTTCAGTACACGTACCTGTTTCAAGAGCATTCAGCGCAACTGAAGCGGCAACTGAACCGGCAACTGAACCGGCAACTTCATCTACTACTATTAGAGGCGAAGATGTCAAACGGTTAGTATTAGGAGGTATGCTAGCAAATCTACTCTAAGAGACAATTATACCTTTTTCAGCAGGAGGATTAGCAGGATGAATTTCTGAAAAGAGCACTTCACTTTCCTGAGGGCTTGCATCTACGTGCAACATATATAAAGAATTAATATGATCGCACAAGTTGTAAGCGTTCTGTATGCACAAAGCACCTTGGCTGCTATCACGGGTGTCGCTTTTTTCCTCTAACTCCTTTTCCCAGCCCAAAGCTATAGCTAGAAGGTATAAATGCTGGCGTATAAGCTACATAGAGTCAAGGAATTATGGCAACCTTTCTTCAGGCGTTTACCAACGTCAGCAGCAAAAGAACTCATAAAAATGTGCGGTTGGCGGCTTCTCTTTGACTCCTTTTTTTGCCAGTCTACCAGAAATCTGGCTGGTTCCGTTTTTCCCAAAGATGAGCGTTCTTTGAAAATTCTTTTGATGGTTGTAATTGACGTTGCAGGGGATGGATCAACCGCGGCTTTGTCTAAGACGTCTTGAAATTTCTCAAAGTGGATAGCAACGCAATCCTTGCTTCGATCGCCGGAGCTGCTTCTCACAAAGCATGCGAACTCCTTCACCTAATTTAGGCAAATGAAGTAGACATGTATTCATTAGAAGTAAAACTCACCATAGCACTGTTTAATTTCAGCTTATTAATGCAAGAAACGACTTTCTCAGCCAACTTTTTGAAGCTGCTGCTCGTATCCGTCAGGACGGAGTTCTTGCCTTGCAGTGCTTCTATCTCTGACACCAAAGAGAGAAACGTATCTGTGACAATCTTTTCGTCTTCTCCCATGTCAAACGCAATCTAAATTATTAAAAAATTTTTTTCATTGCAAAGTTTATGATGATAGGTGCATCACCTCGCCAGCAAACCAAAGTAGGTCAGCATATCCCTGGCGGCACCTGTCTATGACCGTCCGCAAGTATCGTTTTACAGATGGCAGTGCTTCTACAGCAGCAACAGATCCGTAGGAGATGAACCTAGTTTTTATGTGAAGGGCTGAGTGCAAAAAGGGCCTAAGCGCCAAATTGTACAAAATTGAGTTAACTGCCGGAAAGTAAAGTTTAGGCGTCGGAGGTTCATGAGTTAAAATTTCGTGCATATCCCTGAAGGATTAACGGAGATATAGCAGGTTTTGTTCTGAAAGACCACGTGACTCTTAACGCACTTTACTTCACACTCGTACTTGCAATGGACGTCACGGAAGGAAGCCAGAGAAAGGGAAGAAAGCGTTTGCGACAGCCTGACGAGTGGACTAGAAACAAAAACAAGAAGCTGAAAGTTTCCGGTAAAGAATACGTCGATTCTAAAGGGAGAATCGTCCAGAAAACGACGATGAGAGCTATAACGTGCCGCTGCAGCTACGGTTGCCATCGAAATGTATCGTCTGAAGAAGCGGAGCGAATTTTTAAGGCTTTCTATGATTCAGAAAGCTACGATCTGCAAAATATTTACCTAGCAGGTCAGATCAACGTAAAACCAGTTGTCCGAACGCGAGTGCGTGAAAGTTCTCGAAGACAACATTCTTTCGAATACCACCTGCGTTTGCAGAATGGAACGTCTATTCAAGTTTGCCGAAAATCTTTCTGTGCAGTTCACGGGATCAATCCGAAAAGAGTTCGAGTACAGTAGAACCTCTAATAGCGGACACTCTTTTTAACGGACACCTCGCTATAACGGACAACAACCGTGGCACGAATTGACTCTTCTTACCTTTTAGTACTACGTTGACCTCTCTTTAACGGACACTCTAAATTTCGTATAGCGGACACATTTGTACTCCGAAAAAGCTTTATTCCTGTTTCTTGACCTCTTTGTTAAAGACAAAACAAATTTTCTCAAAAGGGACACAAATGTCTCTTATGACAAGGCAGGGATATTAATTAAGCAAGCCTTGAGGCTGTTGTAGTTAAATCAAATTCTTCTGGCGAAGTTCTTCCACCACAGACGCAACTCGCTGCAAGAATGCTGCCGGACCGTAGAGAGAGTAGGTGCACGGAATCTCAAGCCCATACCCTCCTCCTCGATTAACTCGGCTGCCTGTAATTCTAACCGTTCCTTTATTTAATTCTTGCCTTAGAAAATGAGAAAACAGTGGCGCTAAGTTGAATGGCACATGACCAACAACTGAACCGTCTCTGACGATGGCCACTGCGTTTCGGTCCTTTTCGTTTAGAGGATCTCTTTGCAATAGGAGGACGTCTCCAACTGCAGGACTCCAATCTTCTTTATAGATGTGATATCCTCTCACGAAAGATGGTATTTCGATGTAGGTAGTGTCCGGCAGAGTACCAGGCTGGCTAGCCATCTTTGAAGCCCGCGGTCGTCTTTAGCGTGCGCGGCTTTTGCACGTGTTTTGCACAAGACAAAGCGATGTTTCGCCCGACGTTGCCAACAAGAAAGAGAAAGCATCTTACGCTCAAAACGAAGATTGAAGTCATCAAAGCGGCAGAGAGCGATCCTCGTCTCACTCTGAGAGCATTGGCGGAGCGGTTTGACTGCAGCAAAACCCAAATTGGAACAACGCTGAAAAAGAAAGAGCAGTACCTAGAGCAATATGAAAGCAACCTTTCAAGTACAGCAATCCAACTCCGACAAAAGGCTCGAAAGTCAAAATTCGAAGATGTCAACGATCGCTTGTACGAGTGGTATGTTATGGCTTCGTCGAAAAATATCTATCCCGGAGGGCCGCAGTTGATAGAAAAAGCCAAGGAGATTGCTGAACGCTTGGGTATCAATGACTTTCGGGGTTCAAATGGCTGGCTTCAGAAGTGGAAAACAAGGCTTAACCTTAGGCAGGTCACAATTTGTGGCGAATCTGGGACTGTTCGGGGAGACACCGTTCAGTCTTGGAAAGAGAGGCTCCCAGAACTCCTAACAGGCTACAGCGCAAAAGACATCTACAATTTTGACGAGACAGGCTGTTTCTGGAAGGCTCTGCCTGACAAGGGCTTTGCGAGAAGAGGAGAGAAATGCCATGGAGGTAAACAGAAAAAGCATCGAATGACAGTAGCATTATTCGTGAATGGAGAAGGAGGAAAAGAAACTCCCATCGTTGTCTGGCAGTCTTGTACCCCAAGATGCTTCAAAGGAATCAATAAAGCTTCTCTGCCAGTGAAATACTTTAACCAGCCAAAGTCTTGGATGACAAGTAAAATCTTTGAAGAAATTTTAGCAGCTTTCAACAGGCGCATGAGCACACAAAACAGATCGGTCTTGCTGCTCTTGGACAATGCAGCGTGTCATCCGCCGGAATGTCAGACAAAATACAGCAATGTGAGACTCTTGTTCCTACCTCCAAATACAACTTCAAAATTGCAACCTCTCGACCTCGGCATAATACAGAATTTCAAGGTTCATTACAAAAAATCTTTGCTTCGATACGTCTTAGCAAAGATTGAGGAAAGTGATACTCCGTCTGATGTGATTAAGTCTGTGACTATTCTTACTGCAATCCGCTGGGTGGCTAAAGCTTGGCGTGATGTCCAACCTGACACAATCATTAAGTGTTTCAGAAATGCTGGAGTTGTGAGTAGTGACATGACCGTTGTTCGAGTAGACGAAGCCGACATGTTCACAGATTTAGGTGACGAAAACGATCTTGCACAGCTTATGCAAGAAACTGTTGGTTCAGAAGGTTGCAATGTAGCTGAATACATTCAAGGAGAAGAAAATGTTCCAGTGTGTTTTGAAGCTGATGATGAGAACTGGGAAGATAACTTTATGCAGTCATTGGACCAAGCCAATCACTCAGACGTCGTTGAAATAGATTCTGATTCCGAAGATGAAGACGAGGTCCAAGGCAACAATGAAGAGCGAGAAATAGCTACTAAAAGTTTTGGAGAAGCCATGACGAGTCTTGAGGATGTTGAAGAGTTTTTAAAAAGCAAAGGCTGTTACGACGAAGCAAACATGGTTGCTTCTTGTGTAGATCGCGTTGCCATGTGTAAGTGTCAAAAAACAAAGCAGAAACATATTTTAGATTACTTCTCGTAGTTGTTGTAAGAAAAGTAAAAGGATAAGTAAACAAAATATGACAGCCCTCTTAGAGCGGACAACCTTTCTATAGCGGACAAAAAACGTCGTCCCAAAGTGTCCGCTATTGAGAGGTTCTACTGTACTTCAAAACAAGATTACATCTGGAGAAATCG
This sequence comes from Oscarella lobularis, assembly GCF_947507565.1. Classification (NCBI taxonomy): domain Eukaryota; kingdom Metazoa; phylum Porifera; class Homoscleromorpha; order Homosclerophorida; family Oscarellidae; genus Oscarella; species Oscarella lobularis. Next base: position 548,604 of record NC_089190.1, on the reverse strand, counting down.
TCCCGGTTGACAAAAGAGGAAAATACACTCCTCGTCCAAATGCCATTCCTGCCGACGTGATAGAAAAAGTAAAGCAGCATATTGAAAGTTTTCCTCGTTAGCGAAGCCACTACTCTATATCAGAGAATCTGCATCGTGAATACCTTCCTGAGAATTTGAGCATCGCTGAAATGTACAGGCTTTACGTCGAGAAATATCAACCTGCAAGGCGTCGAACTCTAAGAAACACTCAAGAAACACCGCTGGCTTCAGAATGGATGTATAGGAAGATTTTTAATGAGCAGTTTAATCTTTCCTTTGGATTTCCAAGATCAGACACTTGCGAAAAATGCGACTATTTGAAAAATGCAGCTGCTAACCCTGAAATCTCAAATGAGGAAAAGGATATCTTTATGGCTCAACTTGCAGAGCATCAAAAATTAGCTGGTGAGGGATACCTTAGTCTAAAGAAGGATACCGACAACTCTAGAAAACCAGAGTCAGAAGCGTTAGTCCTAACGTTTGACATGATGCAGAATTCGCCTGTTCCGTCCATGACTCATTCAGCAATGTACTATCTTCGGCAGCTCTACGTACTCGTACTGGGCATTCACCATACGAGCGATGACTCTGCTTATCTTTACGCATGGGATGAATCTACAGCAGGTAGAGGTCCTGACGAAATAGCATCTTGTTTGTCCAACCACGTTTCTGCGCGGGTTGAAGACGCTCGACACCTAATTTGTTACTCCGATAGCTGTTTCGGTCAAAACAAAAATTTCGTCATGATGAGCCTTTTCAATACATTAATAAACAAAGAGACTTTTTCAAGAATTGACCACAAATTTCTTGTCCGGGGGCATACATATCTACCAAATGACAGAGATTTTGGCCACATTTCAAAAAGTAAAAAAGGATCAATATTTTATACGCCTTCCGACTATATCGAATTTCTCCGGAACGCCAGACCGCTCAAACCGTTCACTGTGATTGAAATGAAGGCTGAAGATATGCTCGAACACTCGTCCCTGACGCGTCAATACACTGACAGAAAAAAGAGTCTCAACGGAGAAGCTGTTCTCAAAAGCAAAGCTCTTTGGATTAATTATGGAGAGGGCGAAGAGGTTGTAGATGGAAAGAAAATAACTGTGAAGCATCCTGGCGTTCTTTGGCTACGTTTTAGCTACTCAGAAGAAGAACCGTGGACCAAAATTGACATTCGAAAGAGAGGAAAAAGAGTGCCTGTGAAGCTTCCGCGCAAATTACCGCAGAAGTATCCCGCAGGGAAACCAATAAGTGTAATGAAGTTGCAAGATCTCCGCAAGATGATCCCATATCTTCCAGGGCAGTTCGTGCCATTCTATGAGGGTCTAGAGGCCTGTACTTCTCAAGAATCCGATTCCGAGGCTTAAACAGGCAGACTCTTCAGCTTATTTTTACGGTTGCGTAAGCACAGCGGGACTTCCCGATTGCATGTTCGGATAGCGCATTAAAAATGCTACAAAATGGTCGTTTCCTTGCTTCAAACAAACATTATTAGACGAAATCTACACTCCCTAAACTTCAACGATGTTTTACTCAAAACAACTATTTTGGCTCTTAGGCCCTTTTTGCACTCAGCCCTTCATGTTTACGTATATACAGATCAAAATTTCGAGATTTATTCTAACCTGTCTCCCAGAGAAATAAAATGTGTCAAAGCACATGCCGTTTTCGGTAGTAGATCTTGCAGATTCTCCAGCGCAAGTGTTTGCTCCACAGATAGGTCATCTATGACTTTGGTGAAAGGAAGGATCACCCATCGAGACAGAAGTCTAAAGTTATTCAATTACGATTATTGTTTACAATAGTACTTGCTTACCTCTGATCATCGCCAGTATCCATATTTGTGGTAATCATGAACGAGCACTTTGGAGTTTGATCACTGCGTTCAAATGTCGACTGCGTAGCCTTGTTGAACACGTTCACGACCGACTTCTCAACTTCAGGAACGCTTTTGGGATCCTCCAGTGCAAAACCCAATGTTGTTTCGCTAGCCTTTGCCACAACATTCGTTGTGGACAAACCGTTGTAAAATGCATGCTAAAAAAATAGCACTATAGTGAGCTAAAGCGAGCGATAAAAAAGTCATCTTACGAGTAACCCTATGCAGCTGAGAGCTACCCTGGCGAGGGTCGTTTTTCCTGACGAGACGACGCCATGCAACAAAATGACTGGCGCGCTTTTTCGCTTCTTGCCAACAATGCTTGAATGCATCATTAGTGCAGCTCCAGCCAACACCAGATAAAACATTCCTAAAAATGCAAACGAGTAAAATTTGAGGAATATCGAGAAAAAAGGAAAGCCTCAGAACCTTTAAGATGAGGAAACGCGGTACAAACGATTTTCCTCAACTCTTTCATTTTGGGAATGCCTTCAGCCACAGTGCTGAGTATCGGTCCTGAGGGCACAAGAGCGGTGTCCTTTGTACCTCTCAGATAAACCGAAATTTCTTCTTTTTCGGCCAAAGTCCCGTCGTCGTGAAAAATTGCCTAAAAAATACTACTGGCTCACAGAAATGCTAATGGATTTAATCACCTCTTCGCTAATGACCCAGTACCATTTTTCGCCGATCATCTGCCGTCCGATGACGTTGGTTGGATAAATTTTATTCGCCGCGTGACTGCTGTACTCTTCCTGTCGCTTTTGAAAGTAGTCCAGAAGCTCGGTGGATGACAGGCAACACCAAAGAATGTCATCGTCAACAAACGCTGGATTGATCGCGTCGACAAGTAGTTGCTTTGAAAACAAAGATTTGCGATCGACAAAACATTGTCTGCGAGGCAAGAAAAACACAATACAAAAGACTGTTATTTTTGACTTCTACGTTTTCTGCAAATCTTACTTCATTTTTCCGCTAGAGCCCAACGTCACCTCAAGCATGTACCCTTGCTCGAGACCCATGGATTTGCTCCCGGGAACAAATCCATGTATTCTGTAGAGAAAATTGCTTTTCTGCACGAATTTTCCGTTCTCGCCGGTCCGGATGCCTAGGCAGCCATCGCTTTCGACAATTTCTGACATTGATGATCCTGGGAGCAAATGAGGATTCGTTCGCTGCATTATCGACAGCATGCCAAACCTTCGAAAGTTGCTCGCACCCAAAACGTGACGTAATGTTGAAGAAGGAGGCAGAAATGACCAACAAAACGAGCTGAAGAAGGAAACGGACGCGAGCAGAAAGATGGCGAAAGCACGAGGAGATAGAAGCGGGCATGCGCAGATAGATCAAAAAAAAGCACGAGGAGATAGAAGCGATCATGCGCAGAGAGATCAAAAAGCAAGTGGAGTGATTAGCTGCTGATATTAGTAGAGTATGTCTAACCCGCATTTTGACGGCAATACGTGTGATCATCCTGAACCACATTGTAAGTTTTACCTACATTCATTATTCTAGGCTTACTGCTATAAAATTGCTTAGCATATCTGCATCTGCCACCCTTTTTTCTTCTGACGACGGTGCCCTTCAGAATGTGAGTTGTTAGTAATTTTGACTGCTTCGCTGTAGTATACCTGAAAGGAGTCTTGCGCTTTCGCCCCAATTGCTTTGTCACTCTGACAAACTTGGGTGATTGCCGCTCCGCTATCCTCTTTCTGGGACTAACTGCAGGAGGGCTGACGGACGAAAACGATTCTTTCGTAGTTGTTTTGTCGTACTGTATGCGAATTTCCACTTCTTTCAGCAGCGCAATCACACCTCTTGAACCCTCAGCTGAAAGAGTGCTGGCAGTGTCGCTGATGGAAGCGGTCAAACGTTGTATTTCCCGTGCATAGTCGAGTTTAGAGTTTTCGCAGTCTTAGCAAAAAAGGAACATTCACTTAATTAAATTGTCATCTGTATATCACTAGCGAGTACCCTCAGGATCACTGCGCTGTGTAGATGAAATGGTATAAGGCACCATTTCTGAATCCGAGTTATTCCTGAACATGGCACTTGCCACTTTGTGAAGGTGCTTGCAAACGTGCCCCGTTTCATAATCAAAGCAGGAGCATGTGTAGTTGTGATGACAAAAGTTTTTACAGTCACCCTCATCGCAGGTACGACTGCTATCACTTTCTGGGCATTCATCGTACTTTACAACGGAATCGCCGACCCGCCATACACCTTCCGATTGTCTCTAAAGTCCAATAAATTTATAGTGTTCTAGTGGAAAAATAGCTTTTTAAATTGGTACCTCTATGGCGCTGTCAGGAATTTCCAAAGCTTGCAAATGACGACGGCGATCCTTCTTTGTCTTCGGGGTCTCTTTGCCGAGGTGCTCTTTGCGAATGGTATCCGCTGTTTCATCCTTTTCAAAGCGCAAAAGAGTTTCCAAAAGGCGGTCTACTCGTCGGCAGACTTTCCCTCCAAAATACGTCATTTTCAATTTGCTGTGAAAGCTGAAAGAATTTTCAATAACGCCACTTGCCCCAAAAAACAAATAATTGTTACCTCTCCACAAGCATATTTGTGTCCACGTCCGAATGATGAAAATTTCTATACGCTGTGGCCCAATTTTCTACACATTGCGTCCTTCCTTAGGTATTGTTATATTTTAAAACGTTAGAGACTAAAAACCTTGCCGAATGACATAGTTTTCTTCAAAATATTTGATGAATTTCGGTTCTTTCTCTCTCCATAGCGACAAAAAGCCGATTATTTTTTTTTCGAATTCGACTTTGGACTTAGTGTAAAGAAGACAGTGCAGACAATGGTACAGTCGCTGCCTGTGTACTTGGTCTTTGACGCGACAAACTAGGTTGTTTTTGAAAGCCCTAAAAATTCAAGCGATTAGAGATCATGCACTAGTGATCTTTTATGAGCCGAATTAACCGGTCGATGTGCCATTGGCAAAGAAGATGACATACATTTTCGCCATATACACGAACAATAGACTGTGCTAAGGCTTTATCTGAACACACTGAAATAAGAATAATTTTAATTGCTAAAAATTCTATACCGTCGTCCGTCATGACTGTAGTTATGGTCGTGTCAGAAGAGGCCCCACTGACAGCCTCGAAAAACTTAGTAAAACAAATGCTGGTCTCACGACTACTAATGCACCATGCCACGGTTTTGCCTAAAAGACTGTCATTCACAGCGTAAATTAACAAAGGTTAAACGTTTACCTTGCCCCCAATCATCGCATACCATCATGGTTATCAGTTTGTAGTCGTATGCATTGGTGCCGTGTGTGCTGTCAACACATACGATCCTCGAAGCGTACTGGCGATAGAGCTGCCTTTGATGTTGAGACTGGATCACAAGAAAAAATTCCTGTTCCTCCATTCCAAGATCCACTGTCCCAACACGTTTGTATAAGAGAATACAATTGTGTTGTTGGTTCTGTAACCTCTGCACAAAAATATCAACCGATTTAGCATCGTCAGAATGATATCCAGTTTGAAGCAACGGAGTAGCTTTTTCAATGTTTTTGACGTCTTGCTTGTTGAGGAAATCGCGTCGGCTGACGATAGAAATATCTGACGCTTTGTCAACCTTTTCAACCAGTCGCTTGTTTGCATCTGCGTTTGTTAGTTTAATTAATTGGAGAAATTGCAAATTATATAAATCAACCTGAAACAATCACGCTTTTGGGTATTCCTACAAGTAGCTTCTTCCTGACGTCTTCCTTGACTGATTGGGGCAGGGGGAGAAATCTGTCTTCGCTTGGCGAAGGCTCATGATTGGTATGAAGAGGAATATAAGTAGCGTTAACTGTGCCGTCGTCTTTAAGTACGGCAGTAATTCGGCTAGCGCAAGGTGCGTCAAGTTTGCGACTTTTCTTGCTCTTCCTTTTTCCTTCCGGCTTGGGCTCTAATTTTGCGTCACCATCTCGGCAGCAAACAAAGTAAAAAGTCGAAACTGTATACAGTTTGTAAAAGCCGGTATATTTGATTCTAGACCTATAGATACGTGCACGAACTGACCGCTTTCTGTCTTGCAAACGCCACTTTGCCGAACATAAGCCGTGTGCGATTCACTCTCTGTTTTTTCTTTCCACTCAAGAAAATGCGGCCACGATGAAAACGACTGTTCTATAAGGCCTATTGTAAAACCGGGGAGGCAAAAAAGCCGGTGTAATAATTAATATAAGCGATCTGCGTATACGTACCTGCGTTTACTTCATGAAACTCCTCCAGATGACGAACGAAAAGTCCGGCTCTGTACATCGTTTTGTTGCATCCCTTCACGGGGCATTCGTAACGACCTTCTTTTGCCAAGCATTCGCCGTGTTTCGATTTAACGTGTCTCTGCAACGCTGCTTTAGAGCCGTACACTCTACCACACCCTTCAGACAAACACGGAAACGCCTCCGTTTCACCTTTGCTTGTAGACGACATGACTGATCAACGTGCGCTAGCGTTTTGTGGACTCCAAAGAAGCCATCTAGATCGCTTAGATATTGATTGGCATGTTTACATGTCCCATCTACGGCAACTTGAGAAAATCAAGCGGTACAGTGTCAGTGTAGTTCCGTCCGTGGAAAATTACAGTGTCACACAGTTTCACAGCGTCACAGCGTCACAGCGTCACAGCGTCACAGCGTCACAGCGTCACAGTGTCGCAGCGGCACAGCGTCACAGTGGCACAATGGCACAGCGTCACGGTATATCATCACAGTGTCACAGTGGCACAGTGTCACAGTGGCACAATGGCACAGCGTCACGGTATATCATCACAGTGTCACAGTGGCACAGTGTCACAGTGGCACAGTGTCACAGTGGCACAGTGTCACAGTGGCACAGTGTCACAGTGTCACAGTGTCACAGTGTCACCGTGGCACAGCGGCACAGCGTCCTGTGACACTGTATCACAGCGTCACCGCGTCACAGCGTCACAGGGTCACCTGTGTCACAGCAACACAGCGCTGTGTCACAGTGTCACAGTGTCACAGTGTCACGGCGTCACAGAGTCACAGAGTCACAGCGTCCTGTGTCACAGTGTCATATTGTCACAGTGTCACAGCGTCCTGTGTCACAGCGGCACAGCGTCCTCTGTCACAGCGTCACAGCGTCACAGCGTCACAGGGTCACCTGTGTCACAGCAACACAGCGCTGTGTCACAGGGTCACAGTGTCACAGTGTCACGGCGTCCTGTGTCACAGTAACACAGCGTCACAGCGTCACAGGGTCACCTGTGTCACAGCAACACAGCGCTGTGTCACAGTGTCACAGTGTCACAGTGTCACGGCGTCCTGTGTCACAGTAACACAGCGTCACAGCGTCACAGAGTCACAGTATCACAGCGGCCCAGCGTCACAGTGTCACAGCGTCACAGCGTCACGGTTTTGTGTCACCGCGGCACAGTGTCACAGCGGCACAGTGGGACACCGTCACAGTGGAACAGCGCCGCATTGACACAGCTATTATGCCAGAGAAAACCTCTTTAAGAAAGGCTGCTAGAGAGGAAATGACGTAAAATTCTAATGCTCAGTAACGCGCGTTGTTGGTTCATTTCTGCGGATAACAAACCTCAATTCAAACTGCGCGCCAAGATAATAAATATCAACGGGGAGGCGTTTATGCTGGCCGGCACTGTAGAACGTTTCTTCATTCGTACTCGATCTCCAGTCATAATAATTTGAGTACAATCAAACCATGATGCGATATCGGACTGAGGCAAGCTCTCGATGAAGATTCCCTAAGCGATATACGGTGTACAATACCGCTATTGCGTTCTGATCGTACCGATTCCTACGGTACCTGATAAATTGCACCGGCGAGCCGTCTTCATCGCCAACACATTGTTCATTTAGACGAACGCCGCGAACCTGGCACGTGAAATAAAAGTCCGTGGAAGGTATTTTACGCATTTTAGGCACTTCGTAGGCACTTTGTAGTCAGATTTATTGCCCCGGACACTCGTATTTCACAGTGGGTATTTGGCGTCAGGTAAACAAAGTATTGTCTCTATATCCGATCACATTTGATTTTGTGTAGCTTAAAAGAATACCGCTAAATATGAAACAAATGTGTCGTACAGATTTTTAAATACAGGCTCGCTAGGGGATTGTAAGTTTAAAGGGGTACTCCAACGTTTTTGCAAGTGGGTTTGGTATGATAATGGAGACCTTTCGAAAGCTTTTCGCGCTGTTCTCGTTGGCGTGCGGCTTTCTTATCGCGCGACAGAGGCCAAATTCCATCGTCGGTCGCGCTACAGCCTACGTCACTGGTTGCACGTGATATCCCGGAATAAAACAGACGCCTCTGTTTCTCTCCCGTAGCGACGTTTTCGGATCGAGTCTCCCCTTCGAGTTGTAGCTAAGAACAGGTAAAGTTGAACGATGACTGAGCACAGCTTAAAGCTGTTCTAAGGCAAAAGGCAGAGTCACTCGATACTAGATAACATGCAGTTAGTATAGTAGTGATACGTAACGACCTTGTTTCGGGCGAATAGGTTTTAGAGTTTTAGTTTCAGGCGGTTAGTTCTTTATTCTACGTACACCTAGCGCACAGCAAAAATGTCCATTTCTTTCTTACCAATCCAAAAAAGTTAGTCGATGATTGTTCCAATTCGTTGCTGTCGTACTCAGGCTCAAAACTGTATACGGTCCTATAGCACCAACAGGTTCGTCGTCCGGGGAGGAGAGCGTGTCGGTCTCGGCGTTTCCCGAGGAAATCGAATAGGTAGAATCCGTTTCATCCCTCGAATCGTCCTCGTTACTACCTGTGACACCGTGGCTGAGGGGACTTCTTGCGGACAGAGCGAAGTAGAACGATCTTTCCGAGACCCCGGATTAACGCACTGGATGTATGAGGAGAGACAGTCCCTTCACCTCTATCTGCGTCGCACAGCGTCACGTGCCGCACAAAATATCGCTCTTACCAGACAAACAAAAGTTAAAATTGAAATGAAAACAGTGCATATACAATAAAAATTACAGTACAAATAACATATCAAAATTTTTTAGCTGCCCTTTACGTGTAGAAAATTTAAGGTACTGTACTAGAAAATTGTTAGTATAAAAATACCTTGGCGAAGTTGTGATCATTAGATGCTACGTTGATCCTCTTCAGCGTTATTCCTGAGCAAAGTTAAAGAGAAATCCAATATGGGTGGTCAAGGAACGATTCGAGCGAAAGAATTCTTTCCGAAACTCCCGGAATCGGCGATATACCTAAAAGAATTCGTTCCGACGCCAAACTTGAACGAAATATCTTGCTCAACAAATTCTGTTTGTTATAGAAGAAACAAGCACAGGATTTCTAGCTGTGGTTATGGGAGAAAAAAGCACAGGAGTTAGAGCTGTGCTAAAAGAGAAAAAAGGACTCTTTGCATATAAGCTTATATCAGAAACAAGGAAAGGATTCCTAGCCATGGGCGTCGGAAGCTTTTCGATATTGGTCGGGCAAAAACGTTCGCGCGAAAAAATTTTGCGACCACGCCCCTTATTCTCGTTGGCTACGCCTCACTTAATTAAAATATTTTAGTTCAAATTGTCCAAATAAACTTAGGCCTTGCTCATTTTCAGCAACGAACTCACTACAGATTACGTCTAAATCTAAAGCATCTAGTTTGTCTTTGTTGAGATTAAGAATCATAAGATGATTGAATCTCGGAAAAGCATCCCTCGCTTGTTCCATTTGTAGCCGGCATTACTAAAATTAGACGAGCTAGGGTGCAGACTTCTTTGAATAACCGTCGATGTTCTTCCTGTAGGCTTTTCAAATACTGCAGACAATCCTAAAGCGTGGCTTTGTTTTCGTGTCCCGAAAGGTACGTGTCAAGCAGTTGCAATTGCGTTTCTAGTTCTGGCCGACCAATATCATCTTTGTAAAATTTACGGTACTTCCTCCAGGTATGCATCAGTTTTCTTCATTGCGAGCTTTTACGTAGAGCGTTACTTCACCGACTACAAAATATTTCAAGCTTCGGCAAAAAAGTTGGTCCGGCAGCTGCCGGGTCTGCCGGACCTGTCGCGACGCCCATGCTAGCTCTGGTTAAAGGAGAAAAAGCACGGGACTCCTACTTATGGAGCGACAAACCTGCAAAAATTCGTATCTTTTTATATGTTCGTAACAGTTTTATTTTTATTCGTAACAGCTTCATTTTTATGCGTAAAAGAGGCTTTTATTTTTATGCGTAAAAGAAGCTTTTATTTTTTGCGTAAAAGAGGCTTTTATCTTTATGCGTAAAAGAGGCTTTTATTTTTATGCGTGAAAGAAGATTTTATTTTATGCGTAAAAGAAGATTTTATTTTTATTCGCAACAGAGGATTTTGCACTTTTAGACATTCCCTTATGTTCAATTATTAATACTTTCAAGAAGGGCTCTCCTCGTATCTTCAAAGTGTTGTATACCGTAATAACCATCGTCTGATAAAGCGTCGACGGCGTTGCAAACCGCTTCTACTATGTCCCTTCCAATTTCTTGCAACGTTGGCGGTACTTCAACTTCGTTCGCGCGTCCGTCCAATTGTAACATTTCGCTTCCGTCTTCATCTGTGTCGTCTTCAACACCGTAATCATCGAAAATATTGTCAGGTGGATCCTCATATGTTAAGCCGGTGAAGAAAAGCATGCGAGGGGTTGAACCGCCGCAAGTTCGCAGGGAATGATTATTCCACTGCTGTACAAATTGAGAAAGAGCATAGTTCAATCTTGGAAGAAACACTATGTGGAGACAGAACAAATCCACTTCACTGTATCGATTGAGGATTCCGCACGATTCCATTAGGAGAAAGATGTCTTTGAACATGTTTATAACAGCTACGTTAACGTCTCGCCAAAGTCGTTCTATTCTTTGGTTGTGAACGGATCTACACGTTATCATGCTGCCACGATTCAGCCCGCGCATTCGAATCATGTATCGTGTAACATGAACGTTTTCGACGCCATGATCCGAACGCACACGGGACGGCAAACCGTGAATCGCAACAGCTTCTTCAAAGAGCCGACACACAGTTGTAGCTCTGTTGTTGGAGCTGGCTTCTAAGTAAACTATTAACCTTGAATAGCCGTCAACGCCTCCATGTGTGACAATCCGCCAAGGATCAATTAACTTGTGGTTGCCATCTACGTGCGTAATAACACAGGAAAAAATGTGATATACTGTACAAGTCATGTGACAAACATACCAAAGGCTATTGCTTCCCCTCACGTTGTACTGCCTTCGATGAATCAGTCTTTGTCTCCTCGCAGCTCTTAAAAATAGGGTCCACTCTTTCAAGGCTCCGGCGCAGTCTTCTATATTGAACTGTTATGCCTCTGCTACGCAAACTTTCCATAACGAGCTTTTCGCCGATTCTGTCGGACACGCCAACAATCTCGCTACAGTCCTGTCAAGATCGTCGTCACTTAGGCGAGAATAGACGTCATCAGCTAATGGCCCGCCAAATTCCAGCCTTCTGTTGTAAATAGTACGCACCGACACGCACATTATTCGAGCGATGTCCGTCCACTTTACGTAATCCAATATCACGCAAATATTCCAGCTGCTCCTCTGTTATTGCAAGGCGAGGACGTCCGGGCGTCCGGGTACGATGCGATCCACCTGGCAGAATTCCAATTCGCCGTTGTCCTTCGACTGACTCTTGATATCTTTCAAAACGTGCCCTGCGCTCAGCAAAAATATAAAACTTCCTGCTTGCTGGGTGGAAAAAATTAGGCCTCGTTTGAGACTGTTTTCTCCTGGAGAAATCAAAAACTCAATTGTCAGACGTAGTGGAAAAAGAAGTGTACCAATCATTGGCAAGAAAGGATAAGAAATTTTTTCGCAAGACAAGTTTGCTGATGAAAAGATGCCGATTTGTGGAGAGAAAACTGAACTTTTAGTTAAGGACGTTATAGTTGACCAACACGTGTTTGCGCTGTGGATGCACTTCTGGAATCGTTTCTAGTAGAATGAAACAGGCGGCCAAGCGCAACTCGGCGTGAACGCGCGCAAGTCGCAAAGTCACGAGACTGGCAGCTCGTAATCGAGGAAATACGGTATCGCGTTTGCTATCAAGCGTAGACTGCGTCAGTACGAAATCAGCATCGAATGGTCTTACACACGACACACAAATTGAAGAAGACGAAATCCTTCGTCGCATACAAGCGCTGAAGCAAAGTGACCCCACAAGCGGTTATCGCATGATTTATGCTGTCCTCAAACAAGAAATTAAATTTCCTGTTTATCGCATGCGCAAATGCTGTTTTCGAGTTGATTCATGATGGCTGTTGAAAGGAGACAATATTCCGTCCCCGGGCCTAATAGTCTTTGGCACATACACGGCAATCACAAACTGAAAAGGTATACATATTGCGTTTTTAAAGCGCTTTTGTAAAGTCACTAACACTGTCATTAAGATGGGGCGCTTTGTCATCAACGGCAGTGTTGATGGATGCAGCCGTCTCATAGTGTATCTTTATTGTTCCAACAACAACAGAGTTTCAACCGTGTATGACCAGTTTGAGCGAGCTTGCAAAAGAAATGGCGTACCTTCGCGGGTAAGGTGCGATATAGGCGGTAAAAATGCTCAAGTATCGCTCTTCATGTTTTCTCACCCAGAGCCAGAGAGAGAGAGAGAGAGAGAGCTGTGCCAACTTAATTAATCACGTGACTCTATGAACGCCATCATAGGTCCAGCTGAAGGGTCTCCGTTAGACAAGACCACATGAGAAAAGCCTCGAACTCATAATTTTTTTGCATCAGAGTGCTGCAGAAGTGCACAAACAGGGTTTTAGCTAGGTACAGTTTTAGCGAAACGCAGATCAGAGGCAGGCGAATAAATCGCGACCCTTTGAAAGTGCTGTTCGCGTAGACTCTAAACCCGAAAAGGCTCTCTTTCTCAGACTGAAAGTTTTAAAGCATCGTATTAGTTTAATTTAGGGCAAGAAAAGAGCGTTTCCACAGTCTCACAGGTCCATTACTAAGAGTGCGTCATCTGGCTACGCGAAAAATGCACTAAACTTTGCTCTCTACGCCTCCATGACATGCACCACCTTTCTAACGCTAATAGTTTGATTTCTTAGATCTCGTTGGTACTCACTGATATGGACATATGCAGTACCCTTCGCGCGGTATGAACCTGGAACCAAAATTGCGTTTATAAAACCACGTGATAGCCTAGCATGCGCAGAGTTGGCAAAGCTCTGTCTTTCTCTACGGCCCTGCTCTCACCAATCTTGATGACCCGGGCGCGGCAGCGTTATAACTGGACAATCGGTCCACAACCAAAGGATTGAACGTCTGTGGCGAGATGCATTTTATCAGATAGTCATTCATTCCATCACACGTCTGCGATTGTACTAACCTCGTTCCCTAACCCTAACCATAACCCCCAACACTAACCATAATCCTTGTTGGTCAATGCAGAAACAGACGGACGATTGCCTCCCAACCTGATACCGTCAGCTAAATGCTGGATTCGTCTGCTCTTCAATCGTCCGCAACAAAGTTTCCTCTTTCATCTTCATGATCAATAGAATTGGGCGGACAATATAAATGATCTTGATGTTATAATTGTCGATCGGATATTATAATATAGTTATGGAGAATGCAGGTACCTAGCTTGGGTAAATAAATTAAACCGCAGCAGAAAAAGGATGCGCTACTTTGTAATAACAACAACTCAGAAAGTTGGATAGATCGCCAAGACGTCTACCCAAGCCGAAATATTGACCGCGAACAGTTACTTTAAATGCCAATGAAAGAAGTTTTAGACTTCGCTGTAGAGTTTGTCGGTTTTGTTCAAAGGAATATATAACATAATGCTCACTATTTGCAGAAATTGTCGTCAAGACTGTGTACTGCACTTGCATGAAGCTGCTACACTGATATAAAGTGAACACTTTGGGAAAAATGATGCGACGCGCGGCGCATAAAAAGACGTTTTCGCAAAGAATTTCATTGGCCAAAAGCAAAAGTGGCTGAGAGTAAAGTCATTTAATATTTCAACAGCAATACTCTTCTTCGACATATTTGCTTTCAGTTCCTCAATGCTAGGCACCTATCATCATCATCCAAGGGCATCTAGTATTAAACCAGATTTCTTTGCATCAATTATCTAGGAGGGATTGTTAAAACAATCAGCATCTGATCATGGCACTTTTTATCAGCTGCAGAACGTCATTCATTGTCGAAACGTGACAAAAGGCCGCAAAAACAGTAATTAGCGCCTTTACAGAATCTCTTTCAGGTTGTCACAAGCCACGTCATTGCAGCCGCACAACAAATTTTAGGAAAAATTGCGGATGATAACTTCACATGTGACTCAACTACTGACTAGTTTGACACAGTCAGCAGTAGAGTGGCGGAGCAGTATGTTAACTTCACGGTTCTTTTCGGAAGCGACGTGCTTCACATGGACTCCGTTTTAGCTTGCGTCTGCAAAACACGTATAGTGGGACTAACGTACCTTAAGTACAATGGAGGAAAGTAATAGTTTTCAAAGCTGCTGGCAATATTTAAGAAAACGGCGACGATTGCCTCTAACTGACCGGTCCGGAAACTGTCAAATCCAAAATGCGCCTTTAGATCTGCCGTAGGCCTCTAGGGCAAGGGAGTTTGTACGTCTAGGTCGTCCATATTCCTTGGCATTGCGCAACTAAAAATGATGCGTTCGAGAAAGTGGTACCAGAGGTCGGTAGTGAAAATTCAAGGTGCATTGTCAACTCATGTTCACATGGATAGCTAGTCAATGATCCAGACCGATGGTACCAGGCCCTTCTCCTCCCCGCTTTTTTATTGGGAGCTCCAGCTGAAAAGGGCACGCGGGAAACAGAAATAAATGGGAGAACAAACTTATCTTTACGTGAATTAATAAGAGAATTCTAACGTTGAAGACAGGCAGACAAACATTTACGCTAAAAAGCCATGAATGCATTTTTGTTGTCAAGAAAATCAAAAGAAGGGCGAAGCGAAAATTGGGAAAAAAGACGTTTTGCGATGGGACTTCATCGGCCGAACACCTCGAAACGAGCGGCTCGAAGAGATATCCGAGTCGCGTTGCGTCGTCGAGGTATTTGGCCAACTTACCCCGGGCATCCGGGATCAGAGGAGAATTGCCTGGGACCGAGGCTACGGCGTAAGTACAGTGCTTCCCAGCATGTTTAAACTTAAATCCCCTAGCGAGTCTGCAGGTCGCGTATTTAAAAATGTGTATGACACATTTGTTTCATATTTAACGGTATTCTTTTAATGCTTGGTTGCTTCATGTACTATAGCATCTGAAACAAACTCGCATGAAGAACTTCCTGGGGAGTAACATCATGAAGGGGATGCATTTAATAATAATACATAAAATTTATGTATCATTTCACGCTGTTCCGAATTCTTTCGCCATCTTCCTGTACGCTGCAAGTCATTTTGTTTGTTGGGAGTGTTTTCCTTCCAGGCGGTTGTATGGGCGACTGCGTGAACGCGCGGTCTCAGGAATAAACGCCATGGAATCTCAAGGAAAGTTCAAATTTTTATTGTCTAGAACGTTTCTTCATTGGTACTCGATCTCCAGTCATAATAATTTGAGAACGATCTAACCATTGTGCTATGACTGAGGCAACCTCTCGCTGAAGATGTCCTAAGCGATATCCGGTGTACAGTACCGCTCTTGCGTTCTGATCGTGCCAATTCCTTTGGTCCCTGATAAGCTGCACCGGCAAGCCGTCTTCATCGCCATCTCATTGTTCATTTAGACGAACGCAACGAACCTGGCACGTAAAATAAAAGTCCGTGGGAGGCATTTTAGGCATCACTAGGCACTTTGTAGTCAGATTTAATGCTCAGGATACTCGATTGCGCTTAATGTGGTCGCTGAAAACAGTGCAAATTGCGCAAGAACGTGCAGAGGAAAGTGGTCGCTGGTCGCATAAGGCAGACGGTCGCTATATGCACGGTAAATTAAAGTACGACCAATTTGTCCCAAAGAAAGTGATCGTTATAGAGAGGTGGTCGCTAAAGACGAGTGGTCGTTAACAAGGTTTTACTGTAATTATTTAAGCTGTCTGTGTTGCTGCTCGTTACTCAATGTTGAAAGAGATGTACGGTATTTGCAAGCTAGTACAGTTGCGTAGAAGTCGAAGATATGACAGCATTACATTTGGAGCGGCAGATCATAAATCTGCTGAAATTAAGAAGTTGACAAAACGGGTCGTTTCGCTGACGAAACTCATTTTTGTTGTGCCAGGAAACCTTTATTTCGTCTGGCGGAAAAGGCTTTTGCGTTGCACAGAATTTACATCAAGAAAAGTGATCTTCTTTAAGAAAAACACTTCAAACTACGTTTGTATGAATATCTTCCATGATGCAAGGCTGCACGAAAATTTGATGCGCGCGCGCGACCACTAGTGGCGCTACTATCTGCAAAACAACCTAAAAACAAACACTCATTAGCTTGAAAATTAATTTTTATACAGCGTAAGCGTAAAATGGTGTTTAAATACTTCTAACAGATTAAGACTTTTCTTGTTTTTTCAAGAAGAACCACAGCCATCCGCATTATTAACACTGCGCAATTTATCAGCTAAATACGGTGGCCCACAAGGGTCACGCAAAGTGCAAGTTACAATTTACAAGTTACAGTTTCATGCTCCATGATGGTTCTGACAGGAACAGCAACATCCAAAATTGCGCAGATAATAGAAGAACGGTGTGGCCTACGTGATCCAGTGTTTGTCACTGGCCCAATAAATAGGAAGAACATCTTTCTTGGAGTTCTAAAGGGCAAAAAAGATCACTATGTGGGTTAGGGTACAGCAAATGATATCAATAGAGTTAAATGATGTTTCTTCGTCAAGAACACAATGAGTCCTATTATTGAGCAAATGAAAACGGAGACTCGCCAAGACTATCATTTTTGTCCAAACGAAGACGATGGCTACGACTCTGTGGGAGCTTCTTCGTCATCACGGAAAGGTCGCGGTGCATCATTCCTCCCTTACCCTCAGCACCAAAGAGCAAACCGAGAGGGACTTTCGAAATGGAGACGTATCCGTTGTGGTGGCGACAATTGGCTTCGGAATGGTAAAATTGCAGTATTCAATCCATGATTTCCCAGTAATTCCTTATTAGCTTAATCAGGGTATTGACTTTAAAGATGTTCGCCTGGTTATTCATTACGGCGTACCAAGCAGCTTATGTCAACTATATCAGGTATTAGTTAGACGTAATGTACAAACGAGCCACAATCTGCAAGCTGCAGATGTTTGGAAGAGCGGGCCGAGATGGCGTACAATCTACCGCAATCCTAATTTGTCGAAATTTCGCGACTCGTTCGAAAACAGTCGAACCTGCTGTGTACTTCAATCAAAGGATTGCATTCGGAAGAAATTGTGCGAGCACTTGGAATCTTCGTTTGAAGAAAGCGAACAGATGGATTATCCCCTGCTGCACTCGATGTGATTATAACCCCGAAAAGGACTTCGTCGATCCGAACGGCTTTTTCACGTACCGGAAAGGACAACGAGGACGAGGAACTGGCCCTTTTCCAAAACGGAAATTGAAATCAACGGAGATAGTACGGTGCACTTTGCGCGTTCTCTTTCATACACAATTATCTGCCTTTTCAGGATGAAAAGAGTGCAGACGACCTTCGGCAACGCTTATTTAGGTGGCGAAGATCTGCTGCGGAGTCTGAAGGGTTCGTATTTCAAGGCGTCGAAGTCATTGTTTTCGACTCAGCCTTGAATGCTATTGTTGCTGTCTCTCAGTCTATCCGAGATGACGCAGATCTTGTCTCTTTGGGCATCGAGAGAGAGCCACGCAAAGGTAATTTTTTCCATTATAAAGGACTGGGCGCAAAGTGCGAGTGCTCATTATTCACTAAATAACATTACTAATATCTAATAACAGAACTCAAAGTTGCAGTTCAGAAAATGAAGTCGTTCTCGTCTTCAACGACGTGTTCCCCAGTCTCGGACGTACTGTCAACCAATCGGTGGTGCGTTTGTCTGTCGAGGTAATTTCTCAGCCAGCCAGATTCTATTTTCGTCAATCCTCTTCTGCGTACATTTTCGAACTTAAAACGCTCAAATTTTCTTTGGGGCTGGAAAACAGCTACTTCCTTTTCTACCAATACCTTCACCATAAGATCGATGTCTTCGCCTAAGCCGCGTGTAGTATGGGCGTTCTTTCTGGCTGTTCCAAGGAAGGAGTCCATAGTAGAGCATACATCCATTAGCAAGAATGCTGCTTTAGACACCAGCCAAAGATGATGCTTGGTAAGGTTGGGCCCAGAATGTCTCGTCGCGTTTTTGATGATACTGTGGAAAGATATATATATAGAGAGAGAGTAGCGGTTGAATAGTTCGAACGCTTACAGATTATAATGTTCCACAAGTTGGTCAATGGGCTTGTTGTGTCCCACTTTCCCAGTCATGTTAACCGTTCTATTATAAGTAAACACTTGAACTAGATCTTCTGGCCAATCAGCAGCAAGATTTGCAAGTAGGTTTGCCGCCTCGTTTGAATAATTTGACCTTCCACCTCCAAGTAGAGGTATCAGCCAATATCGCCACATACGAATGATGTCTTCGCTCTTGTTGAATCTGATTGAGTGACGCAGATTTGCGTAGAGAAATCCCATATGCAGTAACAGTCGATGGTAGGCGTAGACGTCGTCTTCCTCGTCGGATGGGTGCGTTGGTTCTGGAGCTACAAACGTACGGAGGACGATTGTTTTTGCCACATCTCTCAGCCATTGACATTGATCAGCTACGTCTGCTGCCACAGAAACGTCTTCTGAATTAGACACGCCAAAGAAAAGTAAAACTGCCGCTTTCAAATGAGCTTCAAAAGCCTAACAAAAAATGAGTTTGGTGACTTTGCCCAAAATTGTTATTGACCTGTATAAAAAATTCGTCAGCCGCCAGAAAATTTTTGGCTTTTCTGTCCACAGACGTTCTTTTTAGAACTTCTCTCAGATTGCTGAGAGTGCCTTTTTCATCTTCATCGCCCCACAGACAATCTGTACATAGTCCTAGACATTCCCAAGTGAAATGAAAATCACCTAGGTAAGAATATATCTTTCGTGATTGCAAAGTGAGTAGCGTTTACCTGGGTACTCTCTGGCCCACTTTAGCTGATTACGCTCGTTAGGCTCAGGACGTCTAAGTAACTGGGCTCCGCGAATATTTTTGCAAGTCAGCTGGTCGCCGACAATCGCCTATTAATCACGAGACAAAGCATGCCAATTACAGTTTCAGAAGAATGTGCGTACCAAGCTTGACTTGTAGACATTTTTCACCGGTGCTAGTTCTCGTGCCGTCGTCTCCAGTATAGAAATTGTTCCGTCCGTGGAACACTCGTTGATGTCCAGAATTTCCATAGGCGCTATGACGACCTTTTCAGCTGACGTCTCAGTTGGATTGTAGGGAACGACCCATCTGTTGTCGATTTCAAAACGCCTCTGCGCACTTGTATTGTGTGCCCTCCCTCAGCGGGAGATCGTCCTCTGTATTGGAAATATCCGTCACTTCCGCTGTGTGTTTGAGATGAGAAATTTTTGGGAAAGCGTTTGCTGCATTTTCCGTCGACCAAGCAGAAGTCAGCGCAAGGCCCGTGAATCATATTGCAATTTACGATTGCGTGCAGTTCGGGATCTGTTTGTGGATTGGGAATTTCGGCAGAGATGACTTTGTCGACGTCTTCCGGTCGTAGTTTGTCATAAAACCACGTAAGGAGATGGACGTGAGGTAATCCGCGTTTCTGCTATTTGATTGAATAGGCGTAGCACCGTAATGGTCCACATATGTTCGATTTCCCGAAAAGGTGCATAAGCCTCTGGACTTTGAGCCTGAAAACGCGAGCTATGATGTCTTGTCGGACTGATGGAGATTGGCGCTCGTAAAGAGTATTGAGAATTTCAGTCCATCAAGGATTGCAAGTCATTGTCAAGAAGAAATCTGGTTTGCCGTAGTTTCTGACTTACGTCATTGTGTCTTGCATACGTTCGTGCATGTACCTCGGAGAGCCAGTAAAGCTTGAAGGCAGTATGACTTTTAGTCCGATGTTTTCGACATCGTCTGTTGCGGGCGGCCGGTCGACGGGCGGCAGACGGGGGAGCTAGGCGTAGAGGAGTAATTAGAACGACTGCTTAGAGAGCTGTTTAATGGGTCCTGGCTCACACTCGAGCGTACAGTACCGTCCCGTACTTACGGGATCCCAACATGCATACGAACAAAATCCACAACAAGGCCCCCCTAACTACAGAAGAGGACTGACCCCTGTCCAAACGCGAGAGAAGAGCTAGGGCAGACATGCAGGACAGAAAACACCATAACGGTGAGACACCAAAAAGAAAAAAAAATAATGAGTTTTGAGAGAGTTCGAGACGGCTAATACTCTTCGTCGTAACGAAGGGCGGCCTGCCCAGCTGTGCGGCGCAGTGGTCGACCTTGACGATGAGATGAGGCGTCCGAAGAAAGTGAAGAATGAGAATGAAGTTGAGAATGAAGTTGAGCTGCTCCACGAGGTAACTGCGACAATGGCCCGCTCCCACGATCACGAAAAGGATCCCCAGGCCAACGGGGGTCTACGCCGTGGCGTGACGAGAAATTCGAGTGGGGAGAGGCTGCTCCATCGATGACCACGAGGCCACTTTCATCCTGAAGCTCCGGACACGATATGCGTCGACGACGTTGCTTAGAAGCAGTAGGCGGCGTCGAGCGTGAACGGCGTTGTCGTTCAGGATCCATCGAGGCGCATCCATCGTCATGTGATGCAGGTTCAGAGCGACGGAAGTCACTGTATGCCGACTTTACGTTGCCCTCGGGAGGATAATACGATAAGATTCGCTGAACATGAGTAATGACGGGTCGCGTTGTTTCCAGATTCACGAGTTCGTACGTCACGTCGGATAAACGACGGGTTACGCGATACGGTCCGGTGAAGCGATCTTGCAGCTTCGTGGCGAGACCGGGCGTAAGGACGGGACGATGGAGAAGGACCAGACTACCGGGAGCAAGCTCAACCGCGTAGTGGGTTCTGTCGTAATAATCCTTCCGTCGAATGTCGGCGTCGAGCTGATACCGCCGGGCGAGTTCGAAAGCGCGCTGGATCTTCTTTGTCACTGCGAGACCATATTCCCGGGCGTCTCGAGTGAGTTCCGTTTTCGGTCCGGTGATAACTGCTGTCGGCAGCCGAGCGTCTCGACCGTGTGCGAGATAGAACGGGGTATTACGGACAGAATCCACGACGGCCGTGCGGTAAGCGAAAGCAACCGCGTCGATGTAAATGTCCCAGTCCGTGTGATCGTCGTTGACGAACGCGGAGATCGCCGTCTTCAGTGTGCGATTAAACCGCTCTACTTGCCCATTGCACTGCGGGTGATAGGCAGTAGTGAAGATCTTCTTGATTCCTAAGCACTCAGAGAGACGCTTGAGGAGAGTTGAGGTAAACTGAGCACCTCGATCAGATAACAGTTGCTCGGGGCAACCATGTTGAAAAATAATCTTTGAAAGAACAACGTCAGCGACAGTCAAAGCGTCAATTGTCGACACAGCCGCGACCTCCACCCAGCGCGTGAAACGGTCCACCATAACGACGACGAATCGGTTGCCATCGTCGGTCCGTGGAAAGGGCCCCGCTATGTCGATGCCAACCGTTTGAAACGGTGCGGAGGCGCTGAAGAGTTGGAGTCGACCGGCTTTCTTCGGCTGAATTTTCTTCCGAAATTGGCAGCTTTGACACGAGCGAATGAAGTCGTCGATATCGCGGCGCATTCCTCTCCAATAAAACTGTGATCGTACGCGATCGTACGTTTTCGACTGTCCGAAGTGGCCAGAGGACGGAAGAGAGTGAGAAGCACGAACGACATCGAGGCAGTCAGCGGCGGCGAGATACGGAACGGTCGTAATGCCACGGGTACCCGCGCGTCCGGTGTAGTACAGCATACCGGAAACGCCTTCTACCGATACTTTTCCGCTATCACGCAGCAGCTCGGTAACTTCCGCTTGTGGTGACAGAGACGTGGGTTTGGAGAGATAATCCATCACCGCACGTAGTTGAGGGTCCGCGCGTTGGTGTTCCAAAATATCGTCCGCTGTCGGCACCGCGACGGCTTGAATCGGCATAACCGTCGGTAGGCGCGACAACGCATCGGCGTTGCGGTTCGCTTTCCCAGCCTTGTGCCGCACTTCAAAATCGAACTCCTGTAGCTCGAGCACCCAGTGCGCCAGTCTCCCGGACATCTTCGTCGACGCCATGAGCCACTTCAGGTTTGCGTGATCGGTCACCACAACGAACGGAACTCCGAGGAGATATTTGCGGAACGTTGCGATGCCATAAACGACTGCGAGAAGTTCTTTTTCGCGCGTGTCGTAGCGCTGTTCCCGATCAATGAGGACGCGGCTGGCGTGCGACACGACGTGTTCCATCCCGTCGGCATGAACCTGAGATAACACGGCCGCAATCGCAGTGTTAGAGGCATCGGTCTGGAGCAGAAAAACAATGTCCCAGTCCGGATACGCGAGGACCGGCGCCGATGACCGCGTTCTTCAGCGTATTGAAGGCCTCTCCGCAGGTCGTGTCCCACACGAAGTCGTTTCCGTCTCGCAGTAATCGAGACAGTGGTTGAGCGATTCGGGCGTAGTCGCGTACGAAGCGTTGGTAGTACGAGGACAGCCCGAGGAAGGATCGCAAACTCGGTTTGTTGGTCGGCGGCGCTAATTTCGTCACTGCTTGGACCTTCTGAGGATCGACTCGAATCCCGTCTCCGGTGATGATATGTCCCAAATACGCGAGCGAATTGTGTCCGAACGTACACTTTGACGGTTTCAGTTTCAATACGAAGTCGATCATTCGGCGGAGAACGGTAGCCAATCGCTCGAGGTGCTGTTTAAATGTCGGGGCAAAGACGAGGATATCGTCTATATACACCAGACACGTGCGCCATTTTTCGCCCGCGAGAACGAGGTCCATCGCTCTTTGGAACGTCGCCGGGGCGTTGCAAAGACCAAAAGGCATGACAACGAATTCGAAGAGGCCGTAGAGACACGTGAACGCCGTCTTCTCGATATCGGCGGGGTTGACGCCCACTTGCCAATAACCGGCTTGCAGGTCGAGGCTCGAAAAGTAGTAATTGCCGCCGAGAATGTCGAAGCTATCGTCGATCCGTGGCAAGGGGTATCGATCCTTTTTCGTGATTGCATTGAGCGCGCGGAAGTCGACGCAGAACCGTTTCGTGGCATCCTTCTTATCGGTCAGTAGAATCGGGCTAGCCCACGGTGAAGTCGAGTTGCGTATTATGCCACGTTCCAGCATTTCGTCGATTTGCCGGCGTGCTTCGATCATCAGCGGGGGGGCAAGTCGGCGAGGAGGCTGACTCGTCGGACGGTGCGTTCCCGTGTCGATGAAATGCGAAACGCCTTTGAGTCGCCCTAAATCACCGGCCTTCGTCGCGAATGCGTCGACGTGTTTCTCCAAAACGCGCAGCAGTGCCTTCGACTGTGCCGGCGTTAGGTCGGGATTGATGGCGAAATCTATCGACGGTGTTTTCGCTGCGCTCGCCGCATTGGTCGTCGTCGCCTCTCCCGTTTCTTCGGGTGTTTCCAATTGTCGTGTCTGCAATGTCTCTTCCTGTACCGCCGCCGGCGTCGCTTCCCTTTTCGCTTCCGCCTCGACAGGTGTTTCCGTTTGTGGTGTCTGTAATGTCTCTTCCTGTATCACCGCCGGCGTCGCTCGCCTCTTCACTGTTCGCTCGGGATTTACGTCGCGGACGACTTCGTTGCCTAATGTGAGCGTTGCGTCGGGGCGGCGCATGGCCGTTATCGCACAGATTCGTCCTTTGGCTTCCGTTAGAGATACGGTGTCCATCCCGTCGGTTTCGGACATTACACTGGCGAGCCGGACGGTCTGCTCGATGCCGGGTGTCCGTAAAACGATCGATCCATCCCCGAAGTCCATTGTCGCCTTGGCTGCACGCATAAAGTCCTTTCCCACGATGACCGGAATTGCAACATCACCGCTAACGATGAACGGGTGTGTTAGTTCAAACGCACCGACTTTTACGCTGAGGTGAACGATTCCATCGCATTGTAACGATCCTCCATTCGCCACCGTGTACGTTTGCGAGCCAGCGTCGCTTGCCGTCGCGCCTATTTCGGCTAGAAATCCGCGTGAAACAACGGACGGATCGGAACCCGAATCGAAGAGCAGCTGCTCCGGACGGAGATCTCCTATCGTCACATCGCAGTAACGGTCTGGTTTCGATTTCGTACTTCCGATCGATCGGACGTCCTCCTGCGGTTTAGCAGCGCGCTCTGATTTTCGTTCTTCGTCGTTCTTCCGTTTGAAACATTGGTCGGCTGTGTGTCCGCGTTTCTGACAGTAGTCGCATCGCTTTGGCGCCGGCTTCAGTTGGTTAAGGAGTTTTGAATGGCTATCCAGCATCCCTTGCATCTCGCTCTGACGCTTGAGCACGGTTGTTAAAAGTTCGTTCTGTGTCTGGAGGGCCGCCAGCAACGTCGCCGTCGACGGACCCGATTCGCTTTCGCGTCTCTGTCGCGTCTGCTTGTGCTCACGGGGGGCGTCGCGCCGAACCTGATACACCTCCATAGCCGTTTGGGCTCCCGCGCGCCAAATTCTCTCGCCCGTCCGGGCTGCTTCTTCGGCGGCGTCGAGGTCGTTTGTATTGGATCGGAGTAGCTCTGTTCGTAATTCGGGTCGTAGTCCGTTCTTATAATGCTGGACTTGCATGCGTTCCGACAGGGCCGCGGGATCGGCCTCCAAGAGATCGTAAACAATCGTGCGAAAACGCGTCGTAAACGTATCGACGTCCTCCCGCAGCCCCTGTCTGCAGGCTATCAGTTTGTCGGTGTAGTAAACTTGGGGGTCATTCGGTCCAAACTTCTTCTTTAAAAACTCCCAAAACGACGTCCAATTTATGCGCTGGCCGCGGCTCGCCATCCTGCGTTCGAACGCGAGGACTTCTGTGCGAGCGCGGCCCTGCAGCATGACGCGGGCGGTTTTGTATTTCTCCTGGTCGGTCCACTCGTCGGCGTCGGCGATTGCGTCGACTTGAAAAAGCCAATCGTGCAGTTCGTCGACGCTTTCTCCAAAGAATTTATCCATCGCGCGCGAGTGGTCCGCTCGCCTCAGACGGTTGCCGCGTCGCTCCTCTGCGACCGCTTGCGGCGCGGCCGCGGCGTTGCGCGGCGTTGTCGCAACTTGGCGCGGCGTCGTCGCAACTTGGCGCATTGGCTGCTGGAACGGTGAGACGGCATCGCGCACCGCGGCGCCTTGGCGTTGCTTGCGCGTCTTCGGCATGACGACCGCTCTCGTTCGACGTACTTGCGATTCGCGGCGATTCGACGATTCTTGTTCTTCGGTGGCGCTGTCGCTGCTCGACGGCGCGCGTGGCGGAGCGGGTGTCCGTGCACGACGCGAGATCCGAAGTCGCTGCTGCGTGTGCGGCGGAGCTGCCTCACACGCCTCTGTTTGGGTTATCGGGCGGCCAATTACGCCTCCCCCAACGTCAG
Organism: Oscarella lobularis; assembly: GCF_947507565.1. Lineage (NCBI taxonomy): Eukaryota > Metazoa > Porifera > Homoscleromorpha > Homosclerophorida > Oscarellidae > Oscarella > Oscarella lobularis. Next base: position 523,206 of record NC_089190.1, on the reverse strand, counting down.
CCACGCCCCGGTAACCGCCGATTTCAAAAAGTCGTAGCCGGCGGGGAGAGTCCGAACGTCGCAACGTCGTCGGACAGGTCCGGACGCAGCCAGCGATCAGCGTGCCAGACGTTTTCTCGCTAGCTGTTTCTGTCCGAACGACGTGCTTCGCTCGTTCTCTCCGACGCGCGCGGCTACCCGGATTCTCCACCAAGTTGTTGCGGGCGGCCGGTCGACGGGCGGCAGACGGGGGAGCTAGGCGTAGAGGAGTAATTAGAACGACTGCTTAGAGAGCTGTTTAATGGGTCCTGGCTCACACTCGAGCGTACAGTACCGTCCCGTACTTACGGGATCCCAACATGCATACGAACAAAATCCACAACATCGTCACCTCTATTTATGGTGTCTCGTAGGTTAGCGTAGCTGTCGGCTCGAAGTTTTTCCTGACTGTTTCGAATGTAAGACATTCGCTCGGTTTCTATTTTTGCGTACGCATCAACCAAAAATTGGTGTGACAAAGAGCAGGCGCGCAGAATGATGTCTAATTCATGTTGTCGTTGCATTAGTCTGTAGGCGTAGAACTGAAGAGGCGACATTTTTTTGTCGATCGGTTCTTTTGATTTAGGATCGCAGAGACAGAGTTCGAGGTGATATCCATCTTCTCATCGCGGAAAGAGCAGTGGATACTGCCACGAGTCGTACGCCCTGTTTGTTTCGGAGATGCGTCGAAGTCTGTCGTCTCTTGTCGACAGGACAATGTCTCTACAGTTGGCGTCTTGTTCAAGCAGAAGGTCTGCGATTTCAGAAGCCTGTGGAGCGTTGTATCTACGCCGATGTTCTCCCTGCGGCACCTTGTCGGGGCGTATGACAATTTTGTGGCTATCGTTTACGAGTCCTCTTTCAAATGCGGTTTTTAAATCGCGAATGTACGGATTGACGTCATGGAGCATCTGTTGGAGGCTGCTGAACAGCATTGCGAACGGCGTCAGATTGGGATGAAAGTCGTCTTTGGGCTTGATCGTGGTAACTGCCGACGAAATATATCTGGAGAAAACTCAGATCGCTGCCAGGCGGAGGAGTGAGGGAGCCTACTAAGTGGTATACTTGAACTTGAACTTTAAAAGTCGGCATAAATCCTGGATAGACAACAATATTGGTTCTTCGCTCCAAAAGAGGTCATCTGAAAACAGGAGTTGTACATGCGAGCGCGCGATCGAAAACGGGGAGATGGAGGGTCAGTGTCGGTGAGAAGTTGTCGCAAAGGACTTGGAGGCAAAGGTAGGGATCTAAAAACTACTTTGCCGTTAGCGCAACACATGGATTCCGATTCTTTCTTCCATTTCAACGCCCGACAATGCGTGCATACGTGGGTCATAGAACCGATGTCGCCGACGGCGACATAAGAAGCCGCATGATTGTAGTGAAACGCTGCTCGACTCTGTAGAGAGCGTAAAGTAAAGGCGGGAGCAGGCGTTGGAGGCAGGGTTGGTGCAAGGGGTAGCAGTTCTGCTTGCGGAAATGGTAGGGGTTCTGGTGGTTGTGGTTGTGGTGGCGGTGGCGGTGGCGGTGGCGGTGGCGGTGGTGGCGGCGGTGGTACTGATGCAGGAGGCGGAAGTGACAAAATGGACGTTGAAAGAGGTGGACAGGAAAAAGGAGACAGCGTGGTTGGATTCGGAGCTGCTAATTCGGCTTGAGAACCAGGGCGCCCCTCGAAACGAAGAAGCCAAAAAAGTCACTTGAAAATTGAAAAGTCTGTAACGAAAAAGAAAACCAATGAGATAAAAGTTTCGCGAACAGGAAGAGTATTAAAAGTGGTATCCCGTATAAGCGTAGCGACAGTGTGGCTTTGTCTTTGGAAGCGTCCGATCGTTCGAACGAATCGAAGTGTGCCGCCGGAACAAAAAAGCGAACAGTAAGGCGAGAGATATTGAATCTTGCGTATGGAATGATAAACAGGAAAAAGTTCGCAACAAAAAATTTATATGCGCAAGAAAAAAATATATATGCGCAACGGCAAATATATATGCGCATCAAAAAATATGTTTGCAACCAAAAAATATAGTCGCATCAAAAAAATGTATATGCGCAACGAAAAATATTGTTTGTGCAAGAAAAAAATATATGCGCAGCAAAAAAATATATATGCGCAACAAAAAATGTAAGTTCACAACAGCCGCATCTACGCAATGAGGCACGTGCAATGGCTTTTGTACGGGGCTTTGTGCGCTGAGCGGACTTGGCACGCGTTCTACTGGCAACTCACGGCTGTTCCGCCATAGATGTTACAGAGAGTGATTGGAAACTCCCGATTGTTACGTGACCATACGGTAGTTACGCGTTAGAACCACTGCAATGTCGGAGATTATACGCGCCTTGCAAGACATTTTGCGTGAAGACGTTATGAAAGTCGCCACGAAAAGGTGCGATCAGTTCAAGAGAGAGGCCCGAGAGCTGCTCAACGCCGAAATGCGGAGCACCGTTCTCAAATTCGCTAACGACTTCAAAAAGGCTTTGAATCAGTGCATTTCGGCACCTAAAGAAAATCAGTCTACGTCTTCTGTAGGCGAAAAGGCGCTTGGAATGTTCATGGCTGTCAGAATGAACGCTTTGCCTGCCATTTGGAAAGCTCTGTACTTTGAAGTAGGCATACCCCACGATGATCCTTTGCTGTCCCAGTGCGTAAATACCGATAGAAGAGTCTTCAAAGCATACTCTTGGAAAGTTTAGAGCCTAAGGATAGTTGTGTCGCTGCCGCTGACCCATCTTCCGAATTCGAGCGGATGACTCCTGACGAAGAAAGCGCCTTGCGTTACGCCTCGGAGTTCGTTCCATTTAAACTTTGAAGAAGTACCAAAAATTGTCCACTGAGAGGGCCGCTCTTTTCTTGAGAACTCTGAGCAACATGTCCGTTGACGACGATGACGAGACGGATCCTACATTGCACGACCACGGCTACACTTTCGTCAGTTAAACTACCAAGTGGCTCTCTTTGATTGATCGAGGCAGACTTTTCAAAGTCAATAATGCTTCTTACAAGTTATTCTTTGCCGTTGAGAGCGTTGTTCGAGTCCTTCTGCCTAGGCAATTGGGAAAAAAGAAAGGAACCCCAGCAGACTTGATTGAGGCTATTATGAGAGATGCTGATGTGCAACAGCAATGGGATATGACATCCTCTGATATAGATGACGAATCTGAAAAGAATATTTTGCTCAAGAAAATAGTTACCATTTGGGTGATGATGAGAGGGTTTTCTTTGGCGTCCTCATGGTTGGGGAAATACAAGCAGGCCAAATGCGTTGCTACTAAAAAGAAGAAAGGACTAAGAAAGACATTGTCTCGGGCCAGTGACTTTTCCTAAGAGGCATGCACTCAATTGCCGCTGAGGCGTTTATTTAGAATTCTTTCGACGGCGTTTACTTAACGGAGTGTCATCAATAACCTGTTCCGTAAAGAGTAATCTCTTCCTACTGCTATTCCCTCTTACTTGAACCTGGGCGATTGACCCCTGTATTCTGAGAGACGAGGCATTTTGCAGGCACTCATTCACTGAGGGGTTGTCGTTTCTTCCGCCTTTAGATCTTTGTTGTCCAAAGTAATATTAGCTCTAGGGGGTCTTGTCTTAGGTGCTCGCTTAGCACGTACAGCACGTCATTTTCCGGCAGACCCAATAAATATCGTGTGATTTCCACGAATGATATCACTAATAAGTCAATTTTCGGCGTCAATGGCATCGTAATCAATTTTACCTGTCATTCGCCAACCCAAAATCGTCTCCTGACCCAGTTTCAACGTATTCTTATCGCTTCGAGAGATACCAACGTGTGATTTGACCCAGTAGTCCTATTCCTTTAGATATTTCAAAGAACATCGATCAACCACTGCCATGTAATCTCGGTGTAAAATACATATCATGTAAGAGTCAATGTACCCACCGTGAAACGGTCGTCTACGGTTGACGTATAACCTCTACATGATTCTTTAGGATTTGGAAGACTTCTAACGTTCAGGCAATGAAAGCTTGATCGAACATTTGACATAATTTGACTGTTTCGCAGCTTCCTTCAATCTCGTAGTATTGTAATCCTTTGGCAACTGAATTGCTTGAAGTCTAAATAAAATTAGAGACTCTAATGACTAAGGAGAAGCCTCGCCCACCTGTGCAGCAAAGTCTACTCGCATACGAGAGTAAGAATTAAGTTCTACATGCTCCAGCTTCAATTTTGTTAGGATATTCAAGCCTCCCGGATTTTGTGCTTCCTGATTACGCTTGTACAACTGAACCAAATGGCTCCAGCTGATGTGTTTGTCCTTAATCCAAAAAATCGTTTTGTGTCATTTGCACACAAGTTGACTTTTTACTTACAGTCAACGACCGCATTTTCCCGTTGTCTCTCGAGCGTGACCAACAGTTTCTTGTTGTTTTTATTAGATGTGGCACATCTGAGCAAAATACAGCCATCGTTCTTCCTTGCTGTACATATTCCTCGTTTTGTACGTAACGCCGCCTTCTGTTGAAACACCGGGGTGCAGTCGGAAAAATTTTCGGTTGGGCGCAGCATTATCACAAGAAGTTCCCATGACCTTAAAACCGCAACATTCTAATATTTCGACTGCCTCCCACATTATCGACATCAAAGCATAGGCTGTAACTCCCGTCGTGGCAAAGTGGGCATATGGAAAAGTCAACTGTGAAGCTAAGCCTCGCACCATTAGTACCAAGACGTGTGTTGCTATATTGCTGTATGGTGCTTCGCCATCACCTATGCGTTCCATTTCCAGTAAACTGTTTTTTAAGTCTCCCAAGTTGACAAACCCAATGACTTCCATTTCACGTTTGTTGTTCACGAGATCTTCTTTAAAACTATTACGACGTGGTTTCCTATAGAAGTTGTTCTATGCTGCTCCGCCACTTTGACAAGCATGTCATTCCTTCTGAAATCCACTTCAGTTTTTGAAAAAATGTGAATAGTCTCGCAGTGTCCGTTCTGATGGCATGGTTATGGTTATAAAACCCGCTGTACGCAGAGAATGATTGCTGGAGGAGGAAAGCATTTTTAGTTGCAGAGCCCATTTAATCATGATAGGATGCCATCTCATCCCGATAGGTGATTTGTACTTGAATGCTTTCAGTTGTTGTTCCCAAAATAGTCTTTGAAATGTGCCAGGAGAAAACTCCTTTCTGATTTTAGCATCATTCTCTGCCATTGTGGTCTGAACAGTACTGTGCAATTCGGGCTGTACGTTACGCCAGACATGTCCAACGACTTTCCGCGGCTGTTTGAAAATTGCATGAAACAAGGATTTCTCAGTCGTCGAAAGCATGCCATGCAGAAGCGAAAAGTGACGAGAAAGCGACTTAAACGGGCTGCAATAAAGCGTTGCTTTTTCAGCTCTACGAAAAAAGGACAAGCCATTTGTTGGAACGTACATTTGGAATTACTGTAACTTTTCACCATTTTAGACACAGCATTTGCTCTTGTTGTACATAACAGCTAGCATCAATGGCATGCTTAATTAATTAAGGTGGCAGTGGGGATATGGAACCTTAGCTTCTTCAAAATTTTCTTTTTTTTTTGTTTTTTTTGCACCCCTAAAGCAGAGATATAAGAGAGAGAGGGAAATGAAACTCCCGTCATCACGTGACTTTTGGCTGACCCCACGATTGTTACCTCTGGCAATGGAAGTCGTTCGTCGTTTTCTCCTCGCTTTCGTGAATGAAAAAGTAACTACGGCGAAGACGGAAAGGTGTTTACGTCTTAGAGAAGCAGCGACATCGCTCCACAGCGCCAATTACGGCTCGAAAGCAATTTTTCTTGCTGACGAGATCGTTTTTTCCATTCGTTCGTGTATCGTGCTTGACGAGGGTCCGCGTATTCGAAATTTCTGTGTAGTGCGCCAGAGAGCGCAAAGAGCCTTCCATGCTCTTCGTGCTGGCAAACTGCAACACCTTTAGAACGATTTCATGGCAGAACAAGTATTGCTTTCCTACGACCATCTCTTGCCACAGACGGTTAGTCAGATGATATTTGACGACACTCTCAGTTCTGCTGCGTCTTCATCGAGTGAGATTTTATCGACTGAGCCACAGTCTCCCAAGCCACTGACAGGAGATGAAGAAAACGCAAGTCGATTCGCTTCTGGCTTTGTGCCTTATCATCTTTTGAAACAATACAGAAAGGACGCTTCAAAGGAGCGGCAGGCTACTCGTCAGTGCCTTCAGGGCATGGCAGACAAAGATTAAGAAGAGTTCCTTTCAGACCACCACTTGGCGTACACATTTTATGGTTGCACTACTGTCTGGCTTGAGAAAGTAGACAGGGGCAATCTCTTCGAAGTCTCCGATGCAGCGTATCAGCTATTTCTCGCCATTGAATAAGAGCTTAGAGAGTTGTTTCCTACGCAACTCATAACTTCATTTACCACAAAAGAAATAATCGAGCGCCTCGTTACTTCTTCCAAGATTGCAAGTCAGTTTCGCGAACCCTGGCGCCTAAACTCTAACCATTGAACAAATCGATCTTACGTTTATAAGAAACCATATGTCAAACTTTCATGAATTAAAACGGCGATTGCAAATTTGGATAGAGCAGACAAAATAAGCGAACCCCTCTATCGGCGTTTGCCAACCATAGTCCAAAAACGGCCAACCCTGACACTTTTGTGTAGCCATTTTGGACAACTCAGGGCGTCTTTTTGTCATCTTGTTGCTTGTTGAGGATTCACCTTTTTGCTCGGAGGTAGATTCGACATTGTTTAATTAAAGAAATAGATGTCACAAAAGTTGAGCGCTAGTTTTTGAAATCTTTTATTAATAGCCATCATCACTTGTTAGTTTAATTAAACTAAGGAACGGGCGCTACTTGTCGTCAGCGTTGTCGTCGTTGTCCTGCAAAGGAATGTTAATTAATTAAGTTTTAAAAGTAGAAGAAATTTGGTGATTTACCGAAACAATTTTTTATTTCTTTCTTTTCGGCTGACTGCTCTCTGCTTCTGCAACAAAGGTCTCCTGGAATTCCAAGACATTAACCAGATTCTCTGCCGTTGGCCTTTCTGCCACGTTTGCAGCCCAGCTCTTCGAAATAATGAGTTTTATTCTATCTGCGAGCTTTTTGTACGCATTCGGAAAGACACTGCAAAATTACGATATAATGTAGGACATATCTAAATTCAGTTTTCATTACCCTTCGATTGTTTTCCGCTTAAAGGCCGGTTTTTGATGACCTTTCCACATGACCTCTTTAGAGGCCATCTCGTAGAGAACGCAGCCAAAGGCGTAGACATCGCACGGCTTCCCCAGTTTCCCCTCCCACATTTCTGGGGAAAAGTAACATAACGTCCCAATTTTGACGGCGTCCTCTTTTTCGATTTTTTGAATTTCGCTTTTCAAAATTGCGCAACCGAAATCGGCAATTTTCGAATCCAAGTAAGACGTTCAAAAACAATACTATTTTCGTTGGCCAATTCGAAGCGACTTACAAGAATATTGACAGTTTTGATGTCGCAATGTATAACATCATTTTATGAAGGTATGAAATACCACCGGCGACCTGCCCAAGTATGGAATTGCAGTGGGTTAGTGTAATAGGAATATTTTCGTCCTATTTTTAGACGTAGATTGCATTCAAAAGTAACTGTTACGTTATTTAAATTTACCTTGCCGTTCACAAAAAGGTCGAAAAGGTTTGTCCTGTGCTGCTCCAGGACGATTTTGAAATGGTCATCAATTTCTACGTAGCCGTAGAAATTGATGATGCTGGGGTGACGAAGTCGGCTACGATAAGCGGTTTGAAGATAACTATACTTACAACAAAGGCAATAAATTGTACCTTAGCATCTTTATCTCGCGCTTTGCTTCCAAAGCGCTTCCTATGTTTTCTACATATTTGCAAGTGACTTTGCCAAACATGTAGAGCGCATCGTATATGATGCACGACGAGCCTCTATCCAATTCTTTGATGATTTTTATGTTTTCGTCATTTAGACGTACTAATAAAAGAAATTGATTTTAGAACCCTAAAGCTACGGGTAAAAGTATTGTACATTTTTCTATTTCTGACGAATGCATTCGTGCAGGCCTCGTCGTTGTCGCAGGAGCCGTTGCTAAAAACAAAATAGGCAAAGTTAATTTCATTGCTCTAAAAGTACAAAGTATTTACTTACGCGTATGTAAAGCAGCAAACATCTTTGCTTGCTTTACTCGGGGTTGCGACTTTAAAAAAAGCCCAACGCAGAAGACGTTGTCGCCAATTGTTTGGGGAAGAGGGACGAAGGCGTTTTGAAACTTCTAGAGCAACTTCGCCTCTACACAATTTTACAACATAAAACGATTTTATAGAAACTCAATTTACCGTCAAAGTCGTTGGAGGGAAAAATTCTCTTCTCGCAATTTCTTTAACATCTTCATATGTTGCATCAAGGCGAACCGTCGTCAATGGAATTGAAAGATCGTCAATTCCTTCAATTAGTTTTAATGTAGAATTATTTCGACTCGTCGTCGCAAGGCGACGCGGAAGCAATCGAATTTCTACATCTGCAAAGAAACTCATTACGAAATTGCTAAATGTGTGTCCGCAGTTAGGCAGTCAGCTCAGTCAGCTCAAACTATTTTTCGCAGAGACAGTTTTAGCAAAAAACCCTTGTGCTGGCATTAGTTGTTTATTGCATAATAATGGCAGAAAAAATCCTATTGCATATATTTGAAAAAGATGTCTATACTTTTTCTAGTTATTTAGCTTCGTACCAAGGCTAAAAACCTTCAAATGTACGGTTTTGTAATTTCCTGGTGCCGTCTGTTGAATGTGATTGCTCAAATCGAAAGTCGGTATATCCCGACGTCAAAATCAAACTTTACCAATCACACTTCAAAAGCGCCTTCATAACGTCACATTCATTGTGATGTCGCGAATGTGATCTCATACGCTCTCGTGAATTTTTAGAGCATATAAAAGGTCTCTTGTTTTTTGGAGAACATAAAATGTCTCTTGATAATTAGTGCATTATTAACAATAAACTTTGTGTTTTTAGTGCACATAAACGGTCTCCTGTATATTTTAGCTTTAAAAAATCCCTCTATTTTTCGTGCATACGAACGGTCTCCCGCATTTATTATTAATTAATAAATACGCAAAAAGTGAGCACTTCCCTGTTGTAATACCCAGACTAGATAAACTTTCGGGGGCCCCAGTAAGAATTGAAAAAAGTAGAAGTGTTTCATTCTTTGCTCAGAGTGAACTGCTCGGAGTGGTCAAAGACTGACCAAATAGAAGAAACAGCAAAAGTTTTGAGTGCACGAAAATTTGACTCAGACTTTATGGAAAACGTTTGAAGCCGTTTTTGAAGAAGCCCACAGACACACCACGATTCCCTGTCTGAAAAGGTGAAAGAAATTTTCGTTCATAAGATCATCAGGCAAATTTATTTGCACAGCGGAGAACCTTAATTTAACAAAAGAGAAACGGAGGAACAAAGCAATAATCAGTGCACCTGGTTTTGATCCAGTGTTTGACGAGCGTTCTTTTCCGATTGGCTACTCTACCAAAACGCCACCGTCAGTTGCATTTATTTGGGAAAGAAAAAACTGCACCGTTGCCAGTCCTGCTGCAGAAGCTGCTGTATTGAGCTGCGGGCATTCTTTCCATTCGAGACAGAAATTGCCTCTTCTGCCAGCCTCTTCTTCTTACGTCTGTAAAAAAGTTGGCGGAAAAATTCAATCCGAATTTGAGTAAAGAAGTTCGTGGTAGTGACGAAAACGCAGGAATCGCGTGACGACGGAGAAATCAACGATGAAGAAGATGGGTAACAAGACGAAGTAGAGTACTACACATCCCACGAGCTGTCCAGCCAACTTTCAGCAAAACTTGCCACGTTCATTACTGCAGGGAGCCAAAGTACGTTAATCAAGTAGAGAAGAGCAGATAAGACTATTCTTTGCCGTATCTTATCAGTGACTGCTACTCGTATCATACGTTACGTAATATTTCGTCGTTCGACTATTGCGTTATTATTATGTTACCCCGAATATGAATATAAGTATTTCGTGTCTGAACGCCATTGATTAAGCTTACCAGAGAACACCCCAGAAATGGAATAAGTGAGTAAAGCAAAATGGTTGTGTATACGTAAAGCTACTGCAGAACCTTTGGCACGTCTAACAGATCTCTCATCGCCCTGTGAAAGGCGAGCAATAGACGATTCATTCGCAAAACATAATAAAATGCGTTGGCATGCGTCTTTTAGAACATAACCTCAAAAACAAAGCTTCCTTAAGCTTTTCGAAAAGTCAGGAACGAAAAAGAACCAACAAACGAGCTGTTCGTCAGACCGTAAAGTATGTAGCAACGCGCACATGCGAGGTGAAAGTTAGTCCCGCTCCTCAAGAGCGCATTATTGTCACGATCAGGTTCTTGGCAACCGGAATTCGCAAGCGTCGATGACATTCGAGTTCCACATGGGACATTCAACAGTTTGCGGCATTATAAAAGAAACTTGCTCTGCTATTTGTTTAAATTGTTGGCTTTGTTGACTGCCACGGCTCTAGGCTTTGCCTTTGTTACGTTTGATAAAGAGGAATCTGCTGATAAAGTAGTTGAAGGGAAGTACCATAGAATCCGTGGAAATTTCGTAAGCAGGTCGACCTCGTGTTTTTATGGGTACAATCGTCCGTTTGCAAGGTTGAAGCTAAATATGCGATACTTCGGCCGGGCCTAGATAACGAAGACGGCACGAGCTGTGTCATACATCCGGGCCGCGCAGTTTCTGCAGTGCCGCCGCCTCCGCCATCGCCATTGCAACTGCCACCAGACTACATTTACGCTTCTCCAGTTAGTTGGTAAGCACACGTCCGTGCACGCACGTTGACACGCTTGTTTCTACGCGAAAGTGTTGTCTCTAGGTACCCCGTTGGACCAGCGGCTTTTGGGCCGCTGCCGTCTTCTACGCACGCAGCAGTGGCGCAACAAGAGATGATAATGCCGTCTCCTGGCATGGGGACGCAACCTCCTTCTCTGCTCGTCCATCACCATAGCAGGAGAAGAGGCGACTCCTTCTTGGTTAATGCGTCGATAAAGAAGAAGCCTGCGAGACGTCCCTCGCTGCCGCCGCTCCGTACGGAGAAACTGCCGTCTTACGTGCCGACTGGAACGGCTTACGATGACGACAGAGCGAGTGAGCAGTCGAAGGAGCGCAGTGTCAGTGAGAACGACGACGATGATATGGCAACAACGGCAGTCGAAACGCCAAAGGCAATTGAGATGCCAAAGGCAATTGAAACTCCGACAACAATTGCAATGCCAACAGCAGTTGAGACGTCAACGGCATTTCAAACGCCAACAACGACAATTCAAACGTCAACTGAAACAACGGCAGCTATTGAGCCAGCGAACACCGACGACGTCGTCGCGTCCGTTAGCCAACCGAGAAGGAAGTCAGAAGGAGAGGACTGGAAAGTACCAGCGACGAAAATACTTCGGAAATCCCGACCCCAGGAACCATTAACGAGACGAAGTACGCCTAATTGGAATTGCCTGTTTGATGCAGTAATGTTGTCTCTCTTGTTATGTTTAGACGAGAGGCGCGTCGTGGGGATAATTCAGGTAAATTGAAGGCTCCCCAATGTCCTATGCAATCCCCCCGCCTCCACAGACGCGTTCGCAAGACCACTCATTGTGTAGTGACAGCTCCCCTGGATTTTTTGTGGTTTGCAATGCGGTCTTCTTGTAGAACACCGTCTGTTCCCAGTTGGGGCAGTGTAATCATCGCTGCATTGACTGCGATAAGGCCTTCAGAAAAGGCGGACGTTTGTCGAATTTGTGTCGCTTTCTTCACTTTCGGTCTCGTCCTTCGGCCATTTCATATCCACTTGGACGCTGCCGAAAATCTTCTTTCACTTTATCAGCATTTATTGGAATGTAATAATTAATCTCAGTAACGTGCAAATAATTTATTTTATTTTACAGAAGTACACAAATACTTGTTTGGCAAAAGAGAAATCTTTTTTAAGAAGCCCAGTTTTCAAAGAACATTTAAACTCATCTTTTCGACACTGGGCGGCTGCCTTCTGGTGAGAAAAGGCGTAATAAAAACTTTGAAATTCTGTAAAGATGCTGACTTCGCCTTGCTCCTGCATCTGCTCGACGACTTGCTGCCTCTGATTTTCTTTTTTAATTTGACGAAGATAAGAGGAGGTAACTACAGCCCGTGGAAAAAATCTAAGATACGATTAGTGTTTATGCCTTTTTACTGAAAGGCGGCATCATTATGAAGAATTAAAGATGTTGGTGATCAGCGATCTAATTAATGCATTTTGAAAGGGTTCCTCCAGATGGTATTCCAGATAGAAAGAACAATTCAAAAGGCACATAAACATTTTCTGTACAAAAGTAGTGGAATTTCTTTCTATGCTCAGAATTGACTGCTCATCGTGATCAACGGCTGACCGAATAAAAGAAACAGCAAAATTTTGTGTGCACAGAAAATTAACTCAGACTTTATGGAAAAATTATTAAAGCCGTTTTTGAAGAAGCCCCAAAGACTCAATGTTCCTTACCTGTCTGGAAAGGCCGCAGAATTTCTCGCATGATGCAGATTATGCCAGCCACTTCGGAAATTGTAATACATAGTGTGAATCCAAAAGTACGACAGTGCACCCTTGCATAAGGTTCTCACGTAAACCTTTCACGGATTTCGCCGCGTTATTCAAAATGAGAAAGATTTACTAACGCGAAACGATAGTGACATCCTTTCTCTAGGATTTAGTCGAAGGATTAGTCGATCGCATGCATACTGATCGATGATTCTTCACGATATTGCAAAAGTACTGTTCGCCGTTTCCTGGCGTCAATCCCTTCGTAAGTGCTCTACTTCTTTTTTGGAAACGCAACGGCCTACACGTTTCCAAATACTGGTCGAGGCGACTTCAAGTTTGTTTTTTTGTTTGCCTACAATTTCGCTGTGAAATATCGTTGCTAAAGGCGTTTTCTAGAGCCTACGAAGCAATTCGCGATTTGGCGCCCTTGCAAAACGACATAAAATAAAAAGCTAAAAACTTTGGTCAAGGCGATTTTTGATCTTCTGCGTAATTTAGAAGTTCGCTTTAGAAGTTATTTGTTGTCATGAGCGTGGCTAGCGCGCGCATGGTTTAACTACACCAAAAACAGTAAACGCTCCTAACGATTTACTGTGGTGCTGCCCTTTTCTTTTCTAAGCAAGTACAAAATTATTCTGCCCTGTAATACGTAAAGGAACAAAACCGTCGCGTACGCTACAAGCCAATTGCGTAGCAGCAAGTAACTTTTATATACGTACTTCGTCGAACGCCTACGTGCCTTACATCATTGGAATCCTACGGGACAGAGAATTCTAATGATGTCATTCTCGATGACGCACGACATTCGACGTAGGCGCTAGCACGCTTTAAATAATTTAGCAGCCGGTAGAGAAAAGCCTTGCGGAGCTCAGTAGTTCTTTAGGAATCGATACATAGCACCCAGCTTCCAAGACACCTTATTGAATCTACCTGCGGACTCCAGCTCAAAATAGCAGCCAAGCTGAATATCTTGAGAAATTTCCGAAACAGCATCAATTGTGTTTTCTTTCGATTCAACTTCATCAAGTTGCGGTCATACATTGAAGAAAGAAGAGAGACGTTATGTTGTTAATTGATGCGTAAGGAAAAGGTAGATCAAACTTTTCATTTTAAAATTTGGCTTCGTTTTCAATATTCGAACGCCGAAAGAATTTCCTAGTTACTTCATAGCGCCCGCACTAGTTTTTAAAAGAAAATCGCCTTGATTTTCTGTATTACAAGCGTCCGTTTTAGATTGTGCGAAATAAAATTACTTAATTAGGGTGGCATTATGAATATTCCGCCCTCTTTTCAAAACATATAAAATACATTTTTTGGACTTTTATTAATTGCTTACGGTGCACCTTAGACCGTCCTAATCTTCTTGCACCTTACCGATTTCCAAAGAAACGAGCCAAATTCAAACAAAAAATTCAAAAACAACCGTTAGATAAGATTATGACCAAATTCTAGCGTACCTGTTTGTGGTACAGCTGCGATCGCTTTGAAAAGGGTCTTTTCAGTGATAGTTTCTAAAGAGCTATTGCTCAAAAGAATTTTACGACCAACTTTTGACCGTTCCGTTTTGTCGGAGGATTCGAAATTCTCGATTTGGCTTTTCTTGGCTCGATTCTGTATTCGAAGCAACATGTTGATATCAATGCAGTGTCTTCTATCTTATAGAAAAGAATGGCATCGTGGTAGGGCAATCCGAAGGAAAAATAGCCACCGATTACCGCGCAGTCGGCCATTTTGGACTTGTCGACATAATTGCTACCAAAATTGAGGGCGAGTTGGTCGCTTTTTCGTCCAACTTCGCGATCAAAAATAAGTCAACGCAGGATGCGTATTGTCCATTTACCCCGTTTCCAATGCGTTTTAGAGACTACCCTAACTCTAGCGAGAGTCCCGATTCGGCCCGTTTCACGGAAATCGGCCTACGCCATCGCTGCTTGTCGCGAACGCTTCTGTCGTTTTTCTCTATCTTAGGGAATGCGTTTTCGTGTCTAATCGGTTTGATTTCTTTTCGTGGAAGGCCGTTGAGCAGAACAACTGAAAAGGAGCAAGCCGTGGCCAAGGCGTCAAGTCACGGAGTTGGGAGCCATGACGTGTGAACTTCATTAGTCAGGAATGCGATACTACGCGCAACAAAACGCAAACAGATGGATTACACTGGGACCTCCTAATCGAATCCTTGGAATTCGGGGTCCAAAAGATCCTCTTCAGACAGGCTAAAGCCAACAAAATCAGGGTCGTAATCGTCATCGCTGGACTCACTCTCACTCTCGGACTCGTCAGTACTAGTAGTTTCGTCGTCTAGATCAGTCTCAACGGCACCGCGTCCTATGCAGTAAAAGAATGAGACAACGGTAAGCGCACGCAACAAATGCCTGCTTTTTTTCTGGAGGGCCATCTTTCTTTTAGTGGCCGTTTAGCCTTTTCTCTTCCTCGTCCTTTACCCCTGCCTCTGCCTCTCTCCCTCCCTCTCTGCGCTTCCGTTTGATCTCCAATCTGCCTTCCTTCTTCCTCATCACTGACGTGGTAATTTTCGCCGTGCCTTCTGCGTCTGCCTCTTCCTCTTGCCTGCCCTTTACCTTGACGACGGCGCGAAGCTCTGCGACGACCGGGGGCGTTATCCTCGGCTCTTCCTTCGTTGTCTCCTTCAGCGACAGTACCAAAGGCACCAGGAGCGTATGTTGCCCCCTCTTGCCGCTCTTGCCGATCCCTCCTCTGTTTTTTTGCTTTTCTCTTGATGCCCTCGCTTGTGTTCTTTATATTTGATGCTTGGATACGAACATCATCCAGGCTCTGGAAAGCTGACAATGAATGCTTTCCACCTGGCCTCTTTGCGACCTCCAGTACGCGAGCAAAAGCTTTTGAGCCGTGATTGAATTGGCAAGCAGCAAGCCTTGCCGCTGCCGTTATTATTGCAGGCCCTTTATACTTTGCTTTGTCAACGCAACCCTAAAGGGTGTTGTGGAAAGATTCATTCTACAGGTAAATGTAGTACAAACTGATAAAATATTTTATTTCAAACTTACGTCGTTCTGGGTTAGACCTTCTCGGCAGCTTTCCAGCAGCGCTGGGAATGAAAGAACGGCAAAGATGGGCTTGAGTTCGTGGAAGAAGGCGTGAGGAAGCGCTTTTTTTTGCGGTCCAGGAGTAGCGCCAGCTTGAGCTCGACGCCACCAACACCACGAGTTTTCCCCTTCGGGGCAAAACTGGTGCTGGTCTTCTTCCGTTTGGGGGCAGCAAGTAGGCCCGTGCTCAAATGCGTGCCCTGGAGACGGCGTTTGAGAACTGACCTAAGAAAAAAAGTAGGTAGTTTATATTTATTTTCTCTATTCGCTTGCCATTCGCTTGCCTTCTTATTTTTGTTATAAGGCATTATACTTTGATAAAGAGCGGCTATCACGCTCTTTCTCATTTTTTCGACGTCTCCGCCGTTAGCCTTTATGGCGTAGCCATAGTTCGAACTCAAGCTAAAGAAACTTAGATGTCTTGCTATGAGCGATGTCAATTACACTTACTGGTCAATCATGAAGTGCGTGAGGCGATTTGCTCCATTGACACGTCCTCCGTCATTGATAATTATCTTTTTGTTTTCAGAAACGAATTTACGGAGATGAGCACCCATCCTCTTATGCACGTGACCAACCCAATCAAGCTTCCGCACTGGGTGCTCTTCGCCGTAAATTCGTTTCACCGCATCATATGAGCTGGAGTCACCGTCTCCAATAAACGTCGTATATCTGCACTTTCGTTCAAGGTATGTACGAATAATTATAAAAATTACCCCAGTTTATATTTTTCGATCGACCTTGAGAACAGAACAACTGCTCCCTTGTTTTCCATAGCTTTAGCCGAACCCTCGTAATTTCAACGGCACTTGGGTGAGTGATAATCCATCCAGGCGCGGAATGCTGCACTCTCTCTGTCAATACTAAAAGGTCATATTGCTCAATGAAAATAAGTAATGGATGAATTATATTTTACCCCAATTCCTCCATTCTTTGGCACTATCTGCAGTGGCACGAATTGTGTCCAAAAAGTTTGTGAACATGGCGGAACTTCTGGCCGAGAACCTCACTCCACTGGCAACGCTAAAAAAGGCCAACCCATTGAGTGAGCTGGTTACGGGTACCCGCAGGAAGCTCCGCCCGGTTCCGGATCTGACGAGTTGGGCCGCCTGCTTCGCAGCGTACACAATTATTCAGTGCTCACGTCATCGCGACGAAGCGACGATGATGCTCGGGTACATGCGGCTGATTCTGCAGGAGGCGTCCGCGTTTCCCGCGGAAAGGTGGCGCGAGTACGACGTTCGTTTCCTACGCTTGCCGCGGCGCAGCCCGGTTTGGACTGGTCTCGCCCGCACGGCACGTTATTTCCGCGTACGTTCATGAGGCCGGAAGCGGCTGCAACGGGAGGGGTCGCTGCCAGCTCGCTGTGCCAGCTGCGGCGATCGATATCACACGGAGAGTCAATGCCCAGGGCGCGTGTAGTCAGATCCTGACGAGCGAAACCGCCCGGGTCGCGGCCGGAAGGGCAAAGGGGCGTGCTTTGATTGGAATTACCGCGAGAGCTGTCGTTACGGCGCGGCTTGCCGGTTTCGACACGAGTGCGTGCAGTGCGGTGGCTGGCATCGCGTGTCCGAGTGCCCGGGAGCCGAGGAGGACGGGGAGCAAAAACGTAACCGCTCAGTGACGCGCGTTCCTAGGGCAAAAGGCAAAGACTAGCGGCGCTCAGGGTGTCGTGTGGCGCAAAGACGGGTGTTTCCGCGCAGGCGGCGTGTTGGCCTTCGTTGCGGTTTTTCTTTTTTTCGTTTTCGTTTTTCTGTCGGCGTGCCGTTTTGTTGGTGTTGAGTCACGGGTCGGTATTACGTTGGTGCCAGGGACGACGAGGCGAGAGGTGCTCATGGCTTTGCCACATGGCGCGGTGGGTTCCTTCCTTTCTTTATTTCGCGGGTAGCTTGTGCCACGTTCGTTTCTTTTGTGGCGCGTGGTGGTTTCGGGTCTTGAACCGTTTTTACTTGTCTTTTCGTCGGCAGGTGTCGCGGTAACGGTCGCGGAGTGCAACGTGATAAACGGACGGTACCGTTACGGCGACGATTTAGCGGCGATTGCCGCGTGCAACCAGTCGTCGGAGTCGCCGTTGCCGGCCGCGTTGGCTGCTGTGTCGTCCCCAGTCCAGGTTGAGGAGTGGGTAGACGGCTTAGCGTCACATCCTGACCGTCAGTTCGTGCAGTACATTTGCACTGGGTTGTCTCAGGGTTTTTGCATTGGCTTCCAGCGCGGCTGCCCCTTGCGGAGCACTCGACGTAACATGGGATTGGCAAACGCTAATTCCGGAGTCGTAGGACGCCTATCTGGAAGGCAAGATACGGGCGCGGCGGCTGGTTGGTCCCCGCCAGAAGATCTTGTATCCCACGTGAGCCCCTTTGGGGTGATCCCCAAGCCGCATCAGCCGGGCAAGTGGAGACTCATCGTGAACTTATCGGCGCCAGAGGGAGCCAGCGTCAACGATGGGGTGAATTCGGCGCTTGCGGGGCTGCAGTATGCCCGGCTTGAAGACGCCGCGAGGCTGGCGTTGCAGCTTGGGAACGAAGCCTTGCTAGCGAAGTTGGACCTAAAGGCGGCCTACCGGATGATTCCCGTTCATCCGGCAGACCGTCCGCTGTTGGAAGTGCAGTGGAAGGGGCACGTGGGGCTAGACGCGGCGCTGACGTTTGGGCTGCGTTCGGCGCACAAGATATTCTCCGCCGTGGCCGACGCGCTGCTCTGGGTCATGCGGGCGAAGGGGGTCTCTTGCGGCCTTCACTACCTGGACGATTTCTTGTTTTTTGGTAGAGGAGGCTTGGCCGAGAGCGCGGAGAATTTGCGGCGGGCGCTGGAAACGTGTCGGTCGCTGGGTTTGCCGGTGGCGTTGCAGAAAATTGGCGGCCCGGCTACGACGCAGGAGTTCCTCGGCATAGAATTGGATACGGTGCGCGGCGAGCTGCGCCTGTCGGCTGAGAAACTGCGACGACTGCGAGAGAAGCTCACGGAGGCGCTGCAGTCGCTTCGGTGGTCAAGAGCGTGGAAGAAACGAGAGCTCTTGTCGCTCATTGGCTTGCTTCATCACGCGGCGTCGATTATTTGCCCGGGTCGCGCGTTCGTGAGGCGATTGATCGAGCTGTCCCGCGTGCCGAGGAAGCTCCATCATAGGGTGCGTATTAGCCAGGAAGCGCGTCGCGACGTGGAGTGGTGGTTGGCATTTGCGACTCAGTGGAACGGTATTGGCTTGATGTCGGCGCTGCAATCAGGTCGGCAGCGAGCGCAGCTGCAAACAGATGCGTCGGGCTCATGGCGCTTCGGCGCGGTGCTCGTCTCTGTCACGCCGTGGCAGGGGTTTGCTGCGCGATGGACACAGGCCTGGCAGAGCTGCTCGATAGCCCCGAAGGAAATGTACCCGGTATTGGCGGCTTGTTTGCTGTCGGGAAAAGCTGGATCGGTTCTACAGTGCGGCTGAAATCGGACAAAAGCAGGGTGGTGGCTGCGTGCAATGCGGGGTCGACGCGAGACGGGGCGCTGTTGCGCTTGCTGAAGGCACTGATGATGTCGTCGGCTCAGTTCAACTGCTCGATACGCGCGGAGCATCTGCCTGGAGCCCAGAATCGAGTTGCGGACGCGTTGTCAAGAGGCGAGCTAACCCGGGGTGTGTTGCAGGAAAAACGTCTGGAACTGGTAACGCTTTCAGGAAGAATCGTGGCGGCGCTCGACGAACTGGCGACAGCGGACCCCGACTGGGGATCGCCGAGTTGGAAGTCGCTCGTCGGCGTTACATGAGCCGCGGTCTGGCCGTCGGGAAGCGTAGAGCGTACTCGTCTTCGCAGAAGACGTATCTGGAGTTCTGCGAGAGGGTTTCCCTCTCGCCGATACCTACAAGCGAACACACGTTGCGTCTGTTTGTCTCGTCGCTCGCGGAGAAGGGTCGCAAGGCTTCGACGATTAGGGCATACCCTTCGGCAGTCCGGAATCTGCATGTCGAAAGCGAAGGGGGGGATCCGACGACGCCGAGGCCACCGCAGTTGGCGTTAGTCCTGCGAGGAATCAAGCGAGAGCAGGCAGAGCAAGGGCGCAGCGGCGGGGACCAACGCTTACCAATCGACGCATCGGCGCTGAACGCGCTGCGGACAAAGTGGCGCGGGCTGACCGATCGCTACAAGGGCGCGCTGCTGTAGGCCGCCACCTGCGTCGGATTCTTCGGGTGCCTACGCACGGCCGAGTTTCTCGTGAATTCGTCGGAGGAGTTCGACGAGCGACGACACTTGATCTACGCCGACGTCGCCGAGGACGACCGCGTAAATCTGTCATGGGCTCGGATTTGAGTGAAGTTTTCGAAGACGGAACTTGGCAAAGAAGCGTTCGCGTTCCTCGGACGCGTGCGGGATGGAATGTGCCCCGTATCGTCGCTGTTACAATACCTCGCGATACGAGGGGCGGGAAAAGGCCCTCTGTTCCGGTTCCCGAACGGGGACCCTCTGACACGACGGCGATTGGTAGCCGCGATGCGGGAGGTGCTGCAAAGGCGGGGCTACGACGCCGATCGTTTTTCCGGGCACAGCCTTTGCATTGGCGCTGTAACGGCGGCGGCGCGCGTCGGATGCCCGGAAGAGAAGATCAAAGCGCTGGGCAGATGGAAAAGCAATTTGACTGGCGGGTGCAGATTTCGCAAAGGTGTCAAGTTCGCTGGGCGGGGCGGGCGTATCTAAATAAACAGTCGGCGGGGGCGTGAGCACATAGTCTGGATGGCGCCCGCGTGATCTCGGCAGGCGTAGTTGTGACTGGTTTGGGCCGGCGGCTTTGCCTTCGGGCCACCTTCCTGCCTCGGTGGCGTGCCGATCAGAGGGTGTCACGGATGCACGTAAGGCATCACGTGACGCGGCCACGCCCCCGCACCGCAAGCCCTTACGCAGGGCGAGCGAGCGACCAGGCAATAACATAATGATTCCGCGCCCTGGTGGGAGGGGCTCCCAAACGTGATGGGCCAAATTTGGAAAGTGTTTTTCTGTCCGTCGGTAACGCTCACGTCACAATCGCTCAATCACACACACAGGTGTCTTTATGACATTACATTCATTGTGATGTCATACTCTCCCGTATATTTCACAATGCTACAAAAAAAAGGTGACGTCACAGCAGATAGCAAGCCCGGATGGTGTTCAATAGTTTTCAGCATAGATATAACAGCAGTGTTATATCAATGTTTGATAACGGGCACATAACAGTGAGTTTATTAGTGACGTTTATCAAGGGAACGCAGTAAAGGAGCACGTTGGGTTTGGCGTGCTGCGAGCTTTGCTCGCAGCACGCAAACCCAACTGCGAGCTGATAATGGGCTTCGTGACACAATCACCTGGACGAGTAGCTTTGTGTCGCATTGGAGGTCAATTTGGCTAATTGTAGGGTTTTGCGGAAAATAATGCATGTCATGGTTAGTAGGGATTCTAGAATCCGTAGAAGCAATTACAATCAGTGACCTTGCCCGGTTCAGTAATGGAAACTCAGATACCGTGCTCAGGGTGTTCGGGGATCACATGATGGCTCACAAAAGGCCATCATTATCTAGTTATGGTCAGCTTTTCTATTTCTGGCAATGAATGATGTAAGCTTTGTCGCCTCAAGTTAGATGCCTCGTGGTCGCCTTTCTCTTCTAAGTGGTTTCTTGTCGTAGATTATCGTCGAACTCGCTGGCTTGTCATCGAACGGGACATCGTAGAATGAACGAACACGTGATGGTCGAGTTAATGACTGTGTTGCTGCGACTTTCTCTGTGTATATGCCTTCGCGAGCAGTCGCTGGACGATTTGGTTGATCGAAGACGTCGTTCGGATGGTCTAGGCAAAGAAGCGAGACAGAGACGAGGAAAACGAGCAAGTATCGTCGTCTTCGTTGCTCGAGGCAACACCGCGAACACGAAAAAATGGCGAAAGAAGAACAGAAGAAGGGTCCCAGAAAAATCACGGACGTCATCTATCGAGCGTCTTTGCAGCTCAATCGAGTTAAACACGAACGGCGGAGGGCCTATAAAGCTCATTTTTGCCTTCGAATTCATGAAGTAAGCAGTTCCATCAATTCCAAAGCGCTAGTTCACTTCTCGCGGACGAGAAAGATTTTTACAGCGATTCTCGTCAGGCCAGAACTCAGTCTTCGTATTCAAATTATCTCACGTATACTGTCATTGCAGGGCGAAACTGACATTATACACGTTTCAAGAAAAGGACAGAGAGAATTATATTTCTCACTGCTTCTCTGTTGAAGTCAGTCTGTCGGTTCAGCATTGAACGTTCTAGAAAATGACGTGTCATTGACGTTTTAGAGAACGTTTGAGTATGAAAACAAGATGGAATCTTGATGAGGATTCACCGATCTTTATCCTATCCTGATAGTTAGTAAGTTGTTACACTGTCTGTTGTCATAGCGGAAAATAATTGTTTTTTGTAGAGCCACAGACTTCTCCAGACCTGAGAGTAAGAACGTACGCCAGCGCCGTCATCGTCAGTGCAGCCTCTTCTGACGAGACCAGAAGTCGAATCGATCGACCGGCGACGTTTTGATGTAAAATCGTCGCAATTCGAATCAAAAGCGACGACGTCACCGGCCCAAGAATTTCGCACCGACGTCAAAGGGAAACGATACAAGTGACCTTAAGCGGCTGTCAAGGCAACGAAATGTATTGTCGATCTTCGACGAAGCGACTCAAGCAATTCAATCAGACAGTGCAAAATCTATGTTTCTCCGACGTTCGCAGTCGGGGCGAATACCACGTAACTTACGACAGCGTACTTCGCCACGATGTCGTTCCACTCGTGTTCAGCGTTAGCTACGGCGACGACAAGGTGTGTGGCTTTCTCGTTGACGATTTTATCTGAATTGGATGTACTGACCTCTTTTTGTTGTCAGGATTCACTTGATTCCAGGACAGTCCACTCTAGGTAAGGAGTGAATCGTATCAGTCATGCAAGGCAAAATTTCCAACTATGACACCGATCTCTTCACTTCCCTCTTCAAAGCTATTGAACAGGTTTGTTGTCATCTTTGGCTAATACAAGTACATGACTGCATATTTTATGTAGAAAACCTGGCACGAGACCCTACATGGGTAAAGTGGGCCCCAATGACGTCGACGGAATTGACATGGCTGATCACGCGCGCACTCACTATTGCTCTGTCAAACGGCGGACGCCGGGGCAATACAGGCCGAGGGTAGGAGAGGGGACAAGGAGGGGGAGGTTACACTATTGTGGAAATTTTGGTCAGCGCGTTTTATTTTTAAAAAGTCTATTTCTTTTAGGGCGATGCCTTTCCGGAAGTAGCTGGGGATCCGCAGGAAGTGATAGACATTATTGACGACGAAGCGGCTCCGTTTTTGAAGACGCTTGCCCGCGGTGGACGTCTTTTCGAGAGAGTAACCACTGACTTGAAGTACAAAGTATGGGAAAATACGTTGATTAATAAAATGAGCTAACCGTTTTCTCAAGGCAATGTCGCTTGGCGTCTCTACGAGACGTGCGGTTTTCCGCTCGACTTGACCCAACTCCATAGGAGAAGACTCAAGACCGAAGTCTGACTGTCAATCTAGAGCAGTATGTAGCGGCCAAAACTCTCACATATTCCTGTTAGTACCCTTGAGTGTTTGAACGAGTGAGTTGGAACCAACGTAAGCGTACACAGTCACGCCTCACATTGAAGCATTTCCAATCCAAGGTAAATAACACGTGAATATTTTTCTGCGTAGTTAAATCTTTCTGACTCTTATAAGATCTTTGTAACGGCTGCTCGATTGGATGTCTGTCCGCTTCCAGGCCCGACGGGTGCCTATTACAACTCATTAACATTCTAATGATAATGAACATACATGTTTCAAAACATAAGAGGAAGAGGGTCTCTATCTAGAAATGTGAATCTCACGTTGAATTTTTAGTCAAAATATTTGTTGGAAGCATATCGCTTTGCTCATCAAGGAAAAGACCGAAGTGTGTTACCATGACGACAAAAACTGCAGTGATTTCACCCATGCCAAGTGTTTGTTGCCCAGGTCTGTGGTGACCATGGCAACACGTGTGCACGCGTTTTTCTTCAATGCAGAACACGTCTACAAGCGATGTCAGGCATCGGCAATCCGAACACCATTTGAAGTGAGGTCTCTTATAGTGAGTGATATTCGCCACAAAAAGGTTTCTGGTGCATATAGATGGTCAAATGTATTCTTTAGTTCATATAACCAGTCTCCTATATGCTTTAGTGCATCTAAACGGTCACATGCATTCTTTAGTGAATCTTGTGAGGCTTCAGGAGTTGCTCCACTTCAACTTTACCGCCAACTTTCCGTCGCAAACGAATGCAAAAATTCTATTGCGTCCTTCCGTCGTGGAATAATAATTCTGGTCTTATTTTAGGTAAGGTGGTAGATCTGTTCAAGTGTTGCTACATTTCGAAGTCTTTTCTTCCCGTCAGTCAAGGGAAAACTCAAAGAACAAAAGAAAAACAGAAACGAAGTATTTTCAATTAATTAAACAACACTTTTTTATAGTTACTTAGGTTGCCGTAGTGCTAGTCTAGATAGCGGCAGAATTGTAGCAGTAAGGTAGTAGGGACAGCGTCCTGAGCACGACTCTGCATCAGATTTTGAAACTGTTCAGAGGTCTTAAGATCTCTTCTTCACGCGCGTTGCACAAACACAACTCAGGCGATTGAGAAACTTTATTTTTAATAAAACCCGGAAGTAAACCAAAAATTCTGAAAAGATTTTTGCACATGCGTTTTCCTTGTTTCGCTGTCCACCTGCACGGACCGCAAGGGGTCCGTACAGGCTTCGGTTGGGTGGGGGTCATCCTCCCTACTCCCCCGTCGGAGTTAGAGCCTGTTTAGTCTCCCGGCTCGGACGCCTGGGACCGGCGGCCCTCGGATGTGAGTTCCGTCGGCCTGGTTCCAGTGGGACCGCTATTGTAACCCACCTCGTCTTCCTAAGTGGGGTGGCAGTTTATCACTCGTGCCACGGGAGTAGGGGATTGAATCCCCTGCGTTCAAGCCACGTTTATCCTCTCTGGCTCAAGACTGTTGGGCCGGTTTAATTCAGTCACCACGGAGCCCAGAGGTGATTGGCGACATCCGAACGAAAACTTCAATAAACGACGGAAACTTTCTTGGAGACCTAAATAAACAGGATGTATTTCAATTTGTAATGTATACATGTGCCAACCAAAAACATTCGATTTGGAGAAATAAAAGCCTTAGAAGAAACTTTGTCACAAAGACATTATCTGAAGCTGCACATCGTTCTCTATAATAGAAAGGAAGGGAGATGCATCACTCATCGTTCTATGGAAACATAGGACGATGCATATCAACTTAGCTGTCTGATTACGCAACGGTCTATTATGTACACAAGTAGTGTTGTACGTATTGTAGTAGCATTCTGACTGTACCTTATTTGCTGATCCCGTGGCTAAAACGCATTCGCTACACGGATTAAAAGCCAAGCAGTTGATCTGGAAGAACAATACCATTTCTACCCGAAAATCATGACCATTTTCATCACCTCAACTGTGTGAGCATCGTTTCAGTGGACAGGTTTCGATGTGTTCGACAGCTGAAAGGCAAAATCGTCATAGCAAAATTGTCGTTGGATAATCGTCAAAATCGTCACGGCAAAATCGCCAAAATCGTCATGGCAAAATCGTCATGCCAAAATCGTCATGGCAAAGTCGTCATCGCAAAAGCGTCATGGAAAATCGTCATGGCAAAATTGTCATGGCAAAATCGTCATGGCAAAATTGTCAAAATCGTCATGACAAAATCGTCATGACAAAATCGTCAAAATCGTCATAGCAAAATTGTCATGGCAAAATCGTCATGGCAAAATCGTCAAAATCGTTATGGCAAAATAGCCGGGGCAAAATCGGCAAAATCGTCATGGCAAAATCGTCAAAATCGTTATGGCAAAATTGTCTTGGCAAAATCGTCATCGCAAAGTCGTCATCGCAAAAGCGTCATGGAAAAATCGTCATGGCAAAATTGTCATGGCAAAATCGTCATGACAAAATCGTCAAAATCGTCATGGCAAAATTGTCATGGCAAAATCGTCATGGCAAAATCGTCAAAATCGTTATGGCAAAATAGCCTTGTCAAAATCGGCAAAATCGTTATGGCAAAATCGCCAAAATCGTCATGGCAAAATCGTCATGGCAAAATTGTCAAAATCGTCATGACAAAATCGTCATGACAAAATCGTCAAAATCGTCATGGCAAAATTGTCATAGCAAAATCGTCATGCCAAAATCGTCAAAATCGTTATGCCAAAATAGCCTTGTCAAAATCGGCAAAATCGTTATGGCAAAATCGCCAAAATCGTCATGGCAAAATCGTCATGGCAAAATTGTCATGGCAAAATCGTCAAAATCGTTATGGCAAAATTGTTATGGCAAATCGTCAAAATCGTCAGAACCAAATTGTCAAAATCGTCATAGCAAAATCGTCATGACAAAATCGTCATGGCAAAATTGTCAAAATCGTCAAGTAAAAATCGTCATGGCAAAATCGTCACGGCAATATCTCAGGGCGAAATCGTCAAAATCGTCATGGCAAAATCGTCATGGTAAAATTGTCATTGGAAAATCGTCAAAATCGTTATGAAAAAATCGATAAAATCGTTATGGCAAAATTGACACGGCAAAATCGTCATGGCAAAGTCGTCATGGCAAAATTGTCATGAAAAAATAGCATTTGAAAAACGATTGAGCGTACGTCGTCGTCGTCGTCGTGGTACGACGACGACGGTTCTGCGTCGTTTACGCGACTGTTTCTGGCGTACGCGAAGTGCACGTCGATGGATAAGTAGATTGATTTCTGCAAATTGATTTTATTATTTGTACTAAAGCTACGAAGACTAGAGGAGCATTCAAGTGTATCTAAGGAAAAATAGTCACTATCGCCGTTATTCGTTGACTCGTTGTCGTCATCGGCGGCGACAGACGAAAAACTCAAAGGTGTATTCATCGTCGTCGTCGTCGTCGTTTCATTCGACGATGCCGAGTTTTCGGGCTTAGTCGTGTGGCGATCGTTGTCTACGATCATCCACGACCGCGACGATACGGATTTCCGCCGTCGCCGCGGTTGCCCCGTCCGCCTCGATGCGTCGAGGTCGATTGGGAGGTCGTCGTCGTCGTCGAAGACGTCGACTGTTGGCAAGATTGTCCCCCGCCCCGTCGGCCTCTTCACCAACGACGGCCTCTGTTGCCGCCACGGCCTCGCCCGCCTCCTTGTCCGTTGCCGCTTGGGCCGGACTGTGCGGTTGTGCATCCGCTTTTGACGGCGCCGTTGTTTGATTCGTTTGTCGTCGCAGACGACAGTTCGATCGACATGAGTGGCGTAGTCGTCTTTGAAGACGACGTCGGCGTCTTTGCCGCAGTCGCTTGCGGTGCCGTCGTGGTTGCGGTTGAGGTCGTCGTCGTTCCTAGTAAACGCGGCAGGCCAAGAAAACGGGTTAATAGGATAGTGACTATTTTCGTCGATGTTGATACCTTGGTATTTTTGATTTCGATTGGAAGATGATTTTCCACGTTTCGATTTCGTCGAAATTGGTATCGGCTTTCGAAAGTCGTCAATGGTTGCCGCTTCGACGTATTCGTCAGCGTCCCAATCGTCGTAGTTGTTATAGAGCGAATCGATGGCGTCAAATTGACGGCGCGTAGCTCTGCTCGCTTTCGTTTCGAAGCCGAGCTTCGACGAGCTTCGATGGCTTCGACAATTGTTCTCTTTTTTCGACGTTGCGTCATTGACGGCGACGAGTCCTCCATTTCTGCCAACGTGGGAATCGATATCCAAGTGCAGGCCATGGCCCACGCGTCATCGATTTGCCAGTCTGGCCGGAAGGATATCGTACGCTTGATATAGCGTAGCGGGTCGTTATCACCGTCGTTGTTTGTGCCGTCGTCGCCACTTTTCGACGAAGACGACGACGATGACGTCTGCTGTTGTTGTTGTTGATCATCAACGGTTGTGACGTCGATCAGTTCGTCTAGGGCATTGTCGTTTTTGCCGTCAGACGACGGTTTTGCCGTTGACGGGCCCGGAATGGGAGGATTGGCGGCATTGGCCAGCTCCTTTCCTTTCCTTTTACGTTTTAGAGTGTTTGACGACGATTTGTTGTCGTCCGCATTTGCTCTATTGGTCACGTTGTCGTCGCTCGCTTTCGTAGCGGCTCCGCCATCGTGCTCGTCGACTTTATCGTAGAGGATACCGATCAGTGATGCACTGAATTGTTTGTCCTGGTCGATTGTATCGCTCTTTTTCGAAGCCTGCTCCGCTTCTTTGCTGAGCTCTTCGATTCTGGAGGCTAAACGTCTTGCAAAGAAGGCTTTACGTTGTTCCAGTTCTTTGAGCGCTGCAGTCTCCCTACGATCGATATCACCGCATTTGTCTCTCAGGTGCGGAGATTTTGCCGACAGAGTCGTAATGTGGACGGTGAGTTGGTTGAGCACTTTGTCGCGTTCCACCGCCGCCATTCTGTAATGGTCAAAGAAAATTTTCAATTTTCCAAGTTGGGTGCGTTGGATGAGCGCATCTGCCTCCTTTTTGACCGTAGGTGACGGCAATTAGATAAGCCAGTTATTCGACTTAATGCGGAGAGCTGCCGGGCAGATACCCAGTGCTATGCATTGTTTCATGAAATCCCTGTGGTGATTCAGGCGGATCAGGTCCGCTTTAGCGAGAATCCTCAATTCCACGAGGGCTTCGTAGACGTCTCGTTTGTACTCCAAGTGTTTTTGTGTTTCCGGAATAACTGGTTGGGTTTTTGGAATCGTATACGACGCTACTGTCGCCTTCGATGAGGCGGCGCCAGAGTCGTTCGATGACGATCCATTTGTAGGCGTGGTCGGCGTCGTTTTCGACGACGTAGACGATCCAGCATCATGCGACGCTTTCTCCCTTTCTGCCGTATGGCTGAGTATAAGTGCCGTATTCGCTTTCGTGGCTTCGTTCACCGCTTCAATGAGTTTGGTGGACTTTGCCAGAGTAACGTGTAGCATTTTGCCAAATTCGCCCAACGTTGTGGTAGTCGAGAAAATGGGTTCATCGTCCTCATTTTCGCCAACGTTGTTGCCTTCGTTGTTCAACGAACTTTGCAAGGCTTTCAGGCGTTCCCTTTCCGCCCTTGCTTCGCACAATTGTTGTTCCAACTCTTGATTGCGAGCTTTAAAGAAGAGAAGAAAATGACAAAGTTCCGGGAACTATCTACTGATCAACTCACATTCGATGGAGTGAAACAGAGGTATTTGAAGATTTGTTTTCATAATTATCTTCTAACCTACGCTCCTTTTTGCCGACGCCTTCTGCTTCTTGAAGATCACTCTTCCCATTTTGGTTTACTTTTATTAAAAGAGCATTTTTGGGAAAAACTAATTTAATAGGCCAAATTTTCGGCGTAAAAAGGTTAATTTTTGGCAATTTCTTAAAGTTGAATTCTCCTTTATTTCGTACTTAGTATTTTTTATTTTTGTTTTCCATTTAAAGGGGTACTCCAACGTTTTTGCAAGTGGGGTTGGTATGATAATGGGACCTTTCGAAAGCTTTTCGCGCTAATCTTGTTGGCGTGCGTCTTTCCTATCGCGAGAAAGAGGCCAAATTCCTTCGTCGGTCGCGCTACAGCCCACGTCACTGGTTGCACGTGATATCCCGGATTAACCCAGACCCCTCTGTTTCTCCCCGTAGCGACGTTTTCGGATCGTGTCTCTCCTTCGAGTTGTAGCTAAGAGCAGGTAAAGTTGAACGATGACTGAGCACAGCTGAAACTCTTAGCCTACACGCGAATAAAGTGGACCACGCCTATTTCCACTTCCTGCGTTTTGCATGCTTTTTCTTCTTTTCCGGCTTTCATTCCAGCAATTGTTGCTGCACTACTACCCCACCATGTCTTTCACATGCGTCTAGCGGCTGTAACACGTCGCTTACCTTTCGATTTTGGACTTGATAGCTGATGGAGGAGGAGGTGGTATAACACCATACACGTACGAGCCAATAGCGACGTGTTACAGCCCCTAGACTCATGTGAAAGACATGGTGGGGTAGTAGTGCAGCAAGAATTGCAGGAGTGAAAGCCGGAAAAAGACGAAAAAGCATGCAAAACGCAGGAATTGGAAATAGGCGTGGTCCACTTTATTCGCGTGTAGGCTAAGAGTTTCAGCTGTGCTCAGTCATCGTTCAACTTTACCTGTTCTTAGCTACAACTCGAAGGAGAGACTCGATCCGAAAACGTCGCTACGGGGGAGAAACAGAGGGGTCTGGGTTAATCCGGAATATCACGTGCAACTAGTGACGTAGGCTGTAGCGCAACCGACGAAGGAATTTGGCCTCTTTCTCGCGATAGGAAAGACGCACGCCAAAAAGATTAGCGCGAAAAACTTTCGAAAGGTCCCCATTATCATACCAACTCCACTTGCAAAAACTTTGGAGTACCCCTTTAAAAGGCTTTTTCAGAGATAATCGTTTTTCAGTTATTTTGTGCCTTATTGGTTACTTGTTATGTCTTGTTGTTTTGGCTTTTTAATGTGTTGCCCTTGTTACCCGGATTAGGTTGAAGGTTGGGCTGGGCTAGGCTGTCTGTTTATGACGGTCCTTCAGCGTCTGCTGTTTTTTTTTCAAATTTAGAATTGAGGCCGTTTGGGTAGAGGGTATCCAGGGTTTTCATACATTGCCTTTCTGTTTCTAAGAGTATCTCTCTGTCTGTTAATTCTATCGGTGTGACCTTGATGTTGTCTTTGAATTACCGGTAGTTGATGTTATGTTTTTTGAAGTTTTGGTATAAGCGGGAATTTTTGGACTTGGAAGTCATTCCTATGTCTCGTAATCTTTTCTCGTAGAGCCTTTGATGTTTGTCCTACATCATGACGGTGGCAATGTTTGCACGTTATGACGTAGATTGCATTTTCTAATTTGCAGTTTATCTGTTAACTTAATTGTTGAGATTTTAATTTGGATTGACATTTTATCCAGCATTGACGTTTTTCAAATAGCATTTGTTTTGTTATTTTGGCGTCTGAGAATGGCAAATCATTACAATCTAAATGTGCAATTGTGGAACAGCGATATTCATTTCAAACAAAGAAGAACAGCAGCGGATTAATAATTTGCTTCTAGTTAGGCCTAAGTCTCATGGTCAAACAGATTGCAGCTAGATGTGGCGGATGAAAAAACAATCAGTTGAACAGTTAGCACAAAATTTTGGTTCATGGAAATTATTACAATCAACGGTAGTGATTTTCCAGATATCGGTTATAGAGAGCGCGTCGAGGATTGCATAGCAGTATAATCGCAATTCAGGTATTATTGTCTTCCAAGTGATGAGGGCAAACGCGTCAGTTGAAATTTAGTCGCATCCAAATTTTCCAGCTTCTTCAACTATAGTGGTACATTCAAACCCGGTTGATGTCAACTCGGATAATGGAAACTTTCGGATAATGTTAACAGTTTCCAAAATACAGTCTCTACTAGTGTATTTTTAGTCGCTTTATGAAAACTGCTGATCGGTTATTGTCAAAATTTTTCGTACGAGCAGTCGTCAAATTCTTTTGGTGAAGTGTGATTTTTCTGCCGTGAGGCCCGCAACTACTGTACTTGATCCCGTTCTAGCCTTGCGTGCTAGGCCACATGTACATAAGAGGCTATGGCCAGGCTTTCTCTGTAGTAAAGCGCGTTAGCACCTCACTCCGGAGAGAGGCGCTAAAGCGCGCTTTACTACGAGGAGCGTGCACGCGTGGATAGTCCCGTGCTTATTTGTGCTAGTTTGCCAGCTTCGAAATGAGTCATCGTGAACTGACTTTGAAGGAGAAAATTGCCATAATCAGGGAATGTCAGAACCCTGGCAAAACATAGGTAGCTGTTTCCAAGCAGTTTAGTGTCAGCAAATTAACAGTGTCCAAGATCATGAAAAGGAGAGAGGATCTACTGGCAAAGTACACAACTGGCAGAGGCTGCAGAACCTCTCAGAAATGACAACAAGATGGGAAGTGACCCGACGTTCAAGAGGCTCTTGCCTTATGGCTAGAGCGCGAACATCTCGGGTCCTGTTCTGAAAGAGAAAGCGACGTCATTAGCGGCCAAAATGGGTGAAGATTTCACTCCATGTGACAGTTGGCTTTCTCGTTAGAAAAAGAGACGCGGCATTGTTTGTTGAAGGGAGCACGGGGAGATTCGGTCTGCTGATAAAGAAGGAGCGCAGCGTTGGATAGAAGAAACGTTGCCGACAATTTTTTCTGTTTTTGATCCCGAAGATGTCTACAATCCCGATGAAACAGGCCTCTACTTTCGCGGTCTTCCTGATCGAGGCCACACTGTTTCGTCAAAGAAATTGTCTGGCATGAAAATAGCAGAGGAGCGAATCACAGTGCTCGCTTGCTGCAATATGAGTAGAACAGACAAGCGTCCTCTTCTTGTAATTAGGAAATCTAAGACCCCGTTGCTTTAAGAACATAAAAACGTCGCCTGTCGTTTACAAAAACTCGGCCAGGAGCTAGATGACTTTCTGCATAATCACCGATTGGCTGAAAGACGTCAACAGAGAAATTTGTCGTTCAGGTCGCCACATCTTTTTGCTTGTTCACAACTGTTCAGCCCATCCAAAACTTGAGCTCTCTAACATCAAATATGAGTTCCTGCCACCGCACACGACGTCCCTCATTCAGCCTCTTGACCATGGCATTGTTATAAATTTCAAGGGATTCTACAGGTCAAAGCTTTGTTGCCGAATTAAACTATCGAATTTTTAGCCAAACTAGAAAAATCCTTAACCAGCGACTTTCTGCAGAAAATCATTCGTTAGATCACGGTTAAAATATAAATTTAATTTCATGTTTTTTACTAGGCATAATATAACGAGGACATAATCATTGGCGCTTCTCGCTCTCCTCTTTGCTTCCCTGCCGAGATAATTCCGTAGTTGGATTGTAAAGCACACGAATAAATTACTGGGACTGAGGAGTTATTCTGTTGCCTGTGCTAGAGGATTTCCGTTTCTTTATGCCAAGCAGCGATCGCCGAACCATGAAGAACTTGAAGCGCAATTAGACTGCTATTAACAACTGCTTTCTGAGACACTTATAAACTTTTGAATTTGCTGTCATATTCCCTATTGAATTCCTCCTCTTCGAATTACCTAGCCATTTGCTACTTCCTCCCTCTTTCTAGTTGCATCGCGCGAATTCGCTTTATGCGCGCTTGTTTTCGGCGGCGTCGCTTTTAAGCGCTCGTCAATGCTGAAGATTCTGTACAAAACAATTTATTGTTATACTGTATCTATATAGCTATTCTTTGTCTTACAGTCAAAGCTCTGATAGTGGACATTCTAAATAGTGGACACCTCTGAACAGTGGACACTGACCAAAGTCCCGGTTGACTTTTAATACTTTTCAGTACATTGGGACCTCTGATAGTGGACACTAAGCTTTCTGAAGCAGATGTTTTATTCTTGTCTAATGCCATCTGTAGCTCAACTCGCTCGCTCTGCTGTAGTCGTCCGCGCTGCTGTAGTCGTCGGCGCTGCTGTAGTCGTGACTCGTCCGCGCTGCTGTAGTCGTCCGCGACGCCGTTATCAGCTCGAGGACGTAAAGCTATACTTGGAGTCCAAACATTGTCTAGAAGGAGCCCAAGACGTCGGTTTCGTCATTGATAGCGTCGTTGCTTGCCGCAGACGTTTCCAGAGGCAAACAACCGTAGACGAATTTATGGTGTAGCTAGAGATTTATCAAAATAAAGGCGAACCTCTTAGAGTGGACAACCTCCCCATAGTGGACACTGGCGCCTGGCCCGAGAGTGTCCACTACTTAGAGGTTTGACTGTACTTCCTCTTCCCGCCTCGCCAATCGCGCGAGTCGCTTTTTAGCCAGTCTACGTCGCTTCTCGGCTGCCTCAAGTTCCGTTTGTAACCGAACGAGAAGGCGGTTACCTGTATTCAACTTGGGAGTCTAAAAAGTCGGTGATGGGTCAAGTCATCTTCTCGATAGAATAACCGTCATTCTTTTGATGCCATCTTATTCATTCTCGTACAGTAGTTGAGGCAATGAAAAAGAGAAATTAATTAACTAATTAATTAATTAATTAATTAATTAAGGCCTTATCTTTAGAGACATACTCTTTTGAGAATTTTTCTTCTTTTGAACATTTTGTGCTCCCTCACGTGCTCGCGAAACTCTACATACAAATCCTCCTGGTGTACAAGAAACCTAACGTTACATTTCCTATCTCTTTCGGACCCGACGACTTTGGGCTAAGCTGTAACCTAGCAACACGTTTCTCAACAAATTTCCAGCAAAAATCAAATTAAATGTCACCAATTCCCTACTGATTAAATTTTGTTCCAAATTGCCAATATTTATGTAGACATGCTGAACGTGCGGATCCGTGAAGACTATCGTATTCGAAGTTCGTCAACTTTTGCCGACTCAGGTACGGTAATGCGAAACCGGCTTCCACTTTATCGAACCTCTCGTCAGTGGAGAATTTAGTTTTTCACCTCACGCAGACGGCAGGGGTACCATAGCTACGGTAGTTAGTAGCCAACGACATACATAATTCGACATATACAGTGTATATAATTTTAATTTTCATGCAACTGTCTTCTCAATAAATGCCATTATTTTCTTTTGTACTTTTTACACATTTTACATTAGAGAATACTATTCTCAGCGAGCTAGCCTTTACCTTAGAAAAAGGCTCTTCTTCCTTTATAAAGCTGACTGACTTCATAAGCCCGGGTTTAGGATTTTAAAACTGTTTTTAAAATGGCAATGAATGAGATCAATAATTTACCTGGTAACGTCATCGTTAAATTCATAATTTGACAAATACTCAATAAATATGTTTCGTACTAAAACCAGGGTAGGAGTTTATCGTCGGCTATTCCTCTTCAGGGCTCGTGGTCGTCAGGCAAATTATCAGTAGCTGTCGAAGTGCCAGAAAATTTTCTCCGCCCAACTCGTCAATCGTCTTGAAACTTAAAGTTGGTGCACTTCATTCTGCTGTGAAATGTAGCCAGGCTGCTTAGGGAATCAATCCATACCAGTCGAAAATCATCGTTTTTGAAAAAGGAAGGCAAAATTGATTCCTACACTGATCATTGCATAAACGATCTGAATTGGTCATCTTAAAGAGTGATTTTGAAGAGTTTTTTCAAATATTTTCGCTAGGTTGAAGAGACGGAAGACTTTTTGAATCTGGTGCTGCGCGACGAAAGATTTTATGACGTCTGGCACATTACAAGTTGGTTAAACTGCTTAGGTGGAGGAAGTCCTGGAGTATAACCTTAAAATCGCCATTTACAAGAAAAAGTTCCCGCTGATCGAAAGATCAGAAGATCTTCTGATGAAAACGAGGGACTGCCTGAACATCGTCTCTGCGATTAAGCTTTCGCCTCGCTTGAAGGTTTGACCACTTCAAGTGTTTATTTAATATTATTCTGACTCTGTTTTAGGATTTTGAATACGCTATCCCTCTCGAAACCCGACTGAATGTCGTAAAGTCGGTGTTTGACTCGCTGCTGGACGTCCAGCGAGTTTGGATTTCGTTGGACCGACTGTTCAGCGAAACGTCCGACGTTCGGAATCTTCAAAATAAAAATTTCTAATTTCGCTGGTAAACCATACGAGACTCGTCTTTTCGACTCAAGACATTATTTTTCGTTGTAGCATAAGCCATGAGTTTCTCGACTTAAAGCACACTTTCCTTTCCGACGGCGCCGACAACACCTTAGCAAGTCGCACGACAAAGACGCCAATGTCCTTTCCGTCGCTAATCTTCACAAGCAAATTCAGGTTAGCTTTGTCCAATATGAGGAGGTTCTCGCAGATGTTCGCAAAAAAAAAGAGATCGAGTCAGCGAAAATTACACAAAACGGGAGACCGCGCCCACGATTTCATACTACTAAGAGCGGCGCCATCTTGGATGACTTCAGGAGAAATTGTCCCAGGACAAATTGTCCCCAGGACAAATTTTCCAAGGACAAATTGTCCTCAGGAAAATTGTCCCCAGGACCAATTGCCCCATGGGACAAATTGTAGCAGGACAAATTGTCCTCAGGAAAATTGTCCCCAGGACCAATTGCCCCATGGGACAAATTGTAGCAGGACAAATTGTCCCCAGAACTAATTGTCCTCAGGACAAATTGTCCTCAGGACCAATTGCCCCATGGGACAAATTGTAGCAGGACAAATTGTCCCCAGGACTAATTGTCCTCAGGACAAATTGTCCCCAGGACAAATTGCCCCATGGGACAAACTGTAGGAGGACAAATTGTCCCCAGGACTAATTTTCCTCAGGACAAATTGTCCCAGGGAGAAATTGTCCCAAGACAAATTGTCCCAGGACAATTTTTTCCAGAACAATTGTCCCCAGGACAAATTGTCTCAGGACAAATTGTCACCAAGACAATTTAAAAATTGTCCCGGGACGAATTGTCAGAGGAGAAATTGTCCCAGGACAAATTGTCAGAGGACAAATTGTCCCAGGACATATTGTCCCTAGGACAAATTGTCCCAAGGACAATTTTAAAATTGTCCCAGGACAAATTCTCCCAGGACAAATTGTCACCAAGACTATTTAAAAATTGTCCCAGGACAAATTGTCAGAGGAGAAATTGTCCCAGGACAAATTATCAGAGGACAAATTGTCCCAGGACATATTGTCCCTAGGACAAATTGCCCAAGAACAATTTTAAAATTGTTCCAGGACAAATTGTCCCAGGACTTATTGTCCGAGGACAAATTGTCCCCAGGACAAATTGTCCTAGGATAAATTGTCCCCAGGACAAATTGTCCCCAGTAAAAATTGTCCCCAGGACAATTTTGAAATTGTCCCAGGACGAATTGTTCCCAGGACAAATTGTCCTACGACAAATTGTCCTCAGCGAGGAGAAATTGCTCCAGACAAAAAATCAGTCGCCAAATGCTTTGCGGATTACTCAAGGATCGAAGATTTTTGTACTCGTTGAAGTCGAAAGGTGGCTGTAGCTCCCACGTCTGTTTCACTGCGGCAGTTACTCTACTGCGTGACGCCCGGATAACTTCCTGATAACGCTTGATAGCACACGTTCGTCGACGCGATTTCTTTTCTTTATTTGAGTTTCCGTCTTTCAAATAATTTTAGGAGACTATTATTGGTCAGTTAAAAGCACTTTAAGAACGATTCGGCATGTTTTTGTGAGAAAACAGTAAGTTTTGGGTCCGTAAAGTCGCCATGTCACTGAAGTAGTTTGCCTCTTTTCCAGAATTTGGGTAATAGGCAAATTAGTGCCAAATTTAATTTTCTTCTAAAAGTTCTTAAGATCAAACCGGCACACTTTTTTTCGTAACGCCAGACAAGAATTTTTTCACTATATGTACGGGTCTAAGTTTAGGATGCCTTTAACGCGGAAGTACGCCATTCAAATAAATGAGCATCGCCAATATCTTCTTTTCCTTTGCCGAATTTCGCAAAACTGCTTTCGAGACGGTCCAGACGTCAGTATTCGTGCCACGATCACGCAGAAGCAATTCAAGGCGCTTTCGATATCGATGTCGCGACAGATCAAGCGGAGCTACACCCTCCCAGCGTATGCGAACAATGTTGGATAATCGCGAAGCCCTGGAAAACTTCCAAAAGGACTCTACGACTGTATCACCCGATCCAGAAGGCTGTTTTCTTGGGAAGATCAAGTGAGCGGCGGTTCCTGTTTTGCATGCGAAGCGCGCTGCGAAATGCAAAGGGTGGACGTCCATCGCCTAAGCGGGCAAAGGCTTTGCGCCGACCTAAGAAAAACAGCGTGGAATCTCTAGAACGCTTTCTCCACTATATGGCTCCGCCCTCCTTCAAACGACCGCAAGTTCTGTATCTCGATCTTGTTCTCGATTACAACCATTCGCATTCTTTGGCGATTCTTTTTTTCCCTGAGTGCCAAAACGTTGTGGGCAGACTTTTCGCCTTAGAGTGCCAGCGTCTCGCCTGCCTCAATTGCTTGACAAAGCAATATCGCTATGCATTACCGGGATGCAATTGGATTGGTCCAACAAGAAACTGCGAGCAACTATTACTGGATGGAAACTCTTTGTCTAGCGTCGAAGACGGGCTATTTAAAAGAGTTCACGGACTGGCAAAAACGAGCTTCCGATCATTGGAGGTGCATATATACAGAAATTTTGAAATTCTGCTTTGATGACTCACTTTTCATTTTAATAGATGCGTTGTCCTTATGGCTGTAAAAACATTTTCACTCTCAAACAATTTGAGAGCCATTTGTGCCAGGAGGAGGAGAACCGTGACAGAACTTTATGTTCACTTGCCCCTCCCACTCTTCTGCAATGCACTCCGCGTGCAGCAACGCTTGCAGACGTAATGCAAAGGAGCGTAGTAACGACTACGATGGTGGAGAAATAAACAGCGGCCTATGTAGTGCAAAGAATGATTCGGCCGTCAACCGCAAAAGTGTTCGGCAGAGAACATCTGTTCTTAAAAGAGATTGTGCTGCCGTTAGCGGAAGAGACGCAGAAGACTTGAGCTGTCGCGCGCAAAAGAGTCATGAAGTGGCTCGCTTGGCAAAAGAAGACCGCCGCCTTTTGCTAAGAGATTCTGGCCTTTTGGTGCTTTCAAACAACGTCCTTGCTCCAAGAACTGGCCTGGCCC
The DNA here is from genome assembly GCF_947507565.1 of Oscarella lobularis. NCBI lineage: Eukaryota > Metazoa > Porifera > Homoscleromorpha > Homosclerophorida > Oscarellidae > Oscarella > Oscarella lobularis. The sequence goes on along the minus strand of NC_089190.1, from coordinate 484,980 downwards.
TTAAGGCCGAGCTAGCATTGCCGTGGAATAAACTGTGGATACTAAGAAGGATACTTCGCAAGATTCAAAAGCGTATTTTCGTGTTTGATACAGTTAAAAACAGATGGATCAAGAGTTGAGGGCGTTAGGCGTAATGGCGAGCGGCAGGATAGGATAGAGAAATCGTAAAAGATTGGGTTTCCGGCGACATCATTGCTGAGATGGCACCTTTCAGTTTTAAGGCTAGATCTGCGACAATGCGGAAGCCTGCAGCGTGTGATCGCCTTGATCTGTGAGAACGACTTTTGACAGCTTTGGATCACTTGGAGAAGTAATATAACACTTGAACACTAAGCATGACTATTATGCCATATTTTTTTATAGCAAAGATAGGTTGATTTGGCATGTTGCATCCCAAAAGACGTAGGTAAAAGTTGGAGGCGATCATGGAGTCGGATCTTTCAACTTTTCATTTCAAGTGAAAAACGTCCTTTATGTTAACTCCGTATGCAACACGTATCCGATCTGCTGCTTTGAGGCAGCCGATTGTGTTACAAATGTAAACGTCGTTCATGGTCGACACCAAGAAGAAACGGTAGAAATAACTTTGTTTAAATGTCGGTCAGCAACATTTTTAAGTGGAAGCACTGATCTTATGTTATTACGTGGTGAAAAAGCTTGGAATTTTTTGTCTTCGGAGACTACCAGTTTCCCTTAAGAGTGTATGAAATATCTGGACTTCTAGTAAACATGCAACGGTTTTTAAAAAGAAGTCAATTTGTGCTCTAAGCACCTATCAATGTAGGACCTCGTCCGTGCCTGTGGTGCAACGCCACTAAAGACGACATTCAAGTGTCATTGAAGAGAAGAGGTCAAAGCCACCATCCGTGTCTTGCGACGCTGCGGGAAACTGTTTAAGTTCTAATTTGAGAGATTCTTCTTTAGCAGAAAGTTAAAGATGCCAGGATCAACAACCGATCGATTGCTGGACGGTAGGAATTCCACATTTTCTCTACCACAAAACATTGAAGATTGTCGCAACGCTTCTGTGTTAGGACGGACAAGAAACAAACCAGTGTCTCCGAGACGAGTGTGATAGGTATTTTCATTCTTGCTAACGAAAATGTCCAAAATGAATTTAAGAGCCCTATAATGAAAACTCCGATAAACCAATCGATCAAGATGAGATAGATGCCTGCATTGCACTGAACGAAGCTCCAACTTGCTCAGCAGGGAAGACACTCCACCCACCATGCTCGTACGATCTCGATAAGATAAACCTTTCGAAACACGGAGATCCCTTCTCAATCCGATTTAAGCGATTTGTAACGCGAGCTGACAATTGTTCCAAATCACTGCTTTATAATCCATATCAGGTTGAATGACCGACTTTACCAGAGCTAGTCTGGCGGCAGTGTTCAGAAAACGATAACATCGATAAAGTACACCAATTTTTCGACGTCGTAGATTTGTAAGACTTATAGATTTTAGCTTACTGACATGATTGGACAATCAAGAGTGCGATTAGCCAATACTTTGCTTCCCCGAACGCGTTGTAAGAGCAACAATACAACTAACGTCTTTGACTTACGATAATCCATGTAGGCTCGTTTAGAGACTTCACGAGGAAGTCTTGGGCCGCTTCTTTAATAATTTAACTGTTCCCTTATTGACATAGGACAAAAAGCACAGGATTTCTACCCTGCGTCGATCGAAAACGTGTACGCTCATCCTACATTCGTATGACTGTTAGATTTTAGCCTACTTACTTGCTCTATATTAGCTTATTGACATGACTGGACAATCAGGAGCGCGATTAGCCAATACCTTGCCTCCCCGGACGCGTTGTTAGAGTAACAATACCATTAAGGTCTTTCACTTACGATAATCCATGTAGACTCGTGTAGGGACTTCACGAGAAAGTCTTGTGCCGCTTTGTTAATGACATTCCTGTTTCCTTTCTCATTCACATTCTTGCCGTCCATCGGGCAGACATAGGACGCGAAACTTAAAATTTCTTCCTTGCGTAGATGGAAGACGTTGACGCTTATCGTAGATTCATGTGATGTTTTCGACGGAATTAATGTACCTTTATGTTTTTCTGACAAAACTTTGTCTGTGAACGCCTTCAAAGCATACGGTCTAGCTCTCTTTCGAGGCAAACCCAAAACTGTCCCATTATGTCCTTTCGGTCGCTCTCTTTTGACAACTTTTGCTGGCCACATCAGTCTTAAAAATAATCATGACGTAACTACATGTCATACAAATTTGAAGTGAGTCATACACGTACTTACCGTGTTATCGCTCTCGCGATCGCTATCTGTTTCACCATCACGTCTTTGGCGTGCATCCTCATTTGCCAAGTTCAAAGATGGAACGTCCTTTCCATCCTTTTCGTCAGACAGCAATTGCTGCCTGTCGATAAATTGATTTTATTTGATTATTATTTACTTGCACTATATCAATTTATCATACCTTCACGGAATTGAACGTCTTCAGACGTATCAAGCAATGTGGCATAGTGTTCTCTAGCCCATATGCTTACAAGATCCTTAAGCAGACTGGTTCTTTCTACATACTGCGTTATCCTGACCTCAGAGCACAGTTCTTCAAGCTTTCACCCTATCTTCTTTGCCTTTGCGTACTTCTCGTGTGATGACAGCTGCGTAAGAGGACAATCATTGTCTTCAGTTATACATATCTGCTTCATATAAATTGTTTTATTCTACACTAGACAAAGAAAAGTATTTTTCTTACCTCAAATGCTGAATCTGCTGCCGGTACATGACGCTGGTGAAAATAAACTTTTATGTATTGAATGGTCCATTTTCTAGCGATGAGGGCTGTAGTAAACATACAAATTTTCAGTTTTGCTTCTGCAGCAAAGAGATGACGACAGCGCAACATGAATTGCTTGAAAAAACTGATGTTGCAACAATTTTCTTTTGGATGAACTTCCAGAATTCTGTCTGGATGTAAAGAACCTGAACCAGCTCGTCGCTGACCACATGTGCATGAACCTAACAATATTGCCTCATTTAGTAAAGTTTTAAAATTTTCTTTAAAACGTAACGCATGAATGGGTACCTTTTTATGCTCTCTCAGTTGCAGAATTACGCGGTCAAATGAAAACGGTGTCAAATGTTGAGCGTAGCCTTTTTTAACAGTAGAAACTACGACGCAACAGGGAGTTTTTCCGTCGCCTCACTGTTAAGACGATCCAGTTGTTTTTGGCACATTATGTGCAATAGCAGCGAAAGTCACAAAAGCAAAAAATTTCTTTACGCTTTGATATTTTCCTTTCTTCTTTGCTACTAATTGCTTATCGATGTTGGACAAGAGTTTTCATCGTTTCCGATGTTTGTCTCCTTCTTCCTTCTTCAATCAAAAAAGCGATTACATACCTTTTTCATTATTCGTGTTTTGCGACGAAACGACGCGATGAATCTTCTTCAACTTTTCCATTAGCTACTACAGTACCAGTAAAGTACCAATGTATTCATCGTTTCGATTTTTTCCATACCTCTCAGTTTTGTCGAAAAGCTCTTATTCACAAGAATTGTGAAATCGCGTAGCGTGCGCTAGCGCAAGACGTATGTCGTAAAAAGAATCTCTTTCTCCTTTTTGTCAAGGGCGTAAAATTTTACCCTAGAATGCCATACATTTGTGATGGTGACAACGTTTCCTGCGTTTGGGAGGCAGGAAACACTCACGATTCCAATGCCGTGGCTGTCTTCGTCAATCAGGCTAACGAAATCGTTATGAGCCGGCCACTTGAAAGCACCGATAGCTAGAATTCTTGGTCCTCTGCGCGACAGAGTCGTTGAGGCAAAAGGGTTCGTCTTTTTGTAGTTTGCTCGGCAGTCCTAAATCCAGCCATTATTATATCAGGTTTTTTATTACCTGTCCCTTGCAATAAATCCCGCTGCTGGTCCGATCGTGTGGCGGAAGCAGTCGTGATGGTGTTTTTAGAAGGCGACGTCTTAAAGCGACTTAGAGACTTTGTAAAAATAACCTATAAATAATGTGTATATAAATGATGTAATATATACATATGAATATTATAATATTTTTTCAGGGACAATTTCTGTTGCAAAGTGAATGGCTTTTAAAAGCCGTGGTTTGGCTTTTAGAAAAACCAAGGTTTTGCTTTCAGAAAAGCCGGGGTTACCTACTTTTAATCAGTCACGAAGACACTACGATGCGACTTGTACACTTTCACTGCCTTTTCAACCTCGCGACCGCCTAATACATGTACGTCACTATTTGGGGGACAGCAAGAAATCAAGAGTACCACCATACCTTTACACCCAGAAAGACACTCGTACTGGTAATTCCGAACTTTCCGGAAATGCCTCCTATTCTTATCTTCCGATATTGAAGCGAGCGCGTCCTCGACGATGTTTTTCAGCGCAGCAAAATTGTAATTGCAGTGCGCCCAAGCATGACGTTTTGGTCTCCCCAGTGTCGTTTGATCGGACTATCGATTTAATTGATATTTTGGAAACAGTGCTTTTTCTGCACTTCTTACTTCAACTGGCAGTGACATTTTGAAGTAAAAAGACAGAAATGGCCCCGCGATGTCAACAGCATCTCGATTTCGGACTTTTTCGCTGCGAAGTCTGGGTTTTTTGAAAGGGTGTCCTCCATGTCTCTCTTTAGCATTCTGCAAATATTGACGCCTCTTTCCGTCAAGATTTGAGTAATTATTACAATGTTAGAGTATATACTTACTACCATATGAAGTAATTTACTGCTGCCAATCCTTTTGGGACGCCATTCTCGTCGACCATACGAAATTGACGCCCATTTTATACGGTGTCCCGCTGAACGCCTTCTGGCCCCACGTTCATCCTCGAGGCGACGAGAAAATCCGAACACTTCGCATTGTGGTTCAAGCTGTTATCAAACACGAATAGGAGAATGAACAACTGAGGCGAGTATATCAGTTCCTCAATTTTAACTGCCGTTCTCAGCTGTGCCATCATGTTCACTCGTCTTCAGAAACAATTTCGATGAAAGCCCAGCTCCAAAGTCTTTCGCGCACGCTGAGGAAGATGACGCTGAGGAGCAGGAAGAGCCGCGTACTCTTCTTCTGTGAAGCCAAGACACCCGTTGAAATTGTTCATCGACGAAGTCCGACACCATAATGCTTGGTCCTTTTCCATTTGTAGATACATGTATTGTATTAACAGAAAATAGTTAGTGAGCTGAATACCTTGTACTTCAATAGTCTGCTCGTCGCCGCCCCAAAAATAACGCTGGTCGTCGTTTGATTGGAATATCGATTAATCATGATAACATATCACGAAGTGTTTTTCAGCGAAAGAATCGGCTAAATCTTAATTATATTTGAATCACTTATTTAATTAGACGGTTTTTTCCTAACACATTCTTGCAAACTTATCTACGACGACGTCACTTGGAAGCGGAGGGGCTTGTGCAGGAAAGTGAGCAATGAGAGGGTCGAAAAGTAGGTTTCCCTGCATTCGACAATGTCTTCCCAAAAATTCAAATTAAAAATTAGGTAATTCAAAATTGGTGTGTATAACCTTACCTTTCGTGTTCGTCAAGATACACGGACTTCACTGTCAAAACTTTTCGCGAAAAGTCTTTCCAGTGAAGGAATCGACATCCGGTTGATATCGACATGGACGTCGGGAATTCAGGCAGCAGGTGAGGCGTATTCAGAATAGGATCGTCGTTAACGAACTTTCAGAAATCCGGAATGGTCAAGTTTGACCTCCACTATGTATGTAATTCAGGCAAAAATTCCAATCTAAACACTTATGCCCACCTTGTTAGTGTCATTATATCAGACAAATTGCACTTCAAAATTGAAAATCTCTTCTGCCAATAATCGTCTATGCGAGGAAATCGCATATAGCCCATCATAATTAGTAGGCCAAAAAGGCTTTCATTTCCTAAAAGTCACTGTAGAAAATTGTTAGACATATCTCCTGCATACCTCGATAATAACCGGGCTCCAAGTTCGACTATGACCAGGTCTATAATTTGCTGCAGCATACAAGTTTGTGTTGACCGCCAACAGTTCTTAAACCAAATTAGTAAAGAAAAACCAAATCATCTATAAAAATTTGAATAAAATTTCTATTGAGGAAAAATTTATTCTTACGTGATAGCGTCATATTCTCCCGCAAAAACTCTCCAAGGACCGTCCATTGACAAAAATTCTTGTCTGTTGACGTCATACCAATCATCCGTCCATTCTTCCGATTCGTCCGAATCGTCGCGTTGACTCTGTCGTCTTCCACCGCCGATACGACGTCCTCGGCCGCGTGTTCCTTCTCTACGAGGTCTCGCCGTCGCTCTCGGACGTGAAACGGCTTTGTCCTCGCCGCTATCGGGATGAGAATCGTTTCCATCTACGCCGGAAGTTTATTCAAGATAGCGGAAGGGTGCCGCCCTCTTCTTTACCGTTTCACACGTTGCTGTTTTCTTTGTCGGATGGCTCGCGGTCACTAGCCGTTTCGTTTTCGAACTCATCATTGCTGTTTTCGTCGCCTTGAAAACACGTTGGAGACAAAAGAATAGAGGGGGCCCCTCGTCAAAAACGGTCGATCCGCGAAGTCTTTTCTTACTCTCCGAAGACTCAAATTCTTATTCGACGACTTCTTCATCTGAACTCTTACCGTAAAGAGCGCAAGCGGCAAAAGCTTGCGTATTTGCTGCCGAGGCTCTTCGTAAGTGTTGGCGGTCGGCCATTTTGGGAATGCCCTTTCAAGTCCTCGGAGTCCTTGGTTACCGAAACAACACGACACGTCACTGTATGTAAATCGAAGCCTTTATTGTTACTTTAGTAAAGTACGCTACATACAGCTACGTCAGTTCGCAAAAAAGAAAAGAAAAAGGATTCAAAACCTTAACTCAAAAAACGTCTTTACAACTTACTCGTTTCCTTCGTAGCCGTCTTCAGGCTACTCTTCAGCTTTGATCTTTCTTTCTGCAACGTCAGAGCAGGCTAAGAAGACAGAAAACATGACGACCAGAAAACCATAGTTTGACTTCGCAGTTCCGGGTAGGCTCGCAAGCGTCAGACTAAGCCGATCCGTCCTTTACCGACGCCCGGCCGTCTGAAAGAGCCTACCGGCGCAAGCCGAGGCGTTTTGGGTGCCAGAAAAGAGCGGAATAGCTGAATCTCGCCCATCCCGTCTCTCGTCTACTCGGCCAATGCTTTTGAGAACTCACCTGAAGCGAAGAGAAGCGTCGTCGAAGGCTTCTCTACGCTCGCGGCCGCTTTGGAGTCCTCCTGGGGGAAAGGAGCAGTAAACTGTGACGAATAGCGCACGCAAGAGGAAGACATTACTGCGGGCATAGATGTGCTGCGGGTACTTTATACATATGCAGTGACCTTACTGCATCTATGGCAACGTGAGATCACTGCATACTGTACTCGCGCGATTAAAGCTCCACTCTTGATTAAAGCCCCCTTTTGTATACTGCCCCCCCCCCCCCCCCCCTTTCTTCACGAGTTGAAAAATTAAAGCCCTATCTCGAATACTGTCCCGGGTCTGTATTCGAAAACAGCAGGACTTATGGCATGTAAGGTGAAAGCACCTGCTATGCAGTTCACCGCAACATACCCGCACTTACCCATTTCAACTACCCGCATCTTCCTTCGTTTTCGTCATCTTTCTCTCCGCTTTATGGGCCGTTTTTGAAAAGCAATTTCTGCGTCGGTTAATAAATTAGAAGCCGTATCGTACGCAGCCCAACATTCGCTTTCTGCTGCGGCAGCAAATTATTATGTAGATAGGATGTCCATACGCACGTGGCGAGCAAATAAAAGAAAAAACCGAGTCCAATCAGAAGAGATTTTATAGCGATGGAGGAGGTAGAAAGCCAATGTTTCCCAAATTGGAAGAGCAGCTTTTCGAGTTAATTCAAAGTCGCCGGTAAAGTAAATTGGCTGACAAGGCTGCAGAAAGCCGCCGTTGACATTTACAAAAAGTTATTGTCAAAAGGACTTTACAGATCTACGACTTTCTCCGCCTCTGACAGTTGGCTCTCTTAGTTTAGGGCTTGGTACAGAATTAGCCTTCGTCGAGCAACTACCTTTCAGAAAATGACAAACTAAAAATTGTGGATTTCATTTGCTTCATCAGAGAGGTTATTGCCATAAATAACGTCGCTATGAACAACGTCTTTGCCTGAGACAAAACGGCTGTTTGGTTAGACTCCTTCTCTGGGAAGACACTCGCCGAGAAAGGATCGAAAGAAGTGTCCCTCAAGAAAACAGGTCATAAGAAAATGAGAATTACCATCATTCTTTGCGCTAAAGGAAATGGCTCCAAATGCAAGCCATTTATCTTTCTTTCTCGAAAACGCTCAATTCCTTCCCTTGATAAGGAATGAGGCAGCAGTGCTTTTCTTGAGTACTAAGGAACTTCGTGGATGAATCATTGACGAAGTTGTCGGTCAGTCTTTATTTCGTCAACCTCGACTTCTTATATGAAATAGCTTTCGCTGTCATGTGAGCAACGAAACGAAATCTCATTTAATTAAAGTAGTTGGGAGTTTTGTCAGCCGTCATAGGAGACGGCTGTACCAAGTACGTCCAGTTTCCAGATGTCTGCTGGAACGGCCCTTTCAAATCAAAGATTCGCGAGTACTATAACGAATTCTTGGATTCTGGTAAATAAACCTACACTGCTAGCGGAAATCCTCGCCCTCCCCCTCTGGAAGACGTCTTAAGCTGGGTTGTTAGAGCATGGAACAGCCTCAGTTCTAGCATGATTTCAGAATCCTTTAAAATGTCACAATCAAACAGAACTTCGCTAATAGACTGTTCTTACGAAATGATTACAGGATTGAAACTAGCTTGTAGCAATTTAGCAATATCAGACATGGTACATTTATTTAATAATGTAGGAAAATAAACAACATCAAAATTACTGTAATTTTATGTGAAATTAGGTGCCAAATTGACTAGCAGTGCCGTGTAAGCGCTATGTGCAGGTGACGGCGTGTGTCTATACATAGATGTAATACGAGGGAATGCGCAACTTGAGGTCACGTGACGACATTCCTTGAAGCAAGGGTCTTTATGCATTCTTGTACCTCTAGCCCGTATACAAGAGAGCAATCCTCTATTATTCGCCGCGTAACCTACTCTTTTCGCAGCTAAATCTGACGGCAGTCGCTCTTTCAAACGATCTTACGTAAGTATTTTCCCGCTGAAAGTCGGGACTTAGCCGCATTTCTGAGAAACACGCCCCGCGCGAAGTGATCCCTTCCACGAAGTTATGCAGCTGTGCCAGCTAAGGCCTAGTCTCGCGTAGCCAGACCCTCCCCCTTCGTGTTGATATCTACGCCGGGAGAGGGTCTGGTGACGTCCCTTTGATGTCGCTGTGTTCCGCTGCCCCAATTATCGAGGGGGATAATTGGTAGTCACATGTCGCGTTGCCATAGCGTGTCGCACGCGACGAGTAGCAACGTTAGTCTTACGGTAGAATCAGAATCTCGTCGGAATTGCTATCTCGCGATTGATATCTTCGCGCGACGCGAAAGGAGTCCCAAGTCGCTTTCGGCGCATATCGCCCGGCATCCGCGTCCTGTCCCCGCCTGGCTGCCGCGCGAATCTCGACCTACCGAACAGAGAGCTTCTGATCGATTCTACCGTAAGACTAACGTTGCTACTCGTCGCGTGCGACACGCTATGGCAACGCGACATGTGACTACCAATTATCCCCCTCGATAATTGGGGCAGCGGAACACAGCGACATCAACGGGATGTCACCAGACCCTCTCCCGGCGTGGATATCAACACGAAGGGGGAGGGTCTGGCTACGCGAGACTAGCTAAGGCCTCCGCGTGCAACATGACCTCTGTATCATCGCATACTTACGACTGTTCGTTATTTTCAATAGGAACTTGTCTGCAGACGGTAATCGTGTTGTTTATTCGACTACCTCATTATCACAGTCAATGCGAAGAAAAACGCTTTTTGTACAAAAGGAAGCGGAAAGCGATGTGCGGATTGTAATACGACTGAAAGTGTGAATTCCACTAAAATTTTTATTGTAAAATTGCCGACAATCAGGCGACACAGTGGCATAGAACGTATGACGAAAGTGGATCTGTGTCTGCTTCAAAAATACTTTGCCCTTCTGCACCTGCAGGAGGCTCCCCACATTCCACCGTTGTCCTCATGAATTTTTTCATAAATGAGAACGGCTTGCAGAATTTTTTGTCATGAATGCAAAGGCAGAGTTTAAGGAAGAAACTGTTATGGCTTTGCTGAGAGGTTACGTGTTGTCTACTTCATCCGCTATTCAAGAAGGCGAGAGATCCATTAGTTCCCGAAACCCAACAGCTTTATCCTCTGCTATTACTAATCTGTAGTCATCTTATGACGTGCTAGGTAGGAGACGTGAAGAACTTGTGGATCTTGTAAGAGAGTGACGCTCTTTCAGGAACATTTACAAACTCGGTGTACGGACGGAAGGCGCCCATATTCGAAAGCCATACATTAAAAGGAAAAACATTTTTGGATAGGCACGTATATTTACTGAGCGTCAATGTCATACGATGTTTCACGAAGCCAGGTATTTTACTTTCTTCGGCAACGGTTAATCGAAAGCCTATAAAGCGGTCGTCGACAAGTCGATCTACGGATCGGATCATCCTATTTCGAGGCAAACTTGCACTGGCCACGTCCATAAACGAATGGGCACGAAGCTCCGAAAATGGAAAGGAAATCATCGCGGAACAATTTTAGAAGACGGCCATGGCGTTGCCGGTAAAAATCCGCTAACTGATGCCCTGTAGACTCAATCTGTTTTCATCTGTTTTTGCTGCAATATATATGTATTTTGAGACTTCAAACGTACAACGGCAACGGCATTGGAAAAAAAATCGGTGATGTGCCTGGAATGATAGAAGCCACAAAGCCACTGTAGCCAATTGCACGGGCGAGATTAGCAGAGGATCTTCGACCGCGTGAAAGAAGCCGACCGCCAGAAAGTAAAACAAATTGAATTTTACGATTATGGATATTGCCCCAAACGGAAGAAGAGCGACATCAATATTGCCCTGAGGGGAGAGAGTGATGGTGCCAATGACAAAAAGACAAGGCGGCAGGTACCGATGAATACGATACGGAAAAATCATCTATGAGATTACCGCACTCTTTTTTCACGCCCTTCGTGGCATTTTTGATATACTGTACTATCGAATGGCACTCTACTTCGTCAGTGCTCAGACGGATACGCCCAAAATGCGGTAAATGAATGTATCACTGTTGTGGCGTGGTTTCATTATGCATAAAATTTCTGTAGAACAAATCTTTTCACAGTAGCGTTTGAAACCTGGCCCCGAAAACGCAGCATCCGGGCCCAAAGCTTATCGCCGTTGCCACAAAGAGCGCAGCAGGGTACTTCAATCACGGATACAGAGAACTAACAAGAACAATGTGCACAATGGGAATTAGTTCGAAAACACTTACGTATGGTGGTGAAATCCCATTTAAACGTCGGAAATTCGACGTAATTGCTGGTTATTTAAAAAGCGCTTTAAATTTAGATTAATATAAGGAAGGGAATTTCTGGTGCATGCGCATGGAAGTTGGAACCAGGCCCTTTCTCCGTGAGTCCATCCAGGACTCGCAACGGGAGGAAGGTCCTGGGTATGAGCCTAGGTGTATAGCTGAAAGCAGACTCCGAGAAAAGTATCTAGAAGCGTCAATCTAATCAAAGTTCTCATTTTGAGGAATTTTTCGAGAGTATTATCGATACAAAACTCAAAAGCCAAAACAGAAGGACTTCATAAAGTTTAAGTTTTATCTCAGTTGGAAATACCAAGATGCTGGCTGATGGCTTCTCCCGCGTCGGAATCGAATTCAGAAATACAACCGGGGGACTTCGAAAAGTAGATTCATACTCTTAGAAGTGAGAAAAACGCTGTTTTCTCGAAATCGCGATCGATCGCGATCGAAAAGCGCGTCTTTTTGGCCTTATTCGCCGCTAAATCGACTAGAAACGGTCTAGTTAACGTTCGATAGACCGTCTCCAACCGAAAAAGTGTCTTGAATTAGTCATTCGAGGCTCTTTTGGTGCGCACGATTGACTCTTTTCAGGGATCTTCGAAAGCGTGCTATATTGTCATGGTTACTCTTATTCCATTCATTTTTGGTGCAGTCAGAGTACATGTGCTCTTTCGAGCGGCGAAAGCGGTTTCCCATGGCAACCCAAAGTTTTGGAGTTACGCCTTGGTAAATTTGACCCTGTTTTGGGTCTTCCGCTGGCGCGCGTATAACTTCCGGCCGTCCGTTTATATCCCAAAATTTAATGTAATTAGATGAAATTTGTACACCTATAGACGAATCATTATTCTATCCGTCGGCGTTTGTTTGGATTAAATCGGCCCCGAAATCGGGAAGATACTCGAGTTTTAACGAAAGTGGTGCAGAATCCTGAATATTATAACCTTCTTATATAGTTTTTTAGGGTGTTGACGTTGCATATGGCAAAATCAAAACGGAAAGTGACGGGAGTTAATGCTAGTACAACAATCGGGCACGTACGAGTGAAATTTCAGGTTTTGTACGCTCCGATTGAATGTCCGTCTGTTCCGTTTTTCGTTGCATTTGGCTGACCACTACAGAACGGTCTAGGGATGCGACGACCGGTTTATTTAGGTTCAAAAGTGAGAGTTGAACCCAACCGGAAGTCATGTGCCCATTTCTTCAATCCATTGTTTTTCAACGATTTTCAGCTGAGCGGCATTGGAGACTTTGCCAACCATTGTGGCTCTGATGTTGTCGTTGAAGGGCAAGTTTAGTTCTTTAAAATGATTATATAAAGGTCGTTTCAAGATGTTTTCGTCTTTACCGTTTGCTGCATTTCTATGATGCTTCATCAGGTAGATAAAGGACTTGCTTGTTTCGCCAACGTACTGTTTGTTGCAATGTTTGCACTGCAGTACGTATACCATATGACGTTGGTGAATTTGCAAGTGAGATCGGTGGAGATTGGGAGCTTCGTTTTGTGGAAGTACTCACCACTCTATTGGTCACGTTAAGGATTGGACAGACGCCGCATTGAGCAGAGTTGCAAGGATAGCATCTGGGTTTCAATCCCGATCTTGGAACCGCAATTTGATGCGGACACTCATAGGTTCGAGGGGATCAGGACCAGGGAATATCTCTAGTTTTGGAAGTTTGGCTCTAACAATTTGTTGAGCCACATTCGAACCCCGTTTGTGTGCCATAATTGGAAATTTTAGGAAGATTCTTTTTAGAGTAGGATTCCTACCCATTGTACACTCCCAATAGAATCCTAGTTTTTCCCTTATCTTTGGGAACCAACGCGTGTCAACGGTTGGAAACACCAAAGGGGTATCTTAGATTCTTTTTCCAATCGGTTGTGCGGAAGGAGTGTTTGTATTTTAATCAAATTCTTCTTCCTCCTGGCTTAAAGGATGTATTGCAAAAATGTAGAGAACATGAGAGGTGCATCCGGTTCATTCTGCTTCCACACACGCTTCAATTCCTCCCTTTTGAGGAATGGAGGTGTAGAGCGCAGAAACGTCAATTGTGACCAATATGACATTTTTAGGGAATCTGGACGTCTCTTAGTGTATAAATGCGAAGCTATCTCCCTGTATACCTCGTGGTTAGTTTGACAATTGGTTGTAGTATCCGGTCAACGTATGCGGAGATCTTTTCGGTTGGACCCGAACATCCGCTCACATTTGGCCGGAAACCTTGCGGGGTTTTGTGTATTTTTCGCCAAAAATAAAGCACCTGGGTTGGTATTGAATCAGGAGATTTATGTCTTACATAGTTGGAGGTAATTTGGTCAATCAAATTTGCGTCCAGGAATTCGTGAACGCTTTTATTGATAGCCTCGCCAATTGCGGCAGTAGGGTTTACATCGAGTGGTGTATACGTTTTGGTGTCTTTGACATGTAACATTACTTTCTCGACATACTCCTCTCGAGATTGAACCACGATGCAAGCCCCTCTGTCTGCCTTCTTAATGAAAATTTCTGTACGTCTTCCTGGATCTTTCAACGCACGTCGTTCTGGCAACGTGAGAATGAATTTGGGGATCGCGACAAGCATGTTTTTGATACTGGTGCGTGTTTTGCAAATGTATTCCTTGAGTGGACCACTGTCTGTCGTGGTTGGTACCCACTTTAAAGGAGGTGCGTAAGGATGATTGAAACATGAATTATAGTGGAGGAGGGAAAGGATGATGGAGAGCGTATCCTTAGACATTGACTCATAAATAATAATGGGAAGGGAAAAGATGATGAAAGACGTAACCTTGGACAATGACTCATAAATAATAATGGAGGAGGGAAAGGATGATGGAGGGCGTATCCTTAGATATTGACTCATAAATAACTAGCAGTCAACCCGGCTTCGCCCGGGTATTGGTCTTGCTAATAGCTTTCCCTCTTTTTCTGAAAGTTCTCCTTCCCAGCGGTGAATATGCATCATGCCGCTGATATGGCCTCCCGTAGTGTGAAAGGGCAGGGAACTCCAAATTGAAAATTCCTATTAGAGACTCAGTTCCTAACTCTGACTTGAATATTAGTATTAGACAGCAGTCTCTGACTCCGGCTTGATTATTTCTGTTATATAAACAGTCGATCCCTAGCTCCAGCTTCATTATTTCTGTGTTACAGTATTAGCGTTGGCATATTACCCATATTAACCTCTGGAGGACAGAACTTCCATCAATGAGAGCCGGAGTCAGATGAAAGGTCCTCAGATACCCAGTCCCTAACTCCGGCCCAATCAAATCTATCTCAGTCCCTAACTCCGGTTTTAATAAATAGATACTCCAGTAGTTCCTGATCGACTCTTGCTTGATTATTTCTGTTATCAAAACAGTGTGAGAAACGCATAGGGGAACAAAAAGAAGAAAGGACAGGGAACTCCAATTTGACAGTTCCTATTAGACACTCAGTTCCTAACTCCGACTTGAATATTTCTATTAGAAATCAGTCTCTGACTCCTGCTTGAATATTCCTGTTATATAAACAGTCGATTCCTTGCTCCAGCTGTGTTATTAGCGTTGGTTACACTACTGCATGCACTACGGGAAGGTCCACACGCATCTTAACCTCTGGGGGAGAGAACTTCCAGCAATGAGAGCCGGAGTCAGAAAAAAGAGACACGAACGTCCTCAGATACACATTCCCTATAACTCCGGCCCAATGAAGTCTATCAGATACTCAGTCCCTAACTCCAGCTTTATTCGATAGACACTCCAGTAGCTTCATTATTTCTGTCACTAATACCGTCCCCTAACTCCAGGTACTCGCCTCCAGACACAATCACCCTGTCCATAAATCATTATAGGAGGGAAGGTCTCTACTTGACAATTCCTATTAGATACTCAGTTCCTAACCGTGACTTGACTATTTCTATTAGAAATCGGTGTCTGGCTCCGGATTGATTATTTCTGTTATCTAAACAGTCGATCCCTAACTCCAGCTTCAATCTGTGATATTAGCGTTGGTTACACAACGGCCTGCACTACGGGAAAGTCCATACGCATGTTTAACCTTTAACTTTCAGCAATGAGAGCCGGAGTCAGAAAAAAGGTCCTCAGATACCCAGTCCCTAACTCCGGCCCAATCAAATCTATCTCAGTCCCTAACTCCGGCTTCATTAAATAGATACTCCAGTAGTCCCTGACTCTAGCTCGATTATTTATTGTTATCAAAACAGTTCCTAACTCCAGGTACTCGCCTCAAGGCACAAACACCCGGATAAATTATTATAAGAGGGAAGGCCTCTGCTTGGAGAAAATCTAATTTTTGCGTATTTGTCAGTACGACGATCCTACAAAATAAGTAGCATTTTCCTGGTCGATTAAAAGCAAAACGGTGCAGTACCTATGAGCAGTCCAATTTTTATCAGAACCGGCTAAGTAAATAACTCGGTATTTATTACATGGTCGCATCCCTCTAAAAGGCAACGGTGGGGCACTGAGAAGCGCGGGAGAAGGACATAAATAAATCGGCGAGAAAACGCGCCCAGAGGTGATGACGCAAAGAATGACGTCATCGCCACCCTAGACTAAAACAGACGAAACGAAACGCCACGGTCGCGCAACGCTTTCGAAAGCATACTTCGAAGCGTTTCGAAGCTAATAGCAGAACGACTTTGCGCGTTCGACGTCGCGAATAGTCTTAGCTCTTCGCACAGCACGTGACGGTGACGTCGGGCGACGTCATGCGCGGGATCCCGGGGACCCCGACAAAGGCGCTTCTATAGAAATGTCACGATTTTCGTCGCACGGCGGCGGAAGCGGTTCGCGCACGGCCGCCGCGAGCGCGAACGAAGAAATTTGAAGCGAAGCTTAGAGTTACTCGCGCCGTATTTAACGCGCGGTAGGCCGTGACGTCTTTTTCATCTTAGTAGTGTAGACAATGGAGGAGGGAAAGGATGATGGAGAGCGTATCCTTAGACATTGACTCATAAATAATAATGGAGGAGGGAAAGAATGATGGAGGGCGTATCCTTAGATATTAACTCAAATAATAATGGGGAGGGAAAGGTTGATGGAGAGCGTATCCTTAGACATTGACTCATAAATAATAATGGGAGAGGGAAAGGATGATGGAGAGCGTATCCTTAGACATTGACTCATAAATAATAATGGGTAGGGGAAAAAGGTGATGGAGGGCGTATCCTTAGACATTGACTCATAAATAATAATGGAGGAGGGAAAGGATGATGGAGAGCGTATCGTTAGACATTGACTCATAAATAATAATGGGGAGGGAAAGGATGATGGAGAGCGTTCCTTAGACAATGACTCATAAATAATAATATGTTGCAGTGAATCTGGATCATCTGAAGCCGAATCCATCGCGGAACAACGAAGAAAGAACGAGAAAGACGCACAGAGAAACCAGAAACCGACGCAACAGCGAGCATAAAAGAGGCGACGTCGCTAAGGCCGCGGGCCAATTAGGCACAAAGAGTTATACGGGAACGCGTCCCCCCCACGGTGGATCAGGGAGGGTAAGTCGCGAACGCGCGCTATTACTCGCCAGACATCGCCGAAATACGCCATCCTAGGGTTTTTTCCACTCATTTTGTACGCAGCGTGTTTTTATTGTCAATAGAACGACCATGAAGTGATTTTCACATTTCTTAGACGTTGTTTCGACAATATTTGACTTCCGCTATTCGATCGACTCTCACTCCTCGGAATTCAGTCGAGCCTATCAGTCTTTTTGCGGTAACTCACTCGTAACAGATGTACGAAAGTGAGGCAGAAGTGCCTCACTCTTTGCGTCGCTTATTTATTCAGATATGACATCGACTCCTCCTACTTTCAAACGCACACGCGACCGCTCCACTCCCACGGGTACTACACCGACTCAGCCTTCCAAACTGAAATGCTCAAGCGGCAAAGACGTCGAGCCTCGATCTAGGAAGACACTGTTTTCAAGCGGTGGCAGTCATTGGTCGGAGGCGGAAGACATTCATCTCGTTTTCGTCATTTCGCTAATGAGTCCCTCCGTGTGGCTTCCACCTTCATTCCGCAACCCTGTCTGGAAAGCTGTCGCAGAAGAGTACTGCAAGTTTTGTCAGGGAGAAAGTCGTTCAGGTGAAGAGAGCAATTACAACAATACATTACGTTGAATGCTGAAAATTCATTTTCCGTGAACAGCTGACGCTTGCAGGTCGCGAATAATGCGACAATTTGTGGACAAATACTCGTCTCCAGAGTCAGCGCATCAGCATCTCATCGCCAGTCGGATATCGCGGAGGAATTTATCAACCCATCCTTGAGTTCGCTGATATCTCCACCTGGGATCATCACTCGGAAACGAAATCTGTGTAGGCGAACGTGCAGAACGGGAAAATTGGGGACGATGTAGTCGATTTCTTCGAATGCTTCACATATTATTGCGCGACGGCCAGAGGAAAAGGAATCGACTACTCGTGATACCTAAAACAGCGAATACGAAGTAAGGTAGACGTTCTACAGAGTGAGGCACTTCTGCCTCACTTTCAGTACACCATGAACACGCAAAATATACTAAATGATGGAAAGTAATGGTAAGAAAATCGTATGTGCAGCGTGCCGACAAGTGACAAGTCAGGATCTCGGAGAAGCGATGCGTCAGAAGAACGTAACCACGCAAGACCTACTTGGTACTAACAGAGAAACTTACCGCCATAGCTGTTCCCAAATTTATCCTTATAAAGATAAAGAAAAAGCGATTCTAAGATTTGGGTGTGGCACTAACGCGCGTTCGCGACTTACCCCCCTGACGGTGGATACTGGCGAACATAGCGCACGCAGAGACCACGCCAGCGCAGTTGACGCTGGTTAAACTAGTCTAACCAATCAAAAACAAATTTCATGGCCGGTGTTAATAGAAAGACATTTTACCTTGTTTGAAGTACCGTCAGAAAGTTGCTTTTGGGCTTTTTTTTATTAATTAAAGACAGTGTCTTTGTGTGTTTTTTGCCATGTTGTCAGAGACCCATACGCAGGACCCGTACAGAAGCACGCGGTGGCAAGACTCTCCTCTTCTACATGTTGCCGTAATAATATCTGATGTACCGTTGTATCTCGAGTACCGTAGTGTCTCGAGTACCGTACAGTAATAACTAGAGTACCGTAGTATCTACAGTACCGTAGTATCAAGAGTACTGTAGTATCTCGAGTACCGTTAGAAACACCTGTTTCAATTTTATCTGTGCTATTTCCGTTATATAAATGCGCTGAGAAACCGAAACGAGAGTTTTGATTGTCATGCTTTGACGTCACAATCAAAAGTATCATTCACTTATGTACAGTTTTTACGTGGTTATGTATGCGTGAACGGATAACAGTTAAAAGGACCCGTACACATGCATGTCTTCAAATACAGAGCAAACTATGAAATACCCCTGGGCACTAATAATACGTCAGAAAAATCGTCTAAATAGAAAGACATTGTATTTAAGTAGGACCGAGCTATAGAGGCTAAGGGCAGTGATGACTACGTGAAGATGCGGCAACATAAAATTTATGACGGCACACTATATAATGCACTTGCGTACGATAAGCGGTGGGAGGCTGTGCATAATGGCAACACGGTGAACGAGAAGTCAAGGAGAAATGTCGAAAGCGAAGAGACGTCTTCGCCAATTGATCAAAACGAATCACTTCGAGTCGAAGATCGATCCTAGACGCGTTCGGGAAACCGCTTAAAGTCGGTGTCGCAAGGAAATAATTAAACTAATAAATCACACATCAAGTGCGTCAGTGCTGTTAATTAAATAGGGCACTATGCTTCGTAGTATCAAAACCCGAAGTCGGACGATACGAAGTCGAAGCGTCGCGACGAGAATTCTTCCCCTCGCATGGCCGTTGTGCAAGATAATGCTAAAGAAGGAACAGACAAAGACGGGGATAATTCGGACTCGAAACGACCTCTCGTTTGTGTTCAGCTCGGTTCCGTCGAAGTCGAAGCTCTTCTGGACCCCAGCGCCGCGGCCAGCATTATCTCTAAAGAGATGCTCAATCAGCTCGATGCTTCGAATTGTCAGCAAATCTTGAGTCGGCAGGAAATTTCAGTTCTGACCAAGGGTTAATCAACGTTTCTGTCAACAGCAAAAAGGCCGTCATTCCAATGTTTATTCAAAAAGCAGCGGAACTTACGTGTTTTCTGGGCATCGACGCCATACTAAAGCTGAAATTAATCAATCTGGCTCCAGGGGTTGAATTGAAGAGTCGTCCTAGTGATTCGTCGGAAGTATCTCTCATTTTCTCGCGTCGACGTTTGCCTCGTCATGCGAGTGGGTCAAAATTAAAGCGTTACCTTCGTCGAAGGACAACCCGTTGCGCTCTTCGAACCCTAGGAGACTCAGCTGACGGAGAAATTAGGGTTCTCAACCGAGGATACGTTGCGGTTTTCTGATAAAAGTGGAAAAGCTCAGGTGTTGCTGACTAAAACCACGGAAGCCCTCAGTAAGTTTGAAAGACACGAAATGAGAGACGCTTTTTTCAAAAAATCGACGACCTGAAAGTCGCGCGAGGGGCGTGGACAAAAGAGGAAGATTTCATGAGAGTGTTCGTCGATCGCTTCAGCGATCTTTTCTCTATCGACGATTCTGACCTCGATAAAATTGCGTTACACCGAGCACGTCATCGATACGGAAGGCAAGCGTCCGATTTATCAGTGGGCTAGACGGAAAACGTTCGCCCTTCCTCCCGAGATTGCTCGCATGGTTTTGAGCATGCAAGAGCGCGAAATGATTCGTCCTTCTTCCAGTCGATAAGCAAGTTCAATCGTTTTAGTAAAGAAATCCAACGGCTCCTATTGGTTACATGTTGAATACAGAACATTGAACGCCGTTACTCGCAAAAATGTTCTCCCACTTCCACGAAATGAGGATCTTATCGACAAGCTTTGAGGATTGAATTTCTTCACGTGCCTTAATGCCGCCTTCGGATCATTACAAGTACGGATGGATGTCTACCGGTTCCAGGGCTAAAGCGGCGTTTATAACACAATCTGGACTATACGAGTTCAAAGTAGCAATAATGCCTTTTGGACTTTGCAAAGCTCCTGCCATGTTTCAGCGAGTCATGCAGACGGTTCTAGCTGGACTCGAGGATTTCACGGAATAACAGAGATATACTACTCTAATGAGTGCTCCTGATTGACTCGCAATCACGTGCCATTATATAAGGAACTTTGATTGCTACGAAGATGCCAAATGACATTATAATGCCTTATACGTCTACTCCATGGTAATTATCTACTGTGTAGCGCAAGTATGAAGAAAGTAATTTCTGTCTGCAGTGTGGAAAGCTCATGAAACCGCGCGAAGTAAACTAAACTCTTATTTGCCTACTAACTAAAACCACCTACACGCTGCATAATAGCTGCAACAATTAGGTTAGCTATCCCGTCGCAGCATAAATGAATTCATTTGTTTCGTCTGACGAAAAAATTGGGGTAATGTGTTTTCTTCTGTGAGTGACACTGATTGCGAAATGAAAGGACGCATGGCATCTATACTTATAAACGAGACTTCGTATAGCAGTAGGTGTTGCTAGTTATTGTTACCTCACAATTGAACCCTCCATTCTGTTTGATCTTTATTTCGCGATGTTTCCAAGCCGCTCAAAACGCTTTCTCAAGCTCTTTGCAAGAATCGGGGAAAGAGACTTCGGGAGAGGCACGCAGGCACCAGTAAGTAAAGCGTTTTAACTTCTTATCTGAGGCGATCTTGCCGCGTGGCTAATTAGCTGATGAACCGCTTGTTCCGCCTGTCGACGTCGACGACGGGCCAATAAAAATCCTGCTGAGGCCGTCAATTTGTCAGGCAGCGGAGCCGTGTCAGCCAGATTCGGACGGAGAATCGTTGGATTTGGGAAGCGAAGAGTCGTCAGACACATCTGATGGCGAAGGAGCAGAGACCAATGCTTTTAACGAAATCTGGTCTGCAGTGTCCGGCTAGGCTAAAAGTCGGTCAGTCGAAGACGAGAAGATGATTTCCGTTCTGCTTACTTCGTTCGCAAAAAGGAATTCTGAGTTTTCGGTAATCGACGACGAGGAGTGCCAGCTCAAAGCGGCAGAATGGGCAAAATAAAATGCATTTGTTCGGGCAGCCCAACATGACGGCGACAGATTTTTCGTCTTTTATCAATAGAGAACTCCTGGCGTCGGTGAATTTTCCCGCATTCAATATCAACTCGCACAGCTCTTCGCTTTATTCATTGGTTAGGTTTTATCGAAAACGGTGCGGTCAGAAAGGAGTCTACATGGATAGACATGAAAGGTTGCATTCTTTCTTTCCTTGCCTGCCCTAAGTTACAAAAATTAATTTTTATTTTTAAAGAATAGAACATTGCTGCAAGAACCGAGTTCTGCAACACCCTTATGTTGTTGCAGTCAACACACTAACCACCGCCTTTGCCTTCAGGTCGATTAGAAGATGTCGCCTATTTTCTAGGTGCAGAGAATAATCAATCAAAAATAAAATCATTAGAAAGGGATAGCGTTACTGTATAGCTGATCAAACTGCGACAAAGAATCTGGTGACTATGTACCACAATGAGTCATTATTTCCGGCTAACGACGATCAACCGGCAGTACGGGCCCAAGAAGATCAAGTGCTACTGAAACCAAAGGTACGAAATAGCAAAGTTACGCATTGACTTTACACTTTTTTACTTACTTGTTTGTATAGGAAAGAGGTACATCGAATGTGGTGTCGGATTTTATCAAAGAGTTTGGAGGATGTCTGACTGAAATGACGAGCAGCAGGCAAGAAAGGCGCTTGAAGTTGGCGTAAACAGGGACGACTACTGGACTCAAGACAAATTTTTGGAGGAAGTGAAAGTCGCTGCTGACATTTCTAAACAAAAATATCCAAGCGATTCATGTACCATTACAGGTAAGCGCGCTAACGCTCGATCCGAAATGTCGAAGGAAAGCGACAAGAGCTTATCCTCAAGCAACGAGTAGGAGTCATCGAGTACGCCCAAAGGAACCCAGAAGCTTGCTCCCGGAAGATCGCGGAGTTGTTCAAGTGTGGGCGTACGCAAATACAGTAAATTCTCAAGGAAAAGGAAACCATTCATAGTGATTTTGAAGCCAACGCTGGACTCGATCAAAAACGACGCCGCGAAGGTAGCATGAACGACGTTAATGAAGCAGATTACCGTTGGTACACCATGGAACGAGAAAGGGTCGTTCCTATTACAGGAACAATTTGTTGTCAGCGGTGAAGCCGGAGGCGTTTCAGAAGAAATTGTCAGAAGTTGGCACAAAAGACTGCCAAGTCTTCTTCGAGGATACGAGACAAAGGACATCTGGAACACTGACAAAACGGGGTTATTCTACAGGGCTCTGCCAAAAAGAAGTCTGGCAAAAAAATGCTAAGAAATGTCACGGAGGGAAGGCGACGGAACGCGTAACGGCAGCTTCATTTGCCAATGCAGTCTGCGAAAAGAAACTGCCGAACGTCCTCGGTCAGTTCGCACGACCAAGGTACTTCAAAGAATTAAAAGATCCCCAAATTCCTGCTGAAATTCCCCATTACAGCAACAAGAAAGACTGGATGAATTCATCGCTAATGGAAATAATTCTGAAGAAACTAAAGAGCAAAATGGTTCGTTGTGGTCAAAAAAAATGTGCTGCTTTTAGACAAAGTCTCCTCCCATCAAGCTTTTTTAAAAGGCCTCTTCTCTAATATAGCCGTCTTTTTTTGACAAAAAATACCACGTCGAGGCTACAACCGCTTGAGGCAGGGATAATCAGAAACTTTAAATATCACTACAAATCGCTTTTGCTCAAACACGTTGTGGCTCAGATTAATGACCCCGACAAGTCAGCTGCTGAAATAGCAAAGTCGGTAAATATCCTTACGGCGGATAAGATGGGCAAAACTAGCTTGGGCTTCAGTGATGGCTCAGACGATTGTGAACTGCTTTAGGCACGCTGGTGTTTTGCCTTACCACGCTACTGCTGACATAGAAAATCCCTTTGCTGAGCTACGAGCTAAGGATGATTCTCTTAATGCGCTGGTATAACCTCGCGTTGCCAGGCCCTTCTCCCTTATCTCCCGTATAGACACGGGAGGGGAGAAGGGCCTGGTACTGCTGGTCTGCGTCATAGGTCACGAGGACCACTCTTTCGTGGATGCGGTTCATCGTCATTTAATGCAATTACACACCTCGCGTATCATTGGCCCACAACATTACTGTCCCTCCCAACCATGGCTTCGGATACTTCGTTTTCGCTAGAGGAGCGATGCGCTTGGTACACCTACTAATGATCCGCAACTGCTTGACTTGTAACGTATTAGTACGTAGGTTGCGCACGGAGTATGTTTAGGGCAATCCAGATGATTGTGTGCCGGTTGCGAAGGTTCGGCAAGCTGTTTTCAACCGGCTTGATCTTCCAATCAGCACCAAAGAGGTGTCTAATCTTGTTGGATCCGCGTTTCCAGCCAGCAGGCGCAAGAACCTTCAAAAAGACCTTAAAAGAGCATACTTCTATACGGATATGAAGCGAAAATGCCTTTCGATGGATGAGCCGCAATGTAATCCATCAATTGAAACTCAAATTTCAATGGAATGTGACCCTGAAAGCAAAGAGAATGGCAAGAAATTAAATAATAGCTTCTTGTGCGATGTGTTATCTTGCGTCTGACCATCACCCGCAAAGCCGACCAGTACGACGAGCATGCTCAACATCTCCGTTTGGAAGATGATATTACTAGATGACAGTCAGTTTTCCGGACAGTTTCTCGGTAATGGTCACCAGAGAAGGTCTTTAGAACTGTGACTGTCGAGATAGGCAATGACCGTCATCGGCGTGTTTTTCAGGACGCCTTTGCTCCATTTGCAAAGCTAAACGTAGGCCGCATCGCTGTTTCCAGGGCAAATATAAAGGCTGTCGAGAAGAGTTATTAAAGAATCAACGTCGGATATTGAAACATTAGCTCAGTAGTGAATTTCTCAACCATGGCTTTCTTAACCCTTTCGCTTTAAGAAATGTTTAAGGCTAAAAAGTAGCCTTGCAACATTTTTCTTCCATTTGTTGGTTCAACCTCTAAAGGTTTACTGTCTGTCCAGCTTCAGTTTGCCTCGGGATGTTTTTATTAGATGAGCGCGTAATTGTTTACATACCCGTCAATTAGGAAGAGGAGTCAACGTACGCAGAAGTTTCCCAGTTCGTTATAATTTTCCTCCGACCGTGCTTCCACTCTTGTTTGGCTTCAGCGTGGCCGAAATTCACCATGCGAGAGTTTTTTCATCGGCTTTCTAGCAGTAGTTGGCCGCCATAGTCGCCATGTCTATTAGCGCGCGTACTCGAGAAAGAAGCGCACGTACTCGAGAAAGAAGCTGTCTATGTCTCGTAGAGGCGTTCGAGCGACTTCCCGGGAGAAACAGCTCATCGAGAGAGTTCGAAAGTGGCTGGAAGAGGAGACACGCTACGGAAAAAGAAAATAGGAGTCAAAAAAAATTGAGGAGAGATTGCAGGCAGCAACTGGCTATAGCATCCGAAGACTCAGACGTTATCATAAGGAATTCACAGAAAAGGGACGGATTAAACGTTCACCTAAAAAGCGAGTTAGATATCACAAATCTCGAATACGGATAAATCCTGATGACTTCGATCGAGCTAGCAGTGTTGCACCGAGTCCCTTTGCAAGAAGTTTTTCCACCTAAGCAAAAGTAGTATAGCTTCGTGCTTGATCATATTTACTACTTTTAGGTGAAATACCTGCTCCTCCATGAGCGCCTTCAGTGGACTGACCACGACAGCGCAGAACGCTGGTCCGCGAAGCAGAGGAGGCATCAGGAAGCAGACGGACTTCCCCCCGTTAGTGGGAAGACGCACGACGTCATCTTCGCCATCCATAACAGCCGAAATGGCTTCTATTTGTCCCGGCAAGAACCCATCGAAACCGAAAATGGATTTTAGGATCTGCAACGCGGCCGCTGAGCACATTGTTTCGAATGACGCGCTCCTTTCACCTGCGTGCGCGACGAGGTGTGTAATTGCATTAGAAGACGATGGACCGCACCCACAACAGGGTGGTCCTCGTGACCTATGACGCAGACCAGTGGTACCAGGCCCTTCTCCCCTCCCGTGTTTATACGGGAGATCAGGGAGAAGGGCCTGGCAACGCGAGGCTAGCCAAACTGGATTGCATAGTTCAGGAATACGTAAACGAAAGGGCGTTTAAAGATCTTTTACAGTCAACCGTTGAAAGTGAGAGCAAATCTGCAGAATTACCTCTTAGGAAGCAAAGGCTTTCACCCGAAGAAGAAAATATCATCAGATACGCAGCTGGCTACGTTCCACATGCATTACTTAGGCGGTATCAAAAAATGGAATCAGGAAAAGCTGCCCTCTTTTGTTGACTGCTTGTCTACGTTTGCCGTCAAGGGTGACGGAGAATCTTTCCTGCAGTACACAAGATCTTGGATCAAATCTCAGAACCGATGCGGCCTCTTTGAAGTCAGTGATGATGTCTATTTGCTCGTTTGTGATATTGAGTTGGCAAGCCGTGAAAGGTTACGTGGGGAAATGCTATCACGGGAAAAGGATGAAGACAAAAAGAAAACCCTTGTCACTTTTGCTTGTAAACACGCCGACGTTTTGTGACGTTTGGCAGTCGTCGAACATGCCATTGATAACGCATTGTCGGCAGAGCGGTTAGAAGGTATTGTAAAACTGTGGTTGACAATACGCGTGTTTTCGTTTGCCGGACACTGGATGGACTTATACAAGAGCAGCCACAGACATAAGACAAAGTCAACGTCACTCCGGAAATCACTGATGGAAAAGCAGAAGTGACTCTTTCTGTAATAAAATATCAGGTTTTGGCAAAATATACCAGCTTCTTTGCAGTTCGTGGACGCTTAGGCATAGGCCTGCTGTTGCCGTCAGTCGTTTGCTCGAGAGCGGCTCCGCAAACGTTCCCTCTCACCGGATTGAGAGCCAACGATCTCTTTAGGCGAACAGACGTAGAACTGCTGAGGTAATGTACAGACGGGTTTGTATTCGCTCCTCCTCTGTATCTCATCTTTCCAAAAAATGCCTCCAATGAGTCCTGTGAAAACGTTGCGCTAAGCAGGTACTCAATTCCCTCCATTTGAAGCAATTTTGATCCAACTTCAACGAATGACAGAACTAAACAGCATACTTCTGCCGCATACATTATATAGAGCAAACGAATAATTCACACATGTCATTTCTAGCCCTTCTAGCGTTTCAAGGGAAAGAGTCATCGTCTGCTTCTGTGCTTTCGTGTAGCCTTGCCGCTCGTTCACCTCTTCCTTCCATTCTTTGAGATACCCCAAAAACGTCTCGGTTAGCCACGAAAATCATTCCTTGCATTACTTAATCAATTTATAGTTTTGAAAGCACATTGGTACTTTAAATCTTGGATCTTCAGAACTGTAATATGGCAGAAGAGATGGTTTGAGACGATGACGGCCTTCTGTAGTGCCGCGCACGTTCATGCAATCAAAGAACGTGTCAAAGATTTGAACAAATTTGGCGGTCTCCTCGGTTCCCGCCACCTCAAAGTGACGGAGCGCTGAACTGAATACCTAATAAAACATGTTTATCTGGTGCACTTATTCTTCGCAACAAAAAATTTTAACCTGCGTGGCGAGATAACCCTCATACGAGAAAATGCCGTGAGGTGAAGATGTTCGTGTCTAACCTTTGGTAGTTACATTAGAGCAGATGAGGAGTGACATTTTTCGTGTAGTTCCGTGAGATGCCTCCATCTTATATGTTGTCCATTTTTCTGAAATATAAAAAACATCCACATTATGTCTGCGTTGCCTATTCATTAATTAATTTAACTCCTGTTACCCATAAAGCTCTGGAGCCACTGTGAGCAAATGAATTAGACCAGCATTTCCGCGTGGTTTTTATTAAATGTGGGACGTCGGACATGAGATGTATTTCTCTGTTATCTTCGGCGTAGGGGTTTGTTGCTTTGTACACTATGCCGTCGTCCTTTTTGCCATGCATTCTGAAGAATTTTCTGTTACAACTGGCGCCGTCACCAGTAACAACCAGATATTTAAACCCGCACGACTCCAAATTCATAATTGCTTTCCACACAAGAGGATGAAGTTCCTCTGCTTTTACACCCTTTGTAGGGAAGTGTGCATATGGAAATTCCAGACTTGTGAAGATACCTTTTACCATGAAACTTAGCATGTGTGTTGCCATGTCTTCAAGGGTGTCGTTGACATATTCACTGCAGGGCTTCTCCAGTTTTTCAAGTGCCTTGTTTACATCCCAAGATCCATAAATCAAACCAGAGATAAGGTGTTATTATCAGAAACTAAATTTTGAGGAATTTTCATCTAATCGAAACTTAAAGCCACGTATCGATCCTTTTCTTTCTTGATATCACCTTCCATTATTCATTGCTCGTTCACGGCCGTACTAAAACCTGGTTCGCTCTCGAATACGTGAGTGTAGTCGTAGAGTGTTCTCTCTGAAGGCAGTCGAAGGACAACAAATTTCGTAGCGACTGATACGCGCCAGATGACTTGTACTTCAAGTGCAAGCATAACTTAATCATTGTCGGATGCCAGCGAATTTGCCGAGAATCTTTAACTTTTACAGCTTGAAGCTGCTGCTTCCAGAAAATTCTTTTTATCGATTGCGGATCGTCATTTTCCCTCACATTACCAGTCATTTCCTCCATGATTGAAGCCAGGTCCGCGTGCAAGTCATTTTTGACTGATATACCGTTCTTTTCCGTGTGGCTTGCAAGTAACTTTTTTAGCTGTTTTTCTGCTGTGGTCGCGCGTAATTGTAGCGCTTTGTATCTGAGACTCCTCTGAGGGGTTGGTAAGTACCTCAAGTTAGTATGGCTTCCAGTGTCCACTTTGCTACTTGGTGACGCTGTCTGCTTCTCTTTTCAACGCTGCAAGGCCTTGCGCAGAGTATTGCGATGATTGTGGCAGTTTTCACACCTTCCGCCTTCAACAATGATAGAACAAGACGACGTCCTTACTGTCATTTTCTTGGCATCGCCTTCTCTTCTAAACGGGATAGATTCCAAGTATGCCACTACAGTTTTTCTATCAGACGACTTAAACTGGCCCTTTTTAGATTCGGCTAAATCCACAAAACCATCATCGTCATTCTCTGTGCACAAACAACTTGTGCTGATTTTCTGGAGTAGTTTGTTCGCTGATTCATCGTCGAGAATAGCAGGAATGCCTCGAAACACCTTACACTCTCGTGGAACGGAATGACTGTAAAAAGTGACATTCCAGCTTAGGTCCAGAGAAATGGTCAGGCTTTTAGCCACGACTGGCTGGTCAATTTGTTGATGAATTTGGCAGATCATTAGTTGTTCACGCCGCCATGAAACCACCCAGTTTTCACTTGGAAGTGTTATAGAATTTCTAATTGTTTTCAATGATGTCTATGAGAACGAAAAACGTATAAATAAGTACGAACCATCATTATAAGCGTACAGGAGGCGCCTCCA
This sequence comes from Oscarella lobularis, assembly GCF_947507565.1. Taxonomy (NCBI): domain Eukaryota; kingdom Metazoa; phylum Porifera; class Homoscleromorpha; order Homosclerophorida; family Oscarellidae; genus Oscarella; species Oscarella lobularis. The sequence continues at coordinate 456,014 of NC_089190.1, read as the reverse complement.
TCTTTGCGCGTTTGGCGTACTGTCTTTTCCGCTCCGAATTTTTTCGGCCTCTTCCTAGCGTGAACTTTCTTTTCCCCATATTAGGTAGCTGTCCTGCACCAATCTACAATGGCAAAATCATCTACTATAGTCATGGAATTGCTTGAACTCTCTACAGTTTTCGCGCAAATGCTACACAAACTACTCCTCAAATCCGTGCCAAAAAAGGCCCGTATTTGGCTGGAACGCGACGTAAACGCTTTGGCTCGTAGACAGAGCCACGCAGAGGATCATAATGAAGGCCTAAATTATCATGAGCGCGACGAAAACAGACGCGATACGACAACGGTGCTACACAAGCGTCTCACGAGGATGTCTCGTGAGAGAAACGGGTGAAGAGACTCGACCGAGGCAGCCGTTGACTTCGTTAAAGTGTTTACTAGGTACTTCGAAGATGTCAGTGTCACCTTACGTCAATAAGATATGATAAGCGGTCGATCCGTTTAGGCAAACACTTCTTGGGGTTTTTATTAATTACAATAACTCACAAGCACGAGGGTAACACAGACAGGGGAGAGGACACTAGACAATCTGTTTAGGCTAATTACAGGGAAAGGTAACTGGAATCGGAAGAATAGGGGTAGGGTAGGGTAGGGGTTTCGTTAAGGGGAATTATGTTTTCGAGTTTTCTTAGGATGATCCTTGCATTGCCCTTTTGTAGGCAGGCTGAGAGCCTCTTCCGCCAATGATTGACGAAAGAGACCCTATTGTTGATGAAGTCAACCGACGGGCGACGAGCGATGAGGTGGAATAAGACAGACGCGATTGAGCTCCATCTTCCGTAGACTTCGACCACGACTGGTTTGAATAGGTAGCCAAACGCAGTGGCGACTTCTCCATACTTTCCGATCTTCTGTTCATCTCTTGCTTTCGCCGCCGCTCCGTTTGACTTCGCGCTGGGTCCGATTGCCGTGTGGCTGAGGGGATGTATAACGCTGATGTCCAAGAGTAGTTTCTTCCCGTTTTCAAAATATTGCCAGTCGTCATGTCGCCGAATCGGCCCACCATCTTTGGGGCAGGTGATGAGATGATAACCGTCAGCTTCTACCCGAGCCCCGCAATTGCATTTGGTGATCTGCCGGAGAAGAGGGATTGCCGCCCCCAACCTAAGGAGAGCTGCCGTCTGGAATTCTGCGTTTGTAAACGACAGCTCCCTTGATTGGGGAAGGGCATCCAACCAGGCACCACTGCCAATGCCTCCGGCGCTGCGGAGCCGGGCTTGAGACGCTTGATCAAGGTTTTCGAGCAGGTCTTCTAGCTCAGCTTCCTGGCAGGTGGTGGAAAGCTTTTTCTGCAGTTTGAAATATTTTTCCGGAAGCGACTCGATGGATGGAAATTCCGAAGCCATTGAAGGTGACGTCCAACTCAGAGAGCGCAGTGCATCCACAATGTGGCCATTAAAGATGCCGTCGGACGTCCCAACTAAAACTTCAGGGGAATTGGGCATCAGCTGCAGACGACTGGGGAGCATACGGAGAGCTTCTGCCCAGGAGCATACAAAAGCGCACAGAGAGACGAGTAGAGCCGACGGCAAACCAAAGCCCCATTGTGAAATTCGAAGGTGTATTTGTCGGGTTTGAGATTGCGTGAGGCCGCAGCCCAGAATTGACTGAAAGCATTCCACGATTTTGACGTCATGGTTCTTCGCTTCCTGTGGGATGAGTTGAGAAGGAACCGTCCGGAGGAGGTGAGTAACGTTACCCATCCCACAATAACGGAGAAGGAGAGACGCCGATTGAATGTTCTGGAGAAGACGAAGTTTGTGAAGAAAATTCCTTTCTTTACCGAAAGTCACTAGACTCTTTCTCGAAACGTACTCCTCCGATCCAATGGGACTGCCTAAGATGCTGATGCCATCGGTGACAAATGGTATGCGATGAAAAGGCCACATCACGTTCCGGACACGGCTGAAGGCTTCGCATTTGTCTTCACGGATTTTAAGCCCAATATCGCTCATTGATCGACGAAGCGTTGTGAACGCGTTGACAACAAGATCCCGGGTCCTGCTATTACTGCGTCGTCGAGATAACTGCAGACGAAACCGGGTTCGATGGCGTCTGTTGCAAGCTGGAGGCAGGGGTGTAACGCCAGGGAGAACAGGCAAGGCCCCAAGGGATCTCCCTGCTGAACCCCCTCCGCTGACGTGATGCGTCGAGTCCCTTCTGAGCCTAGCCACAAGAGGAACGGCGGGTTGACGTAGCAAGCGGAGACAAAATTGTGTAACGACGGGAAATCCCGCGCCACCAAGCTGAGGAAGGCCTGACGAGAGACTGAATTGAAAGCGTTCTTCGCATCAGTCGAGAATAATCCAGTCCGGGTGCTGGGATGCAATTAGTTGGAGTAGATGAATCAACTGTTCCGAGCCTCCGGGGGTCGCGACACCAAACTGAAAAGGGGCGAAGTAAGTTGACATTTTAGCCTTCAGTAGATGACAGGCTAGTTTCGCCACAACGCGCCGAAAAACGCTTCCAATCGCGATGGGGCGGACATCAATTTTGTTCTTCTTTAAAGCTATAAGCCTTGCGCCGGCGAATGCTGTTGCAGCCGCTTCGGGGATTGACCCGTTGAGAAAAAGGTTGAAGATTTTCAAAAAATCTTCAAGAGTGTTTTCGTCCGAGAGAAAAAGGCGGAAGTTGTCAAACCGCCAGCCGTCACGACCGGGACTGGATGCTTGTGCAGCTTTACGTAGAATTGCCGTTAAAGCCGGCAACGTCGTTTGCAGAGGCGGAGCGTCCGATGTAATTTTTGCTGTCGAGATCGGCGATTGAGGAAGCGGATGTTTTGCGAGGAGCTTCTGGAACGTGTCCTCCGAGGGTGACGCGTTGCCGGAGCTCATCAGCAAGCTGGCGGCACAAGAGATTTCACATTGTGACACTTTCTTTTCAATCGCCTTTGCGAGTTGCGAAGAGACCAGAATTTTTTAGCTGACTCATTCGGATCGGGAGTGGCCGCCGGTGTTGGTTTATACCTGGCGGGAGGGGCGGAAGCAAATAAATCGTCCCATTTCTCTTCCAGGAACAGGAACAGACGACAGCGAGACTTGCGGTCGAGTCGAGGTGTGTTGTCGTCCGTGTTGACAGCCTCATCGTTCCCGGCCCCCAGTGGCTGGAGAATAAGACGAGGCAGCAGATAAATAGCTTCCAAGAGTTTGACGAGGCGGGATTTTCAATAATTAAGTGAAACGATTTTCGGCAACATTCCAGAAAAAGGCTGCAAAGGTTGCGAGGTAGAGATTCGATGGATCGCGTAGTGCTTAGGTCCTTCCAGGCCATCGAATTCAGCCAGTCACGGCCACTCGTGTGACCAGTCACGTTTTCCCTTTGTGAAGTATTCGCGGCCTCCGACGAGGTGCCATTCGTGGCGCAATCTTTTTCACGCTGAAACGAGCACGTGGCTAATGGCGGCGTTTCCAATCGAAGCGGAGCTTTCGTCGCTACGGATCCCTTCGTCCTCGACGTTTTTGCAATGCTGGGTCCGGTTACAGCCTTTGACGCCGAATTCCGCGCGCTGGGAGTAGTGCCTTTCAAGACTGCCACTGGCGTGCGCGAGGAGCTCTTCTTCGCTGGGCAAGTCGTGAAGTGTCGGTTGAGTTGCCTGAACACTTGATGGCAGTCGTCGCAAACGTGAAGATTAAATTTCTTGATGAAGTCGTCGGGTGTCTCTTCGCGACGGTGCTTAAGTCGAACGTGCTCGAGGATCCGTTTGCCGTCACCTGGATCCCGATGCTTGCAGGACGGTACCGGGCAGTCGCTGGGGAGTCGCCCGAGCACCATCGCGGGTCAGAAAGAGTATCGAAAACGTGAAAAAAACGTTCGAACGGGAGCGAAAAAAAACGTGGTCGACGCTACGGGACCTTGGGGTATATTTTTGGTAAATCTCTTAACGACAAAGTCTACTTTCTAAAAAATACACAGACAGGGGCACTAGGAGTTTAGAGGGAATGGTGTGTGGTAAAACACCTTACATCTACAGGGGGAGGGGAGGGGAGAACAGGGGAATGATGGGTGGGGATAATTAGTTCTACTTTATTAAGGATTATTCTTGAGTTCGCTCGTTGTAGGCACACTGCTAGACGCTTGCTCCAATAGTTGATGAATGTGTTACGATCGTTCAGAAAATCGACCGACGGGCGTCTCGCGATCTGGTGAAAAAGGCTAGCTGCCGTCGGACTCCACCTGCCGAAAACTTCAACAACGACGGGCTTGAATAGGTACCCCAACGACGTGGCGACTTGCAGGTATTTCTCGTCCTTTGTCTTATCCCTGTGCGCCGCCGCGAATCCGTTCTCCTGAGTGCTGCCCGTGATGACTGCTTGGCTAAGCGGGTGGATGACACTGATGTCTAGAAGAAGTTTCTTGCCGTTCTCAAAATTATAAATTCCGAAGTCCGGGCGTTTCTTGTCTTGGAACTCTCGTTCCTGTTCCAGCACAACACGGTAGTTAACCGACATGAGCATCTGCTGCTGCGGACGATAAGCCAAAGCTAGCCTCGGAAACCCAGACTCTCTCCCAGCCGCGTAGCGCGCGTGGGGAGAGTCTGGGTTTCCGAGGCTAAGCCAAAGCCTCCTTGGGCGATCTTGATGCGAACCTGTCGGACTTGAGACGGCGAGAGATTGCAGCCTAGGATCGACTGAAACGAAGTCAGAACGTCGGAATCGTGGTTCTGAGCGGCGTGGCGAAGATGCGGCGGGATTGTTCGGAGAAGGTGGGTTATTTTGCCTACCCCACAATATCGGAGAAGGAGGCAGGCTGATTGGATGTTCTGCAGAAGGGCAAGCTTCTGTAGAAATTCTTTCTCCTGACCGACTTTGGCAGTGCACATTCTTGCAACAAATTCTTCGGAACCGATAGGGCTCCCCAATACGCAGAATCCAACGTTAATGAAAGGAATGCGTTGCAAACACCAATCAGTATCTCGCACCCAGCAAAAAGCTTCGCATTTGTGGAGAGTTACCTGCTCCCTTCTATCCTAGCTCTGAGAACTCTCTTCTTGAGTGTGTTACGCACGAGCGGAGAGGCGGGGGCGGGGCATGTTGTGGATGATCTCACGCAATGTACAATAGCGTGCGTGCGTTTCATATCCATGTGTCTACAATCCGTGGCCGGATGAGGCGCTTTTAGTAGGGTGCATTTTCATGGGGTTTTTGTTAATTTTATTAAGAAAATACATTTCATTGGGGTCTTACCACTTCTGGTTCTTGAAGAAGGAAAGCTGTTGTTTCATCGTCGATGGCCCCTTGATTTGCTACGATTTCTACGGTTAAGTTAATTGACTTAACCAGTGCTTGGGTTGGGTCTTTGTCCAATTTTTTGTATGTCTTTTTGTCGGGCAGATTTTCCTTTCCTTTAGAGATGTAGTCCGTTAGATCCTCTGCGATTATTGCTGCCCCATTGTCCGCTTTTTTGGTAACGATGTTCTTGCCATTTGCTAGTCACTTTAGATGACGTCTTTCAGCCATTGTCACGTAGCTCTTTGGTGTTTCTGGGCGTAAGTGTTTTACGGCCTTTTCTAGTTTACTGATGATTGTTTCTATTTTGGCATTTGGTGCATCTGGGGGGATCCACTTACTTTTGGGTGTCAGTGGATGTTTCGGTTTGCTTTGGCATTCTTTCTTATGGCCCAGAAGTATGCTATTCTTATTTTCCTTATGAAGGATTCTAGATCCTCTAAGAGACGCGTTTTGTTCCGTTTGGCCGGCGTAGGTACAAATTTGAAACCCTTTTAATACTTTTATTTGAGTATTAGTAAGATTAATTGAAGGTAAATTTACATCACAACATGATTCAGATTTTTTAGAGTCAATTTTTTCTTGGGCCTTTACTTTATTTTTCAGCGTCTTCTGTGTCCGCCATAGTGTGGTAGGACGTCTCTTCTTTCCCTTCCTCTTTCTCTTTGGTAGTCCCTTGAGTCCCGTCGATAATAGCTCCTGCTCCTGTTGCTGCTGTACCTTCTATCGTATTCTCTTCCCCTTTGTGTGTCTCTTTCTCTTCTTGTTCTTTCCTCTTCTTTTCTTTCTTCCATTGCTTCTATCTCTTTCAGAAGCTGCAGCTTTCTCTTCCACTTGTATTTCCAAACGTCCTCTCTTTCTTCCTCTTTGTATTGGCGTTTTTGAGTTTCTCTTCTGTTCCTGTCCCGGTCCGATGTTTCTTCTTTATCCTGTTGTTGTCTTCTCTTTCCCTTTCTTGTTTTTCTTGTTCTCTTCCTTTTTCGTTTGACTTTCATTTTTAATTCGTTCAATATGCTTGTCTTTGTCATAGTGTTTCCTCTTCAATTCTTTCAGTTCTTTTGTCGTGTCCTTTTTTGCCATTTTTTTATGCTGAATGTCATTCCAGCAGATGTCTTCTCCTGGCAGTAGTCGTTTTAGTTCTTTCAAGCTTTCCTTGTCTTCATTCGTACTCTCCAGTATTTGGGAAAATCAGGCTCTCGATGGTATCGTCCTCAAAGTTCTTTTTGGCAGCCGCAAATTTTTCAAGTATGTCTGAGTCCTTAGATAGCATAGGGATTATGCTTACGGATACTTGGAGTCCTTTAGGGCCTTCACTTAAAGTCTTTGAATTTTTTTCCACTTGTCGTAGCAATCGCTTTGTTTCGTTTCTTTGCGTTCATCTTCCTCATCAGTTCTTGCGCTTCATTTTGCGGTCTTCGATTTTCTCAGCTGTTAGTTTCTTTTTTGGGGAGATGAATTTTTCCTTTTCGTCTTTTTTTGCTTCTTTCTCTTCTCTTTTCTTCCTTTGTTTTTCCTCATCTTTTTTCTTCTTGTCTTCTTTTTCCTTCAGTAATTGTTTTAGTCTTTTTACTTCTTGTTCTTGTTCCATAAGCCTTTTTGTCATTGCATCATAGTGGGTGGAGGCTAACACTTCTTTCATCCTACTCGTGGCTTGAACCGCGTGGTGGGGCCTCTTCTTCGGATCTTCTGTCACCTTGTCGTCATCCTTTTTATCAGCCTCTTCTGTTGTATTCTCGTCGTCGCTGTCGTCGACTACGTTGTTCTCTTGCATCTCCTCACGAGGCTTTCGTATAGCGAGCTTGTATTGCCGAGCATTCGCCGTGTTTAAATCTGACGTGTCTCTGCAAAGTTGCTTTAGAGCCGTACACATTCCTATAAATAGTCTAGAGTCCAACCAACACGAATCTTCAGTCAGAGGCGCTTCTTCAGGCAGATCAGCAACTTGATGCTACAACAGAGGGTGTTACATGCATGATAAGAACATATGTCTATTTTTAGCGCAAACAAGACTTTGGTCCTCCAACAACAAAGATTCATTACGTGCCAAAGATGCCAGACGAAATTACCTTGGAAAAAGAACATCGAAGCATATTAGGTCTCAATTACGCAGTATCACAATACAATAAGAAACGCATAATTTCTTGCTTCCAGGAATTGCAATGCCTCCAGCTGTAAAAAATTGGCGCCCCAAAGAAAATGAGGTGACTGTGATAGAGCTGCCTGCAAAACGATCTAAGAAAGTAAAAGATCTCAGGCAACCGTCAAAATTTGTCTCAACGCACTCGAAGAAGAGGGATAAAAGTAAGCACGTTTAGCCAAATTCTTCGTCATACTCGAGAATTGATAGGTGGCCTTTAGATTTCCTTTCGTGGTTTGTTAGTGAGCAGTTGGCAGAGAAAGTTCTGACTCAAGGCATAGAAATAGAGAAAGAAGACGTGGAGAGCAAGCCAGAAAACTTACCGGATGCTGTTCAAAATGAGGCTGTTGACATTACATCGATTCGTCGATACTTCAACCGAGATGACTGGCTGCTCGTTAAAGACTTCATACGAGCAAAAGTCGAAAGCCGTCCATGGCGCTGCAATGCATATGTCAGGGTGCTTTAAGTGATGATCCCAAATGTATATGCTGCCATTCTTGCTTGAACTGGTATCAGATTTGCTGTGCGAGTGTTATTAGGAAACCCAGGAGTAGCACATGATTTTTGCAGAGGATGTCACCCTAAATATATATAGATCAATCAATAAATAAAATAAAAAGTAAAATATGGCAATGCAGTCGCTCGCCAAGTTCTCGAAAAAAAACTAATTCCGCATATCAAGTGCAATTAGTCCGGGTTCCCAAAGCCGCACGCGGATTCAAGGCGAAACGCCAGCACGCATCGCAGCGAACTTTCTGTGGCAAGTTTACGGCGATTTCTCCTAGAAACAAAGGAAATTGACGCGGAAAAACCGCTTGATGGATTGTAAAAAATTAATAAGCGATTGTCGCCTATCACTATTTAATTAACTAAGTAGTTATAAGATTAGGTGCCTACTTGAAGACTGAAAGCCGTTGTGTCTTGAATGAGCCGTTTTGTCTTGAATGAGCCTTTCTTTCGACAAAACGCTACGAAAAGATGGAGAACCTTTCGGCGTACCATGTTCGCGAAGGAGAAATCGTGCATCGGAGCAGAAATCGCGCAGCGACGCGCCTAGGGGCGTCGCAACAATTACACTTAATTAATTGCCCCCGGATGTGCCACGGAAGGCCGAGGAGAGAGAAGCGAGAGACGCAGGAGAGAGACAGGTGGTAAAAATCTATTAAAAAAGGCTTGTCTTCATTTCGACAATGGTGCGGAATAGTAGGCGAAATTAGATCGATTGTCAAGGCACCAATGAAAACTCTAACTGCTAAAGCGACCACAGCTACTCGAAGGAAGCTAAAAAAGCACTTGGGTCAGCAGTCCTGTGTAGAAATAGCAGTTGGCTCGGATAGGCCCAACGTACGATTAGCCGCATCAAAGATCGAGTCTGATCTTGATAACCTCTTCCGCAGCATCATCGATGATTGTCTCTTATGAACATGAAAGCGGAGCGAACTAACAAAATATACACGCTCCATCAAAACGTGCTTCCAAATCTGCGCCATTCTTCATGAAGGCCTGGTATCGCCTGCCTATTGGCCGTACGGCTGTGAGAGGATGTTGAGTAATCGCGTCATCGGAATGTTTCATTCAGCCAACAATAAACGAATTAATCAATGACTGCTGACAGCATTGCAAGATCCGGAAGGCATTTAACGCGTCGTCGTTTCAACTAGTGCTTTAGAGATGGGGTCAATATTAGGGGTGTCAGACTAGGTGTACACTATGGGCAAAAGGCCTTCATCGAGGAGTATATTCAAGAGAATTGTCGCACAAGCTAAGATGGCAGTTCCAGTCACGCTTTTTACTTTTCAATAAGAGGCTCGCTATGGGAATTAACAGTAGCAAGAAAAGCTATGTTAGCACCATAGATAAAAGAAGAGAGGGATTGGCAACTGTGTCACGTGATCATAGGGTTCATCTATGTGTGTCCCGGTTCTCGTCCTGTGACCATGAACCATTTTGTGGCCGCGTTAGATGCCGTTCTCGAAGAGGAAATCGTTGCGGGCGGTTCTCCGAGGTGGAATGCGGTGAAAGCGACGTGTAGGAAAATTCGACAGAACAGTGCTAATCCGACGCTAGCAACGTCGGCTCGAACGATCGTTTGTACCGTCGAATCGTGCGTTAACCACGCAAGCGATGCAAAAGCCGTGGCTTTTCGCCGCGAAAAAGCATTTTCGTCCTTCCACGAAGTGGCAACAATCGTTCTTCCTCTGTATTGGGAAGCGATGATCGCGAGCGTAGGCGACCCCTTGATAGACTATTTATTTACTCAATCGGTGAACCAGAAGATCTTTGATGCTGTATTCGAGAAAGCCGTCGAAGTTGGAAAAGTGGAAGAAACGTTGTCGACGCCGGCTTTGAATGAAGCTGAAAGAAACGTGCTCCGCTACATACGTTCCTTTTGCCTTGATGAAGAAATTTCGCGCATCAGGGAAAGATGATCTCGTGCTCTGCTTGGAATCTATGCGTGAAAAGCCTGCAGCAGTTGAGACCAATCCTCCATCTGATGAAAGGGAATGGCTGAGACGAATGTCTAGAGGGAACTTATTCGAAGTGACGGACGTCGTTTTTGAATTTTTCTTGACCCTTGAGCAGTACGTAGGCACCAGTCTTCCGCAAAGACTCTCTGGGAATGTCGGGAGGATGTCTGAATTTCTCAGCGAACTGAAAGGGCGGGAAGATCTTTTAGAGAAATGGACAGTTTGCGGCGGCCGACATCGTCATCGACAGCGATTCGCTGGAGCTGCTAAACGAAATAGTTCGCCTCTACATTTCTATTAGGGGCCACTCGATTGCATCCAGTTGGCTTGAAGAATTTAAGGAAGAAAAGTCTTGCAAAATTAAGAAAGTCGCACCTTACGTAATTCTTTGAAGCGGGGTGAGGGAAAGAAATAAAAACTTTTCATTGGGCGTATATTTTCTCACTTAAATCGACTTCTCTTAGGCAGATGCGTATCGTCTATAGTCTCCTTGTTAAATCGGAGACGCTTTCGAGAGGAATTTCCCCGCACTGGATCGAGTGCTGCAGATTTCTGCTGGCGAAGCGACGCTGCACTATCGAGAACCTGCTGCTGTCGGGTTATCGCTTCGTCCGCCCCTCGCTCGCTGCTGGCCGAAGTAGTTTTCAAGGCCGTCCTGATTGAAGTTCGCGCTAAGAAAAAAGCCGCCGTCAGAGCCTTCTAAGGTAAACAGATACCGCACTAAATCAACAAAGGAGAGAACTGCAACAACGAAAGGGTTAAGGATGCACGTTGAACGCTGAATATTATTTACACAAAGTCTCACGTTGACACTGCTTTCTCAAATGATTATAAAACGACGCACTAAACATAATTGCGAATTTGATATTGAATATTTAAGATGCTTATCAAAGTTAGTTAGAGTCAAGCAAGAAAAAAATAAGGAGTATTTGCCTTTAAAAAATAGTCATTCACTGAAATGCAGTAGTAAAATGACAAAATACAAGCTATTTACAACAAATTCAAAATTTAACAATTGCGGTACTAAATAAATAACCAAAACATTGGGCCTAACTCTTTGTAGAGCTTGCTAGTAATTACCTTCCAATAGAAAATATTTAACACCGCTCTTCATGCCAGTGAAGATGAACTAATGCAACGATTAATTTTTTAATTGATGGCGTACGTTAGCTTAGCTGATCTTATACACTGCCACAGCCATTTCATACTTTTCATCATTCGATAACATTTGTAGGATATGTGCTCGAATGTGCCCTAAAATCTGTCAGGTATTGTAAGCATTTTGCTTCAGATTTGCAAGATTCAAAAATCACGTAAGATAACGTTCACCACATAATTGACACATTAGCGCCTTCATTCTTCAGAAGGCGTATATCTTTTTCGGAGTCCAATAAAGTAAACAAAATTAAAAAGAAAATCCCGGAAGCACTAGAAAATGAAATTTTGGACACACACCGTACACGTACTGCAATTATGTAATAAACAACTGAGTGTGGCGAAGTAGTGTAATGGTCGACTAAAATCGTTAAGATTACCATTTAATTAAGTTATACAGGAAACCTTAGAAAACAAGACAACAATGGGAGCGTGGCTTTTCGACGAAGTCACGACGTCGCGGTAAAGCGCGTTCCATGACGTATCTATACCGCGCCCCACGTGACTGGGCTCAACGATTTAGCAAAAGCGTTTTTATTCATTTTTTAACAAAATCAGTCATTTGTTTCTCAATTTCTTCTGCTTGCTTTTGCTTTAGCTTCGAGAAAACATTTTTTACTGTCACAGCACTGTGAATTCCATAAAATTTGTAAATTGCCAATGCTTTCGTGCTTATTTTCGTCTGGCTTTTCAAGTAGGGGTGATATATTCTAAAAATATTAGTCTTCAAAATTAATGTATCAGATCAATAATTTACTTTGTACAAAATAAAGCGAGGACTCTTCTTATGTCTGCGAGAGCGGGTTTTTCTCTCATTCAATTTTTTGCCACAAATCTGAAATAAAGGAGACTTACTGTACAAGTAATACTTGTATGAAATATGTAAACACACCTTGAGCAAAGTCGGCGATGTCTCCTCTAAACTTTTTCATCTTTTCTTAATCTGTGAGGAGATAAAAGAGGCAATACACAAGAGAAAATGTGTATAGTCAAATCAGTTATAGCGATTTTACCATCGCCTTGAGCTCCCTCCACTTCAATTAATATAAGCATGAAATTTAAATGCATTTAATTATTAGAAAGCTTTTCATTATTAGAGTCTTACGCAATTTTTCAAAATTGTTTTTTTCTGCCCTCGTATGACTCTAAAAAAAGGCGTTACAAAAAATCAAATTCAGGTAAGTTGTTTCCTGCCTTCCTTGGAGTGCTTCTCTTCTATAAAAGTGAAACGAAACAAACGCTAACATCAAAGCCAAACTAGAAAATATGGTTTACCTTTTGTGGGGCTCGTACAAATCCTTTTTTTCAACAAATAGGAAAAGTGCGACAAATTCAAATCCGGTAGAGAATCGTGCTGGTTTTCTGACCTTCTGGTATTCCAGAAACATTATCAACTACTGAAAAGATCAGACTTCTTCAAAAATATCTCTATTCAGTCTTACCGACGTTCTTTGTCTTTATTTCAAAAGAAAACGTAAAAATCTGGCATGCACGAAATGTGGTAGTTACCTTTTCGTGTCGCTCTTAGGAGTCAAGGAGAAACGTTGCAAATGCAAAAATCCGGCGGAGAATCACTCTTACCGCTCCCGTCCTAGCGTCACTCTGACCGGCAAACACAACCTGTAAAAAAATCAAAAATAATTTACCAATTTGTACCCTTCTTTTTCGTTTTCTGTCTGGTTTCTAAAAAATTAGACTACTAGAAAATATTTAAATTACTTTTTGTCTTTACCTTTCTATGTTCCTCCTCCTCCTTCTCCTCCTCCTCAGGGTCGACTTTTGCTAAAAAAATAAAATCCAAAAAATACTTCATATATTGTTGTTACCCTCGCTCGAGTCATGTTCGAATGACGCTTTGAATTACCGATATCTTTCTCAGTTGGATAAAACTCTTACCAATCATTTCCTCTGAAACTAAAGAGAAAATTAGAAATCAAAGACAGATTATATCAACTGCTACAATTCAAGGAGCCGACGTCATCCTCTTCTGTATCTTCTAAGAGCACGAAACAGAATCATCAGAAATTCAAACACGAACCATATCAACTGTTACGCTCTTTCTCTTCCATAGCTAAAAAAAATACATACCAGCTCTCAAAAACAAAACAACTAATATTGCTTACCTCTTTTCAAAGTGTGCTTCAGGCTGAAAATATCTCTTCTGATTTGCTTTTTAACATTGCGTAGTTCTTTAGCTATCGAAGATTTGCCCAATGCCAATTTACCAGGAAATTGCCCAGCATTTCTGCCTTTACGTCCCCGATCTCTTCCTTCCTTCACTTCTGATTTCAATTGCAGCAGCTCTGTTCTCATAAGTCGTACTTCGCCTTGAAATTATTTAAAAACTAGAGAATAACATTTCATAAATATTCCATAAACTAATGACAGCTAAGAACATAATTAATTAGTTGGTGTGATAAGTATATCATTTGGCAGCTGTAGGAGAATTTGTGCTCTACAATTCGCAAACTAATGATATTTGCTCTTGTATCTGGCGTATGACTGTACACCTACTTCATAAGGCATTATAAAAAATGCAAAAAAGCGTCACATCCCTGCTTGCGGATGGCAGATAGCTTATGAAATGTGAACGAGTCGTTCATATTTTCTAAAACACTTTCGTTTAAGAACGCACGTTTCACGTCCAACGTTGCACGTTGTACGTTGCACGGCAAACTTTGCACGTTGTTAAATGTACGTTCCAATGTGATCCTTCAGGGCCACCGTACTTTTAATATTACACTTTGGGTGAAAGGTTTCTTACCTGCGCGGTCGCAATTCAGCTCAGTTATCTCCATGAATGGATTTGTTCGAGTCTGCGGACGACGCTGTCGTCGCTGTGCTTTAAACAAGCTCATAGTTCCTTACCAGCCAGTGCTACAGTGCCGAGAGCAAAGACCGCTCAATTAAATTCTGCTAAAGTTTGATGACCAATTCTTTGTGAACTGCACCAATGACGATTAATTTTGTGGATTAGTGCCAGTCCTAGACGTACCCGCTTGCAGCCAACTCGAATTTTTGCTTCTCCTCCACCGAGCCCTTTAGCTTCTTTCACTCTTCCTCCTCCAAATCCGCTTACTCCGCGATCTCCAAATCCGCAGGGGGAGCAGTCTTCTGGGAATTTTGTTGAACCAGCGGAATCAGTTGTCAAGGTATAAATTAACATTTATACCTACATGTAAACTCTAAGTTTTGAAAGTGCTTAGGTTTTTGTTGATCACCCGATATCTCTTCGCACTGACAGTGCGCTCACCGGACATTTATTAACACTTGGTCGAGCACTCGCTCGTCAGAAAAAGAAGGCTATAAAGTATGCAAAAGTCGAGCTGACACAAAAATTTGCCCTTTTCTTATCAAGCGAAATTAAGAAACTTTGACAAAAATTCAATTTTGAAGTTTACGTCATGCAACAACTTAAAGACCTTTTCTTTGAAAAATTTAACGACGAATTAGCAGAAAGGACCCCGTTCCCTCAATTTTTCGTAGCGGCTAAAGGCGATCACAACGTGGTCTACTCTAGTAAACCTCTCTGCATGGCTACTTCTACTTTGCTCCGCCATCGAAACAATCGAATGTCTGCCATCCAATACGTAATCGGTATCCGTCTGTGGAAATCTGGAATGTAAAAACGTACAACAATTCGCTTGAAACGACTGGGAGTGTTTATGTAGCCAAATAGCGTAGGGCGAAAGCTCCTGCAGATGACAGCGGAATTTGACCGGCCTTTCCCACTATCACAGGCATATAATGCAAAAACCAGTTTTTGGATTGTTTTCAAGCAAGCAAATTATTAGACGACTGTGACGACAAAGGCGACGAAAATGACGGCGGAGGTGGGGGAAGCGACAACTCTCGTTACGGCAGCAGCGACAACGACAAAACCAGCGTGGACGTTATCATCGCGAACTCTGCCTGCCCACGACAATATGACCAACATTCAGGGCAATGCACGTATCACATTACCGCTGACAATCTCGATTTTTTGATAAAAAGAAAGTACTTTACGTCACAATTAGAAGAGAAGATAGGTCTCTGCACTGGTTCTATCTCGTCGCGACGGAAGAACGTTACACTGTACCTGGTCATCTGGAAAGTTGCTCTTCTCGTCTTTTGATATATGACGTTTTATAGAGGCCTTCGCGCCCTCTGAATCTGAACAATTACATCTAATTTTGAAATGCACGTTGCTCGATTTGTGGCAAAGCTCATGAAGGGATTCCGCCAGTTTTTGCGCCTTATCTAAAACACATTTTTCACAAATTTAATCCAACGGCATCAAGACAATCGCTGTAGATTCCGCTTGGCTTGTTGGAACTAAAAGAACAAAAGCAGCAAGACGCTATCAAAATAGGTCAGTTCAATAACTATATACCCTACGACGACGATGGCAGCCTTGCAAAAGTCTTTAGTTTGGAGGTGACCAGTTGACAGCCGAACGAAATCGATCTTCACTGCTTCCCTCTACGGATGACGGCAGCGACAAGGGAAGAATGGCAGGCATTATAAATCACTCCGAAGACTTCCAGTGTCAAAGGCGTCTCGTCTACCTCATTCTGCGAAATTCTTCTCTGAAGATTCTCTTCACAATTTTAATATTTTGAAGCACCTGAAGAGCCTGATTGCCAGAAGAAACATATCAAATACTTCAAAGCATGTGCGTAAATGCAACTTGTTCATCAGTGACGCACTCGACGGATGCATCGTTGCAGCAGCTGTTAACGTTGTCGTACTCCGAAATATTGAAGACAACTTTGTGCCGCTAGGAATGCCACCAAATCTTTGCGAAAAAATGGATTTTGAAAGCAATGCGCAAAATTGTACGCCGGGGCATAGTTCCAGGATTTTTGGAAGAAACAGCGCGCTTGCAGAGAGATTTTCATTTAAGCAAACAAAGCAAAACATCATTTGAACGCATTGATCAAAACTACAGTATGTGCCAAATGCAAAAGAGGGAGTTAAACAAGAAAGGGTAGGCCCCAACCTGGAGATAACAAACCGGAAAACTTCAAAATTCCAATGCTTTCACTTCCAACAGAGTATTTAACTATTCCAGCAATTTTATGAAAATGGCGCTTTTAGACAAAGAATTCGTTGACGCATGGGGGAAGGAGATGGACCTCGCCTTTCCCAGTGTTGACAAACGTTTACCTTAAATGTTAGGGAGGCGGGCTGCTACAAATACGCTCTAGAAGGGTTTCGGTTCCAAGCGGACGAGTATGCTCTACTGAGTCCGGCAGATGCATTCCGGCAGCTGTGGGAGAGGATTCAACCATCGAGGTGGGCCAGGCAGTAACGTCCCTCTTTAACAACAATGCTGCAAAAGAGACTATTTTCAACTTTGGAGCCAACGTGAGTTTTTATGCTGCTCAATTGGTTACTTGGGCATCCGGTGGAGTCAATTGCATCTGGAGCAGTTTTGACAGGTCCATTGCATTGCGTGGCTAGTCTGGAAAACACACGAGAGCGTCGTCTAAAGATGGTATCCTGAAAATAGCTCAGTTCTTAGTTGAGGACGATTGCACTACGCAGGTTTCGCAGCCAAGAAGTCCACACGTTGTTCCTGCAAATGGAACCCTCTCAGTTAGTAAATTTGTTATGCAGCGAATTCAACCTTTGGAGAAAAACAGATAAAAAAAGTCATGTTCGATACAAAATAAACGGCGGGCCTAAATAAAGTTGGTCAGTATTTGCAAACACCTATAATTCCCTTCTCTAGCCTAGGCAAAATAAAAACTGACATTGTAATTATCTTTTAAAACCTCACAAAACACATTAAGACACCATGAAAAATAAGAGGAGATGACAAATATGCTAGAGTCCTAATGTCCTCGGCGCTACGTATCACCACGGATTGTAGAAGAGATGGATAGGAAACGCACGCACGTTAGTAGTTTCACTCTGTGTCCTTGTCATGTGACACAAGTTCCCAGCTAAGTTGCCCATGTCTTTCAAGGAAGCCCTTTCCGCTGCTGTTTCCGATCGTCTGTTTTTGTCAGATAGTGACAGAAGCCGTGCTGCACTGGAAAGTATTCGTGAAATTCTTCCAAAGTTCGAAAACGACGACTTTGAGATCGGTGTCAATTATGACGCTGTGGGAGACGGCAGTCTCGCCGGTCTCAGTTGAAAGTAAGTTCACCTTGTAAATGTGCAGCCCTTCCAGCGTTTTTTGCAAAGTCCATTCAGGAGTCAGGACTATCGTCAATTGAACTGATTCGAGAGTATTCTTGTCAGCTGATGGTTGGGCCTACAGACTATGAATGTTCCACTTCACTTATAATTTTGTGTCTACTCTATTTAACCTCTTCGGATTTTTTCCTGTAACGCCTTTTCTTGGTCTACAAGGGTGCTCATACTTCGGCGTCTTGGTCGAATTTTTTGGTGAGATTGACAAAGAAAATTTTCTTTTCGCCATGTTCGGTCGGCTGCGGGATACAGTAAACATTAGTTTTGAACTGTTGGATAGTTTTCAAAAGCTTCGGGAAAGTTGGTAAAATACCACAAACTAACGTACTTTCACGAACTAATTCCCCCGTATGTGGACAAGTAACCGATACTTTGCGAATGCAAATGCTCGCACGAGCTGTCTAATGCGATTAACGTTCTCCTCAGAAACAGTTGTTGTCGAAAACACGGGCGACGAAGCGAGGAAAATCCCAAAAGCGTGCGCTAGACACAAGTAGGCGCGAAATCGAAACAAGAACGGATATTCTGGAGCAGAGAAGGGGCTAAAAAATTGCTCTATCCTTAATGTAGGCATCACCAGTAAGGGAAAGCCGCAAAATAACCCTAACAGTCGATTAGGGAGGTTACAAACGTGCTTGTCGCACGACGCTGTGTGGGCGTGGCGAGGACACGGATTCAACGTCACAATGTACAGTAGCGTGCGTGCGTTTCCTATCCATCTCTTCTACAATCCGTGGTATCACGGAAGAGAACGCAATAATATCGTCAATGTCTTCGTCTGTTATGGTTTTGGACGATTCCTTCTCCAATGGCTCGTCGGTTTCTCTAATCGCAAAAAATAATAATTTTCTAACAGTAGGTTCCTCTCTAAGGTTTTCTAGAGCCAACTTCAAACGCGAGACCTGTTTAGAGGAGACATCGCTGGACGTTGCCGAACGCTTAAACCTCGCGACCAACGGCGGGAAAAATAGGCTGTCCGACAAGCACTCTATGCATTTGCACTTCGCAGTGCACACATCACAGAACGCATGAAGCATGTCACGTTGAGATATTCTCTGTCCAGACCCACGTAGTCTTAGACTTCGTCGGCCCATGCTGTTAGTGCTAACATAGATAAAAGAAAAGAGGGATTGGCAACTGCGTGTGTCACGTGATTTTTCTTGTACAAAGTGCTTCGTCCATGCATAGATAGAGGAGAGAGGGATGGGAAACTCCCCGTTGCACGTGACTTATACGTGGCTCTAGGATTGTCGCCGGAATCCCGGATATTTCTTCAAATATCGTTGTTTCTCTCGTCGACGATGTCGTTTGAAGCATTGTATCCCCATTCGCTATGTTATCTGTAGTTTAGTGTACGCGTTTTTTTGTCTGCGCTATTGAATTCCCAGCTAATGGTCCCTAATTGCTCACGCGTCGGTATGCTAAACGTCGGCGGGGTAAACTCTCGCGTCATCGCTTATGCGGCCACAAGTGGCTGTCTAAACGTTGCCGTAGTATGTCGCGCATGCCACGGAGACGTCAATTGCTACCAAAACACCCTCATATTCGTGTTTGGCGTGATTTTGGGCGTGGACGACCGGCCTTGACTTCGGCGGGGTCTCTTCTCACTGCTTAGACCCAATGGCTAATTTGACGTTACTAATTTGTTCTCCGTGAATCTGTGCGTGCCATAGATACGCGATTGCGTTGACCACGCTTCGAACTTCGCCGTTTTAACCAAACTTTTCTTCGGGCTAAAATGGGCTTGCCAAAGAAAAGCAAGTTGCAGATTTCGCCAGTGGCATGCATAATCGCCATATGAACTGTAGCTGTGCTCGCCCAGGTCTAATGAGTCACTTGACATGCTCTCCAAGCATGAAAAAAATCGAAATCCCTAAAGGCTTCCGTTTCCTCTCCAACGAGATGCTACGAAGCTTCCATTTCAATTGGGCAGTCGATGGAAACCACTGACTCATCGCGAACTTCGCGAAGAAAGCGGAGAACGACGTCCATGAGCCGGCGACAATCCTAGAGCCACGTATAAGTCACGTGCAACGGGGAGTTTTCCATCCCTCTCTCCTCTATCTATGGTCCATGTCTGTCTCGCTAATTCCCGTATAAATACAACACGATTTACACCGTACGATAATCTGAACATCGTTTATCATCCAACGCGGTTAGCATAACAGGGATATCTTGAGGTTTCGCACGCCCACTCCTTATGCAAAACGTTGCTTACACATGGATGTGTGAGCATATCGTGTTGCGCGTTGATGAAAATCGTCCACTCTCATGCGTAGCTGACTTTTTTGACATGGGGGCGAGGAAATGTGCCTCAAACGGAACAGAAGTCTTCGTGGATATCATACCATGCAGCTTTTATTCAGCTCCACCAAATCCTTTCCGCATCATTCCACTGTGGGTTGCTCGCACGCGCTAAGATCTGCGGTTTAGCTTTGTTGCAAAATAAGCAGCTTTTCGAAGTTACCAATTGATTCTCTCAATCCGTTAAAAATGCCTGTATAGGATGACGAAGAAGTGCTCTATCGCAGGAAAACCGGTCGAAGGGATGTACCAAAGAATCCGCAGAAAGAACTAAAGGATCTGCAGGAAGTACCAAAGGATCCGCAGGAAGTACCAAAGGATCCGCAGGAAGTACCAAAGGATCCGCAGGAAGTACCGAAGGATCCGCAGGAAGAACTAAAGGATCTGCCATCGCCACGTACGGGAGAATTCACAGCTTGCTATTCTTGTACTAATCTATTTTTAGAAGTTGCTTGCGATGTTGATCGGAGTCTTTGGCATATAGTGGAGGAATCAGCATATACACTTCTTTCACGGGTCGTTCTTCAATCTTCGACGTCGTGTCCTCCCACAAGGCTGCTCTACAGTATCAAGAAAGAGAGCGAGCCACCAGCAATTTCTGTCTACGTTGGGCGGCGCAAAGTTGACGGCGCCTTGTGTAGTGCTCTTTCTTCCGTGCCGGTGCATAACACGAATGCTATCATTGAAGCAATGGAGAAGCTCCACGTTTGCCCTGGTAATTAATACTCCAGTAATTAAATGAACTGAACCACCGTCTTCTTGATAGGAAACCACGACAAACGATTAGTCGCCCTGTCAAAATCCGGAAACTTTCTTGGCAAGGATAGAGCAAGCCTGGTAGCAATTGTGGACGACTCTATTCCCTTACAACATTTCCGGCCAACTATCCGGAGTACTTCCTGCAAATTGCGTTTGCTGTCAATGCGTGGCCTGCCTCCGTCACAGGGAGTGTCTCCGTCGGCAATACAATCGGCGTCAGGCTGTTGTAGTTGCTTAGGTCCGGTCGAAGTACGCACCTAATCACAGCATGACTACGCCTCAGAGAAAATTAAAGCTTAGTCTCCTTGCAACGTCAAAAAAGTCACTTCCGCCGGCATTTCACGTCTGGTCACTCGCATCGAGGAATCTGCATCTCGCGAAGGAATCTCTGTCGATGCCGAGATACACACCAAACTTTTCAAAGTCGTCGAAGAGAATACACAGGAGATCGAGTCAGAGTACCCCACTGGTTTATTCAGGTAGTGTAGTACCGAGGAGGGATACTTCAATAGCCATATAGGCTATTGTTCTTTTATTAGACGTTTGTTTTGGAAGCAGCAACGAAAAGCTGCCATGGCGAAAGGCGCGACAGGGATGCGATGGCATCCGAAGATGATAAAGTGGGCTCTCCACCTGCGCATGCTGTCGTCCGCAGCGTACCACGCCCTTTGCTCTGCCGGCGTTATGACAATGCTAAGCGAACGTACTCTGCGGGACTACATTCACGTCTTCCCGTCCGTCTCTGGATTCAACTCCTCCACCAACAGGCAGCTGATGTCCGAGGCAAAGATCGAAACGCTTTCGAAGTTCCAAAGGCAAATCGTTCTATCATTAGACGAGATGAAGATCTGAGAGGACCTCGTCTATGATAAAGAAACCTGGACACTTGGTTGGCGTCGTAAATGTCGACGATGTCAATAACCGCTTGTCGGATATTGAGGCATCTCTCAGCGGATCCAGAAAAGCGCCATATCCTGTGCATGTTGCTACGCACATGCTCGTACTCTATGTGCGTGGGCTTGTTACAGTTGATTTCAAGTTGCTTGAGAGTGAAGCGAAGTCAGCAGAACCGATGTGGGCTATACTGCGCATGCGTAGGAAAACACGAATCAGCGTAAGCGTGCTTTTCAAACGTGATGCCGCGTCCACTTCCTCAAGAACTTCGCTGGCGTGCTGTTTGGATGTATCTGCATCAAAGAAAAACTGTCGAAAGCATATCGGAACAACTGTACATTAGTAAGGCATCGATTTGGAGGTACATTCGCCTCCTTTCAAGAACGGGCGACGTGCGAAATTGGCTGCAAAGACGAGGACCAAAGCAAAGCCTTCATCAGCATGAACTTTTTTTCCTCCTCCAAACTTGTCTGGAAAAACCGAGCACCTACCTGAGCGAACTACAGGAAGCCGTTCGAGACCATACGGGTAGGCAAACAAGTGTGGCCACAATTAGTAGAACAATTCGACGGCTGGGTTTGACTCGGAAGAAAATCAAGCGAGTGGCCAAGCAAAGGTCCGAAGAATTACGGGAGAATTTCCGAGCTACGACTATGCTTGATGGAGGCGTGTACAAGCGCAACATATTCATTTTTATTGATGAAATGGGGTTTGACTGCAGAGATTCTAGGAGGCGATTCGGATATTCAATAGCAGGGTTGCCTGCCATAGAAACACAAAATCTAACAAGAGGAAAAAGAATCAACGCGATAGCTGCAATGTCTGCCCAAGGAATTATTGATTTCGAACTCTTCGATGACAGTGTAACTGGAAAAACCTTTGCTTTATTTCTCATGCGGGCGCTGCTGCCACATCTGCTGCCATTCAATGGTTCTAACCCCAACAGCGTGATTATAATGGACAACGCATCCATTCACCACGTACCCGAAATGATCGATTTGCTTGAAGGAGTGGGCGTCGTAATTCGTTTTCTACCGCCATACAGCCCCGACCTGAACCCAATTGAAGAAGTCTTCTCCGAAGTAAATTACGCTATTGAAAGAGACAATGAAAACGTTCCAGACGAGATGTCAGAGCGAGAAGCCGTTGCTGCAGCATTCAATACCGTGAAGATTGCTGACTGTGCTAATTACATTAGTCATGCTGGATATCCTTAGCCTTATCAATTAAATAAACAAGTCAAGAATGTTTAAAGTCAAAGAAACCGTTTCAGAACGCAGAGAAACTGTTTAAACTTCAGAACGAAAAACAAACCTAACTAGCAAACTTTGCAAAACAAAAATACTTACTGCTTAAAGTTCAAACTTTAGAGATCATCCAAAGTTCCAAGTATTTTCTTTTTCTGCGAGTCGTACTCATCTTGGCTAATAGCGCCAAGCTGCAAAAGGCTGTGCAAATCTTTCATTTTGCTTATGTACCTTCTTCGAACTTCAGCTTTTTGAGAAGGACATAGGGCCGAGGTCGCAACGGCTGATGCATGGTTGATCGAGTTGGCACCAGAAATAACGGAGGCAATAGCCGTGCCAATGTCAGAGACAGTGAGAGATTCGTTCTTATGCGAAGCACGTGTTTTCCTTTCACCACTAAACATTGGTACGTTTGGTGGCTCGCTCAACGAATCATGTGAACCAATATCTGACATTTCCGCCCAAAGTCTGTATTGAACAGATGCATACTTATTTTCATGGATGTCGCGCAGCTGCTGCATTAGCTTATGGATTCGATTATCCTTTGATGCATTTGGGTCCAGCCGGCGTCTCTTTTTTTCTTTTCCTTTTGTTGCAATTGAATCTTCATCGCTGTCGTGACTTTCATCGTCCTCAGCCTGACTTGAAGTAACGCTAATCCACAGCGTTAGATCGCTGCCTTCTCGAAGGTTCTTTAGCACCTGCAACAAATCCTCCCGGCCTCGAAAACTGACCTTCGTTCCTCCTCTCATGTAGCCAATTTCAGCACAGGAGCTATAGATGGTCCCGATTTCCGACTCAAACTTTTCTTCAAGATACTTTCAAGGTCGGTGACGCTCTTCACTCCATTAGGATCAAACTTCCGAAAAAAGTTTTGCTACTGCGACTGCCTTGGCGAAATATTTTGACTCTAATGCCGTACGTTGCTGGCAGTTGAGCCTGTCCTGCGATCCCTGCCATCGACGCCGAAGCTCCATCAACGTCTCCTGAGCGAACACTGAGCGAAACGGGGCGCAAGATACCCTGTGGACAATCTTTCGCACCAAACGTGGCGGTGCTGGGCACTAAAACGAAACGAGTAGTTTGGTTCTCCATTTTAGATAACGCGCGCTCGTGAACACACTTCCGGTTCTTCTAGCCCTCGCTCAGTCTCAAGCAACTTGAAATCAACTGTACCAGTCTCCGCTTTCCGTACGCACATTTTCCGACCACCGGAATCTCGGCCAGTTATCTATACCACATATTTTGAGAAGCCGTTCGTCAGTTAGAAGCCTGTGAGTTTGAGGTATTAGCAGTAACATGCGACGGCGCGGCAAGCAACAGGCGCTTTTATAGGCTTCATGAGAGTGACGAGGCAAGAACACCAACTCACAAAGTCGTCAATCGCTACAGTCAGGAACAACGTTGGCTGTATTTTATTTGTGACGGTCCCCACCTTGTGAAAACAACGAGAAACTGTTTTCCTTATTCATTTGTTGGCAATCCGTCTAGATGCATGCAGGTAAGCAGCATGCCCTATTGTTTGAAATCATATATTGGCTCAAAACATTTTTCAGTTTGAGGGCAAAAAATACTTTGGGCCCACGTGAAGTATCTCCATGACGTTGTTAGAAATGATGCAAAGCGTCGCCGCTTGTCGATCTTGCCAAAACTTTCACTTGAACACGTCGAACTGACGTCGTATTCTCGTATGAGAGTTGACCTAGCGGCGCAGGTAATTGCAGTGTGGTAGTAATGCCTGATGACAACGCTTTGTAATTTCCAAGGTTCTAAGTTCGTCCGTAGCCAATGCAATGGAGATGTACCGTATCGAAGAGTCCGAAGGCACTGTAGAGTTTATCAGGTCTTTCGACAAGGCATTTGACTGCCTCAACTCCCGGTCCCACTTTGAAAAGAAAGCTGCCAGAAAACCATATCAAAGCGCATCAGACAACAGACTTGCCGTGAGCAAATGAAAAAACAATCCTTATTTTTTAAAACATTTTCATTTTTTAAAGCGAAAGGGTTAAACCCCTTTTGTTTAGTGGCTGAAGGACGTCTTCCTTGAACGCATATTGCAGTGGGAACAAGAGACAGAAGGCCTGCCGAAGGCTGAACAGAAAGCCAGGCAGCTTAGTCGCGAAACCATTGAGGGATGGAAAATCACGGGTAACTAAGGAATTTTGAGACAAGGAAGCACTTTACTGTATAAGACGATAATTATTGCATGCTATGTTTATCGTGCACCATGCAACGTACAACGTTGACTGTGCAACGTTGAATGTGCAACATGCAACGTGCAACGTGCAACGCGAAACGTGCAACATGCAACGTGCAAGTGCAACGTGCAACGTTAATTATATATAAAGGCAGTCATACTGGAACATCGTTCGGTGGTGGGCACATGTACCCAAGAAAGCGATCGTGGTCCCATTCAAGGAAGGGAAAAGAACGTCCGGTCGACAGTCACACTCGCCGAATTAAAATCTTTCATGGGAGAGTGAGAAGCGGCAGCGGCACAAAAACGGGCAATCAACTATGGGTACCACGCAAAAAGCGACTGTCTTTAAAGCGCGCTAGCGTCCGCGTCGTTAGTCGCGCGTCATCGCCAATGACATCATTGGAATCCTCTATCCCGTAGCATTCCAATGATGTAGGGCACGTAGGCCTTCGACGAAGGGCGTACATAGGGGTCACGTGCAGTACCCTGATTAGCTAGTAGCGTACGCGACCGTTAGGTTTCCTTGGTCACGCCCTAGCGCGTTAACACTAGCTCGAGACTGATTTTTTGTTTTCCTTTTAATACCGGGCGGATTTATTTAGTATAGGATTCGAAAAGAAACGGGCAGTACCAAACTAAAGTGTAAAGTGCGTTTTACTGTCTTTTCTGGTGTGGAGACCTTGCGCGCGTACCAGCCACGCCCATGACAACGAATAACTTATAAACAAAGCGAAAGATTGGAAATCGCTTCGACCAATGCCAATTAAATTTATTTCGTTTCGCGAGGGCGGAGATTCGCGATTTGTAGCTTAGGCTCTAAGAAACGCTCTTAGCAACGATACTTCAGACCTAATTGCAGACAAACGAAAAAATACATTAAAAATCGTTTTCACTAATGCTAATAAATTTTAGGCCGGTGCGTTTTGAGGAAAGAAGTAGCTAAGTTGCTCAATGAACATCGCCAGGAAACGACAAAACATACTTTTGGGTTAGGTGAAGGACAGCTCGATCACTATGCATGCGATCGACTAATCCTTCGAACACATCTTAGAGAAATGAGTGTACTATCGTTTCGCTAACGCAAAACGATAGTAACTACTACTCATTTTAAATTTCGCGGCTAAGTCCGGGGGAGGGTCACGTGCGCGCGCGTGGGACATTCATGCGTGAGTGCACTGTACCGATTAGAGAAAAAAGGCAAATCAGCCGTACATTGTCGAAGCTGTGACGAATCAGATGGGAAAAGGAGATGGGCACTTGTATATCTCGACGGAATGGAGATAAAGGACATGAGGGGAACTCGAGGTATTTATAATAACCTAATTAAGGCGTTTAGTTTTCAACATAATTTATTAATTATTTATATTTTCTTTCTATGAATGGGATTTGGGGCACAGCCTTCCAGACATATCTATGCCATTCCAGAAAATGAGAAGCTTGTGACAGTTCTTTTGTCGTCGCCCAGCGAGGAAACCGTCGACCAGAAGCTGCATGACACTAAACTTAAAGAGAAACAAGCCGCTGGTGCACCTGACACCCTTATTCTGCTTGGCATCGAGAAGAAGGTAGACGACATTAATGCCAAGGTCACCAGGTGCATGACACCGTCTGCTGAAATTATTCCAGCATCTATGAAGACCGCTGTACAGAATTCATTTCCCTGCCGCATTTGCCTCAAAAAGTCTCTCGATGAATCACAAATGGTTGCTTTATGCTGCCAAGCGATTACAGAATGCGAAACCTTCGTCGCAGCTTGGTTCGGCAATGATGAAGTAAAGGACTGCACAAACTGTCGCACCGGCCGAGCCCTGGCAAAAACTGACATTCGTGGCCTTGAAGAGTTCTTCTCCAAAGTGAGGAGTGACTTTCAAGTCACTGAAGAGAGGTCGTCTTCTGGATGACAGGTCGTTATGGCAGCGCCTGCCGTTCTTGTTGCAGGAACCACCATCGATGAACAGGATTTTGTTTTTTCTCGTGGGGACGGAAACCTACTACTGCTTGTGTTGCGTAGTAGATGGTCTTCTCGTTGTTCTGAGGGTTTTCTGTAATAGCGTCATACTACTGCCTGAGTTGCGTAGTAAACGCTGATCTTGCATGCAATAAAAACTAATCTTCACTGCCTGACCAACTGATTTATGTAATTTTCTGAGATAGATGGTGATGGCGGTGACACATTTTACAAAATACGACGTAAGAAATAAGAAGCACCAAGTACGAAACACG
Organism: Oscarella lobularis; assembly: GCF_947507565.1. Taxonomy (NCBI): domain Eukaryota; kingdom Metazoa; phylum Porifera; class Homoscleromorpha; order Homosclerophorida; family Oscarellidae; genus Oscarella; species Oscarella lobularis. The sequence continues at coordinate 429,175 of NC_089190.1, read as the reverse complement.
AAATACTAAGAACAATATACAGAATATGAAATATGAAAAACTTGACGAAGAACAAAAATGCATATAAAAAATACGAAATACGATATACAAAAAACGAAACACGAGATACAAAATAGTAAATAGGAAATACCAATTTTAGAATGCGAAATACGATATACAGAATACTAAATACAGAGTATGAAGCATAGAATGCAAAAAAAAGAAAATACTTATAAGAAATACAAAATACAGAATACGAAATACAAATTTTAGAATGCGAAGTACAAAATACTAGTATTAAATTCAAGATATGAAATACAAAATACGAAATACAAAATGACTGAAAGGTGCACGGACCAAGTCTCGGTAACCTAGTGTAAAGAATAAACTTAGTTTTGCGTTCTAGAATAATTGGTATTGCAGATGGCGAGATGTAATTACAGAGTCTACTTTACAAGGACATCTCACATTAATAGTAAAACAAGGATTAAAGTGTGGAATGATCTTATTCATAATTTCAAAAGTTTGTTTTTCAGTTTATTTTTCGAGCCTTTTCTCATAGTAGCTTAGCACCTGCTGTAAAAATATAAGCAGTTTAAGTTGTTGACCACAACCTTTTCCGGCGATCCTTCCGGTACTAATTTTTTACTGGAAGGCCATTTGTCGGACCTTTTCGTCGTCCCATTTGAACAATATTAGCCGGTCCTATTTCTCTTCTGTTCTGCTCACGTGACATTACCCATTCCCTCAGTGACGTAACGTAACGCAGTGCAACGTTGACGTAAGGAATACAGAAGATGGGTCTATTTTCGGCGCTCAAAGAAGAAAGTTAAGGACAGATATGAGCGACGAACATTTCATTGAGCTTGTCAGAAAACATCCCGGCCTTTACAGGAAATCGATTGCTTTTCTTACATATCGACAAAAATAGAGAATGCTAGGACGGAAGTTTCAGACGAGCTGTGCATTGTGAGTTAGTATACTTTCTCAACTAGGCAGTTTTTTCTCACGAGAGTCGTAAATTTTAGTTGAAGAATGCGAGAAGAGGTGAAGGGCTTTGAGAAAACGGTTAGCAAAGGAATCGAAGAAGCGGAAAAGGCAAACCGGAGGAAAGCGAGACGACCTAAGACAGTGGGCGTATCACGAGCGCGTGTTGCTCTTTAGAGACTGTTAGTCACAGAGGGTATTGACGTCGATTAGAAAAATTGTAATTTTAATTAGTACCTTGTTTCGTAGAACGTCAGATAGATAGTTATTTATTCGAAAACCTTGCAGAGGAGGCAGAAAGAGACAAGAGGACTGATGACGGCGGAGAAGAAAAACAGGGAGAGAACCAAGAAGATGAAGTTGAGGATGAGAGAACAAGGGTCGATGAAGGGACTAGGGAAGAAGAAAGATGAAGTAGAGTACCATCCGGTTAATTAAAGCCAAGAAATTATAATTGGATTGTATATGCAGAGGAAAGCAATCAGGCAGAAACGAGGTCGACCTCGAAATTATTCAGAAGATTCAATCTAAGAAAGAAGATCCTTAAAAAATACGTATTCAAGAGGTACTCTATCATATTCACTGTTATGAAAATTAGTTTTTTCATTAGTACAAGCTTATTATAGCATATTACATTAATCTGTGCCTATAAAGTAAGTACTTAGTGTCATTGGCTCTTTACGGTAGACGTACTTGAACATCTTGCCAGGCTCCAGTTGCTGCGCTAAATATGTGCTGAAATGATTTCTGTTGGTTGCCTCCCAGGCGGATACCGTGAGATAAATTGCTGGATTCGTCTGCTCCTCCAATCGCCCGCACCCATGTTTCCTCTTTCATCTTCATGCTCAATAGAATTGGGCAGACAATATAGATCATTTTAAGGTGATAATTCTTGATCAGATATTTTAAGATAGTTATGGAAAGTGCAGTTAGCTTGGGTAATTAATGAGGCTTATCTGGAGACGCTATGTACGTATGAAGATAGGAAATTGAGAAGCCATAATTCGAAATGCATATTCTACTACTGGTCGTGCTCTTGATATCTACAGTTAAATATCTTCTTAGGCTCTGGTAAATATTTTCCTGGACATGGGCGTAGAATGTTTTCACCTAAGGCAGAGAATTTGCTCTAATAAAGTAAACGTGCGCAGAGATTAACTTTTGACGCTAAACATCCCTCCTTGTCGACCGAAGGAGGCACCGTCCTGCTGATTAATACGTGTTTAATATAACAAAAGATTTTTTTCTTTTCTTTGTGCTGTGCGCTTGTAGCGGCGGTCCAATCGGACGAGTTGGGTATTACGTCTTTCAATCTACACGAGTATATATTTGATTTTTTATTGTGCTTTATTGTTGTAGCGGCGTTGCTAGCGGACGAAGCTAGCAAACTGATTCTGCAACTTGGAGTTTCGTCCAAGGTACTGGCCCACTTAATGCCGTTTAGTCATTTCATGATAAATTTAGGAGACGCGCGGCTGCACAACTGGAGCGTGTACAAAGATTGCAGGCGATCTGGGCGGTCAACTGACCGGTAAGTCCTGCAGACTACACAAGTTTGCATAAATGATTGCTTTCTGTCTGTGCTTCGTCGCTGACAGTGGTTTCGGGGTCGACAAAGGGTTGTCGACGTTCCAGTGGCGGCGTCAAAAGCCAACGCCGACGTTCCAGTAGCGGCGTCGACAGCCAACGTCGACCTTCAAGTGCGGCCCCGTACGGAAAAAGTCATGAGATCTCACGAGATTCACATGAGAAAATGCCAGATCTCATGACCATTCTCATGTGTAGTCTCTCATGAGTCTCGTCATGATAGACTACTCATGAGCTATCTCATGCGAATATTTCTCATGCGACGACGTCATTAGAAAATCGCGAGCTTCTACTCACTTTTGTTTATTAAGTCAGACTATAACATCTATTTGACGCAAACAAACAGAACAACAGACAAAATTGACTATAACTGTGACAACATGATGCTGTACTATTCATCCTTTGAAGTCACTTCAGTCTTCCTTTTCCTTCGACAGCTTTCTTCTCTTCGCCGCACTGTCAAGAAAGATCCTGTTTAGACATCTTTTCATCTCTATGTCAATCCAAGGCTTTCCAGGGTAGGCGTCTTCTACTAATCCTATCAACGGAAATACGATACTACATGCCACAGATACAATTATTAGAGTACTCTTACTCATAAGAGCCGCGTACTTCTCCTCGTTTGCTATTTCTTTCTGAACTCGTTTGTTCTTGGTAGGCAGAAGTCCGCATGATTCCAGTTCGTCCTGCGTGTACACTTCTCGGAGTAATTTCTGGGCCATTTTCTGCGGTGTTCCAGCGTCTTTTGCTAGCTGATACCTGCTCGTCAGAATTTTAACCGGCCCAGCCACGACGTACTAATAAAGATGATGATAAAAAGTCTGTACAAAAATCGAGAAAAGCCTACCTGTGGATTGGACGCAAATTCATGGAAATTTCTTCTTTGATCTATCTGTTCTTTTTGACATTTTCCAAGCAGGAGCGGCGCTGGAGTACCTTCTTCTTTCTTTATCATTACTCTCATGTCCTTCTTGCAAATCTAAATAAGCAGAAAAGGGAACTAATTAGAAAATCATAAAAAATAAACAAGAAGTTAAGTGAATAACATGACTAGCATTCTAACTAGAACCTATATAATGCCATACAGGTACCTTTTCTTGTCCAATGACTTCAATATCTTCGTTTATTTTTGCTATTTTTTCCTAGCAATTCGTACTGCCACATTCAGCAACAGAAATCACAGTTACATTTACCAATGTAATATCTTCTTTTTCAGCAATTCTTTCAACTTTTTTTCTTTCTTTGTCAGCCTATATTGACAAAAACAATTAATGGCTTGGTTTCCGTTCAGCCAGTCATTCTACTACTTTATTAATTGCACTAATAATTTTGCTTCCTAGCCTCTCAAGCATTGGCAATATTTTCTGACATTGGCATTCTTGGACCACCGATTTCTCTGCTTGCTCAATCAATGACGCTTGTTCTTGGTCTGCTGCGGAACTGTTCTGCTGCTCGCTTTTTGTCTACGACCAAAAAAATTGTAATACGGATGAATATAAGAAAAGTCATTTCATATACATATGTTAAGCTAACCTCGCCATTTCCTGAAGGAATGCTTATTTTTTCCACAACGGCTGTATAAAAGCCGAGTTTTCCGTAGCATGCTGAGACTCGTGATCCGACGCGAAGTACGCTTAATGATTCGTCAATCGGCGCCATTTTCGAAATTTTCTTTCGCTCCCGTACTCCATCCTCCTCTTACTTGATCGAAAACACCCCTAGACAATGCCATGAGCAGTCGTTTAGCGAAGAAAGGGCGCGGTAGGCCATTTTCTCTCTCACAGCCGGAATGAAACTTCCTCCACTGAGTCAGAGAGAGCGCACTTTCATCTTCGGATGAGCCGGACTGATCTTCGCTTTGAAACGCCTTGGGCCTTTTCACTGTACGACCAGCAAACGTTCGAATAGGAGAGATATCGCTTTGGGGCGGTTTCGCCATAGTGCAGCTGAGAACTGAGCGCGCGCGCCTGCTTTGTTACGTCACAATGACAACAGCAAATCAGAGTCATTCTATTATTCTTGTTTCCCGTATAACTGTTGTAGTTTTGGGCCGTTTACTCCTTCTCGCGCTTCTAAAATTGGACATTGGTTCGTCTTTTGTATGCAGAAACGCATAAAGTCGATATTCACACCGTTTAGAGGAGTTTGGGCGGAAATATGAGCACTGGACGAAGAAGACCAAAAAAATATCGTCTCTGGCGCGACGATTCCTCTCTGAAAATACCCAAACAGACTGTAAGCAGATGGAGAAGACGATTGGCCGGCCAGGAATACCAACCGCCGGCGTTTTGCAATGAAGAAGCCGAAGGTGAATTATACTTATTGAAATTAAGTGTGCAGGTTTTTTTCAAGTGCCCAATATTTAAGATGGAGATGGATGTCTCGAAGGAGAACTCGAAAGCTTGGCTCTTGAAGATTATACAGAAACGACTCGGTGTGATTTAAATTATAATTATTTGATAATTTTGCTTACTGCATGAGAACTTTATAGTGAGAGCGCTTCTGACGAAGAGGAGAACATTTCAAGTGACTCATTCGAGTTGGAAGAATCTGAAAGCGATGTCATCATTTCCAGTTGTGAAGAAGAGGAGAGCGACTCAAGTGAAACCAACGTAACACTGCATGTGCACAGAATGTCAATAGAGTAAAATTATTATTAATATTAAACAAGACACCTGCACTACTACATCTAGTGATCTCATCTATGCTTCAGCAAATATATCTGAAGAAGAAAGCACCAAATTATTAATAAAATTAGCTTCTCGTCACAGTCTTACAAAATCCGCACTCTCGGACGTCCTTGAGTTATTGAAACGGCACTTTCCAAAAGATGCAAAAATTCCACGGCACCTTTCGTCAGTTTACATGCTTAAGAAGATGCATTTAAGCAGCATACGCAGCATCGTCGAACATACTCTGTGCCTTTCCTGTAATCAAAATGTCGATGGAACCAGTTGCCCTAATCCTTCATGCACGAAAGCAGATTTAGCGGCTTTTGTGCAGCTTTCAATTAAAAATCAAATTGCACAGTTTTTCAAGAGTATGAATGTACCCAGTATAATTACTTAATCAAAATGTATTCTCTATTTAAGGAGATGAAGATTTCCTTGGCAAAATTGTTGTGCCTCAGTTTGGGCCATCATCCACTATCGACGACGTATTTGATGGCACACTCTATCAAGAGAAAATGGCTCATTTCAAGCTCAGAGAAGCCGACATTTATTTTTCTTTATCTATCTCTACTGACGGAGTTCAAGTTTTCAAATCTTCAACTAAGTCGATGTGGCCAGTCTGGCTAAGAATAAATGAACTTCCACCTTCAATTAGGTACTTAGAGATATTCGACATTAGAGTTGCAGTTATTCTTAGGTTTTACAGCAAGTACAAAATTCTTGCGGGACTGTGGGTTGGAAAGCGTAAGCCACCCATGCTTTGGTTTCTAAAACCTTGTGCAAAAGAGCTTAATGAACTTGCAGTAGACGGTTTGTCGTTTTATGAACTTGAATGAGACAACGCACGACGACCTTTCTTTTATTCAGGATTTCGCATTGTTCTGAAGAAAAAAACGCTTCTATGCAAGGCGTTTGTGTCAGTATTTGTGGCTGACCTCCCGGCTAAAGCAGCAGTGCTGTCCCATGCTCAGTTCAACGGAAAATACGGCTGCACTTACTGTATGCAAAAGGGTGCTGTCGTTGAGAAAGGAAGAGGCCATACAAGGATTTATGAGCACGCCGCCGAATATGAGGAGAGAACGCATAAGAGCATTTTGCAGAATGCAAGGATTGCTCTCTACGAACACGTATGTATTACGTTACATATATACATTCTATGACGTAATAATTTTTTGAAGAAAATTGCTTATGGCGTCAAAGGAGCATCAGCTTTGGCAGCTCTAGACAGCTTTGATTTGGTTCAAAGCGTGGCAATAGACTACATGCATTGTCTTCTTGAGGGTGTAGTCAAAAAATTACTCAGTCTCTGGTTCGACTTTTCTGCTGAATTGTACTGCATAAGTAAATTCACTGACGTCGTTGATCAACGGCTCAAGGAAATTAAACCTCCGGAAATTGTCACCCGTTTGCCAAATAGTATAGCCAAAAGATGCTATTGGAAAGGTAGTTCTTATGTTGTTCATTGACCTGTATTAATGTATCTACTATATTTAACTTTAGCATCAGAATATCGCTCGTGGCTTCTCTACTACTCTCTTCCAGTTTTGCAAGGCATTTTACCTGATCACCTCTGGTGGCATTACAGTCTGCTAGCTGGAGGAATTCTGATATATTTGCAAGAGAGCATCTCAAAAGTTCAGGAGAGAGAAGCAAAGAAAATGATCGAGTCGTTTTGCTTTCTCTACGGCAAATTATATGGTACGCTCTATTGCATTTTGTTAGTTTTGAATACAATAATTACCTGTAGGTCGTGAACACTGCACGATTAACGTCCATTTACTTTGCCATCTTTCTGACGACGTGAGGCGTCATGGTCCATTATGGACCCACTCTCTGTTTGAATACGAATCAATCAATGGCTATCTGAGAAGGCAAATTCATGGAACCCATGATATAGAAAAACAAGTAAATCCATTTAAAACAATCTGCGTGGTGTTTTACTGCTTGCAGATTGCTGCAGCATGGATCGTGCAGTCAGATTCTGACGAAGAGAAGAAGGGTTATTTATTTTCTGGAAGTTTTAGGTATAAACTTCTAATTCGATCGGTAGCTGTAAATAGTTTAAGCCTAATTTTCTATTAGTACACAGCGTTGCAAACGCGAGAAACTAGAAGATGATATTTATGGATTAGGAAAACGAAAGGATCGCAGTACCATCACGCAGGAAGCATATGATGCTATAAAGGACTCTATAGGAGAAGATATCAGCGGAAACGAATTCAGCGTTCAAGTATTCCCGAGAGTCTTCATGGGAGAATTAGGCGTTATCCACAGCAAAGCATACGCTTCGTCGTCAAGAAGGAACAACTGCGTAGTGCAAATTCGAGCTGACGGCAAAGTGAAAATTGGGATCATTCATCTTCTGCTTTCAATTCGAAGGCGTCATGACAATCATGTTTTCAACTGTGTTCTGTTTAGTCCGATGAAAGCAGCAGAGCCTTTGTTTACTAGTGCAGATGCTCCTGAAGAAGTTGTGGGCCATGTGAATACCCTAAATGGGTTGTTCAGATCCTTCAGAGGGAAAGAAAGCTATATCATGTGCCGAATGACAGACATAGAAAAACGAGTAGTTTGCATCGAAACCGACGGTAAAGTGCAAACCATCGTAGTTCCTAATTGCTTCGAAAGAGACTAGAAAAATATATGCAATGTATCTTTGATTTGAATTTGAGCCTAAATAGTAAAGCATAAATATGCAGTAAGTGAATCTCATGACATTTCACGAGGGGCTCATGAGATTGGCATGAGACAGACTATCTCATGAGAGCAACGCGAACATCTCATGAGGTCAAAGTTCCTTTCATGAGACCGTCGACGCTCTCGTGAGGTTTTAAAAAATCTCATGAGATTGGCCTGCGTCTCATGAAATTTGCCCTCATTTCATGAGATCTCATGATTTCTCACGAGATCCCATGAGTTCTCATGACTTTTTTCGTACGGGGCGTCTTCTGAGATACCATCACTACCACCTCCGCATCACGGAGAAATTGCTGAGGGTAAGATCCAATTTATGTTTCTTCGACAATGTCATCCCTTGACCGTTGTGTAGGACGTAAACAAACGGAGCATCACCAAAATGCTTAAAACCAAAAAAATATTAGTCCCAAAGTTGAAATTCCTGCGAAATCTTCACCAAAAGCAATTCAATATTTCTCAATCCTTTATTGCTCGCCGTTGCGGAGAACGAGTTATCAATAAGCTTAGCAAATGCATGGGCTAAAAAAGCGCGCGATCCCCCAGTGACGTCACGTAAAAGGAGAGAAACTAACGTAAAGGCTTGTGTCCTTTGCTCGCGTGATATTCGTAAATTCCGCTTTTGACGAGCGTGTACTCGATTTGTTCATCAGTCGGCGCGACGAGGACCTGATCCGTCGCATTAAGGACGTAGAGGGTCACGTTCGGTTTAACTAGATCGCCTGCGAAAAAAATGAGACGTTCGCGTCTAATTTTTCGTGGCGATTTCTTACGATAGCTCGTCTCGTCCGCGATTTCCTGCCAACTTGTGTTAGTCACGACGATTCTCGTCTTTTTTGGGACGTTGATCACTTAATATCGCGGATTTAGATTTGTTATGTTTGAGCCTATTAAGGCAATAACGTTAGCTTTGCCTTTTGTCTACAGTCAGACTCCCACCTTTAGCTAGGCTCGAGGGTCCAGCCTGTTGTCCGGTCTAACGCGCGCGCGCGTATCCCTACCAACAGGCTGGACGCATATGACAGCACGTGACCTGGGCGTGAAAACGGAGATCGACGGCGTTCGAAAGGTTTTCGGACTTTGCCCGCAGCACAATGTTTTATTCGAGAAGTAAGAGATTGAATAATACTAAGAAGGCGTTTCTATCATATGTATACCTCAGACTCACCGCATCCGAACATTTGGAGTTATTTTCTCAATTGAAAGGAATGAAAAACAAGAAAGAAGTGCGCATGGAAGTTAATACTGTAGGTAGAAAATTTCGACCCATACCAACCCTTTTTATAAGAGAAACTATTTAATCTCTTTCTCAGGTGGGTTGAAGATTTGGGTTTAACGGATAAAAAGAAGGCGAAAGTCTCCGAACTCTCCGGCGGAATGAAACGCAAGCTATCCGTCGCCATGGCCTACATCGGCGGCTCAAAAGTCCTCGTACTTGACGAACCGACGGCGGGAGTCGATCCCTACGCGAGAAGAGGAATTTGGGACCTCGTAGTAAAGCACAGAGAAGGTAAGAGCACCTCAACGCATCTCCCCCTAACGCATACTCCAGGCGACACAGTTGACGGAGTGATACTTCCTAGGGCGCATGTAGTTAGCGAACTCCCTACGGCACAGTTGACGGAGCATATGCATCCTACGTGACAGAGTATGTACTCCCGACGGCACGTTTGACTGTTGTATTAATCTGCAACTCGTTGCGCGAGTGGCGCTTGCAGATCAGGCGCATGGAACGTTGTTCGTGCATAAGAAGTAGAGACGGGAACGCCCATTTTTGGGTGCAAGTGTCTGCAAGTCGTTGCGCGCGAGACGCGCTTGCGGATCAGGCGCATGGAACGCCACTCCTGCATAAAAAGTAGAGTTGGTAAGAACGGCCTTATATACTCCCTACGGCACAGTTGACGGAGTTTTATACTCCCGACAGCACAGTTGAGGAATTTTATACTCCCGACGGCACAGTTGACTGTTGTCTGGTTGTTGTATGACCTACCAGTGTCTGCAATTCGTTGCGCGCGAGCAGCGCTTGCAGATGAGGCGCATGAAACGCCACACGTGCATAAGAAGTAGAGACGGGAACGCCCATTTTTGGGGTGCAAGTGTCTGCAATTCGTTGCGCACAAGCGGCGCTTGCGGATCAGGCGCATGGAACGCCACTCCTGCATAAAAAGTAGAGTTGGTAAGAACGGCCTTATATACTCCCTACGGCACAGTTGACGGAGTTTTATACTCCCGACAGCACAGTTGACTGTTGTCTGGTGGTAGTATGACCTACCAGTCTCTGCAATTTGTTGCGCGCGAGTGGCGCTTGCAGATCAGGCGCATGGAACGCTACCAGTGCATAAGAAGTAGAGACGAAAAAGCCCATTTTTGGGGTGCAAGTGTCTGCAATTTGTTGCGCGCGAGCGGCGCTTCAGGCTCATGGAGCGCCACCGTTGCATAAAAAGTAGAGTTCGTTGGAACGCTCTTATATACTCCCTAAGGCACAGTTGACGGAGTTTTATACTCCCCACGGCACAGTTAACGGAATTTTATACTCTTGACGGCACAGTTGACGAAGTATGTAATTATATATTCTCAGGTCGTACCGTTGTTCTTTCGACTCACTATATGGACGAAGCGGACGTTCTTGGCGACGGCAAACTCTGCTGCGTCTGCTCGCCGCTTTTTCTCAAGCGACATTTCAGCGACGGATACACGCTAGCGCTGACGAAACGTCGCCACGGTTCGGACACGTCGCTGGCTTCCGCCGCCGCCCCCGCCGCCGCCGCCGAGTCGCATCCCGTCAAACCGGCATCGACGACGTCGGTTTCTGTGGAGAATTTAACCGACAGCAGGGACGCGGTCGAGGAGAAGGCGAAAAAGTGCGACGTCACGCGGATTATTCATTCGCACGTTCCTGAGGCGAAATTGGTGGAGGACGTCGGCGCCGAAGTGTCGTACGTTCTTCCGAAGCTGGCGTCGCAAGGCGGACGACTGCCGGCGCTTTTGAAAGAGCTCGATCAACGCATGGACGAAGTGGACATTGCGAGCTACGGAATATCGGCATCGCCACTGGAAGAAGTATAGGGAGAATTAGAAGTGTCACTGGACCCATGACGCTTTTCTTTTATGTAGGTTTTTCTCAAGGTCACCAATGAGACGGAGGAGGAGATACAGCCTGATCCGACGACTGGACACTCGCTCTTCAGTCGTAAGGAGTCTTAGATCATAGAAACGATAGGCTTGTTGTTTAACTTTGTCCTTCCCTGTATCATAGGGTTGAGACGACGTCGTTGGGGTGATCGTCAATCAAGACAGAAACTTCTCTCTGAACCAAGCGACGAAATCGATTCTCACTCTCTCAAAGAAACCAGAGAACCTAATGACTCATAAGCAGAAGAATGCAATGAAGAAACCCCATGAATAGTATCTCAATTCGAATATATAATTTTCTCCTCTCTCCCCAGGTCTCAATCTCGGCGACGGCGACACCGGCTTGTGCACGGTGACCAGATCTAGTCTCTACGCCAAGCAATTCAAAGCGCTCACCGTTCGCCACTTTCAGCACATGAAACGCTACGTCAAAGGCTTCGTCGCTCGATTCTTCCTCCCCGCCGTCTTCGTTACCGTCGCTCTCATTCTCAAAATGTTCGCCAACGTGTCGAAAATCAAACCGATGGAACTGAGCGCCGCTCTCTACCCGGACACGACGCATTTCCCTGTTCGAAATTTTGAACCCAATTCGACGAAAACCACGCGCTACGCGGACGTCGTAGCGCAGCCGTGCGGCATCGTGGCTCACTATCTGGCCGAGAAAATGAACTACGATCGCTGCAAGGCGTACAAAGGCGACGGATGGACGGTTTTGTTGGGAGCCGAATCGAATGCGACGTGCCATTGTAACGCTGGCGGAAATTTTGTGTGTCCAAGCGACGTCGGAAGTCCTAAGCCACCCGAATTGAAGACGATCGGTGAGCAAGTGATACAGGATTTGACATCGAAGCCTCGAATGTCTCGCTATTTGATCGACACGACAAGTCAGTACATACTCGAAAGGTGCATCATATAATCAGTCATTTTTAATTGATTTTTTTCTTGGTATTTTGGAGCTAGTTTTGGTCACGTCAATCCGCATCTTCCCCGAGTGAATGCCGGTCCGTATCAGGATGTCATGAACGGGCTCGCCGTTCGCAAGGCGGCAAAGGCGTGGTTCAACAACAAGGGCTATCACTCATCGCCGATATCTCTCAACGCGCTCAACAACGCGCTCCTGCGCGGAAATTTGGACATAGACGATGACAAGGACATATGGGAATACGGTAAGCGGTAAGAATCTTAAGTACATTTTAGACTATGTATTTTAGGTATTTCCACGTACAGTTATCCCTTCAACGAAACGGCGGGCAAACTCTTTCAAGATCAATTGTACGATCTCTTACACTATATTTTTTATTGAACTATTATTTTGTCCTAAAGGCGATCGGGCGTCGATCTTCTTATAGCCATATGCGTCATCTTCGCACTTGCCTTCGTTCCGCCCTCCTTCATCCATGATTCTCATACGCGAACGAGCGAGCGGCGCCGAGCATCTTCAGCTCGTCTCCGGCGTTCATCCGGTCATGTATTGGGTCTCCAACTTCGTCTGGCACATGGTAGAAATGAAATCTCTAATGTTGTCCCTTATTAATTATTTATTGAGTTGAATTATATGGTGACGGTCATCTGTTTGGCAATTATCTTTGTCGCCTTTCAGGAGAAAGTCTACACGACTTCGACCAATTTCGCGGCCGTTATTTGCTTTCTCGTCCTATACGGATAAATGAAATAAAATAATTAATTTTTAAATTTATGAGAGATTTTCTCATTTTAGATGGGCCATGATTCCGCTTATGTATCCGGCGACATTCATCTTCCGCGACGGCAGCACCGCTTACATCGTCACCATGGCCGTCAGCCTTCTCGTTGGCCTGACAACGACCATGGCAACGTTCATCCTTTAGCTTCTCGGTGAATTTGGAGACGGCGTAAGATTCTTCAATAACGATTCCTCAACATTTCCAGTGTTCTTTTTGCTAGGGCGTAGCGGAATTCAGCTGATTCACGTATCGGGTAGGAATTGTTATATTGGTAATTTTTATAGGGTAAAAAGATAACATTTTATTCTTCTAATTTTTTCTCTTTTGCAGGCTTGAGTAGTATTGTAGTTAATTTTTCTTTGCAGTTGGCTGTTAATTTTTTTACGTTTTAAGAACTTTTGCACGCTAAGAACATCTGCTTTCTAATTGCATGGCAATTTTGATAGCCCTTGCCTTAAATCTTTCTCTTTTGCAGGCCTAAGTAAAATTGTAAATTAATTATTTATTGTATTTGACATTTTTCATGCCGTTTGTAGAATATTTTGCATGCTAAGAATTTTCTTTCAGTTTGCAAGATAATTTCTTTCATGATAGCTCTCGCATTATTAACTTTTTTCTCTTTTTTAGGTTTAAGTAATATGGCAGGTAATTTTTAAATGTAGTTGACTTGTTCTTTTACAAATTTTGCATGCCTCTTTAACTTTTTTTATGCCTTTGTAAAGCTTTCTAGCTCAGGGAGAATCGGAAAACCTTTTTTATTTTGCATTGTTTAAGTTATTAGCCACTTTTATATTATCTTTTTGTTAAGCTTTTTAGTTTGGTTCTTTGTATACTTAGATGCTTGTTCTAATAATTATTATAAACCGTGTATTGCGTAAAAAACCACCCTTTTAGAAAGCAATATATCAATCATTGTTATCGGACATGTAACCTATATTATTCGATTATGCTTAAGTTCATTACAACTTAATGAAGTTACGCACTCCGCGTAATCATGAAACGTTTCGCGAAACGTTTGCGAAACGACTTTGCAATGGCTTAAGCAACACCGTAAGCAACGGTGTAGGCGAAAAGTTGCTCGAAATGTTTCATTCGGGGTGATTTTTTAGCCATGAACTCACTAACTTTTTGTCGTTTATTTTTGGAGGATCCACCTTTAAGATAAATTCAATTACTAATGGCTTTTTTCTTATGAATCGTAAACATGCGAAAGCACTATTTGAAATCGAAAATGCGCTAATAAAAATTTGCGAAAAATTTGATTTAAGAACTATCGAGCTAGATACGTCACGTTTTCATTTCATTTTAATTACCAATGTGTGATTATTTATTTGAAGATAATCCAGAATAAGAGGCGTCGACGATTCGTGTAATCTATGCTTCTGTGTATGACGACATAATTCTTTGACTCATCTGATGTTTGCAGTATTATCAGAAAAAAATTGTTCAAGAGCCGGCCGTGCAATGGGAACAATCAGTTTGTGGTGAAAAACAAGATAAAAAATTTCAAAGATTTTCAATTTTTTTGTACAGGCCATCTTATGACAGCGGGCGAAAGAGCCGACGGTCAGAGGCAACGTTATCCTTATGCTTTTAATTACTGTCTTTTTATTAGAAGAACTACGACTTGCGCGATATCACGTTAAACAGCCATTCTTAATTTTCATTTTTTAATTTAAATATTTCAATTTTAATGTTAATAAAAATTTGACGCTTACTGGTTCTGCTACCTCAGGTGACAGTGAACGGCACTACGACGAGATCGACGGAAGCGCTGGTGGCTCTATGAGAGAGGATGCAGAAATCACGTCGCGTTGCCTACACTGTCTAGTTTTAAATATTCATTGCATTTTTGCAGAGCTTCTGCAAATAGTCCGAAAGTGTGTCCTTGAAGACAAAGATCATGATCATAAAGTTAACTGAGAGGTAACCTTATTCTTCGAAGCTTTTTGGTTGTGGAAAAGTAATACATAAATTTATCTATCATTGTGTACCCAAATTTAGTTATATTCTGAGTCTGTCACACCGCCATCAAAGAATTGAAGAAATTTTACCCAATCGCAGCGGATATTGCAAAGAAGGGGGCGGCGAAACTGAAGGCGGCTGCACGAAAGGAGGGAAAGAAGGCGACATCGGCGGTGGAAGAATAGAAGGAAAGGAAACTACCCGCAGCAAAATCCGAGGCGCATGGGATCAGGTGAGGGATGCACTGAGAGTCGTTGGTGATGATGTTAGCGGGAGGACATTCCTTGGCCTTCGCGACACTAAATTTAAGGCTAAACTACGATCAAACAAAATGAAAAAGTATAAAGGAATAAGTTAATTTAATTTGCTATTCAATAATTAAACAAATCGTTGCAGTATTAATTTGCATGTATCAAAGTTTATGTAGCGTCACCTGCAAAGAGATAAACATACATGTTACGCATGAATTCTATTTCTTCCGTAAACGCTACGCTGACTCGGATAAGCGTCTACAACCCAATCAGAATGTCAATCCTTCGATGGACACGTCTTTGTCGTGAAAAGATTGGATTTTCGTAGGAAATTTGAAGAAAATATCGCACTAATTAAAGGGGTTTCTAAGCAGCAATTCCATTTAAGGGAAATGAAGCGTCTCCAAGACATAAATAAGGTAATGGTTAAGGGCAACCTTTAATATGTTCCGGCTGAGTTATATTTACCTCATTTTCTTCGAGGCATTTCCGAAAGAGGAATTTTTGAGTACGCGTCTGTCCAAATGGCTTCCTCAGTTGCCGATATTTAGTAGTTTAAAACAATATTTGGCGTCGCAGACGGCAAATAAAACAATGCTATATGTATGTTTATACAGTAGTTATAATATAGAGAGCCAGCTCCTTTTGGTGCCTGAATAACAAGGTGCTTTCCACCTATACTGCCGATAGAATAGTCTTAGAGGATTTCATATCACTGTACAGGCATGTTTGATAATGTTGCATAGTATGCATACTGAAGAATGTCCAAATCAATAACTAAAGGTAATAGTTTGCATAACGTCTCCGGTAGCTAGCTATCTGAAGGTGACGGCAAGCCGCTCCCCAGGAGATGTAGAATTGTGAAAGGTGGGTGATTCTTTAGCAATGCAGGATCCAGTAGTGTGTCGTTTGTTCTTCTCATCGCGAGGAAAGATGCAGACGTCGTCCTATTCTTGGATAAGCACCAACACATCGTAGATACAGCGTAGAACGCCGACGTGATCCACGTCAACGTTTCGCAATTTCTTTTGTAGAAAATCGATAACAAAAGAATCGACGATAGATTGGCTCTCTGTGCCGATTAAATGTCTTTTAATTAGAAACAATGCCATTGCTAAGATTCCTCTGCAAGATTGACTTGCCTCTATTTGAAAAATATGCATTCTTTTATCGCCATATTGCAACTATTTAAAATGGTTGCATTCCTTTATGGTTTTGTAATGCATCGTTTTGAAACGGGCGCATCCCTTTATGGCCCTGTGTGATTTGAAAAGGTTGCATCTTTTCATGGCCCTGATGCATCCGTTTGAAATAGATTCATCCCACTTTAACCCGATTGCGCCTATTTGAAGTGTAGGCATCCTTTTTGCCCTGCAATGCGCATTTTTGCGACCCTAAATGCTTGTTCATGTCCAAACTGAATGCTGAAAAAAGCTTGAAAAGGACGCCTACACCACGAAGAAAATTAGATATTTAGAAATATGATACAAAAGGCATTGTCCATGTAAACCATATAATGAGAAGCAAATCCTATAAAGCGAGACAGCAAAACGTCAAAAATGTTTCCTATTATTGCCATGAGAGCAAAGATTGACATCTAACACCGCATTAATTGGTATGGCAGCTATTGCGCTGATCCTGCCTCCACAACAGAGAGCAGTTACCTTTTATGCAGGCGTGCTTTGCAGCGAATTCGCCTACCGTCTATAACAGTTGAATATAAGAAAGCCAGCTTTGTTGAGGAACACCAACATATCTGGGGTATAAATTGCTGCCACAATGGTTTCCAAAAAAATATTTTTACGTCCTTCGTCGCTCTGGGAAGCAATTCTATTCAGCTCTTTAGGCTTAACCCAAACCTTCTCAATGTCCTCTAAACGGTTGATTGGGATTCCTCTCGTTTGCTATGCCTTTGAAGCTCTACTGGCAGTTCTCTTACATAAACGCTTGGTTTACGCAAAGCGAATTGCACATAAATTCTTCCAAATTTTAAAAAAGCCGTCTTGAAGCGTACTTTTGCATCAAACCTCTGACGTCTGTCGTTTGCTACAATAATTGTACATACTTCTGACCGACTTTTTCGATATGTAGTAAAGGCGAGAAACTTTAGAAACACTCTTCTTTTGAAGACAAACCAACAAAACGGCTCTCCATAAGAAATCGGGCCAGTAAGCTTTCGGCATAAAGTGTAGTTTATGAAAGAAGTGCCTTCCGCAGGCGTATCTGTCACCGACTGTTCCGCGTTCTCAGCGTCTCAGTGAGGAGCAACTTTTTTGAAATCGACGGTAGCAGTCTCCTTGCTTTACCCGCTTGTTCTCTCTTCAACTGTCCTTCGTTAAGGTAAATATCTTCAAAATGTTTTCTAGGCACCATCTGTGTGTTAATGCAGCAAAAGATCTCATCATAACAGCCGCAACACGTTCGGAATCGTCAAAGCAAAAAAATTTTCAGGCAGTCGGTGTTTTTATAGGCAGAAAGAGAAAGACAATAACCCATTTAATACATAAATAAGTTAATCGATCTCAGCTTTCTAGGTCACTTTCTGCGTCGATAGACTTTTACTTTCAATCTAAAAACGGACATCTCCAAGCTCGACCTTCAGGGTGACCCGGCCGACGAATTTCGCGGCACGGTCGGCCGCATACGCACACGTGGTCATCGGCAAGAAGACCTTGTTGCCGAAGCCAAGATACTGCTGTGTCCGAATCGGTGACCGTCCTAACCAAGTCCACGAACTTCATGCGAGGTAGGGCACTATGAGCGCCAGCTGCCCGAGCCATCGAAGCAGTTGTCAACAGACAATAAGAAGATGCAATACTGACACATTCATAAGCCTTTCGCGTGCGGAAATAGACAAGAGGGAGGCACATCCCCCACCCATTAGTATTATTTACAACGGAATTAGCGCACTTCAGAGGGTAATACACGTCCTTAAGAACAACCTTTTTCTTTCAAATTATTTATTACTTGCTTATTTATTCATTTTACCAAAAATAATACTCAGTGTTCAAATCATGGCACCGAAAATTACGGCTTCCAAAAGCTGCTAAAACTGCCACATTCGCAGACGTAAAATCACTATGACATGCTATTAATGGCTTAGTACTTCGCAGAGGCATAAATAGAATGCTATCGCGCTCTTAAACATTGAAGCGCCACCACTAATGAAATGGTGTATGACATGTCATTCTTTGCGTACCTTTCCTGCACTGGATCTTTTCGGTCTTTTACTATTAGCTAGGTTGGAGCTGGCTGCGTGTCCAAAATCTAATCACTGGCCTACATACGGCAGTGCTTTTAGGCGTTAAGCATTCGCCTCGTACTGGACGCGGACACGTCACAAAGAGTACTTCTCTCCTTTTCGTTCTAGCTAATGGAGGACTTGGGGAACAATTTAGAGCAGCCGTCTGAGTACGATGCATCAGATGATACGTATTCAGACAGTGAACCAAACAGCGAAGTTGTCCTACAGTCGTTTGACAACTCCCCCTCTCCTGCCCAGGAGTCGGACGAGTCAGACGCCGAAGCTCCTGGGACTGCAGTTAACTTCCCATATCAGATCGAGCCCGAATATCATCCAGTGATGAGAACGACGGTGAATAGGAGGACAGTGAGAAGGCCTCTAACGTCATTTTCAAATTTCAACGCCATATTGCGTCCAAAATTGCATCTTGTGTTTGGGCGCATGTCCAATGGTGTCAAATTCATATACGTTTTTGTTGTCACGCAATTTGGTAAATGTACCGGGTACTGAAGTTTGAAAAAAAACAAAGCTTCCGTTCTCACAGATAATTGAGACATCGAAGACATTCTCTGTTTACCCGATATCTGTTGCAACGCAATCTTTCACTGCTGGGTGTAGCGCGAAGTCAGAAAAAAGAGCAGGGTAGTTTAGTGCCATAGTCAGTGACCCTAATAAAAGGTACGGCTAGCTGACTCAAAACTTGCTGACTCAAAACTATGCAAAGATTGATCAATGGAAGCGGCCTAGTATCGCCAAGCGACACACAAAGACGATCCCATCTGAAGGCACAACAAAATTGCCAGCTACAGAACACAATTGGCAAAACTGTTTTTTGAAGGCTGCCACGTCGCCAGGTTTTTTAATTTCAATGGTCACCTCATCTTACAAAAGCAACAGCATTGGCTAGTCGTTGTATCCGTATCTATCAAAGTTGCGACGTCGGGCGCTTGCGATAGGACACTTCAAGGTTGCTATTTTCGACAAAAAGGCAAATGTACCAGCAGATCGTCCAGGACAGCAACCCACACACGAGTATGAACCATTGCATTGCTTAATCGAACATGTGTTCCTTTCTTTGCCGACGGTATCTGTATATAGCCTACCGCCAATTTGTGCGCTGTTGTAGGGATTATTTAGAAAAAATATCAAAACATTTTTGTTATCATGTTCTGTTAAAACGATTCGCAACACTTTTCCGTCTGATAAATTTACTGGTTTCTGATACCCACGGTTAAAACACAATTAGAAAGAAAATTTTTTTCACCTTAGCTTTCTAAATCTACTGCAATGTCTTTAAACGGCAAACTGTTCCTCCAGATTCTCAAAATTTTGGCAGAGTGATGGTGGAGCTGACTCTCGTTCGATTACAGATGTCTCCTTCAGGACAATACGTTTCATTACTTAAGCCCTTTTTTGTGTGACATATCCTGTAGATCTTACTATACAAAATCAAAGATCGGTTAGCGTGTATTAAAACGGCGATTTTAGTTTACTCGTTCGTGGAATTAGTAAAGTACTTTTTACCGTGGAAGGATCAGAAGACTGCTTTCTCCCCAGCGGGCACTTTAACCAAGATCCCATTGAAAACTGGTTTGGCCAGCAAAGGGCCAGAAGCGGTGCTTCCGAAAATCGATCAGTGCGGCAAGTCCTTGACAACTCCATGTCGATTAAGCAGCAGGGGTTCGTTGGCTCTTACGCTCGTCAGGGGAGTCTTCTGGTCGGGTAAAAGCGAATGTATCGCAGAGATCCAAAGCGTCGTCGCCAGAGATAGATCGGTCTACAATACTGGTTTTCGAGAGTGCTACACCTACGCTAACGGGGAACGTCAGGCCACGTTCTAAAACAGATCACTCCAAGTACGTTGCGTTTCCTCACTTCGCTTGTTATTTGCCGCTTAGAAGTAATCAAAATGCTTCTGTTGAAGGCTGGGTAAGGAGCTTTAGCAGTTTAGTTTCGCCGCACGGCGAGTGGGCGTGTTCAGGAGTGTCAGGTACATGTGAGTTTTTTCTCTTCTGTAGAAGTCACGAGCACAACAAAGCCAGAAAAACAGGCGCGCTGCTAGCATGTATCATTGAGAAAACGGCGATCGTCAGATAAGTAGTAATGGCGCATATATAGAATTTTTTCCTTCTTTTTAGCTGGGAGGTAATTGTCAATTTTATTTTTCTGATGCTTTTCTAAGATTAAAACAACCATTTGAGCGCATTAGATTGTTGTTGTTAAGCGAAAAATTTGTAAAAAAATGAGATATTTTTACGTCTTTTGTTTGTACAAACAAGTTGATTGTACGTCGCATTATTAGGTTTTGGCTTTGCGCTTATCGTGTGAGATGGCAATGTCGCTAAACGGGCGATGAGTGGAGGATAGTAGAACACGCCCACTTCTTCCTGGCAAAGAGAAAGCGCCCCGGAGCTTACCGAAGGTATAGATAGTAGCGTAAGAAGTTACTTAACTCATAATACCCTTGGAAAGTTGACCTACGAGAAGTAATTCGCGTGAGCTTCTTTGACCCTATCCCCTTCGGCGATTCTGGAGATCCCGGATTTGACGTCATTGTCGACTGCTCTGTTGCAGAGCGTCGAGACATGTGTTTTGTGGTCCTCTTGGTGTAGCTTCGCAGTGGCGGCGAAGCGCTTCCATGCACGCTTGGAACGCTTCCAGTTGTCTCCCTTGTGCATTGGATTGGCAAGATTGAGCGAAGCTGGTCGGCGACCAGAGTGGTGAGCCATGAATCTAGCACACTCCTGTCACCATGTTACAAGTTGAGAGGGGTTTATTGGGAAGACTACACATGTACACGAATTACAAGAGTTAATATCAAAGAGTACGTATAGTTTGCAACAAATTCGGCGCGGACAGTATCAATTACCACCGCATGGATGTTCGGCGTCGGCATATATTAACTGACAAGTGGCGTGGTTTTCAACGAAATCATTTCACTGGCACAAATCCCCTTAAAGTGCATTTTGTTGGAGAAGGGGCCGATGATGACAATAGAACGCGGCGGGAGTATTTGAATCCCGTTATGCACGAGCTTCTCGACAGCCACTTATTTGTGTCCTCTGGTCAGACAAAGCTTCCGGCACCCAATACCAAAGACGTCATGGAAAAAAATTCTCTATGCTGGACGCATTATAGCGACAGTGCTTGTTGTGTCCTTACTAAGGAGATCTATTCTTTAGAGTGTGTGTGTATACGGGGGACCAACAATCATCGAGCATGCGCCTACCTAACCTACCTAGTACCTAACACCTCCCCTTCTCCACCGAACGCGGAAAGGGAGGTCCTACTGCACAGACGACACAAACCGCCACACAAAAAAAAAACAAAAAAAATCAAACAACCACACCACAAAATCAGTACTTATGATTAGCAGTATTCGACCTCATATTCCGAGTGCCACCTGGGGCGTTGCCTCTCGCGCTGAGGTCGTGGCGCTCCGGTACCAGCCGCGGCAACTGGTTCTGGACGTGGCGTCGTTTCCGGTTGAGGCGCTGCGGATGCTGGCGGAGGTGTAGTCGGCCTCACTCTAGAAGTAACTCTTTCTCCTTGGGTTGCTCGTTCTCTTTGCCCCGGACTGACGGGACCATCTCTTCGACCAGGTGCGCAGATTTCAGCTTCCTCTCCTTCGCTTGCCCTTGTTGTCGGCTCCTGTGTCGGTTGCTGCTCGGTGGACAATTCGCGAGGGTCCTGAGCGAGAGGCCGTGTGTTCTCTCTGCTCGCTGATGTGTGATTTTCCGCGGATGTCGGTTCGTCATCCTCTTCGGCATCCCGAAGCTGTGAAACGTGTCGTTTCCAAACAACGTTACCTCCTATAGCCACCGTGTATGACACGGGGCCGGTGCGTTCCAATATCCACCCTTTTACCCATGGAATAGTGGAACGATAATTGCGAACCCAAACGGTCTCGCCATATCTAAATTCTCGAAATCGCTGTGGCGCATTGACGAGGGTGCGATCGTCGACCGTTTGTCGAACATCCGACGTCACTAAGGCGAGCCTGGTGCGCAGAGGGCGGCCTATGAGCATCGATGCCGGCGTTTGCTCTGTAGTCGTGTGCGGGGCCGTCCGGTATGCCAGTAAGAATTGTGCTAATTTGGTGCGATGCGAGCGTGCCGAGGTGTCAGCTTTCATTGCGCGTTTGAAACTGCGGACGAGACGTTCGGCGAGGCCATTCGTCGCTGGATGATACGGCGCCCCCGTGACATGCTTTATCCCGTTTCGCGACGTAAACTTTTGAAATGCCTCCGAGGTGAATTGCGGCCCAATGTCCGAGACAATTTGTTCGGGTAGACCGAACAGCGCGAAAATAGCTCTCAGCTCGTCAATAGTGTCTTCCGCCGACGTGCTTTCCATTTCCACTATTTCTGGCCATTTGCTGAAGGCGTCGACGAGTAGAAGATACATACGTCTTTGAAAAGGACCGGCGAAATCAATGTGCAGCCTCTGCCAAATTCTGGCCGGATATTCCCAGCGGTGCAAAGGTGTTGCAGCGGGCGCGGCGGCTGTCTCCTGACAGCCTTGGCATCGGCGAATCATCTTCTCGATGTCCTTGTCTAGATTCGGTCACCATACATAGCCACGTGCTACCGCCTTTGACTTCGCCATTCCCAAATGACCTTCATGTAACACGTCCAGCATTCGTTCACGCAAAGCTGCTGGCACAAAAGCCCGAGAACCCCAAAACAACACTCCTTCATGTGAGGTGATACTGTCTTTACGGTCGTAAAACGGTTTAAGCTCCGGCTCCCTGTTGTGCGAGTCCCACCCTTTTAGCGTGCCATCGGCCACGACTGCTAAGATAGGATCTTGCCGCGTCGCTCGCCGTAGCATCTTTGCGGTGACCGGCAACGGGTCTAGCACCGACGCATAATACAATTTGTCAGTTTCTTCGGTCGAGCCAGGTTGTTTTTCACCAGGAAGAGGTAGCCTAGAGAGCCCGTAGCAGTTTGCATGTTTTTCTGTCGGTCGAAATTCGATAGAGTAGCGAAATGCTCCTAGAAACAGACACCATCGCTGGAGTCGTGCAGCTGCAGTCTCTGGCACCTCTCGAGTCCGGTCCATAATGTACCGCAACGGTTTGTGATCCGTTTGCAAAATAAAGTTGTCCCGGCCTTCCAAGTAATATCGAAATCTTTTTACTCCCCAATAGATAGCCAATGCTTCTCTCTCAATCTGGGCGTAATTGCGCTGTGCTTTGTTCAGTGACTTTGAGGCGAATGCAATAGGTCGCTCCTCTCCGTCAGGCAATCGATGAGACAGCACTGCTCCCATTCCATACGACGAACTGTCACACGCCAACGTGACAGGTAACGTGGGATCGAAATGCATTAGGACTGGCTCTTTTTGTAGTAGTGCTTTCACGCCTTGAAACGCCGCTTCCTGCTCTTCCCCCCACGACCAACTTTCTCC
The DNA here is from genome assembly GCF_947507565.1 of Oscarella lobularis. NCBI lineage: Eukaryota > Metazoa > Porifera > Homoscleromorpha > Homosclerophorida > Oscarellidae > Oscarella > Oscarella lobularis. Next base: position 405,549 of record NC_089190.1, on the reverse strand, counting down.
CTTTTTAACAGCGAGTGCAACGGCTCTAACAGCGTTGCCAGATTCGGAAGAAAGCGACTATAGTATTGCGCCATTCCTAAGAATGAGCGTAGCTGAGCCACATTCGTCGGATTTGGCATTTCTCGAACCGCCACGGTTTTGTCCTTTGATTGATAAAGTCCATCGGCGGCAATGACGTGCCCGCAATAAGTCACGGACGGTTGTAAAAACTTGCATTTTGCCTTATTGGCTCTCAGACCATGGGTCTCCAGTCGCGTCAGTACTTCCTCTAAAATCTGCAAGTGCTCTTCAGTCGATCTTCCCGTAACAATAATGTCATCGAGGTAACATTGCACCATTGGCAATCCTTGTAAGACTTGATCCATGGCCCGCTGCCAAATAGCAGGCGCGGATGCTACCCCAAAGGGGAGACGTTGGTACTCGAAAAGTCCGCGATGTGTATTGACAGTCATAAACTTCTTAGAAGAGTCTTCCATCTCCATCTGCAAGTATGCTGTTTTTAAGTCCAACACGCTGAATTTTTGTCCTCCGTTAAGATTGGCAAATATTTCGTCAATACGGGATAGCGGATACTTGTCCACGTCAAGGACTGCGTTGACAGTGGTTTTGAAATCGCCGCACGCACGGACCGATCCGTCCGGTTTTCCGGGTGTGACTATGGGTGCCGCCCAGTCGCTGTGTGGTACCGCGCGTATGACGTTGTCTCTCTGGAGCTTCTCTAGTGCTTCGTCGACCTTCGCGCGCCGAGCCAGAGGAACTGTCCGGGCCTTAATATATCGAGGAGTGCTTCCTGCTTTAACTGCGATGTTCGCCTTAATGCCTTTTAGTTTCCCCAACTCCGGTGAGAATACTGCCTCATGGCGCTGCAAGATTTCCTTTACCGGGTCTTCTATAGCGTTTTCCATCTTAAACAGCGACCAATTTAGCTTGATCTTGCGTAGCCAGTTCCGTCCGAATAACGGTGGCCCCGAGACGGGCAATACGTGTAGCGGTACTTTTTCCGACTGTCCTTTGTGCGTCGCTCGAACCCAGCACATTCCCACGGGGTGTACGATCTCATCGGTATATGTCGAGAGTCGCAGGCTAGACGCCTTCAGTTGCTTCCATCTTTTCGGTCCAAAAGTCTGTTTGAATTCAGCCTCTCCTATCACAGACACAGCGGCCCCAGTGTCCACTTGCATCTGTACCTCCCGACCATCAATATTCACTACCACTTTGAAAGCATCTTCCGAGGATTCGATATGAAACAACTCCGCTGCGGAAGTAGTATCGTCGTTTGCTCTAGTATTACGCAAGTCATACAGTTGGCCTTCGTCCGAATCCGAACTTAAAACGTCTTCTTCGACAACATGGATTGCCTTCTTGTCGACTCTAACTGCGTGTTTCTCCACTCGTTTGTCTCCGTCAGCGCTTGTGCTGGATTGTCCTTTTTCGCCGCGGTTCTTTTGCATGCACGCCCGGCTGACGTGTCTCTTCTTCTTGCAGTGAAAACATGTAGCTTGTTTCCTGGGACAGGTCTGCGGTGAGTGAGCCCCCAAACATCGAAAACAGGGCTTCGCTTCTCCCTTTTTTATCGTGAACACAAGCTCGGCCTGGCCCGCTGTGGCTTGTCGCTGTGTGCCGCCAACTAATGTCGTGGCTCCTTCGGCGGCATGCTCCATGCCGATACAAATCTCGACGGCCTTGTCAAATGTCAACTGTTTATGGTTTTCGGCAAGTAGCTTGCGCGCCATGCGGTCATCACGAATGCCGCCAACAAAACGATCGCGAAGCCGCTCTAGGCGGCAACAGTCCGGGAACTTGCAGTCGCTGGCCACGTGCTTTAGTCGAGCCACGTAATCGCGAACGTTTTCCTCGGCCAATCGCACCAAATTCACAAATTCGCTGCGCGCCACAAGCACCGAACGCTCATGTTTCGTGTGCTCGGCCATCGCTTTAACGAGTATCTCGTAGGTGACGTCGTCCTCGTCCAATTTCCGTGGAAGGACGATGTCCTTCGCGGTTTTGTACGCCTCGCGCGGTAAATTGGCGAGTAAAATGGCCTTCTTCCGGCCTCCGTCGGTGATTGCGTTGGCCTTGAAGAAGAACGCGAGTTGTTCAGCAAAATCGCGTCACTCGCCGCCGCTGCCAAAGCGCGGTACTTTTCCCACTACTGCAGTCGCCATTGTGATCAGAATCTTGTCGACTACGCCAGTGTTGTGTCCTTACTAAGGAGATCTATTCTTTAGAGAGTGTGTGTATACGGGGGACCAACAATCATCGAGCATGCGCCTACCTAACTTACCTAGTACCTAACAGTGCTTATCAGCATAAGTAATAATCAGTTAGCGCGCTCTAGCTCAGTAATTGTATTTTCATTCATTCCATACTTTTTCTCGTCTTCTTTGCCATGCATCGTACTTCTCTAAAGCGCTCACTCCGCCAATTGTACCGGAAGAGGGTTCGACGTCAGAACGACATACGAAAAGCTTCCATTGGTAAAATATAACGCGTTGGAGGCATAATGCAGATTATAACGCGTGAACGCGCAGAACGTACATCTTTTCTGGAGGCCGAAGTGGTTGGGGAAGGCGACCAGCACGCAGAATAGCCGACACCGGCCGAATTTGGAGTCGAAACCGCCGTTCCAGAATTCGAAGAGCAGACGACCGGCTATGAATTTGATCTTTGGGCGAGCATAAAGACGGTGTGTCAAATACGGCTGCGCAACGACAAGAAGAAGGTCGCGCTCCTCATAGTTGAAATGCTGCTGCGCCACACGCGAAAGAGTCTTGTAAAGACTGCTCGTTTTGCAGCCAATATTTTGGGGTCGTAAAAAGCGTTCATCATGCGATAATGCAGTGATTACGCTCAAAACAGTGGCGAGTTTTCCAACTATTGCCGCGGGAAGAGTATGGGCGAGTCTCGATTATGATTAATGAAGACCTCTAATTGAAGGCCCGGAAGTGCGCTCGAATTAACTCGTGCGTTCGAAGGAGGCCGAACATGACGATTTCGGATTTCTGCAATTTCGTAAACGACGGTCTTATTCCGAACAAACCTGACCTGCCGCCTGGATTCCCGAAGTTCATATCGATTGCAACCGGATGTCGATTCCTTCACTCGATGGGCTTTTCCAGAAAAGATTCAACAGTAAAGTCCGTGTATCTTGACGGGCACAAAAGGTAATACACACTATTTTTAATTAATTAATTTTTTAATTTGGATTATTGAAATTTAGGGAAGACTAAGTAGAATACAGGGAAAACTACCTTTCGACGCTCTCATTGCTTACTTCCCTACACAAGCCTCTCCGCTTCCCAGTGACGGCGTTGTAGATGAGTTTGCAAGCATGGGTTAGAAAAGACCGTCTAATTAAAAAGGTGATTCGAGTATAAATGTTATTTAGCCGATTCTTCCGCTGAGAAACACTTGGTGATAATATATGACGATAAATCGATATTTCAATCAAACGACGACAACCGTTATTTTTGGGGCGACAACGAGCAGACTGTAGTGAAGCACAAGGTATTCATCTCACTAAAGATTTTTCGTTAATACATCAGATTAATGTACTAAGGAAAAAGGACCTAGCATCATGGTGTCGGACTTCGTCGACAATTTCAACGAATTTCTCGGCTTCACAGACAAAGAGTATGCGGCGCTTCCTCCTCCTCAGCGTCATCTTCCTCGGCGTGGGTGAAAGACGTTGGAACTGGGCATCAATCGATAGGGATTCTGGAGACGAGAGAACATGATGGCACAGCTGAAAACAGCAGTCGAAGTTGCTGATCTGAATTACTTGCCTGTTCTTTGATCTCCTATTCGTGTTCGACAACAGCTCGAACCACACTGCAAAGGCTCCGGATGCGCTCGTCGCTTCGAGGATGAACGTTTGACCAGCAGGCGTTCAACCAATCATGCGGGACACCGTATGGAATGGGCGGCCGCTTCGTATGGTCGACGACAATGGCTTACCAAAAGGATTAGCAGTAGTAAAGTACTTAATATCGTAGTGAGTATTTACTAACATTTTGATAATTGCTCAGGTCTTGACGGAAAGAGGTGTCGATATGCGAGGAATGCTAAGGAAAGACGTGGAGGACGCCCTTTCAAAACAACCAAACTTCGCAGCCGAAAAGTCCGAAATCGAGATGATGGTGAAATCGCGGGGCCATTTCTGTCATTTCACTCTGACGTTTCATTGCGAGTTGAACTAAGTGCAGAAATAGCACCGTTTCCACAATGTTAATTACATCGATATTGCGATCGAACGACACCGGGGAGATGCAAAACGATACTCACGGGCGCACTGCAACTACAGTTTCGCTGCGCTGAAAACATCGTCGACGACGCGCTCGTTTCAATATCGGAGGATACGAACAGGAGGCATTTTCGGAAAGTTCGCGATTACCAGTACGCGTATCTTTCTGGGTGCAAAGGTATGGTGTTACTCTTGATTTTCTTGCTGTTCCCCAAATAGTGACGTACAATTATTAGGCGGTTGCGAGGTTGAAAGGCAGTGAAAGTGTTTAGTTAAGTCGCATCGTAGGGTCTTCGTGACCGATTAGGTAACCCCGGCTTTTCTGAAAGTCAAACACCGGCTTTTTTAAAAGCCATTTACTTCGCAACAGAAAGTCGTCCTTTGCAAAACACAAATGTTATTATTATATATACTGTATATTTATATATATATTATATATATATATTTATATATTATTTATAGGTCATTCTTTAGGGAGTCTCTAAGCTGCTTTATGACGTCCCCTTCGCCATGCACCTTCACGACTGCTTCCGCGACACGATCGGACCAGAAGCGGAATTTATTAGCAAAGGGAGAGGTAATGAAAAACATGATATAATAATGGCGGAATTTAGGACGAAGAAGAAGACTACGAAAAGACGAACCCTTTTGCCTCCACAACCCTGTCGCGCAAGAGAGGACCAACGGTTGCCTCCAAGTGGCCCGCCATCAAGCTTTCGTTGCCCAGATTGACGAAGACGGCATTGGAATCGTGGGCGTTTTCTGCCTCCCAAACGCAGGAAATGTCCTGACCATCACGAATGTATGGCATGCCAGGGTAAAATTTCACGCCCTTGACAAGATGCTTTTTTCGCCATACGTCTACGCTAGCGCACGCTACGCGATTTTACAATTTTTCTAAAAAAGAGCTTTTCGACGAAACTAAGAGGTATGAAAAAATCGAAACGATGAAAACATTAATACTTTATAGGTAGTAGTTACTGCAAAAGCTGAAAAGGATTCATCCTGTCGTTTCGTCGGAAAACAGGAATAAAGGCAAAAGGTACGTAATCGCTTTCTTTGAATAAGAAAAGAGACAAAAATCGGAAACAATGAAAACTCTTGTCCTGCCTCGATAAGCAATTCGAAGGTAAGAAGAGCGGAAAATAGCACAGGGTGAAAAAATATTTTGGGAAACACGAAGCGATCTTTTCCTCTCCATTGATTGAACGTAGTTCGCTTCGAGAAGCAAGAGGCGATTAAATAATTCGGAGAAAAGACTTCCGGCGCTATGAAGTTCTTTAGGGGTACGAAATAACTAGCCGAATTTGAACTACAAGCAAATAAACCGCGCTACCACTCGATTATCACTTATGCTGATAAGCACAGTACGTCTATTATGCAGGAGGGGCCGTATGCCCCCGTTTTTCCAAGGTAAAATATCCACGGCTAATCGTCCTAAAAATAGTTTGTTAATGTACGATATAATGTGTCGATCAATAGTGAATTATATAATCTTTGACAAAGTTGATCCGACAACGGAAGAAAGTCCGGACGAAGATCTTCGAAAGAAATTACAAGACGTATTACCCTTCTGAAGTCTTTTAGTACATTTTCAATTGATTCGTGTACAGGTGTTAAGTAAGTTGCGTAGACGTTGCCGCTTTGAGAGAACTTCTTGAGAAAGGCGACTACGACTTCTGTTTTGATTTGGAGTTTTTTGAAACCTCTTGGCTCCTTCTCAATGGCTGATGGAAGCAAACTAGTTGCTTCAGCAGCACTTCCAAACGTATAGAAACCTAAACAAGATTCATTTTTTCTTCTTGAAAAAGTAACTCTAGCTTATTTTTAGAAATTTATAGCTTGCGCGATGGATTATGCTCCTATCACCTTTTCATGTTTCTGAAAGACAACGTCCCACTAGCCTATCATTTGCTTCAAAACCGAGAGTCTCCATCAATGTCGGCGGATAAAATACTGAATCTTTTCCAAGTTATGCCGCTCTCGGATTAAGCCGCTTTTAGATTTAGCCGCTTGTGGATTAAGCCGCTTTTGGATTAAGCCGGTTTAAGATCCAGCCGCTTTTAGATTACACACGGAATTCTCATTGGAAGAGGTATTAGAGTGCAAGTATCAAGAGTGCGGGAGGCCATGCGTCGCTGCGATCCTGAAGGCGTTGCATTGAGATGGCTACGAGGAATGCATATCCGACGCGTTTACTCCGTTCACGGTCCCCAAGCGCTATGGCGTATCGATGGCAATCATAATCTAATAAGGTATTAATTAACGGCACAATTATCTGCTGTTGATAGCGTATCTACCAAATGTTTTACAGGTAAAGATTTGTTGTCCATGCTGGCGTGGACGGTTTTTCTAGGTTGCCCGTTTACCCCAGCTGCAGCACAGACAATAAGTCTTCTATAGTTTTACAGTACTTTCTTTGGGCCATCAATGAGTACGGGTTGCCGGCTAGGGTTAGATGTGACCAAGGAGGCGAAAATTACGACGTTGCATGGTACATGCTAAGTCATCCACTAAGGGGCTTGGTCGTGGAAGTGTTATTGCAGGAAGGAGCGTCCATAACCAGCGCATCGAAAGACTGTTGCGAGACGTATTTGCCGGAGTCTTATCGTTTTACTATCAATTGTTCGTCGATATGGAAAACAGCGGAGAAGTAAACTCAATTAGCGAAATAGATCTCTATGCGTTGCACTACACGTTATGTGCCAAGAATCAACAACTTTCTAAGTCGATGGGTTAATGGCTGGCAGCATCATAAATTGAGCGGAATAGGCAGAAGTCCTAAGCAGCTCTGGGTGGAAGGTCTTCAGCAAATTTCCAACTCAACCCATCGTTTTGCTTAAGAGCATTTTGGATCGAAAGACGTTAGTTTTTAATTTCACAGTAATCAGTTTTAGTAAATTGCATCTTTTTTGGCATATGCAAGCGCTAGCAATTGGGAGGAACACGGCATTGACTGCGATGGTCCCGTTCCGTTTAATGAAAACGAAACAATCGCGCATGTGCCATTGACGCAAGAGAATCTTCCAAAAAACGGCTTAATCCGAAAGCGGCTTAATCTTAAACCGGCTTAATCCGAAAGCGGCTTAATCCAAAAGCGGCTTAATCCACAAGCGGCTAAATCTAAAAACGTTACGCGCTGGCACGGGATTTTTGGCACTGATCGCGCGCCATAGAGATGAGGTTTCGAAATTTCTACGTCGCTATTGAATGTACGCTGTTGTAATTATTCCTGCCATCTTCGCTGTTACATTATCCTTATTGATCGGCCTTTCTATTTGGCAGTCCTAAAGAGAGCGATCGAAAATACTGTACCTAACAGCACACGAGGACAATTGATCATCGCCATGTTGATTAAAAAGTAATACATTTTTATGTCATAGTGTGAGAAAATTCAGAAAAAATTAATTTTTAGAGATGAAGATCACAGTATAACAACCATCGAAGGAATGGCAAAGCAGTTGAGCAAAGAAAGCGGGGGCGCGATCTCTAGAAATGACGTAAAAGGGAGTTTGCTGGCTTTGACGGATAGGAAGCCCAAGGGCGTCATCGCGCCAGACAGCCTTTACCTTTTGTTAAAAAACAATTAGGCTTTCGCTCTAAACTAATGTACCTATATATGTATATATATGTACCTATGTATTGTCTGTGTGTTGTTGTCCATTTATTGAATAGTTGTGTTTTTGACGACGTTGCAGATCCACGCGAAGAAGAACAAACAGACTCAAGGTCCAGTTTTCGACTCAGCCCTTCACTTGGGTAAGCGATTTCCGGGGGAGATTCTAAGCCAATTTTGCACTTATCAAATGACGGGAGAAGAACGTCACGAGGCAGTATATCTTCCTGCCCACATCCATCTGGAAGGATATTCGTCGCTTCGTCGTTGGCCTGATTATCGGCACCACGTTTCCGTCTTCTTGCTGCTACTGCATGTCCTGGTGCTCCAGCGACTCTTCTTTGTGCTCTTGCTGTCCCTCGTCCTCGTCCTCTTGTTTCCGCAGCTCCCCATGGTGCTTTCACTGTTCCTCCTCGTCCTCGCGCTTTCACTGTCTTTCCTTTTCCTCGTGCTCTCACTCTTCCTCCTCGACCTCGTGCTCCAACTGTTTGTCCCCGTCCACGTGCTACAGCTTGTCCCCCTTGTGCTTTGGCAGGTCGCTTTCTCAATCTCGCACTTCCTTGCCTTCCAACGCTCTCTTCGTCGCCTTCGTCGGTCTCGTTAGCGTCGCTATCTGAATCGCCGTGAGTTAATATTTCTGGAAAAAATATATGCAAAGAGAACAGCTTCGATTATACTACTACCTGATTCTGAGACAATCGAAGCCAAATCGCCGTCCGAGTCACTCCAATCAGATTCAGAAACCACTAAAATATTTTAGAAAAATAATAATATACTGAAAAAATAAAAAAGAAATTTACCTTGTCTGCGCTTTGGTGTACTTGCACCAGATGGCCTAAACATATCAAAGGAGGGTACTTCCACTAGAAAGGACGCTATTACTATGATTTCTCCACGTCAGGTTACTTACGCTGCGCAAGACCAATGCTATCGAGAGTTCTTTCGTCGTCGCCCGCTTCGGCAGCAACTGACGACTTTTCTGCAGCTGATTCGATATCGTCGACGTTTCCCGTAGCGTTCATGAGCGCTTCCGCCGCTGTTCCCGCGTCCATCTGAATGTAGAAGTGCACTATGTAGACATCCGGCGTAAAGAGCTTAGCGTGCGCTATTATCGAAAACGATCGAAAAGCACACTAACTAACGTTTAGAATAGAGAAAACGGTACTTTCCCCTTAGCTACAATTGCGTATGCCCTAAAAGAGCCGGACCTTTAGGTAGATATGCTATTTTTCTGCCTTTATCTGCTGTTGATTTTAGCGCACGCATGCTACGTCATCAGTCTCAACGAAACAACACGAAAACGTTGCCAAAACCACCGCGAAAAAATAATAAACAAAATTTCACAATGCATTGACTATTTATTCGACCAAAACCACAAAAATCGCTAAAAAATCAAAAAAGTTTATTTTTAGGCTTCCCATGACGTCACAGGTAACGCCGAAGCTAAAGGAGCCTCGGTTTTTTTTATAACGGAAGAACACTCACTATTCGATCAAAGTAACACTCGCTTAGGAGCGATCGTTCAAAAACGGCCAGAAAAGTCTTTTTCAAAGCTGTTTTTATCACGCGACCTTACCAGACGATGAAGGGGTACGTCCGGCAAGCACATAAGATAGGAGTCACGAGAAAGAGTAATACGAGGCGCGCAAAAGAGCATGCGCAAAACCACACATTTGTGTTTTAAGGATTTCCCAAAATTATTTATTGATTCTATTACACCAAGGGTTAAATACTCTCCAAAAGGTTCGAACCGCCGCGAAATTGAGCTGCAAATTGTCATAAATTGGAATGTCGAAAGATGCCGCTAGCGGGAGTTAGTAACATTAAGCATTTCTGTAATAATGTGGAATGCCATTACTACAGGAGTTGAAATGAATGGCTTTTCAGTGGATTTGGCAAACATTCTACGATTTTTAACAGGATGCCCGAACGTACCAATAGTTGGTTTTACTCCTCGACCAAGAATTCTGTTCGAATTGACGGAGGAGTCCATGTTGTCTGCTTCAACTTGCGCTATGACCTTAAGGTTTACCCAAAGGCATAACACCCTAAGACTCATTTATAGATCACGTTTCTTTCTCCATACTAAACTATCCAGGTTTTGGAGCAGTTTAGTAAGGGTTCCATAATTTGCATGCTGTCCGTCGGCAGACGTTGACGTAGGTGACTGTTTTTACTTCGCATGCTGACCATTGGCACAGGTTTACTGCAACTGTGACAGTAGTCACTGCAGCATTATAAGAGAAGAAATTAGTGAATACAGTCGAACCCCTCTGCAACGACCACCCTTCGGACACGTAACCGGTGGTCGCTAAAGCGATGTGGTCGCCCACCAGAAAATGTAGTGCTGGCGGCAAAAATGTAGTGTAGACGAAAAACGTGTAGTGTGCAATGTGTTTTTTATTCGGTGTCACTCTCGACGGACTCTTCATGCACAACAAATGAATTAATTAATAGATGTTTGTGTGCCTTCTAAACGCGAATGAAGCAGTATTTCCTGAAGTTTCCTTTCAATAGAGACGCAGTCCAAAAGACATTCGTTGTAGCCCCGTGAGACGGCGAATAGCTTCAGACTCTCTGTGCCAGCAAGAGCTTCTGAAAAGGATGTAATATTTGTCTCTACCACTTCTTCATCCTCGTGCTCTTCGCAATCACTCTCTTTTTCCAAAGATTTTTGATTTCTCTCGGAAAAAAATTCGTCTAGAATGTCACTCTCTCAGCCTTTTTCCAGAACCTCAGTTGTTGGTGCGCCCTCGTCGAAAGCAATATAATTAACAGCATCTGCACTTTTTGGAAGGCCAAGACTAGTTATGTGCTGCTGTAAAACCTTTTCGTCACCGTTCTCTTTAGCTAATTCATCGTCTGAAATTTCTTCCCGCTGTTTATCGTAACCGGCTTTTCTGAAGCAATTTCGTACAGTAGCTGCTTTAATAGCCGAAACGGACGATATTATCCACAGACATGCATCAACAACGGTGAACGACTTTGCTATTTCGGATGCCGCAAGTGACGACTCCATCTTGCAGAGGACAGCTCGAAGCATTTTAGAACGATAGTGACACTTCATGTTCTGTATAATGCCTTGGCCTAGCGGTTGTAGGACCGATGTTGTATTAGCAGGGAAGAACTGAATTTTCACGTGTGAAAGTTGCAAATCACCACTTGTGTGTGACGACGCGTTGTCTAAGAAGAGAATGACATGTCGATTCTTAGAAAGCATTTTTGATTAAAACGTTTGATCCAAACGCTGAAAATTTTGCCTGTCATCCAAGCTTTTTTGTTTGACTTCCATGTGATAGACAATCGATGATGTGGAACATTTTTAAAGCAGCGGAGTTTCTTTGAATGGCCGATAACTAATGGCGTCTCGAAGACACCAAGAAGGTTCAGGCACAGAACGACGGTAAGTCTCTCTTTCGACTTCTTCCCCCCAGCACTTTCAGTCCCCCTTACTGCCAAAGTTCTTTCTGGTAGGGCGCGGAAAAACAAGGCAGTCCCGTCCATATTGTAGATATTTTTCTTGTAATAATTTCAATTGTGGCTGGGAGGCGACCAATCCAATCATCCACGGTCAGTTTATCGACGCTTGCTCGCTCTCCTAAAAGAATTTTGGAGCCTATAGTGTGACGGTTCTTGAAGAGTGCTATCCAGCAGTTCGATGCTTTAAATTCGCCTTTGTCTAAATTTTTAGCAAATTCCATTTCTTGGCATTGAATTATTGGCCCACTAATGGGCGCTCCGCTACCGCACGCTCGCTCAAACCAGCGAAAGGTCAACTCGTCGATGTCTTCATAATCGCTCCCGACTCGAAGTTTCTTCCGCTTTGGATTACTGTTTCGCTCGTATTCGTTCACTATTTCAGCCTTTCGCTTCAAAACCTGCTGAATCTGCAATTTGCTTACCCCGAACGTCATCGCAAGCTGTTTTTGACTCTTTTTCTCGCCTCCGCGAAGCACTTTTACTCGATCTTCAAGTGTAAGGGACGTTCGTTTTTGCTTAGACACGACGCAACGGGTAAGCGGCAGTTGCACAAGCGAGTAAACAGAGGCTGCGCACAACTGGGACACGATAAGAGGTTGTCGCTAAAGTGAGGTTGACCGGTCTCTTATGCGGGTTAGAAATGTACTAATAAACCTATAAAAATTTCGTGCTACATAAAAGTGGTCATTGCAACGAGGTGGTCGGTCAACTGAGGTGGTTGCTAAGCGGGGTTCGATTGTACAAATGACTACTATAACAGATATCATTTTGGACTCCAAAGCAACAAACACCAAAAATAAAAATATTGCTACAGTAGACCCTCGCTAATCCGATGTTCCCAACCCAAGCTCAGGTGTTCGGATTAGTGAAAACGTTTGGATTAGCGAAATCAAATCATTTGTCTGTATTATTAGTGAAATAATTAGTTAGGCGCGTTTGCCTTAGGAACTAAATGTCTTTGCTTCAGAAGCGAGACCTTTTCATCAATAGTTAGAGTCTTGTAAGCTCTTTTGGAGAAAGACACGCTGCGAGCCATTTTTGACCCGAAAATAACCCTTATATTACCGGTATGTAGGACCTTTCTTTTGTTCGGATTAGCGAGGGTCTACTCTACTACATCATAATCAAAAAAGATCAGGAGCTATCGATCACAAAATTCTAACTCTTGATCGAGAGACACTTGATACAAGCACAAACACTTGATCAAAAAACACACACTTCATCAGAAAACACTAACACTGGATTAGAAAACACTAACACTTGATCATAAAAAATTAATTACGACACTTTGGCTATTGTTCCATTCGGCGTTCCATAATAAACGTGCCCAACGACCCGAAGCTCAATTCGTAGGCTACAATAGCCGATCGACGAGTCGATTAGCAGATTTAATAGCGCGGCACAATGTTCGGCGACTACGAGGGCACAAACAGCAAAAACTTCGGTGCCGTCGACGTCGCTGCGAGAGGCGTGGTCTATGCGTGCACCGTCCGAATCGAAGAGCTCATCGACTGGACCGAGTTTCGAGTTGGAGAAACGCGTCGCTAAGTTAGGTCAAACGTACTCAAGCTCAAATGCAGGCTTAGTTGTCGCAAAAAAAGTTGAGAAAGACTACAGGTAAATTTAGATCGATTAATAATATTGACTAATAACTGTTTTCCCGTTGTCGTGTTCTAGGGATCAATTGGAGAGGTCAGCCAACAGGTCGCCGCTCAACACGCTCGAATTCTGTATCAACGGAAACAGGAGGGCGATTAAGAGACTCTAGCGGAGCAAAGACTAGCAGAGCACCAGCTCAGAATTAGAGAGGTAATTAAATTAAATTGCCACTGAATTATGACAATCTCATCGTTCCTGGAAGCGTATTTGGCGTTGACAAGGAATTTTCACTGATTGTGCTCAAGCTGAAGCATGAAGCAGAGGTTGCACTCGTCAAAAAGTACTGAACTCGTTGTTGCATTTATTTTGTTTGAGCGCTAAGACTTGCTTGTTTTTGCGTTAATATATGATGTAATTTTTTGCATGCTTTTAGCTGGCTCCCACTCCCTAAAATAAATTTCATTTATTTATTAATTAATAAATACAGACAGCACATCTCAATTGACACTGCAACGAATTCATGAAAAAATCAGGTCTCAGGTCATGATACGATAAAACCTGTGTTAGCGACCTCTGTATAGCGACCACTTGCCCACGACGACCACTTCTTGGCACGGACTGTTTCAAGTGTGACGTAACCTATATAGGGCTACCTTCATGGTGGCGGTTCCTTTAAGTTCTCAATGCAACTCGGGAATGCACCTCGAGTTAATTCAATTCGAAGCACCTTTTTGATCTTTTGCTTTGAAGCGTCAGAATCAAAGACAAATTTGGAAGTCGCTTTAGGTCATTACAGCACTTTTGTGGTGTTCAGAAAGAAGTCACACGGTAGCTCTAGAGACAAGTGTCGATCTTTTCGTGTTCGGGGATTAAGAGTTTTTGTACAAACTTTACGGCATTTCGGGGTTTGTGGTAAGAGTAAAGTTGCAAACAAGCGTTACAAAAGCTGTTGTTTAATTAACGCTTGCTACCATGTCTTTAGTGCTTTTGTACAAAGCACAAAGCACAAGATCCCCTGGAAAAAAGAGGCAGATGCGAAGCTAGGTCCCTAGAGTCAATGAAACGTGACCACAACTCATTCTTGAAAAGTGGAGCAAACCTGAAGAGTTCAAGGCTTTACAACAACGTCATCACCCTACTAATGTTCATTATAGGTCTTTATTGAGTGACTAAATTTCATGAGTTCTCTAACAGATACATATGAGTTTGGGCATTTTTTGCCGGCTTTTAAATTTATTCGAGAGTGCCCGCTTCGTTCTTGACAGCAAAATCTAAGCGCGAGCTAAAGAAAACTACGCTGAGCAGCGTGAAGCAGTGGAAAAGGCGGAAGAATTAGAAGAAAGAGCTGCACTATTCAGCATCTTGTGCGGTCGTGCTTTCTGATACGGTGGAGTTCTAGGCATCCGTTAGGGAAATTCAAAAAAGAAGCTGCACTACTTTCGCTAAAAGCTATTATAATTGTAGGGCTCAATTACACTCGAAATATCTCCTGCATTTTATCGTATTAACGCATTTAGAAGCAAAATGTTGGATCAATCTCGGCACCAGAAAAAGTTTGGCGGAGCGCTTACAAATCATGTCCAGAAGGCTCTAACGGTATCGTTTCTGTTTTCCGCAACGGTATATCATTACTAGTACAGGCAATCCTCGATTATCCGAACCCCAATGTTCCAGGGGGTGTTCGGATAATTCAAATTTAGGATAATCGAGGGTACGTTAGAAGTCTAACGTACGTTTAAAAGGAAGCAATTTTGGAAAATTGCCGTAATTTTTTACGTCAAAGGCGTTATTTTAGCATAGGGCGTTCGCAAATTAGATTACGTGACCTAAAATTAACGTTTCGGATAATCTAGGGTTTGTTTAATTAAACGAGGTTCGGATAATCGAGGATTGACTGTACCTGGTTTAACAAGAAAGAAATATCGACATCATATGCAATTCTGTCAGTCAGCTCTGCTGTGCGGACAGGGTAATTGCATCTGAAGCGAAAACTCTGACGTTGAAGTTCAAGTCCGCGTTCACCATTTTCCGTCGTTGCCATACGATTAAAAGCCTTTGACGAAAGCTTACTGATTAAGAAATTGAAGAGCTTGGTAAGAACAGCGTTTCTAAAAGCAAAGAAATTGGATAGTGAGGTTTATAGATTTATTTGTTAAAGAATTTATAGAATTTTATCGCCAAACATTCTCCTCGTTTGTGATCCCAAGAATGCAGTATCTGGAGGATCACCTTGTGCCCTGGATAAAAAAGTGGAGGGTGGGACCGTGCTTTCACGGTGTGTGCAATCCAAACCTCCATGTAGTTGCGCAACGCCTGATCATCTTGTACTCGAGATATGCGGTCTTTTTTTTCTGCGACTGCGGCATCGTCGAGGGCGGTCACGTGCGTGTCATTGCGCGTGTTTACGCCGTTCTGCCCCTGTTCCCATTTTTTGCTCAAAATGCTTCCCAAACCTGGCCAGTCGACCGGTAAATTTGCCATTGAATCTAAATCGTACAGTAGCACCTCTGCAACCACTTGCAGCTTAAAAAGACCAACACTGCAAAGAAGACAAAACTCGAATTCGACGTCAAATGGAGATGGCTGAACGAAAACGAACGTACACCGTCAACCTGCAGTGATGAAATCAGCCGAAAACAAAGAAGAGGACTAAAGTGAAGAAGCAACTGTTTTGAAGTGAAGAGAGACGAGTAGTAAAGTTTGTGTACATAAATATACATACATCCGTACGGTACCGGTATAGCAATCATAGCAAACGGAATCTACCGGTATTCAGAAACAAACACTTAATTAAGCCTATCATTGTCGCCGACACCGTCGCCGTCATCATTCTCGTTGCCATCGTCACCATTACCATCGCTGTTGTCACCGTCGTTGTTACCATCGCCGCCGTGGTCGCCATCGTCGCCCTCGCAATCGTTTTTACCATCGCTGACGTCGCCGTCGTCGTTACCATCGCCGCCGTCGTTGCCATCGTTGCCGTAGCCATCGCTGCCGTCGTTGTTACCATCGCCGCCATCGTCGCCATATTTTCCGTTGTCATCACTGCCGTCGCCGTCGTCGTTTTTATCGCCGCTGTTGTCGCCATCGTTGCCGTTGTCATCGCTGCCGTCGCCGTCGCCGTTACCATCGCCGCCGTCGTTGCCATCGTTGCCGTCATCATTGCTGCCGTCGCCGTCATCGCCGCCGACACCAATGTGACGTCTGATCTCAGGTCTTTTTTCTGAATTGACTGAACGATCCTCGGAGTCCGACTCGTCATTTAATTAAGGTTTTGTCTTTGCCTGCAACAGCGTCGTCATCCGACGCTTTTGTTGCTTTTTGCTCTAAAGAAAGAAAATGACAATTGAGCCCGAGTCATATAAATGGAATCGCGTTATATCCCGAGATAGAATCGGGTTAATATTCATTACTTCTACGTCATGTTAAGCGTGCACTACTTCAAGTTCGCGCGTGCTGTTTGCGCGTACTGTTGAATGGGTGAATCCTCTTTCTTTGCCATGTTTCCTTGCACAAAGTGCGAAAAAACGTAAAGCATTCAGAAAGCTCTCAATCGCCATCGCCAGATATCTCATGAGGAAGCAGCGTTTTGCAGCGATCGATTTTGCTGCCCATTGGGATGTTCAGAGATGTTATTTCGTAAGGCTACTGATTTAGTTGCTCACACTAAAGAAAACCATGGTGACAATTTAGGTAACTTTCCTACAAAAAATATTTTTTTTAAATTTTTAATGCTTTAGGGGAGACAGTGGTACATTTTAAAAATACGAAAGATTTCTAGTGCTGGAAGGATGAAGTCGATAAGAAAAGAAGAGCAAAGTATGTGAAGACTACTGGAAAAAGCCTGTCGAAAAAAGGTTTTTGTTTTGACAAAACCTTTTTGCATTTTAATAACTTCGTCGTAATTAGGAAAAGACTCCGTCGAGTACTTCGTCTGCTGTAGAGACGGGACGGCGAAAACGAATACCTGACAGCACGCAAAACAGCCGCAAAAAGGCCAGGAGCAGCATTACGTCCATCGAAGACAATTGGAGGGACCTCTCTTGCAAGTATGCACGTGATGTATCATTCAGACAGTTCCGTATCTGTTTGGCACATTCCAACTCACTCCGGCCATAAAAATAGAAAGGATCCCGTTTTTGTATTTCCCATCCCAGAAAATATCGAAGAAAACGCACGCCAGAAAGGATTGATCGGCATTCCCGTAGAAAGAATTATTAGAGGTCAGAGCAATGCACGCACTGTGGATAAAGAAATAACCTCAATTAACTGACGTAACATTTTAAGATATTCGACAAACCATTGGGTAACGAAGGAACCGAGGCGATTTTGAATCAAGAGCCAAACTAGAACACCTCATCACAAAACAAGACTGTAGAAATTACCTTAGAGAAATAAACGAAGTCGCTTCCGGAATATGTCATGACAACGACGCCCTGTCTCTTGACTTGATTGTTCAGCAATTGCGGAATGAACGTTACGATCCTATAACAATCTACAAACCTTACGGTGTAAAAAGTAAAGAGCTACCTCAAGTGCAAAAGATGCATTTATTTTGGGTAAAAATCTACTACCTGTTTCTCGCTTTATTAGTTAATTAATTTCTGAATACAGGTTTGATGACCAGCACACAAAAACATGCCTTAGAAGCGTTCGGAAATCAAATTATTTGCATGGACACTAGGCACAAAACGACTTAGTACGCACAAATCAAGCTTCTGACCTTGATGGTTGCTGATGACTACGGAGAGGGTACAAGACGTTGACATTCCTTTTAATTGTTGTTCATACTTTTGTAGGAATAGCAGTCGCTTGGCTAATCACCGATAGGGAGACAACCCTGCGCATTAAACTGTTTCTGGAAAGCGTCTTTTTGCGAGTCCCTAACATAGAAGTGAACGCAATCATGACTGATGATGGTAAGGTTTTACAATAAAAATACAAGTATTACCATCACCTAATACAAAATAATTAACAAAATAACAATTTTCAATTTACAATTAGACTTATCACCGTCGGGGGCAATAGAATTAGTGTTTGGTGAAACCACGAAGCATGTCCTTCGTCGATGGCACATTGAACGATTTTCATCTTTTATCATTTCTGCTTCTGAAACTAAACATAAAATTCAGAGCTTGAAAAAGAGCTTTGCATGCCGTCAAAAGACAATCACGCCGACATGTGGACCTGCCTGCTTGGTTTTATTGAATTGACAGACGAGGCTAACTTTCGTGAGACGGTACAAGCGTTTCTAACTACCTGAAAAGGGCCAGAGAAGCAGTTTGTCGAGTATTTGAAAACCACGTATTGTTCAAGGCTAGGTAACAACAATATCACAATTTTCTTACAAAAAGTCATTGCTCTGTTTCGAATGCAGAGAAACGGGCGCTGTGCTTTCGAAATTTTGATCATTTGGACACGGATACTAATATGTTCGTCGAAAGGTGATAAGACAAAAATACACCATGAAATTATTTGCAGCACTTACTTTAGCTTTCACAATAAGCTCAAGCATAATCCTGACTATCTGAATAGCCAGAGAAATCGACGCTGCTATGTTTTGCTACGCATTCTCCTGAAACTCGAAGAAGATCAGTATTTTGCAATACAACAAAAGCAGAAAAACCTTAAAGTGAAGAAAGCGATGTTTAAGAAAAAGTCCCGTCACATCAAAGCAATATCAATTGACTGGGATTCCATAAATGTAACCTACTAAAGCATAACGATTTCATGTGAATAAAAAAGTTTTTCCTCAACTTTAGATAATTGAAAGTAATGCGTGGTCTGTCGAATCTCAATCGGGACGTGGCGTCTACAAAGTAGAAAGAAGAGAACACTGCACGAAAGAAACATGCGAACTTACGCATCCCAAGCAATGCCATGAAGAGCCGTGCCAATTTCTCTGCAGGCACATATTTACTTGCAGCTTCCCCGATTACAGCTTCGGCCATCTTTGCAAACACACGCACGCAGTCAACCAGTTGACGAATGAACGAGGATTTTGCATCACAAATTTGGGCGGAGATGAAGTGCCTCCAGCTCTTACATTCGACCCAGCAAATCGACACCGTCAGCTTCGTCACCAATCCCAACTGCAGCCTTGTCACCAGCTCCAGCTCCGTCACCGTTGTCGTTACATGTACCTGAAAAAGAAGATTCCGGTAACACGTTATAATTATTAAAATCAACATTAAGAGAAACTCACTCTTACACAGAAAAAAAATTGCAAAGATTTAACAGCAAATTGACGTCTTAAAGAAAGGCTTGAAAGCCCTAACCTTCACTGCTTGCAGTTTATCACAAATGTCCTCAACTTGGCCATAGCAGAAAAGGAAGTGGAGGACGTCGAAGAGAGACCACTAACTATCGGACAGGCCATATTCGTTCCTTCCGGAAAAAAGTCGGAGCTTCACCCAAGACTAGGCATGACTAAAAAACAAAAGAAGAGAAAATCAAAGCCAACGTACCACAGTTCTTGCCTATTACCGTGACGTAATTCGTGTTGGTTAGGCATCCAAGTAGCTCCGCAAAACGACTTGCTATAAGCAACGTTAAGGCCAGAAATCAAATTGAACATTCTCGCACTAAAACCAAACAAAGTGAGATTATTTGTTTTTGCTACACCAGGATACCATTGATTAATTAAATATTTAATAAACATCTTAGGTAATAAATTACCGCAAAAATCTTCCGAAAGAGTGCTTGCAAAAAACCGCAGTAATTCCAGAAGTACAAGTAGCACACAAGTTAAAGTTGCCAGTGCTTTTCGACAACAGCCAAATCTGGCACGATTTTTACGATCACAGAGAAGGGTACTGCAGGATGTCAGCGGCGACGGAAACTGCCTTTTCCGAGCTCTTGCCCTTCAGGTCTACGGAAAGGAGCGGATGTGGAACAACATGAGGTCGATCATAGTGTCCCACCTAAAATCCCACCAACACGTAAACGAAAATTTCTAGATGGCAACATCTGCGGAGAAAACATTCGCAGATCACGTTGAGAACATGCAACTGAACGGCACTTGGGTAACTCACGTCGAGATCTTCGCCGCAGCCAACATCTTCGGAGTGGATATTTTTATTTGCTCGCCTCACCCAAGGTGAAAGCATTACGAGTGGCATCGTTTTCAACTCAGAAACGCAGAAAAAGTCGCATCTGTGATGAAAAATTCTCGAGCGCTCTCAGTATACCCCTACACTTTACAGCATATGGAGGTAGCTCATACAGGAAACCACCACATAATCATCCGGCATGAGGATGAACGTCTAGGCGAGAAGCTTGACTGTCCCAGAATTATATGACGACTTGTTACTAAGTTTGTGCGTACTTGTTACTGAGTTTGTGCCTACTTGTTGCGTAAAACGTCATGGATGACGTGGTAATAATGAATATTAACCCGATTCCATCTCGGGATATAACGCGATTGGTATAAATGACACCTCGAAACTGCTTACTTGACAGCCATTTTTAAAGAATGAGACGCCGTAATGAACGTCAAGACCGATGACTGTAAGACCAACGACTGCAAGACCAAGAACTGCAGATGCCGGATCCATATGTAATGTTCGCCACCGAATTTTACCATTAGATACAGGTAATGGTCCTAAATACAAACAAGGAAAGAACGACCACGCTGGGACATGGAGGACAAAAGAGTACCCTGGTGGCCAGCTTGGCTGCCGTTAAAGAGTCCCAGTTTCGCTTAGCACTGCTGAAAATAATAAAATAAAATTAATGTTTTTATTCCTTAATCTGCAGAACTGATTGGCGCCAAAGACCGAGAAACCCAAACAATTGTTTGCGTTGTTTGATCAATGGCCATGTCGTATAAGAATGGCTATGGGGTAAGCAGTTTCGGAGGCGTTCATACAACATGAGCTCGATTGCATTCTTTAGAGCAAGATGCGCATCTGCCAATTGATGACTGCGAGTCGTCGTCAGAAGCGACGTCGTCGGATGTCGAAGACCGCCGCAAAGTTCGAAGAGTTCACTTCACGATGATGACCACGACAGCGAAAGCGACAACAACGACGGCAGCAACTACAATGTCAATAGTGACCGCGGCGACAACTGTGACGACGGCGACAACAGTGACGATGGCAGCGACGACAGCGGTGACGACGGCAGTAACAACGGAGGTGACGACGGAGCAGCGATAGCAACGGCAAGGACGGCGAAAGCGATGACGACAGCACAGCGACCGCGGCGACTACAGTGACCGCGGCGACCATGGTGACTACGGCGGAAGCGATTACAAGGCAGCGCTGAAGATGATGGCGGCTACGACAGCGGTAATGACAGGAAGCTTCAGTCGCAAACGCGCGTTAGTGCTTGACAGATTTGACATAATCAAGGAAATTCTGTCTTTTTGGTAAAGTATATATACAGCTTGCTTTGTATCCTGTATTAAACGCATATCTAAGCACTTAAATATCTTAGACTTAGTTAGGAAATGTCTGGCTTCCTCTTTTCAGTCGAGCGCTACACCTCGATTTTGACTCGCATTTCGGAGGAATCGTCAGAGTATCGGGTCACCATGCTCCTTAGCGCTATCGGTCCGTTCGGCGTTCCCATGTTCAACAACCGCCAAGCAATCGTGTACTGCCTCTCACGGCAAAATGGGTTGGTGAATTAACCTAATCTACGAGCGATATGTACTTGTGGATCGTTGACAGGGAGCTCCTGAAGATTTCGAGGACTATCTCACTGATCTGAAGGCCATCGTACGTCGTTGCGACTATGGGCCTTTGGAATATGCACTACTCCACGATCGCATCTTTTACTGCATTGTGAGCGAATCTGTGAGTAAGCGGCTGCTGTCAAAGAATGATCTCACGCTCGAGAAATGTATCGCACTCTGCCGTGCCGACGCGAAAACCACAACCCAAGCGCAGATGATGGCCATGTTTGGACCCCGAAACCGACAGTTGATCAGCCTCATTCCGTGCGCTCGCTGTCTCGCTGCCCCGCTACGCGCAAGGCACCAGGTTGGAATTCTCACAAAATCGCCCCTGTCGCGAGAAAGAAGGAGAGCGATAACGCCCATCGCAACTCCACGTCGCGCCCTCTCGCATCAACTGCCACTATTGTGGTTAAAACCATTTATATAGCCTAAAGCGCTGTTCGGCGGTCGGTAAAAAATTTTCTAGCTGCGGCGTGTCGATCACTTTCCTCGAGTGTGTTGGAAACGCCTCGAGCGGTAATACCGTAAACTACGGAGTAAATGCCTAGTCTCGCGTAGCCAGAAACTCCCCCTTCGTGTTGATATCCACGCCGGGAGAGGGTCTGGTGACATCCCTTTGATGTCGCTGTGTTCCGCTGCCCATATTATCGAGGGGGATAATTGGTAGTCACATGTCGCGTTGCCATAGGATGTCGCACGCGACGTGGTAGCAACGTTAGTCTTACGGTAGGATCAGAATCTCGTCGGTTTCGTAGGTCGAGGTTTGCGCGGAAGCCAGGCTCAGACCAGACGCGGATGCCTTCCGCGCGAACCTCGACGTGCAAAACCGACGAGATTCTTATCTACCGTAAGACTAACGTTGGCGTGCGACACGCTATGGCAAAGCGACATGTGACTGCCAATTATCCCCCTCGATAATTGGGGCAGCGGAACACAGCGACATCAAAGGGATGTCGCCAGACCCTCTCCCGGCGTGGATATCAACACGAAGGGGAGTGTCTGGCTACGCGAGACTAGTAAACGCCCATGGGCGTTGTAGGACTGGTCCAAAAGAGGGGAGTGGGCGCTTACTATGTGTTTGTGCAAACCATTCACGTAGGGAACGCCTATGTGATGAACTGTTTTATTCAGGAACCCGTTAATGCTTGAAATGAAACGTACAGTTTCGGCGCTAGTCTTCTAAGTCACCAAAAAACCGATTTCTTCAGCATTACTCTAAATTGGAACTGGACACTGATTCCCTGTCTTCTTCATCCGGATTTTTTTCATCATTTTCTTCAATGACTAGAACATCGTTGACGTATTCATCTTCTCTTCCGTCTAAAGCGATGGAAATTCCGCAAACACGAGAAGATTTGACAATAATGGCATCAGATATTTGCCTCAATGTAGCCGAGACCTAATCAATGACGTTTTGCCTTGAAGGCTGTTTTAAGTTGACACGTCAAGTGTTTTCACCTCCACTGTTTTTGATCCAGGAGCTCCACAAGTTTCGAACATGCTTTTTAAAAGGCGTATTGAGGCAACAATCCATTGGCTTGAAAATTGAAGTACAGCCTCCTGGAATTAACATTACATCGGAATTGCATTCTTTGATCATAATCTGCCCGCTCTCTTTCGATTGGTGTGGGCAGTATTTGTCAAAAATGAGTAAACGGCGATCTGGTTTCTTTCCATACGTTGTTCTAAGCCACGTATGAAATATTTCGCTTGTTATCCTACCATTCTTGCTTGCTTTGACACGAGCATTATCCGGAATCCTAAAAGATTTCCCTACTGTGTCACCTAGCTTGCCGTTTTTGTCTTTGCAAATTAAAAAGTATGGGAATTTTTATCCACTTGCTGTTGCTGCTAAAGTGACTGTAGAACCTTTCTTTTCGGCGGTGGTCGTCTTGATTCGGATTGTTTTCTGACCTCGTATCGCACTAGTTCCTCTGGATGGCATGTCAAACGTTACCATAGTTTGATCCATGTTAACAATTTCATCGGGGCTAACGCCCCAAGTTCTCCTATAAGAGATCACTGACCTAAAAAATTCATCGATAATGAAGCGGCAGTTAATGATATCGAAACACTTCGCTTTCTAAAGCGGTGAAGATGTTTCACAAGAATCCTTAGAAGAAATCAGAGACATCCTCTATCCCAAAGAAACCGATGTTCCAGTCTTTTCAGAGCGGCCCGTCTGGAGAGCGCCGACCGGGCTTCAGCCGGGATCGTTACCACGACCGGTCTTTTCAGTTCCAAGGGAGAAAACCGGAATGGTCAACACATCCCGGTCCTCGGTGCAATGAGGGATTCAATGCATCCCGGAACCAGCAGTCCCGTATCAAGCGGGACGACAGTCAACGGTAACGTCTTTCACAACTTTTGCAGTAATTCAGCAGCTGGAAGTGACCTTGTCGTCTTACCTAAAGCACCTCGTCGACCCTTTGATAAAAATTCCTTTGTTTTGGAAGGATCTGCCTATTGCAGCTCACCTTCCCCACTTCATTCACAACTGGCGTGTGATTGCACACGACGATTCGGTTCTAGAAGCGATTCAAGGTTATCGTCTGGCCTTTGCACACCAAGCGGTTCAGCATCATCCACCTCGTTAACGAAGCCTAACACCAACCGAAGCTTTGGCGCTGACACAGGAGATCAGCAACATGCTCGAGAAAAGGGCAATATATCCCGTCTTTCCAAACTCGCCGAGATTCCTTAGCAAGATGTTCGTGGTCCCGAAGAAGAGAGGGGACTGGAGACCGGTAATCAATCTACGACCACTGAACGCGTTCTTGTCGTACGAGCATTTCAAAATGGAAGGTATTCGCCTTCTGCGCAACCTTCTCCATCAAGGAGACCTAATGGCCAAAGTCGATCTCAAGGGTGCCTATTTCTCGGTGGCGATAGACAGCAAAGCGCAGAAATTTCTGGGCTTTCTGTAGAAATACAAGACGTACCAGTTCCGCTCTTTTCGTTTGGCCTCGCTTCCGCCCACAGAGTTTTCACAGAACTGCTGCGTCCGGCGGCAGCCGCCCTTCGAGCGAAAGGCCTGCGGATGATCATATACCTCGACGATATCCTGCTGTTGGCGTCATTTCAGGAAGAAATAGACTGTCATTCTTCTTTGCTGTTGAAAACTCTCACTGCCTTGGGGTTTTTGATCAATACAGCGAAGTCAATCCTGAAAGCGACACAGCGTCTGGAGTTTCTGGAGTTTGTGGCAGACTCATTGGTTTCCCTGCGGGATACTTCTGCGGTAATTGTCGCGGGATCTTCACAGGCACTCTTTTCCCTCTCTTTCAAATGCCAATTTTTGTTCACGGTTCTTCTTCTGAGTAGCTACATCGTAGCCAAAATAACGCCAGGATACTTCACAGTTATTTTTCCATCTACCACCTCTGCGCCCTCTTCATAATTAATCCAAAGAGCTTTGCTTTTCAGAACAGCTTCTCCGTTGAGACTCTTTTTTCTGTCAGTTTATTGACGCGTCAGGGGCGACTGTTCGAGAATACCGTATGAGTAGAAACTTTGCGGGTAACAAATTTCGCGGATTTCGCGGATTTTGAGTTAACCGCGAAATTTAATCTCCGCAGAAATCGTGAAACACACTAAAAGTACATGTAAAAGTCTCTTTCTGCAAAAATATTTACTGCGAAAATCTAGAAAACGTGAATCCGCGAAATTTGTTATCCGCAAAAGTTTCCACTCATACGGTTCAGCCTTCATTTTAATCACAGTGAACGGTTTGAGCGGTCTGGCGTTCCGGAGAAATTCGATATAGTGGGAAGGCGCATAAGATATTGATCCTATTTTTCTTTTTGAAATGTGGCCAAAATCTCTGTGATTTGGAAGATACGTATGCTCCCTGACAAGAAATTTGTGATCAATTCTTGATAAACTCTCTTTGTGTATCAATGTATTGAACAGGCTCATCATGACGAATTTTGTTGGCCAAAACAGCTATCGGAGTAACAAATTAGGTATCGAGCGTCTTTAACCCGCGCAGAAACGTGGTTGGACAAACAAGATGCTATTTCATCAGGACCTTTACCTGCTGTAGATTCATTCCATGCGTAAAGATAAGCAGAGTCATCACTCGTATGGTGAATTCCCAGTACGAATACGTAGAGCTGCCGAAGATTGTACATTGCTGAATGAGTCATTGATGGAACAGGCGAATTCTGCATCATGTCAAACGTTAGGACTAACGCTTCTGACTCTGGTTTTCTAGAGTTGTCGGTATCCTTCTTTAGACTAAGGTATCCTCTCCAGCTAATTTTTGATGCTCTGCAAGTTGAGCTATAAAAATATCATTTTCCTCACTTGTGATTTGAAGGTTAGCAGCTGCATTATTCAAATAGTCGCATTTTCCGCAAGTGTCTGATCTTGGAAATCCAAAGGAAAGATTAAACTGCTCATTAAAAATCTTCCTATACATCCATTCTGAAGCCAGCGGGGTTTCTTGAGTGCTTCTTAGAGTTCGACGCCTTGCAGGTTGATATTTCTTGACGTAAAGCCTGTACATTTCAGCAATGCTAAAATTCTCAGGAAGGTGTTCACGGTGCAGATTCTCTGATATAGAGTAGTGGCTTCGCTGACGAGGAAAACTTTCATTATGCTGCTTTACTTTTTCTATCACGTCGGCAGGAATGGCATTTGGACGAGGAGCGTATTTTCCTCTTTCAACAGGGACGATTTCTCCAGATGTCATCTTGTTTTGAAGTACTCGAACTCTTTTCGGATTGATCCAGTGAACTGCACAGAAAGATTTTCGGCGAACTTGAATACACGTTCCGTTCTGCAAACGCAGGTGGTATTCGAAAGAATGTTGTCTTCGAGAAATTTCACGCACTCGCGTTCGGACGACTGGCTTTACGTTGATCTGACCTTCTAGGTAAATATTTTGCAGATCGCAGCTTTCTGAATTATAGAAAGCCTTAAAAATTTGCTCCGCTTCTTCAGACGATACATTTCGATGGCAACAGTAGCTGCAGCGGCACGTTATAGCTCTCATCGTCGTTTTCTTAACGATTCTCCCTTTAGAATCGACGTATTCTTTACCGGAAACTTTCAGCTTCTTGTTTTTGTTCCTAGTCCACTTGTCAAGCTGTCGCAAACGCTTTCTTCCCTTTCTCTGGCTTTCTTCAGTGACATCCATTGTAAGTACGAGTGTGAAGTAAATTGCGATAAGCGTCAAGTGGTCTTTCAGAAGAAAACCTGCTATATCTCCGTTAATCCTTTACGGATAGAACTTTAATTAACACATGAATCTCCGACGTCTAAACTATACTTTCCGGATCTCCGACGTCTAAACTATACTTTCCGGCAGTTAACTGAATTTTGTACAATATGGCGCTTAGGCCCTTTTGCACTCAGCCCTTCATTTAATTTACTGTCACGAAATTGCTTGTCACACTCTTTCCCAAGTAGAAAAAAGATCTATGAAAGTTATAAAACAGTTTGAAAAAGTACCTAACATCATATGGACCTAGATGAACGATGAATAGATAACATGGCAGAATAATCTTGATTTATACACAAAGACGCAAGAAACAGCAGCTGGTCTCCCTCCTTAAGCATTTCAAACTGGAACACGTTCAACTGACGTCATACTTTCGTATGGCGGTTGACTTGGCGGCAACGTCTTTTTTTTGCAGGATATTCAATAAAGCATTTGATTGCCTTAACATTCGCAGTCTTTGCAATTCTAAAGCAAGTGGTCGTGGCTACAAGACGAACGGCTTAAAAGATGCACATTACAGGTGAAACAACAAGAAGCAGATGCATAATATCCCTGGCAATTTGGAGAGCAGCAACCTCTAACTAACTTGGCGCCTGAACTCCTCTTGATTAAAAGAATACGAATTGGCGTTTTTGTCTTCATATCCATAGCATAAATATCTGAATTCCTCTTGATTTTAAAAATAAGATTTTGCGTTTCCGTCTTCTTATGCAACACCTCAATATCTGCAAGTGCATCTGATTGATCGCCTGGCATCTCCATCGGGAACTCCTTTTCGATGTGGAATTCGTCGCCTTTAAAACACTTGTCAAAAAGGAGAACAGATTATCTATTCACAAGAAAATAAAAACAGAAAATTTAATTTCAACATTTGTTGCTCAAGTAGAACTTAACATCTCACACAAAAACTTTCTAATACCACAAAATTATCGCAATCTCTCATACAAAACTTCTGTACTGGCGTCAAAATTATCGCCCACAATGTCCACTAGGGACAGGCAAAGATCACTACACTTCTTCCAATGGAAATACAGTACATCGTCGATTATCCAAACGTTGACTATCAAAATTATCGATTATCCGTAATCAATTTTAATGACACGCGACGTGTTACACGTCATCAAAACCAACGTCATTTTAACGCGAGTTGTTAAAATAACGTTGTAAATAGGGAAAAGATCAAAAAGTGACAAACGATTTGCTCCTATATTAGTTTCTCTTAAATCTTGCAAAGTTAAAACAATTTAAAACTCGTTTATTTATTAACTAAATATTCGGATCGATTATCCGAAAAATCGATTATCCGAACACCCCAAGAACCATAGGGGTTCGGATAATCGACGTAGCACTGTACTCTTCTTTGAAGAAGTGCGCTTCCACCAATGAATATACTTCTTTAGCTAGAATTACGGATGAAGCGGTCACAGACGGTCAATCGGTTGCTTTTGTCAGCGAAAGAGGCCAATTTGACAAACGCAACACGATCGGGCTTGGAGCCGGAATGAAAAAATCGGACACCTAGAGAGAGATGTGTCCAGAGTGAGAGCGGCGTCTTTTGGCTGCAACTAAATAAATGTAAATAAGTTTTTATTTTTAAAAAAAATTTACAAATTATTAATTTGTATTGATTATTAGAATAATAATCATGGAGCCGCACTCAATGGAAGAGGGGATCTAGGAATTGGAGGTTTGGTTCTGTGACTGCAAGGTCAGTGTCTGCAAGCCTGATTCTTTCTCGCTGTCAGAGGACGAAATGAAGAGAAGGTTCTCCTCAGGAGCAGCAAATGTATTTCGCGCCGGTGTACCCAAGAACGCAAGCCCTTAGCCATATGAAATATCTATTCTAAAATTCTGATATTTATCAAAGGCTTACGGCGAGTGCCAGGTATACCTACAATTCCAAAGCCATTGTTGCTAAGGATAACAAGAGTGTTCATTCCAAATGCCGGCCGAACCTATTCAGTGATGTATCGAACGTTTGCCGTGTCTTCGTTGACAGAGATATGACATTGCGTCTGCAGGGGAGAGACTTTACCGCGTTTGACTCTTGCGCCGCGCACGACGAGAGTGTTCGTGCCCGTTCTCTTTTCCTTTGCGCGACGGGCGCTTACCTTTGAAGACAAACGTTGGCCGCCTTGTCATTGCGCCTGTGATCGCTCATCCAAACGCACTTCGGACAGATCAAATGATCCCGCAACGTCGGGAAACTCGACCCTGCCGCAGAACGTGTCCGTAAGATGAAGAGTTATGTCGATAACCTGACCGTGATATGTGTTATAGTGCAGCAATGGTGTTGGGCGAACCTTGAACAGGGCAACGAGCAGAGCGGCTGTAAACTGACTTTCACCCATCTTGATATAATTTCGCCCCTAAAGAGCGCAATTCTTTGTCCGTCATGGTGAACGCTGATCGGCTCAGAATCATAGTTGGCACGTACACTGTGCGCACGAAATGTGCGTAGAGTCCGGTCTCCAAAAGATTCCCGTACAATTATAACTGCTACTCATGCAAGACGTTCATCCACAAATTGTCAGAGATTTAAAACGTTCTGTCAGAACATACGCCAAAATCAGCACGTAGCTCCGTTCACAAATGCCTGCGACAAGTGGAATAAGCTCGCAAAGGTTTGTTTGACGCAAACAGAAGTTGACAGGCTAGTGCGAGACGCCGTTTTTGAGGTACATCAATAGACCGCCCTTCTAAAGTTGACGCAAAACTACTATCTGTCCAGCTTCAGTTGGCCTATAAGAAAAGCTTAATAACTTCTGCTACGATCGTCGTACAACGGCCACCTTGGTACCGCTGTAAAACGCAAGACAAGGGCATTTTCGCTATGTAAACGGACGAAATGATATAGCGTACCGTGCGCATTAGAGGCGTGAGTGGGCGCGATCTAATTATGTCATTAATTTAACTTAGTTACAATGACGTGTCTATAACTCGATCTTGAATCAATAACATGTCGTCGTTCTCGTCGCGATCGTCTTCGGAACTATTGCTTTCGCTCTCAGGTAAGCCCGCGGGGTCCTCTTCGCCTTCGGAGACGGTTTTGTCTTTGTCGACGTTGATCTGAATAATATTGTCCTCAACCGCTTCTTCCTGGAGACCGTCAACAACCCAGAATCGTTCTTCTTCGCTTTCCGTGTGCCGGCAAAATGCTTCCCACATAGCCGGTAGAACGGCGGCGAAGCTTGCAGGCACCAGCTGTTCCAAATCAGCCAGCTTGAAGGTCGTATTGTGCCTTCGTAGATACCCCTTAACCTGAGACCAAGCAAGCTCGATTGGATTAAGTTCGCAATGTGCTACTGGGCTTCTTAGAACGGCGTGATCGTGGCGACGCGCAATTTCGTTTGTAACGAATTTTTTCATTGGTTGGCACTTTTTCGATTACTGAAATGTGATATGGTGCATTGTCCATAATAATGACAGAGTTTGGTGGGCAGTTGGAGATGAGCTTTACTTCGAACCACTCATTGAAGTGAGTTGAGTTCATCTCGTCGTGGTAATCACCACTATTTGTTTTTGATTGAAAAACAGCGAACAATTTGGAATCCACCCGTCCTTCGAACCCGATGAAAGCAATTCAGAATTGTCAGTATATCCATGTATGAAATAGAGATCACCGGCGTTGAGAATGATAAGTCTCTGTCCTCGCCCCGATGGACGTTTCGAACCACCTTTTCCTGATTCGTCTAACCAGATTCTCTCTGGGGAAATATGTGCATTGGCCAAAGATTCATCAAGGTACATAAGAGGTCGCCTTTCTCGTTGATATTTCTTTACTGACCGCCAAAATTTATAACGCTAATCAACAATTTCTTTTCTTTCGTAGACCTATACTTTTCGTTTCTTTGTTAATACTTGAAGCCCATATTTTTCAGAAGGAGAGACAGCGTCGACCGCCCTCCGCGGAAGACTCCTTTCTCCCTCAGTGCCTGCAAGAGATTCCTAAGGGTAGGGTAATCCCGCCGTTCGTAAAACTGTTGAATTGTCTGCCTTACAGCACTGCATCCGCAAGAGGTAGATGCACTTTCAGCAGAAGTCATCACTTCAGCTCGATACTGTAAATTTGACAATTGGACGTACATTAATTAATAGTGATTTTATTGCATCTTTGACGTGCAGTTTACCTGTCACCTGAGTGCGCTGTTTCTTCATCTTGGAAGAAAGTAATGATTGAAGGTCTTCAGAAACGGGTTGCTCTACAGGCGATTGACGAGTGTCACTGTGTGGCGGAGTGGTATGGACAGTTCTGCACAGGTTACTGAGACTTTATCTCTATCCTTAGGGGTAACGATTTTAGGAAGGACTATGCAAGGCTATTGGAATTCAGATGTCTTTCGCCTTGCCCTGTCATAGTCTTGACGGCCACAGCCACCCAGTCTATGATGAATATCATTGTTCAAAGAGTGGGGCTCAAGGATCCTGTGTTTGTGCTGCGGCCTATTAACCGCAGCAATATCTATATGGCAGTTATGCAAAGAAAGAAAACAGATGCGGTTGGTGGAGTCTATGTATTTGAAATTGGGTTTTGACCTGTACTATATAGCTTTCACTGGCTCCTCTTCTATCTGCCTTGGATGACTCGCATGAGACGCCTATACCAAAAACAATCGTGTTCGTGAGGACAAAAGAAGAGGCGTCGTCACTGTGGCGTCTCATGAGAGGGCATAAATTTGTGGGCGTACACCACAGCTCTCTGAGCTCATACGAACAACGAGACGTTGAGAAAGAGTTCAGGATCGGCGAGAAGAGAATTGTCATAGCGACAATCGGCTTTGGAATGGTATTCAAAGTCCTGCACTAGCCGAATAAAAAATGGTTTACGACGTTGACTACTTCAGGGCATTGACATTTGCGACGTCAGACTCGTCATTCATTTCGGCATCCCCACGTCTGTTGCCCAGTTATTCCAGGTAAGTGTACGTAACCTAATGAACAAGTCAAAAGAGCTGATAAATTTACGAAATGCTGGTCTGTACAGATGTTTGGAAGAGCTGGCAGGGACACTATGCCTAGCACCGCTATTGTCATGTTCCGGCCAGGACAATTGAAAGCTCGGTCTGTAGATGCGGATGTTCGAAGTATTCTCGCGACGAGGAAGTGCTTTCGAAAATCCCTAGTTCGCGCACTAGACAGCCCATTCGAAGACGGGTGTCAAGAAGAACTTCCCTGCTGTTCTAGCTGCAGCGAAGAGCCGGACGACCCTTACGGCTTCTTTGTTTATCATGGTCATTTCTCAAAAAAGCGGAGACCTGGCGAACAATGTGGAAGGGAATCATCGAGGGCTAGGAGAAAGAAGGTAAGGAAAGGAAGGCATCATTTCCTAAACAAGCATTTTTTCCTCTTCAGATATGCAGCGAATCACCCATTTGTCCGAGGCTGTTAACAATGCTTACCTGTTGGCGAAGAGAGCATTCTGCACAATATCCAATTGGCCTTGGATGCGAAACTGTCGCTACCAATGCAACCCTCAGGAACATCATCCTACGGAGAGACAGTCTTAACACATTAGATGACATAAAATGCTTACCTGGAATAATGGAGCGGTACGCATTGTCGCTTCATGGCCTGCTTCTACGGTATAAAAATGCTGTAATGGATCGAGTGCCTTTGGCACCATCTCAATCTGAGAATGTTATACATGATTAATATATCAGATCAGAAATGTCACTAATCTCCCTGCGAGAGTCATCACAATCTTCAACAGACACATCATCTTTACACAAAAAGCGTCTCAGCCATCCATCAGCTATCTTCTGCAAGCCTTCACGACGTGGATCAACTGTAGATTCCTTCATTTTGCGTTTTTCTTTCTCCGATGCGATGTCGTTATCAAGCAGTATTTGGACCATCTGCTCTATGTCCCTAGCTCCTGACCTCGTTGTATGAGATGGTGACCGCTTGGATTGAAGAATGCTGTCTGCCATCTTGCTAAATTCGACCAGTGATAAGGCGACTTTTGACACCAAAGCAACATGTTTTTTTGTTAGGTTTGCGCCGCTTGAGCGTACAGCGTTCTTCAAAATGCTGGAAGAGAGAAAGTAAGAATAAATTTGAGGAATAGGGTAGAATTACACATTCTACTCACAGGTTGTAATGCTCGACCAATTGGTCAATCGGCTTTCCGTGCGCAACTTTTCCACTTGAATTCACCGTTCTATGATGTGTGTGTATGTAGCACATTTCCGGGCTCCAATCAGCGGCGAGGTTAGCTAAGAAATTAGCTGCTTCAGATGAATAATTTACTTTTCCCGCTCCCAGAAATAGTGGCAGCCAGTAACGCCACATTCTTATAATTTCGGGACCATTCTCCCATCTAATTGCGGTCCGGAGATTGACGTACAAGTAGCCCATGTGTAAAAGAGTACGATGGTAAGCATAAACAGCGTCGTCGTCTTCTTCGTAGATGGGCGGATCACGAACTCTGATGGTCTTCTCGTAGATAGTTTGCGCTGTTCTCTGAAGCCACTGGACCTGGTCCTCCTCTGGTATACTGAACGGCTCGTGGCAGGAAGAAATTCCCAGGTGACCGCAAATTGCCGCCATCAAATGCGCTTCATATACCTTTGAAACAATTTGTTTATTTTAGATCGACATCTAATCTCTCGTCACCTGCTGAAAGAATTCATCTGATGGTTGGAACTTCTTCGCATTGCGATCAACAGATGTTAAATTTAGCGCCGTCTTAAGATGATTCATTGTTCCATTGTCTTCAGGACTTCCCCACAGAGACTGCAGGCAGACTGTCAAGCACTCCCACGTGAAATGGAAATCGCCTACGAGAGTGGCACTCAGTGGAGTCACAGCAGAGGTTTCACTATACCGGGAGATTCTTTAGCCCATTGCAATCTTTCAAGTACTCTTCTCTCCGGCTGACGTATTCGCCTGGCACCTCTGATGTTTTTACAAGTAAGCTGATCGCCCACGACAGCCTTTCGTAATAGAACAATAAAAAGAAACACAGGGGTATTCTTCAGTTCACTTACAATAGGCTTGGCATCCTTTTTCTTTAGGTCTTTTACAAAAGATTCCAAAACGGTGATGGTGCCGTCCTTTGTACCTTCATTTGCATCAACAATTTCAAGCGCACAAACAACAGCCTTTGACGGCTTTTTGTGCGGCTCCATTTCTGGGCACGCAGACGACATATGCTTCAATGTAGGGAAATGGGTTGTCATGAATCTCATGACATGATTAGTGCCGTCTTTTCGTAGCTGAGCGTAGTCTTCTGGTGAAGGAAGTATGCTCCGGTCATCCAGATCCTGACGTTTGGGCCTCTAAAGGTAAAAAATGAACCTTAGCAATTGTTCTCTGTAGTTCGTACTGGAGAATCGCTGAAAGTGGGAAACTGAACGTGGGAGAGATCAATAACCAGACGCGTCGTCATGTCCCACATCTCCTTGTGCTTATCTACAACATCCTTTAGTTTCAAAAGGGTTTGGCATTATGTCTTTCGTGCTTTACCGGAACGTTCATGGCCGGTTCTTTTTGTTATATTAAGGTTGTCGTAAGCCAAAATTATGTTGCTGGAATCTGGCAGTGACTGGGAATGGCATTCGGCAATTTTCTAAAGGCATCGCCACGAGTGAGTGTACGAGGTCGCTACCCCAACGCTATTCATGTCATCAATTACCTATTAGACAAACTTTAACCTTTGGCAAGGTCCAAATATATCACTCATTTGTACCTGCCTGCTTGTACCCTTACTGATCATCTGAAAGGACATCAGTGTGGGAAGAACTGCAGCTCTCTGAGATCTCTGTTTCAGGATCATTGACATAATATGCAGAACTTTACTGCCATTTTTTTCGCCAGTGCGCGAACGGCCGTATCGAATGGGAGGCACCACTAGAGCGGTGAGCAGGTCGTAGAGTCGAGGAGCAAGTTTCTGGATTTGCTCCTGATATGAAACCATGTCCAAGAGAGAAGGGTCCTGCCTCGTTACAGTATCATTTTCTTCTTCGAACAGAACGATATTTTCAACCTCAGAAACCAGAAGTTTCATCACGCGTCCCCAGTCGAGATCTATTGAAAGAGACAATGAGAAGACATTCAAAAGCCAGTATTTCATTCCTTGCTATTTTTATCGCTGACAGGGTCACATTCCATTTCAATTTGAGGTTCAATTGATGGATTACATTGTGGCTCATCCATCGAAAGGCATTTTCTTTTCATGCCCGTATAGAAGTATGCTCTTTTCAGGTCTTTTTGCAGGTTCTTACGCCGGCTGGCCGGGAACGCGGTTCGAACAAGATTAGACACCTCTTTGGTGCCGAGTGAAAGATCAAGCCGGTCGTGAACAGCTTGGCGAACTTCCGCAACCGGCACACAATCATCTGGATCGCCTTCAACGTACTCCGTGCGCAACCTACGGATTAATACGTTACAAATCAAGCAGTCGCGGATTATTAGAAGGTGTACCAAGCGCATCGCTCCTCTAACGAAGACGAAGTATCCGAGGCCATGGATGGGAGGGACAGTAGAGTTGCAGGCCAATGATACGCGAGGTGTGTAATTG
This sequence comes from Oscarella lobularis, assembly GCF_947507565.1. NCBI lineage: Eukaryota > Metazoa > Porifera > Homoscleromorpha > Homosclerophorida > Oscarellidae > Oscarella > Oscarella lobularis. The sequence goes on along the minus strand of NC_089190.1, from coordinate 370,180 downwards.
CATTAGAATACGATGGACCGCACCCACAACAGGGTGGTCCTCGTGACCTATGACGCAGACCAGTGGTACCAGGCCCTTCTCCCCTCCCGTGTTTATACGGGAGATCAGGGAGAAGGGCCTGGCAACGCGAGGCTACAGTTTGGCACTAATATTTGCCAGAAAGGATCTCCACAATTCTTTAAGGCCAGTTAGTCGGAGAACGTGAAATTCACGCCAAAGTGTCTCTCTGTTGATTGCTTTTTTCCAGGGCATCGTCCGGCAGTCATGAACACTTTCTTCAACATCTGAGAAACTTTCTGAAAGAAGTCTTCCGCTTCTTCTTGTATCTCAGCCACAGAAAGTTTCTCCACAAGTGTCTCCGTCTCCCTCAACATTTCTCAGCATTTATAGGACATTTTATAAAATCCCAAGTTTACCCGATAATTCTGACAGAATGCAAACCAACAAACTGGCCCGAGACGTGTTTGTACACTCCTACTCCATAGTAAGCGTACAAGTCTTGGTAGACTTTTATTCCGGCTCCAATAGGCCCGTAAAAATAAACCTCGTATTCAGCAGCGTCGCTCTAAATAGGAAACAGAACAATTAGGAGCGCCTACTAAACACAATAATAACATTGAAACTTTCTGTGATTACCCCGTAGACCTTGTTACCGCCTTTGCTTCGGTATTTCAAAAATTGAGCGTTCGGGTTCGGACATCGGCCGTAGTTGCCTGACAGGCAGGTGCCTCTGATTCCGTTTATATTGCTTGTAGACGGATAGCAGGTCTCAGAGAGGCATCTTAATAATGCTTTAGCTTGGAAAAGAATCCGAGAAACGATCATTTACCCGATGTTTTTCAAGTAGTTTTGAAATGCACTGAGTGGATCTCCAGCTTTGCATCCGTTTTGATTAGGGTAGTAGTCGCAGGAAATGAGCTACTGAGGTGAAATATTGTCATTAAGCAGAAAGTTCGTATATGGATTGCTATTCGATCGGCAATAACAGCTGAAATGCAATACATAGAAGAGATATCGAGGCGCATTTCCACACATACATGTTGCAGAATACGCCCAAGAGGAGGCGCATTTACCCTTCAAAACAAACTCGTCTAATCTGCATAGCATATGCACATATTTCACTTACCAGATCACGAGGAGTATGAATGCGACCGGGCCATTTCAAACGCCGGCGGCGGATGAAAAAGGGAATGGGAGGCTCCCCAAGGATTGCGTGGAAGCGAGGACTGGAGTTGGGCGCGAAGCTGAGAATCAGGCGAAAAGCCAACCATTGCACGACTCTCGCCAACGGTCATGTTTCGGAATCGTTTGCTAAAGCCTGCAGTCCATCTAGGAAAGCAGAAGTTGGGTTAGGTTCAACGTTGCACTTGGAGCTGTATACTTTACTTCGGGGTTGTTGTTCACTGCGTCGATGAGCTCCTGGGTGATGAGAGGTGAATCGAGGTCGGTGGGAGCGAGAGACGAGGGTACGTGGACCAAAGCAAAAGCCAAAACGATGAAGGCGAGCATCGCGTTAGGAAGAAAACAGCGTCTGTCTATATATACACCTGAAAAAAGCTCGCCTTATATGTGGACTCTGGGAGGAGGAGCCAGGAGCTGACGCCTAATGGGCTCCTTGCGTGCGGTCCCTTTGATCATTGCAGTTGTACATGATATGTTGATCTTTGAAGAGCTGCTGACGCGGACGAAACGCATGCAATGGCTGATTCGGAGACGATCTACGCGATGTCACGAGCTAAGTCTGGGCCCGCAAATGGCCACAGAATCACTTCAACAATCAACAGAGTCAAAGACAATCGATTGTTGTCGCTTGCAAATGTCTGACCGCTTTTAACTGGAAGCGACTGGTATCGATGTGAAAGATGCCCGAAGGTTGTTTTTTACCATGACCTCAGTAAGCGGCCGGCACCGAGGGGGGGGGGGGGGAATAGCTGCCTTCCTAGAATCTGCAAACGACTTTGTTTCGACTCAGACAACAACGAAGTCAGCGACAGATCTAGTTCCTATAATGCAAAAGCGCCCAAGGGTATTGTCTGTGGTATGTGCAGTCTCTAAGCATTGTGATGCATGACTGCAAGCCGCGACAGCTTCTGCTTTGTTTCACAACTCTAGCCACCACAACGAGGCACGCTTCTAACCTTATTTTCGCTCGTTGGAAAAGAGAATTTCGACCGACGATAGAGAAGAGCCAGGCCTCTATATAGGAACGGGTCAATTTGGCTTTTGCGCGATAGGGAACGACCGAGACTCACTGACTGCGACGTCTCAGTGTAGGCCATCGTAGTACTTTCAGATAGAACGATCGACTTCCGCAAATCAGCCTTTCCTTCTATTATGAAATGCGAAGAACTGATGGTGAGTTCGCTTAGGGAGCCTCACTTTTCCTTAAAAAAGCCAGCGCTGAGAAAAGTACTTTGGAAAGCGAGTCCACCGTCGCTGAAAGGCGTCCCGAACACCTTTCAGTCAAAAAGGTTGAAGGCCTTTCTACATTGTCAGTTACCCGGATGCTTTACGAACACGGACGTTTGATCACGGGCCTCGCTCGAACGATATCAAAAGCGTGTATCGTGTTCTAATCAGATTAGAAACGATCTCTGGCGCTGTCTTGTAAGCGAAATTCGATAGCTAGCGAAGCGATATATAAAACTTCACTATAGTAGGACTGCTTACTCTCAGACGCTGCAATCTACGCGTTCTAGTTGGTCTCCTTTGCGCAATAGCCGAATGAACGCTCTATCGAAGCTCGACGTTCCTCCGTCGTTCATCGAATGCTCTTCTCCGACGACTCTAGCTAAGGATAGAGGTGTGTCTCGTTGTCGTTAAAGGTATACGGGTTCCGGTATACGTTCGAGCGATTTTTACAGCGGCTCGTCGCCAGATTTGTACCCAACCCTCAAAAGGGGCCTCACTTATATTCTCGACTTTGAGGAACAGACCAGGTCGCAAAAATCTTTACTAAGACGTAATGCCGTAAATGCCCAACCAAAAAGCCGTGACGTCGGCTCTGACGTCACTGTGCACAAGCCTTATCCACTATTAAAGTTAATCACGTGACAACGACTAGTCTAGTCCCGTAGTATCCACACTCCTCAGAAGAAGCAGCTCGATCAGAGATATAAGAGAGAGAGGGATATGAAACTCCCGTCCTCACGTGACTTTTTACTGACACCACGATTGTTACCGATGTCCCGTACGTGACGCTGCCATTGACTGCGAAACGAAGCGAGAATGACCGGAGAATGACCTCGTCTTTTCTCATCTGCGAGTATCGATTCCTTTTCTACGTGAAATGGTACTCTTTTAGGGCCTCCTGGACGGAAATGATTTGAAACGCCATTAGGATGAACGTTACACTAAAGACATTTCAAACATCACTGAACGTCTTATCGCATTCTTTCACCTTTATTTATGCCTTGGGCTACTCGTCAAGTCATTGCGAAGCGAAGGAATAGAACTGAAGCTCTTATCTACTATTTGCAGAAAACGCGCCATTTGAGGCTAACAATGTGTTGGTCTGGTAGATTTCTTCGTGGAGTCCAATCCTTAGCATCTCTGTTAGAGGATAGAAAGGCCCAATGCTCCCTCCATGCGTTGAAGCAATCGCTTTGTGTTGCAATAGAGGGTGTGGTTAACAAGGGCAAAAACGTCAAAAAAATTGCGTCTACGATCGCCGTGGACACTGCGGAGCACACATGACTACTTCCAAGCTGTTTGCTGATCACCTGAGCTTACTTTGAAACTGTTTGCGAAGACATTTGGGACTTCAGAACGCAGATATGTGTTGCAAACAAGACGCGTGTCATAATAATCATCGTACAGAAGGCGTCTCTGATCATCTCTGTCAAGTAGGCGCCTAAACAAACTTACCTCATCCAGAAGAAATAGAAAAGTCGAAAAAGAAAGGAAAACCAGATAATTCTCGCTTCGTTTCGCAGTCAAAGGAAGCGCCGCGTACGGGACATCGGGTAACAATCGTGGTGTCAGTAAAAAGTCACGTGAGGACGGGAGTTTTATATCCCTCTCTCTCTTATATCTGAGGCTCGATGCACGCTCATCGCACAGACTTCTTCGTCTCTTTACAGCTAAAGCAGCGCCGATTCAAACACGCCTTTAGGTAATCGCACGTTTTCCGTTCAGTTTTCGTCATCGAGGCGCGCTGCTTCATTTCATTCCCTTCTTCATTTTCTTTAGTTCCTCGACAAAAGAGCAGCTAAGAGGAAAGGCAGAAGAATGCCCCGTGTCAGCGCGACGATCAGGTCACCCTTTTAGCCTCGCGTGCGCCAGGCCCTTCTCCTCTGCTCCCGGATAAACCCGGGGAGGAGAAGGGCCTGGTACTTGAGTTCACGTGATCAGCCCCCTTTTGGGGGCAGCGGTCGGTCATGTGGCGGATAACATACTGCCGATGTCACCTCTGTAATTAAAATGTCACCTCCGTAAGTAAAGTAATTGCTTCACTGCTTGCCTGCATGCCAGTGGACAATATCTAATGACATTATCGCACCTCTAACCGGCTAATTGGTGCCAAACGTCCCGTCGCTAATCATTATTTTTCGTGCTCGTTCCCGCCTAATGGATACTGAAAACGACCTCTGGGCCGATCGCTGTGCGTGGTGAGTACTTTTTGAATACCACATTAATCCTTGGGAGCCAAGTCCGGTCCTTTTGACAGGATAGAACAGCAGTTCTATGTATCCGACGCCAGTAACTGCGTCAGCGTCGCAGACTTTCAGGACGTCGTCCGTGCTCGTTACGCGAGGCTAAGCCACGTGGAGATTGGAAGGTTGGCCCGCGCTGCCTTCCCCAATTCGTCCAGAGTGAAGCGAGGAAAGACACACGTGTACACGGGGATTTCGAAGAAGGCACGTGTGGACGAAGGCGGGACGGGCGTGACAGAGTCAGAGAAATGCGCTAAATCTGACGGTATGCTGCATTTAACTAGATGTTTCCATAGCAACGTCTTCCCTATGCAGGAGTGGACTGGGACGCCGCTATTGGTCTCTTGAGTTCAGAACTAGACCTGCTGAGTGACTTGGATTTCGACATCGATGGGCTCTTCGACTTCGATGCCTTTCACCGGCAGATTCAGTTGCTGGCGCCACGACTGCTCAACCTAGTGTCATCCATCACTGCTCTATTGGTGGGGTCGTTTGGAGATCGTGATGAGACGCATGCTGTGTTTGTAGTCGCAATAATCCTGAAACAGAGGTCGAGGTCGAAAGTTTCACTGGCATTCCCAACTCTAATAGCAATGCTGATGGTTACCCATTCTGCGAGTAAACAGGTGAGATTTTGATAAATGCAACTATTCGGCATACTAACCCATCAGTAGATCATACGAGGGATGAACGCTATTGGAATATCAGCTTCATATTCCAAAATATGGGAACATCTCAGAATCACTGCGAAAACCATTCGTCCTCCACTCAGGGAATCTCACCAGCCACGAATTCTTGCCTATGACAACCTAAATATTACTAAACGGGTGACGCACGAACGACAAGGTGCAACGAAATGACAGATTGGCAAAATAATTATGTAACGTTTTAAATTAAGACAAACATATTCAGCGATGGGACATGACCACTCGACTCATCATTGACTTCGACGAAACTCTTCCAGAAGCTTCGACTGCTCGGGTGGTATGCCTAATATTAGCTCTCTTTCCTGTCATGTAGTAACGTGAATAGAAAACGAAACGACGGGAACTGAACGAGGAAGACATTTTTCCATCTGCTGAAGACAACGACCACCTCGTCGAATCGGGAATCAATTTTATAATGAGATTTATCACCAGAGTATTTCCGAGTCTATCCTCCCTAACGCAAGCATGTCCGAAACTCATGCCAGCAAAAGAACCTAGGATACATGTTATTACACCACTGGAAATAGTAGATGAAAACGAAGGCAGCAAGGACGGCACCATACACGCGCTCGAAGAATTTGCACGTGACCTAGGAAAAACAGACGATTCGCCTACAGTGCGGCTCTATCGATCTACAGTTAAATAATCTACACTACAAATACTTTTTTGTAGGCAGTCGTGGGGGACCAGCTTACGTGCAAAAATATCAGGGGTGCTCAACGCTGGAGAACACCGGAGCCCGAAGTCGTTGACAGGCTTCTTTGGGTCAAGGAGTCTCCAGGCGATCCCCATTAGTTGTGCAGTTGTGTAGTAATACCTTTTTGGTAGGTGATTTCCATTTCTTGTGGGAATGTCTAGGTCTCTGTTTGGAAACGTTCTGGGGAGAGTCAAATTTCAAGGGATCGCTAAGTCACTTCAAGGAGACTCTCCAAAGAACTATGGTGGACAAAACGGCCAAAAGATTTCAGCAATCAGATCAGTTTTTTCTTCACGTGAGACAAATTACAATTGACAACAATCTTCGGCAACAACAATCTGTCTCTCTCTATATATAGGCCTTCGAAGCTCGTCTGACAGCCGCAGTTTGCACTCATTTTGGTTTGAAGACGCCGACAGACACAATTAAACTACCTGAAGACCGACAGGAACAATGGCTGAGAAAATGTGTTGAGAACATAGTCAGGAAAACAATCGTAGTATGCAACCCATCGTTTCCGGAAGGACCTGAGGACGACGAAGTATATACATTCCACAGGGCGCTGCTTCATATGGGGTTCCTCTACTGCCATCTGAAGGAGGCCATCCAGTACGAGGACGGCCGGGATATAATCCGGATGTGGCGGTTTTGGCTCATTCATTTGTTGGGAGGAAATCGAAGCAATTACGCAAACGAAGCTGCAAATCTGATTGCCAACATTGAAGCTGACTGGGATAGACATGTTGCTCACATTCACACTCACTTCAGAACAGTGAACATCAAAGGAAAACCTGGAGGAGGTAAACCAATCAACCAATTAGTGGAGCATTACAATTTGTGAGTTACAATATACTTACTATGTATAAATAATTTTTCAGTGACTTCAGAATTATCAAAAACTCTGTTCGTGCAAGTGGTGCCAACCTCAGCAAGGCTCACGTGGCGTTGGTATCGAAGATTGCATATCACCTTCTGCAGGGAAGCAAAACGTGTGAGAAAATTCTTGGTATTTACAAAACAGCTTCCCACACAAGCACGTCATCACGGGAAGATATTACTGCACTAACTAGAATTCTAACAGAGAATAGGGTTGCTGAATACAGAGGAAAGCGGAAGTTTGGTTCGAAGGGGTTCGTTGATCCAAGAAGGCGTGGCATTGTTAAGTTGGAAAATGGTTGGCTCCGAAAATTTCTGGATAAAACTGATTTTGTTTGTGACACAGAGGGGGATGACATCTCGTTGCCTAGAAAACATATGGTTGACGATATCGAGGATGTCTTAACGTTTTTAATAATATATAACGATCTTGTGATTTAGAAGTAGCAGTGGTCATGCTCAATGCAGTCCTCAGGATAGGAAATTGCTTCAAAAAGAGAAAGCGCAAAACGCTTTTGGACTCCAGTGACCCTCTCGACGTCGGCCAATGATTTGAGATTGGGACTAACATCGACAATTTTTTGCAAAAGTGTGTTGCTGGCGACTCCTTCATCTCCAAGGAAGCACATTGTGTGAGATTGTGCCACGCGTGTTCTCCACGACTCCAGCTTTCTCTGTAAACGTCTCCTCGCTGACTGGGACACCTCCGCCTTCCTTGGTGACTTATCGATGGCCTTGGACTTGGTCGTCGTCCTCTTGTCACCAAACAGAAATAAACTGTTTGGATCTTCACCGGAAACATGGCAGTGATAGCAACAAGGACTCTGTCCCTGGCTGGATTTGTCGTAAGGTGATTCAAGGAGCGAACAAAATTGTTGTCGAATACACGTCTTTCTTGTCACGAGGGAGGCAACTGCTGGGTCAACACCTTTACCACTAATGCTTCTCTGACGATAAAGGAGAACGCATGTAGACGACTGGCCATCGCGGCCGGCTCTTCCAAACATCTGGAGAAAGTATGACGTAAATATGACTTTAGATTCATATGTTATTACCTGAAAAACTTCAGTGACTGCTCTAGGGAGCCCATAATATACTACCAGACGGACATCATTGACGTCTATTCCCTTCAGACGGAAAGTAAAGTATTATAAGACAAATCAAAAGTCGACACTTTGATTTACCATCCCAAAGCCTATTGTTGCAATGACAAGGTGAACGTCCCCATTCCTAAATTTCTTCTCTGTACGTCTTTTTGTAGCCGTCGTCAGCGACGAGTAGTGCACGGCAACCTTGTCAGACCACCTGAGCATGCCCCACAGTGTTACAGCCAAATCCTTTTTCCCCACGTAAATAATGGTCTTGATCTTCTTCCCCTCTCTTAGATTGTTGACTATGGGTTCGATTGTCATCTGTAGAGCACACGGTGAAAGGAATGGTTACATAAGCAGTAGTCATACCTCGTTTGTCAGCTTCATAGGTCTCACAATATAGAAAAGGTTCGGTCTGTTAAGGGACAGTGAGATGATGATAGATCGGTGAATGTCGACTCGTTCGAAAATTTTTTTCATCAGCAACCGTGTCACAGTAGCAGTCAGGATCATCACGGGGCAGGAGCAGTAAACTCTCAGCCGTCCAAGTTTGGCGTAGTCCGTTCGAAATTCATCCCCCCTGTACAAGTAATCCTTTATGTCTTTTAGAGAGATGTACAATACTACCATTCGGCAACGCAGTGCGCTTCGTCTACTGCTATAAGCCTAACACGTTCCGCAAGCACTGTCTTTATGACGTTAATCCACGCAGGACTAACAGCACATTCGGGTGAAAGATAAACTAAGAGAGTCATAAATAGTTGACAATTTGGATTATTCAGGCATCTTACAGAATAGGCATTCCTTCAAGCAGGATTCTGAGAGCGTCTGTATCTCTTTGACATTTATGCACGAAATAGCAGTGAGTCCCAAATTGTTTAATTTATTGACCTAATTATGGATGCTTGCCATATCACATACATGTACTCAACGTATTGTACCTGTTCTATCATAAGGGCATGCAAAGGACTGATCACGATGCAAGCGGAAGACTGCCCAAACAGCAGAGGGGCTAACTGATAGCAGAGAGACTTGCCGCTGCTGGTGGTCATCCTCACACCGACGTCTACACCATCTGCTACGGCTCTGATGGCTTCAAGCTGTCCTGGCCTGAATGTCTCCAACTTGAAAACAGATTGGAGAATTTTCTGTGCCCTTTCAGCGACGGACGGCGCAGTTTCGGCATGCGAAGAAGTCATGATTAGCGACGGGACGTTTGGCACCAATTAGCCGGTTAGAGGTGCGATAATGTCATTAGATATTGTCCACTGGCATGCAGGCAAGCAGTGAAGCAATTACTTTACTTACGGAGGTGACATTTTAATTACAGAGGTGACATCGGCAGTATGTTATCCGCCACATGACCGACCGCTGCCCCCAAAAGGGGGTTGATCACGTGAACTCAAGTACCAGGCCCTTCTCCTCCCCGGGTTTATCCGGGAGCAGAGGAGAAGGGCCTGGCGCACGCGAGGCTATCACCCTTTGGGGGCACTACTTGGTGTAGGCGTGCACTTAAGAGGCGGGGCTTCCTGTGACGTACACGGCGCCGAATGCCTACGATGCCACTGCCCACGCTCGCGGGCATAGAAAATTTTCGACAGACTAACCAGTAGGTCTGATTTCAAAAAGTCTAATCGAGGGCGGGTTGGGGTCCGCGATTGAGGGCTGGTTGTCGTTGCAGTGCACAAAGCCCAATTGTGTACGTTGAAGAGAGTGTAGCGGGGGACAACAAATGGGTTTAATGCAATAATGGCACTTCCTCCCTCACGGGCTCTGTTTGCATTACTACGTTAGTTTGCACGGGTCCTCTCCCTATGCACTAAGGTTTAGTTGGTGGCTGCTTGTAGGGTAGGATGGTTTGAGTAGTAGGCTTGTAGCGCCTTTCCTATTCACGTGCTTAGCTAGCAGCCGCCACGTGCTTTAGACCACTATTCAGTGGATTTTCATGTAATCTAGGTTGATTAGTACATAGGCTTATTTTAGGTCAATGGATTTATAAGGTACTCTAGTTTTTTGTTACCAAGTTCCTGTTTTTTTAGGGTGGTTTAGTATGTTTTTTTATTTGCAGGTTTTCATTTCCGCATGTTCTAATTTTTTCACAGGTTGCTTTTTTCGCAGGTTTTTATTTACATGCTTTTTTCACAGGTTAATGTTTTTGCAGGTTTCTATTTTCCTCACAGGTTTAGGTATCCTCCTCCTACTCCTCCTCCTCTTCCACCACACTCTGTTCCTCCAGCCTTTCAAGGCAAAGAACGTTCCAGCAGCATCACCACTACCATCATCAGCATCAGCATGAGCGCCATTGGAGCGGGACACAGCTATATGGCTGCAAAAAGTCATCTATGTGTCTTAATAATATCTTCTCTATCTTTCAATAGGTAGACATTTACCGACGAATTGCCATGAATATCAGCAGGTTTTACGTCAAAACGTTTTTATTGGCAGACATCAGACACAAAGCACTCTCTACTAGCAGGCGAAATACAAAGACAGGCAAACACATAGACAGACAGACAGACAGACAGACAGACAGACAGACAGACAGACAGACAGACAGACAGACAGACAGACAGACAGACAGACAGACAGACTGAAAGAGAAAGTAATACAAGTTGGTCGCACTAAGGAAAGTGGGAGACTTATGATCTCTTCACAAATTGCGACTTTGGCACTAACCGTCGTCATCAGTGCTCTGTTCTGCTATGCTGTAAGATGTTTTTAGCGTATTTTAAAAACTATTTGGTTCTTACTTAAAGGTACTACGATGGCCTACTCTGGAAAGTAGTATTCAACGCGTTCCAGTCTTTCCCTAGCGTGCCAGAGCCGATTGGTGGAGTCGCTCTATCGAGGCCCGGCTATCCTCCGTTGTTTGTCCAATGCTCTCCTCCTTTGAGCAAAATTCAGCCTAAAGGTGTGTCTTATTGTCGTTAGAATCATGCGTTCGGACGATGTTCACAGCGCGACCACAGCGAGCAAAAGTCTCCTGGCCCGGGTGGTACTAAACCCTCAAAGGGGGCCTCGCCTCCAATCTCAATCAATAAACGATATCGAACGGATAGATCGGCGTCACTATAAATGTCATTACGTAGATGCTGCCCAAAAACAACAAACATTCAAAATTTGTTCCTAATTTTTCAAAGGGGTCAATATTTTGGTAAGTTTCGGCTGAAGCGTCAATCTGAGATGCGACGTATTTTATTGGCAATGCCAGTTTGATCACACCTACAGAAAAACGACCAGTGATTTCTTTCCTATATTGAATAACAGGAGACGAGTCTCAAATAAGCCGGCTCCTCTAATGTCGAATAAGAATGCAGAGTCTTTTGAAATAGGGGAAACAATTAAGGTAAAAATTGTTTCGTCGTAGTTAATCACTAAAGCATGGTGCGCGTGAATATTTTGAAATTATCTACTCGTCCTTACATTAATTAGACCGCATATAGTTTGTCTGAAACTTGACAAAGGAATTTGTAGCTACGTTGTGCAGATTCTTTTCCGAGCACGTGAATTCGCTCGTGTTAGATAGTAGCACTTCGACTTTTAGCAGTTCTGCATCACAACAAAAAGTGTCGATCTCTTCGCGTAGGCTACAGCAGACAAAACAAGCCAAAAGCGTCGGGATACTAGCCTCGTCCCCAGACCCTCTCGCGTCGAGGCCTCGGCAAGTGTCCTTCGGCCGGGACTGAACTCGATTCGAGACCGCGTCTGGGGACGAAGCTATCTTATTGGATGGGCGTCTACGATTGTCAGTCGGGACGCTTAAATTAATAAACAGTTACGTCCGAATTTGTCGCACCTATGGAATCCTTTGGCTTGAGAGGCGTTTCTATGAAGCCTTAGACCTGCCATAACGAATGCATTGTTCCCACTTCCGCCTAGTTACATGGGAAGTTGACGTCTCCAAAGCATGAAAGACCTAAAGACAGGGGGTGTTAGAAGACGCCCCGCACTGTGCATTGTATTTATGTAATCGAACCGGCTGTATAGCCTATGTAGTTTTGAGACGAATCACACATTGCGGCGCTGTTCACAAGATCCGTGTTATTTTGCGAAATGACGAGCGAAAATATTCAAGCACTCGTTTTCAGTGTAATTTTGACATCTACGCAACAAGTTTTTAAATTTATTGAAATTACCTAATTTATTAACACGTCTTCAGCTACAGTCGACGGAGAAGAGCATTCGACGGTTCTGTCCTGGGTGCGTAGATATCGGCTCTAGGTCGCTTAACTAATTCCTCTGTGACACCAGAGAACGTCTTCGCCCATTATAAGGGGCTAATAACCGCTAGCCGCGTGCTCGATGACGTTCATAAGGAGGGTGCAAACTTATCCGGGTAACCGTTCAACAAACAACTTGAAGCTTAGCCTTTTGATTGAATTTTTCTCGCAACATCTTTCGGCGAGAGCGGACTGTTTTTCCGCAGTGCTTTGTAAGGCGTTTGAATCTTTGAAGTAAAGTGAGGCCCCTTAAGGGAACTCACCGACATTTTTTCGCGTTTCAAAAAGGAGGGAAGGCTGGCGCGCTCAATCTTTATGAAGGTAATATGATGGCCTACTCTGGCAAGTAACATTCGAAGCGTTCCAGTCGTTCCCCAACGCATGTGTCTTGTCGTGGTTAGATTCATGCGTTTGTCCGACATTTACAGCGGCCCTAGCGAGCAAAAATGTCGTGGCCCGGGTGGTAGTGAACCCTCAAAGGGGGCTTCACCTTTTGTCTCATTGTACGGTGCCTAACGCCTCTATCGACGTCGCCATAAAAAACAGTAGGTTAATCGTGTGCATAAAATAACACATTCAAAAGATCGTGGGCAAAACATAACACATTCAAAAGATGTCCTTTTTTTTCAGATCTATTCAAAGCGGTCAATGATTGTGTACGTTCCGGCTGAGGGATCGACCTGGAACGCAACGTAGGTTGTTGGGTAATCCTGTCTGATCACGGGAGGGCGAATAGCGACCTTTTGCTTTTCATTGAACAGGAGACGAATCTCAAATAATTCGAGCCCTCTAATGTTGAATGAGAATGGAGACTCGTTTCAATTAACGGAAACGGTGAAGGTAAAATTACTTTCGTCGTCGAAGGTTAATCACTATTACTTACATTCAACCGAATTGCTTTTCGGAAGCGTGACAAACGAGTTTGGAGTGACGTCGCAAGGAATCGCGTGAGAGCACGTCAATTCGCTCGTGTTAGATAGTACGTCGACTTTTAATTGCAAATCGCTGTATTCCATCGTTTTTGAAATGACTATTGCTTTCCAAGTGGAATTTTTTCCTCAACACGGAGAGTTCGCGTCTCCAAGACATGCAAAACCTAAAGACATGGGTTGTTAGACCACGCTGCGCACTGTGCATTGCTTTTTATGCAATTGAACCGGCTGTATAGCCTATGTAGTTTTAAGATGAATTACACATTGCGACGATGTCCATTAGATCGGTGTTATTTGCGAAATGACGAGTGAAAATATCCAAGCACTCGTTTTCAGTGTAATTTTGACATCTACTCACGACATTTTGATTTTTGTTAAATTATGATACGAATCGGGTCGCTGAAAACGGGCAGAGGCGATGGGCCTGGAGCGAAGCGGATGAGATAGTAGCAGAATGGGAAAATAGATGATAAGTAGTTGAAGCAGAATCAGTTGGTAAGTCTTGCAGAAAAACCGTTATATTCTCATTGATAACACCTAACTCCGCCCACATACAACAAACATCGATCCCCACAATTAGTCTATTAAATATTAACGCCTATTCGTACATGCTTGAATCGATCAACGGAATTTCGTTGCGAGGGCCATAGGTAATGTACTGAAAGCGTTTTCCATTCTGTTTTCTTTGAAAAGCGGTGAATTAGGGCAATTGTCTACGAGAGTTAATTCACTCACATATAACGCCATTAGCGTTCGTTTGAGAGTACTCCTTCACACGTGTTTGTTATAATGTCTCTGTGGTAAGAAAAACACAAATTAAACCAGATTTTGTTAAGTGTTTAAATTGTTACGTTTCCATGCTTGACAGCTATTGCCAGTACTTCTAAACTCGCAGACGGCGTAATCCTCTAGATATAAATATCTAGAGGATCTAGCGTACCATGAGAGAAATCACTACGATTTGACTCATATAAATATCTAGAGGATCTAGCGTACCATGAGAGAAATCACTACGATTCGACTCATAAATATCTAGAGGATCTAGCGTACCATGAGAGAAATTACTACGATTTGACTCATATAAATATCTAGAGGATCTAGCGTACCATGAGAGAAATCACTACGATTTGACTCATATAAATATCTAGAGGATCTAGCGTACCATGAGAAAAATCACTACGATTTGACTCATATAAATATCTAGAGGATCTAGCGTACCATGAGAGAAATCACTACGATTCAATTCATAGCGAGACCTCTTTAGGAACACCATCTCAAATAGATTTTGTGCACGCCTATACCCGAAATAGAAATAAACTTACTCGTTTAACATGAACTTGAATGGAGGAGAGAGTCATTGCTCCACTATAGGCCTCTCAGCGCGCTTTTGATACGGGCTGTGCGGCTTCCCGGATGTTAAGTATAGTACGATCACTTTCCAAGCGTATGGCCAGCTCTTGGACCTGTATCACGCAAACAGAAGCTCAAAAAATAGACGAAGAGCTATTCAGTGAGTACCAGTACAGCGTGGATCAACTAATGGAGCTGGCGGGACTCAGCGTGGCGTCGACCGTCGTCAAATGCTATCCACGGGACTCGTTGCGCACTGGAAACGTTCTCGTGTGTTGCGGGCCAGGGAATAACGGCGGCGACGGCCTCGTCGCAGCGCGCCACTTGAAGCTTTTCGTAAGTTTCTTCGTCGTGTTCACGTGTCGTGACGTAACTGACGTGACGTTCTGGCTCACGTGACATTTTGCAGGGCTATAAAGCGACAGCCTACTATCCAAAGAGAACCGATAAGCAACTATACAAGAATCTTGTGGTACAATGCGAAAATTTTCACATCGATTTTCTCGAAGATTTTCCTCAAAACCATGACGTCATCAATGATAAATTTGATGTTATTATTGACGCTCTATTCGGTTTCAGTTTCAAAGGGCAACCACGCCCACCTTTCAAAGCTGTATTGGACATTCTTAACAGAGTTGAAGTTCCAATATGCTCCATAGACATTCCCTCAGGCAAAACCGATATAAATTTAAAATAATAGACAATGTAATTTTGGTAACTAATAGGTTGGGATGTTGAAGCGGGAGATTGTGAAGGATTGAAGCCGGACTGTCTGGTTTCTCTAACGTGTCCCAAGAAATGCGCTCAATTTTTTAAAGGCCGCTATCATTACCTCGGCGGACGATTCATTCCACCAGCTCTCATATCAAAATACAAGCTAAATCTTCCGAGCTATCCTGGCTCAGAGCAGTGTGTAGCTTTAGACGATAAGTAATAGAAGGTGTATCGGCACGCCTGCGTTTATATGAATAAAGGATCTCACCAGACTTCATTCATGCCACGCCTACGTCTGTTGCCACACCTACGCATAACCGTGCCACACCTATATAAAATGTAGGGTGAACGGTTTTTGTACGAACAAGTGCTTACCCTACAGTACAACCGAATTCGAAACAAATGCTTTAATTATCATTGAAACATCTAGGTACTCGCAATTAACTCAACTTAGTAGTCACGTATACGTTAGAATAAACCATGCGAGAATTTGTGTATTAGAGAACAAAGAAATTTAGTCAAAACTTCGACCATGAATTTTTCACCGACTCATAGTCTCGCAATTCTGCGAAAGCCAAGTTTGATCAAACATCAATTGAAGACTGCATAGGCGAACAAGAAATACAACTGAGAGGCACAGAATTTAGAGCGTCAAAACCTACTTCATTCTTGATGAGGCAAACAGGACACGGCCCACAGTACAGACTGTGATACGCTTTGGCATCAAAATCGCTTCCGCAGAAGAAAGCGAAACGCTTCGAACCAAATGCGGTGACCAAAGGAAACTCCCTGCTTCGAGCAATCTTCAGCAGAGGCAAAAGCGTTGCGTGTCGGTAGGTGAAATCCACGTCAGAGTAATCGCTAGTGAAAATGAGAAATGCCAAACTTTCTCTGTCTTCACAATCTGAAGGCCACCAGTTAACCGATTGGTCATGTACGAGTAGAAGACACGCCAGATACGAATACGCCACGTGCATGTTTTTCTCAGGAGGTAATCGACTTAGGACTGCGTTAAACACGTGCTTGGAAAACAGGGTTGGTGCCAGATAAAGGCTCTCAGCCAAGACGGACAAAGCGTCAAGGGAAGCGACGTATAACTTGGATGACCGTTTGTCGACGTTAGTAGAGAACGAGTCAAACGCTATTTGAGTCAAGTCAGCGATTGCTTCAACAGGTAGAATTCCGCCAAAGGCGGAAAAAACTTCCGGTGACGGTAGCCCACAAAACAAAAGCACGAAAGAATTCAGCAACGATGTGCCACCCTCAAACACATCGATGGGCGTATCTTTCATGTATACTTTTATATTGTCATCTGCTTTAGTGTACTCGTCGTTTCTGGAGATGATTTCACGTAAATTAGACGTCATCTGTGGACCGCATTTTGACGTCATCTTCATCCGGTTTGGTGGCGAAAGGGAAGAGAGAATCGGAGCCAAAAGAACCCATTTGTCTGCTATGCCTGCATCCTCCGGCGGAGAAACAAGAAGAGAGAATTGAAGAGCAAGATTACGCAGAACATTCCTTTCCGCAATAAACGTCGCAAATTTCGCAAAAAGTGCCACAAGGCCAGCTAAACTTTCCTCGTAAAATTCGCGATTATTACTCTTATGCCGAAGAGAAAATAAGAGTAAATTTTCGAGTAGCTGCTCGAACGCATCGGTCATAA
Source organism: Oscarella lobularis (assembly GCF_947507565.1). Classification (NCBI taxonomy): domain Eukaryota; kingdom Metazoa; phylum Porifera; class Homoscleromorpha; order Homosclerophorida; family Oscarellidae; genus Oscarella; species Oscarella lobularis. Next base: position 353,272 of record NC_089190.1, on the reverse strand, counting down.
ATGGACCAGAAGCGCAGACAAAAGCGGGAACACCAGTGTGCAGCAACGCCACCATAAAAGAGTCATTGAAAAATTCGTCGTAAGTCAAACAGCGTCTTGCAGCGGTGCAAAGCATAAGCGTCAAGGGAACGAGACCGCTACTGACAAATCTGTCATAGTCCATCTTCAACACATCGTCTATAATTTCAGGCTGCGACTCGTAGGCGTAGTCGCCGTTCTTGAGAGCGTGACTCTGATGAAACTGGTACTCGTAGCAGAAAGCACGAGGCACGAAAGATGAAAGAGCCAGTTTCAAAGAAGGACGACCAATCAACGTCTCAGGAACTGTAGAAGAATTATACCTGGTCAGATTGCCAAGAAACCGCAGCTGATCAAGACGATGTGTCATGATGAGAAGACTTTCCAACGTATCCCAATCACAGCTGTCTGACACGTCAAGATGAGTAAGAGACGAAGTCCAATGCAAAATACGATGAAGCGTGACGTAGAAACGAGCGTCACAAGAGGCGCCATTCAAGGGAACCGTATGTAGGCCCACTTTAGCGTACGAAACATCGAGACTGACGAGACGCTGTAACTTTCTAAAGAAAGGTTCGACAGTAGTGTGACCGTACGTCCCAGCATGCCAATCACTGATACCCGTTATCTCAAGCGAATGCATAAGCAATTCCGTTAGGCCATTCGATGCAAACACATCTCCAGTCGAAAAAACGTCATACCAAGATAACCTCGTTCCGGATATGTTTAGGTGTTCCAAATATCTCATTGACGTCATCGCCGCGCAAAAATTATTTTTCTCCTAATTTGTGAAACTTAAGTCGAGATGCTTCATATTCGAAAATTGGTCGAGAACGTGGCAACCTATGGCGCCCGTCACGTGATTTGCGGCAAAGTACGTCAGAGAGTCCCTTGATGGGGTCCCAACGAATTTCTCCAAGAAGGGAACGGGCAAGTTCCCTAAACAAGGACTGAACGATAAATCGACGCTTTTCAAGTGCTCCTGTTTTCTGAGACGCTCAACTATGGCTTCCTCATCATCAACTTTCATAAGAGAATAGAGTGGTAGCGTCTTCAAATAGCGTCCATTCCAGAGTAACAGATCTAGCACGCGTGACGTAAGTCTTCCGCGCTGCGCAAGTCCTTCCAGAAGCAGGTTCGACACCGGTTCGGGCAAGACGCTCTTTTCCGAATGAGAAAGGAGGATTTCGGCTATTGACGGCAGCGCCGACGCTGGTACCTTCGAAATGCAGGCAATATCTGCTGAAGACGGCGAAGTTCTGCAAAGGCACGTCAGGCACAAGTCCGAAAGCGAAAGAAGAAGCCGAGCATCCATTGCGAAATACGTGACCAAACGTTTCAACCAATCCCGGCAGTGGCGTAGCCAGGATTAAGCGGAGGTGGGTGCTGAAGTTCGCGCGCGGAGCGCGCGAAAATTTTTGGACTACGCCCCTTTTCTATTTGGCTATTTAAGGCCTCTAACGAAAAACAGTGCGTAGGCCCAAAGTAACACAACAGAGATAGTAACTTCGGATTGTGTACAAAGCTTTCTGGAACGAGTACATATGTAGGCATATTACATAGCATAACTGGCACATAACATTTGAGCTTAATTATTAACGCTCATCGAAGGAACGCAGTAAATGAGCACGTTGGGTTTGTCTTCGCTCGCAGCACGCAAACCCAACTGCGAGCTGAAAACGTGTCACTTGATCATGCACCCGAGGGGGCCATGCAGGGAAGGGTAACTTTGTGCCACCTTTACTCGACAGGTGAATCGCTCTTTTGATATATACATGTAATCAGAACACCTAAAATCTGTGGTGTAAAGGCATAGCCACCAGGTGCCCTATTCCCATTTTTACAGAAAGGACATATTTCCGGGCAGATTAAGGTGTGGTTAGGCAATGTGATTCCCATAATGCACATGCTGTAGGCACTAACAGAGATCGGACACCGTGCTAAGGGTGTTCGGGCATCACATGATGGCTAACAACGGGCCATCATTATCTAGTTTAATTATTTTCAGCAAACTTGAGGGGGGTGCTCGAGCACCCAAAGCACCCCCCCTGGCTACGCCACTGCCCGGATAGGGAAGCGGTGGAGTCAGAACAACGAGAAGATGAGAGCGAGTTAGAAGCCAGTCGAAGCAGCCGCAGGCTCAAATCATTAACGTTCGAGAAGAGGGCTTTATAGAACATATGAAGTATTCGAGTCATATCCACTCTCTTATACTCCTTGGAGGGAAAAACACCGATTGTCATACTCGGAATACGTCATCAGTCATAATTATTAAGATAAATGTAAAAAATATTCACTTGTACACTAGCTGGCCTCGATATTTCCCAGAAATATCGAGGTCAGCTAGTGTACACGTTGAGGAGGGATTATTAGTAATGTAATACCTGACAATAGTTTCTAAAAAATGTTTTTTGTGGAACTCGAAATTCCGCTACGAATTCTTTGAATGAACGTCGGAGGTGCCAAAAAGCTTTTCTTTAGGAATCAATATGACGGTATGTTCGCACCTATGAAGTTCTTAGATTGGAATCCTCGCTCTTCCACTTGTGAAGCCGTATACGTAAACATACGTCATTGGAACTGGTACCACACTTCATATAGTAATGCCTTCGTGCCTTAAGTCAACGCCTTAGCACACGGCCACTCTCAATTCTCCGCGATGCCCTCCGTTTCTCCTTGGACGATTGGCCTCTGTGTGCTCTTACTCGCCGTCGCGTCACACTGTCAGACGCCAGAGACGTGCGAAGTATACCGAGCACGCCCGTCTTTCGACAACTCTGTTCCAACGTCTCATCCATTATCTCATTCACTCGCTTTCCTAACGTACACGGTCATTCTCATCAGCTCCATGTTGACGGGGAGCTTTTTGCGTTTCGGGACGTCGTGAGCAGCGACTGTGACATTGACATCAAACTGTTCATCTGCCTCTATTACTTTCCGACGTGTCGAGAAATAGAGATAAGTTCAACGGAAAGCGTTCCGGTAGTGCAGCCGCCCTGTCGAGACTTTTGCCTTCGTATCGAGGGTTTCTGTGGGTCGGAAATTTCCATTCGAGGCCTAGCCCTAGACTGTTCCGTGCTACCTTCCTTCGACCCAGTTGAGCCGACGTCCTGCTACGATCCCTATCATCTCATTGTTCTTAATGAAGTAAATACTGCGAATGGCAATGGCTTGAATTTCGTCGAATTCTGGGATTTCGGGATGATAGATACCATTCTCGATAATTTTTTTGTTGCTCTTTATGATGCAGGCGGTTTCCTCTTTGAGTCGTTCGACCTGAACGACAAAAAGACGCGAAACGGATACTTCGCCATTGGAGCAGCTTCAAATATCCTTTTTAATAACGTTGACCAAACAGCAGAGGTTGCGCTGTATCGGACTCAAAGGCAAGTGAAAACGCAGGAATTCAAGTTTTGTGATTAATTTTTAATTGACGTACACCAGCTCTGAGAACATTTCATCTCCCACTTTGGATAAACTTGTTGACGCTCTGGTGTATGTAAGCGAGAACGATTCAGTGCCGACAAGTTTGCAAATATTTCCAAATGATGCAAGAATTTTTCCCGGTAGCTTTAACTCCATTAGCCGCTGTTACAGCCTCCGACCATTGACAATTAATGCATTTGATTTAAAACCTTTCTCAATCACTAGCGACAATAATTGTGAACAAGAAGAAGTGGAAGTTGCTGTTGTTGTTCAACCAGGCTTGGAGACATTTACCGGTTCAACACTGGAATTTCTTACAAAGAAATGCTGTTTTAGCACAGTCGTTTATTGCGTTTTTGAGTAAATCCGGTAATGGCACTCAGTTCTAGGAATCTTACCACTGTTTCTTTAGAAAAACGAATAGTACAGGATTTTGCACCAACAGAGATTATTGGATGTCGGGAGAAGTGCATTTCGATAATCAAATATATGAACGGTACATTTAATTGATTATTTTGAAATTTAGGATATGGCATGTCCTGGCTTGATAGAACTAAATCGTTCTGCCATCTTAGTGCGGAGGCACTAGCGATTTCGCAGTCCAATTCAGGAAAGTACGAAATAGAAAATTTCTTCATATCTATATCTTGTTTTTTGTTAACGACAGGAACATTTTGCAGCACACATGTAATGATGAAATCTCTCAAGAAAAAATTGTGAAGCTTGTGTAAGAAGACATTTGTAAACTTTTAGTAAAATAATTATTACCGTTCTGCAGACTTCAGAATGGAAAACAATTTCAATACATTTCCCATAACGCTCTCAACGGCTTTCAATCGATTGATTCCAGCGTGTATAAGCAATTTAGAATTCAACAAAAATTGTTAATTTTTGCTCGCAGGTGTGAAAGCTATACCGAAGAAACGTGCCTAAAATTTATTGCAAGTCATTTTTCAAACAATTCCGTTATTGTAACAGGCGAGGCATTGTGTGATCAATCTCAGAACTATATTGGCTATACGGCCGGTTTGACTTGATATACTATTAGGCGCTCCATATATCACTAACACTTTTAGGTCTTTGATGCTTTGGAGTCGCTAGCTCTCCGTGCCCAGGAGAAAATTCTAATTGGACTGCATCATACCGCCCTATTACATTTGGCTACGGTATTCTGCGCGTTGAAGTCGAAGTGCTATCATCGGGCATAAGCATATTCAATTGCTCGATATTGGAGCAGTGTAACACTTCAACTGTTACGGCTCGGGGAGGTACTTCGGTCGACAGTAAGTAATGCACTAGTTACTATAATAGCACAGTACAAGGTCATTTGCCTCAGGCTATTATCGAATCCATTCTGTCCGAATTTTGAATATGTAATTAACTGACTTATATCTCGACCTTGTGAAAAGAACCGTTGCGAAGCTCTCGATTAGTGTGCTGGGTCCCGTGGTGTGCATGATGCGCACCCACAATAAGTTTAACCGACCTAAGGAGATAATGGACCATAACCTCTCCATTGACGTTATGGACATGCAACCTCCGTAGGGCCGGTTAAGTTAGGGGATATGCAGCTCTGTCGGTTGATAAATTATATCGAGTACTCACTTATACCCTCTCCTATTTAGTTACCTACATGGGAGAGCAAAGCTATACCTATATCGTTTCTGTCGTCGTAAGCGACAACCCATTCGTGTTCAATATACGAGGAGTGGAGTTCTTTGAGATCAGTTTGGATTTCAATGGAAAGCGAATGGTCTCTCTTCGCCCCCCTGTCATCGAACTAACACCGCCCACAAGATACTTGGCTGCTAGCGCTGACCCTTCAGCTGGCACGTACACAATCATCGATCGTTTTGTCTGATATTGTATAGACCTGAAACGGAATTGAATTGAAAATTTTTGATGTCATAAAATTTTAGTAAAATTCAACAATAATGTTCTGTCCTTGGTGCGTATAGATATCGGCTCTAGGTCCATTAACTAATTCCTCTGTGACACCAGAGCGATGACAACTGTTCATACATGTAAGGATAGACTGCGGATGCTATCCGGGTAACCGTTCAACAAAAGCTTAACCTTTTGACTGAATTTTCCTCGCGGCATCTTTCGGCGACGGTGGACTGTTTTTCCAAAGTGCTTCGTAAGGCGCTTGAATTTTTAAAGAAAAGTGAGGCCCCTTAAAGGGACTCACAAGCAGTTTTTCGAGTTTCAAAAAAGAAGGAAAGGCTGGCGTGCTCAAGTCATATTTTCTTAATGAAGGTACTATGATGGCCTACTCTGTGAAGTCTCATTCGAAGCGTTCCCGTCGTTCTCCAATACACCACAGTCTATTAGATGCGTAGCGGTATCGAGGCTCAGTTCTCCTCCGTCGTAGGTCGAATGGTCTTTTCCAACGACCAAAAGTAAGCCCTAAGGTGTGTCTCTTCGTAGTAAGATTCATGCGTTCGTCCGACATTTACAGCTGCCGTAGCGAGCAAAAATGTCGTGGCCCGGGTGGTAGTGAACCCTCAAATGGGGCCTCACCTTTTGTCTCATCGTACAGTGCCTAACGCCTCTATCGACGTCGCTTTAAATAACAGTAGGTTGATCGTTCGCATAACATAACACATTCAAAAGATGTCCTTTTTTTCAGATCTATTGAAAGCGGTCAATGATTGTGTACGTTCCGGCTGAGGGATCGATTCGGAACGCGACGTAGGTTGATGGGAAACCCTGTCTGATCACGGGAGGGCGAATAGCGACCTTTTGCTTTTCATTGAACAGGAGACGAATCTCAAATAATTCGACTCCTCTAATGTTGAATGTGAATGGAGACTCGTTTGAAGTAACGGAAACGGTGAAGGTAAAATTACTTTCGTCGTCGAAGTTAATCACTAAATAGAAATCGCGCGTGAATATTTTGAATTTCCCACTCCACTCTTACATTCAATCGAATCATTTTTCTGAAAGGTGACATACGAGTTTGGAGTGACGTTGCAAGGATTCGTTTTTGAGCACGTGAATTCGCTCGTGTTAGATAGTACTTCGACCCTGAATCGTAAATCGCTGTAGTCGCTCGTTTTTGAAATGACTATAGCTTTCCAAGTGGAATTTTTTCCTGAACACGGAGAGTTGACGTCTCCAAAACATGCTAAACCTAAAGACATGAGTTGTTAGAACACGCTCCGCACCGTGCATTGCATTTATGTAATTGAACCGGCTGTATAGCCTATGTAGTTTTGAGATGAATCACACATATCGACGCTGTCTACTAGATCGGTGTTGTTTGCGAAATGACGCGCGAGAATATCCGAGCACTCGTTTTCAGTGTAATTTTGACATCTGCGCAAGACGTTTTGAGTTTTCTTAAATTATTTAATTATTTATGAACGCGTCTTCGTACATGCTTGAATCGATCAACGGAATTTCGTTACGAGGGCCATAGGTAATGTATTGAACGTGTTTTCCATTGTCTTGTCTGTAAAGCGTTGAATTAGGACATTTGTCTATGATAGTTCACTCACATAAAACGCAAGTTTCGTTCGTTTGAGAGTACTCTTTCACACGTGTTTGTTATAATGTCTCTGTCATAAAAACCCAAATTGAACTGTATTTGTTTAAGTTTTCATTTTCTTACCTTTCCATTCTTGACTGAGCTATTGCCAGTACTTCTGCACTAAAGTCGCAGAGCTGCGTACTCCTATACAGTATATATATATAATCCTAATTTTTTAGTGGAAATGCTACTGTTTGTAAATGTCGTAATTCAAATATTCTTCGTGCGACATCCAACGGTCTCGATTAACGCAGTAGCCTTCATTGTCTATTTTTCTAGAGTAACAATTTCATCAAACTCCAACGTGCTCCACATGCATCATTTACCCGAAAACGCAGAAAATGACCGTATCGAAGCAGCACTTTTTTGTAAACAAGTCAACGGAATTGTTAATTGCAAATTTCTCTAACCCCGTTTCAATAGTTTTCACTTCTTCTTTTGGGCAATCGTTTTTGGCGCCAATCGTGGCCTCTGTAAGGTCATATGCCTCGTCTGTCAATGATCGGAGACTGTAGCATCGACTGAAGGACGTATTGCTGCTCCCAGAAGGTGTCGGAAATATTTGAAGAAGAGGCGGCACCCAGGCGTTCGGCTCAATGTAAACCAGAGCGTCGACAAGATCAACTGCACTCGGGCCTGATCCGTCCTGGAAACTAAGGTAAACGTAATTCATTTATTTTGATTTTTTATGTTTTGTATTTTCCTGCCTGTTAGTTCGATAGAGCGCAACTGCTATCGTTTCACCGACGGTATTATAATCTATATCTGACAATTGTCCAATTGTGATGTACCCGCCCATTTTCGTTGTTTCTCCGGTCAGGTTGAATGACTGAGCCGTGGTACCATTCGAATTATAGAAAACAACGTTAAAGAAGTCAAGTAACGTATCTTTCATTCCGAAATTCCAAAATTCAACGAACTGTGGAAAAAGCTCGACGTTCACTTCATTGAGAACGATGAGATGATAGGGATCGTAGCAGGATGTCGGTTCGGCCGGATCAAACGGAGGTAATAGGGAGCAGTCTATACCTGAAAAAATGAACTCAAACACGCACTTATCCTCGAGTCGAAGGCAAAAGTCTCGACAAGGTGGCAGCACAACAGTAACATTTTCACTCGTTTCGCGACACGTTGGGAAATTATACAGACAGGCAAACAGTTGCACGTCGATGTCGCATGTACTACTCGCTAGATTTTAGATGCTTTGGATCGCCGCGTTGGCTTCACTGGCCCGGGAATGGCGAGAACGTTTGGAAATCGAGTGAATTGTATAGTAGACAAGACGTTGGCGCATATCTGTTGAAAGGCCGATCCGCTTGCCACTTCGCACGTGTCGGGTGTCTGGCAGTGTGACGTGACGGCAAGTAGGAGCAGATGAAGGAGAGATGTGGAGAGAGAAGCGAACGGCATTGCAGACGGTGCGGTGAAGGGCGTTGGCTCAAATGAATAATGCATAGAATCAAGGGCGTGGGCTCAATTAAATGGCATTTGTTTATTTTTTGCCCGTATGTTTTCACAATGTCACCGGAAGGCTTCCCGTCCGCGAAAGAGTAGGCCCAGACCTTTCTACCGTATTACACGTGGAGAGGGAAGTTGGCCTCGTTCTCAGGCCCTTCACCAGCTAGCGCGGGCAACCCGCCCTAACTGGTTGTACTATCAAAGCTCTTTTTTCACTTGCATAAACTTTGGGGGCTATTTTACGTGCTACACCTCTAGTGAACTTATTAAGAAATAACGATTTTTATTTTTATTTTTCTTGTACATCTTATACGTAAAAGGAGCTAAAGAGGCCATTTTCTTTCGCCGAGATTGTTCGTCAAGCATAGATTTGCCGCGTTGATTTGCGCATGCGCCTATAAAGCCCGTATGTTTTAGGGTAACCCGCTTTTTGCCAAAAAACCAAGAAAAAGGCGTTACCCTACAACATACGGGATCTCGAAGTAAAAACCGTGCGTGCCTTTATTGACGCTGTTGCCATAGTTGCGCACAAAATCAATCTAGTTGCGTTTTATATAACGAATAGTTACTTCCATTAGATAAAAAAGACAGAATATAGACAGTAGGCCAAGACGCTAATCAACAAAACTCATTAGAGAACACTTAGCGACTATATATTGTATAATTGTTGGGAATCAACGCAGCTCAAGGTCTGAGATAAGAGCTGTTCTTGCAGTGCTCAGACGTTGGCTCCTCTCAGAGTAACTTGTGTCTAAGTCGACCTTATCGTCAGATGGAGTTCGCTTGCAGCACGATCGCACTCGAACGTAAGCGTCCTTCCAAAATTTACGAAAGTCTTTGGCCGCCCAAAAAAACGCGACGAGGAAAAAGAGGGAGCAGAGAATAGCGACCCGATAGACGATCAAGAATGCAAACGTCATATTTTCAACGGTCGACTTTTCCTCGTTCCGACACTCGTCGTTCAAATGGAGATAAACGCATTCAACGTAACCTCCAAGGTTGTCGAGATCGACGCTATTCCGTACCATGACGACGATGAAGCCGTTTAATATTACGACAATGTCGAGGATAAAGACGACGATTAGAAGAAAGACGAAACGACGTTGAAGATCGTCGAGTTGACTGACGTGTTTCGCCTGCTTTGCGTCTTGACCTTGCACAGACGCAAACAGCTCCTTTCGATCGAAACTCTAAAGAACAGTCATCTTCAATATAGTGCAGGGCTCAATGAAAACTGAGCCGAACTAACTAGGACCAGAAGAGAGGGAGGGGGAGGGCTTTGTTGACCAGTTTAGACTCAATTATCTTCTACTTTCTTTAGAAAAGAAACAAAAGGGTATCTTAATTAAGTTGCACTAATAGACTTTGAGACGTTCCAGCTAAACGGGATAGTCTAGCCTAAGTTCACTTATTTCCGATGGCTAGACACGGTTTGAGCCGCTTTCAGATTGGGCATAGGCACGCTAGTTACATCGTAGCAGGAACAGTAGTGCTCACAGTAGATGTTTGACAGTCTCTAAGCAACGGCATGTAGCCACCAATGTTTAGTTAAAATTACTTTATCTGACTTGTGGTAAGACTTCTTTTCTAGATTAGTAGCTTCTTGCATTTTTGCCTACGTATTACACCATACCTGTTTCTTCAGTGTGTAAACCAGATGAACAGGCCATAATGACTTGTTGCGGCAGAACAAGGGTGAAGTAATTTAAGGACGTGCTGTTTATTATAGAGCAGGCGTAGCAAAGAAGAGGATTATAGTAGGCACCTCCACCTTTGAACCAATAGGGAATGAGAGCAAATATCAAGGAGGTGCCCCAGACAAAAGACGCCTCAATGGCGTGGATTGCGTTTCGGTGAGCAACAAACACGCGGCTTTTCGACTGAACGATGGCAAACCAAAGGTTCACAAAGCCAACGACGCACCACGATACGCCAGACGTGAAGCAAAAATTTTGAATTATTGCTAAGAAACATACCAAAATTAATGTCCAACTTTTTGTCTAATTTCTTACTGCGAATGATGGAGAAAGTGCAAGAATCCGATTGCAAAGCTTTGAGAAGATCGCGCTCATCGCAGCAAATTGCCTTCGCTCGTCCAAGAATTCGCCCAACCGCTTCGGAAAATACTGCAAAACAAACGACTCGTCTAAAAGATCAAACGATGAAGAAGATCTCACTTAACGACACAAGAGAAAGCATGATATAAAACGAGACGACGAGGTGAGGAAACTTCTGCCTATATAAAAGACGCACATATATAACAGGGCATGGGTCCTTAGCCCACGGCTCAAAACCTTGTGCTAAGAACTTTCATAACCTGCCTATGTTTAGAAAACTAACTTGGATTTAATAGCTATAATTGCGACCGAAGCGGCGATGAATTCGACTAGACCAACAATGGCTGTCGCTGCAAAAAGAACCGAATCGATGGTGGACTTCGTCCTAACCATTGCCAGTTGAGACAGGAAACGTAGCAGCACGGGATAGAGTCGTTTTGAAAAGTCAAATCTTTCTGGCAGCCTTAAAGAGAAAATCAATTCATAAGCTAAAGCATTCAATGTCGATACAAATACCTAAATTTGAAAACTCATCGAGACAGTATGAATTCATCAGAGACACGAGAGCCGAGCTGCTGATATTAGCGAGACCTATGCCGGCTGTAAGCTGATCATACGAAATGTTCAATGTACGCATTATTCCTCGAATCTCAAACGGAGAAAGCGTTTGAAAGATTTGAGACGAACTGCTTTGAGGACGAATAAGGACGTTCAAGAACTGAGAGCACTTGGGCGTGCTTAGTAAAGGAAGTAAAGAAGGAACGAGACTGAGTAGGCGTTGCTGCACACCCTCTTGCTCAAACAAATTTTTCGACACACTGCTGGGTAGAGTAACTTCGACGTGACAACTGCTCCCGTTAATAAAGGAGACGTTTTGCTTAGCAGCAATTTCCTCCTTCAAGGTAAGAGATTGACTTGGGGTATTGTGAATGAACGCGTTTTCGTACCAAACGCTCCGAGCTGAGGCCCCAGTCAGGAAATACGAAGACGAGTGATGGTACGGACGCTATGGCAAGCACCAACATGCCGCAGACGATCGCAAAGAGCTTTAGCTTTGCATTTCTAGTTCCGCCTTGCAATGCCATGAATGTAGATCTCACGTGAGCAAGCGTGAGAACATATAGGAAGCACGAGACGATGACAATGATAACGAACGCTTCCTTCACACTGTAGAGAGACATGACAAAATAATCACACTGAATATTATTTATTTAAACTCACAGTTTGTGATTAAATAATCGGATGGATTCCGCCGTTACCTTAGAAACAAGTGTGAATACGAGGCATTTCCAACAAGACAAAGGCTTCTTACAATGCTACATCATATTACGTGAATAGTTTTGCAAATCATCTTCATCCCATTTCATGTGAACTTCATCTGGATTGACGTCTAATGAAGGATCTCTCAGATAAAGAACCAGCTTTACATTTTAAAAGTAATACTATAAGATTGTGCATTCAACGACAAGCCAAAGCCACAAAGGCCACGTAGCATTCGTCAAAATTCCCCTCTGCTTGGCTCTCTAATAAGACACCTTGAACGACGACTGACTTGATTCGCAATGTGAATGGGACCTAACAGAAAGGCGTCAACGGGTTCAACTATTTACGCAGAGCTCTTGATCATTGTCTACTTTAGGCGTCCTATAGTGAAAACGACGCCAGGGGCATTCAAACGTCCTCCAACTTTTTTTGATCTTCTTTCGCTTTCGCGATTGAGCTCCGCTCCGAGCGGTTGGAGCTAGAGCTACACTCGTACGATCGATGGCGTACGAGTAATTTGCATGTGATCGTGTAACAGCTGGAGTTTCGCAAAGGAGTAACGTTAGCTAACACAACCATTAGAAAAAGATGACGTCCTCCGTTTCTAAAGAAAGACGACAAAATGTGTTTGACACAGTCAGTTGGTCGTATTCTCCTGACTGTTTAAATCTAGATTAAAACTATGATTTCTGAGAATTTAGATTATTTAGCATAGCAGAAAAAAACCGACATTCTCAATTACTCACAATTATGTCTTACTTATCTATAGTGAAGATCTTTGCGACCTGGTACGTTCCTCAAAGTCGAGACAATAAGTGAGGCCCCTTTTGAGGGTTCGGCACAAATCGGGCCACGAGACATTTGCTCGCTGGGGCCGCTGTGAACATCGCTCGAACGTATAACTTTAAGGACAAGGAAACACACCTCTATCCTTAGCTACATTCGTCGGAGAGGAGCATTCGATGGACGACGAAGGAAAAACTTTACTGTATTTTTTCCATCCCGAATTTCCATCGCTCTTGACCTTTCACCCCCTTTTTAACAATTTTGACGCGGGAAATATTTAAAATCTGTTCCTGGCCGAATTATAGAACAATTGCTTAAATGTTTCGCTTACACAATAGCCCCAGAGACCGTTTCTAATCCGATTAGAACACGATAGACGCTTTGACATCGTTCGAGCGAGGCCCGCGCCCAGGAGAATGCGAGAGCCGCTCAAACTTCGTGCTTCGTAAAGCATCCGGGTAACTGACAACGAAGAGGTGTTCTAACCTTTTTGAGTGAAAGTTGTTCGGGACGTCTTTCAGTGACGGTGGACTAAGTTTCCAAAGTACTTTCCTCGGCGCTGGCTTCTAGACGGAAAAGTGAGGCCCCCTAAGCGGATTCACCATCACTTTTTCGCATTTCATATTAGAAGGAAAGGCTAGTTTGCGGAAGTCGATCATTCTCTCTGAAGGTACTGCGATGGCCTACACTGGGACGTCGCAGTCAGTGCGTTTCAGTCGTTCCCTATCGCGCAAAAGCCGAATTGACCCGTCGCTATATTAGTCTGGATGCCACACCCTCTCGCTCGGGGAGGAGAAGCAGGGACCTCGTCACAGCTTAACTGCGCTGAAGAAGGGTTTTGTACTTTTGTACAGTGAAGTTAATAACGCAACAGACATTTTAAAGCGTTCTTCGTTTTTCGGGGACCCTTTCGAAGTTTTCGCGTCTCAGCTCGTTGCAAACAAAACTTGTCGCTTGATTTAGAGGATGTAACATTAGAAACTTGAATTCGAACTGATAGTTGTCTGAAAGGGCGATTGGTTTAGCGTCTAAGGCGCAGTAAGCTACTTTTTCATCTGAATGAGCTAGTAAAGCCTTCAGAATTAGTGTTTTCACACCGGTAGGTACGCGAAAATGTTGAGCATGTCATTACACTACGCGGTGCTTAAAGTCGCTTCGCTAGAGAAACCTTCACGCGTTTCGCGGGTCTCTACACCGCGAAGCTCAAAAGCTCTTCGAAAACGCTTTAAATCGCGTCTAGCTACCGCGACACCTTTGGGCAATGATAATCTAACCTATTAGAAGCTGCCAAGGCAGCTAGGTTAGAACAAATGAGGCTTCGCTTAGATGCTACGGCCTTTTTTATTTTGAGTGGCACGCTTTCTGCCACTCAGAGGTCATGCACGTGATCAAGTGACGTCACCTGCATAAGCTCTACAGATCTGCCTTTTGGCTTTATGCACAGAGTGAGAACGTCGAAATGACAGCGAATACAGTCTCCAAGAACGTGCAATTAAGAATCGCCGTTTTATCGTAAGAAAGGTATGCACTATGATGGGCGGTTCAGTCTGTCCACGCTAACTTAAGGTGCCTCACTTTACTTTAAAGATTGAAGCGCCTTACAAAGAACATTGGAAAAACAGTCCACCGTCGGCGAAAGATGCCGCGAGGAAAATTCCGTCAAAAGGTTGAGCTTTTGTAGAACGGTTCCCCGGATAACGTTGGAGATTCCCTACATCCGCGCACTATCCTTACATGCGCATGCATGAACGTCTTCGAGCGCCCTTATGATGGGCGAAGACGCGGTCTCTTGTGTCAAAGAGAAACCGAGCTAAGGTCGATGTGCCCAGGACAGAACAGCGTTGAGTTTTACTAAAACTCTGTGACGTGCATGTAACATGAAAAATTCATTTTTGTTTTAATTTCGTTTCAGCTCGATACAATATCAGACAAATCATGGGCTACACAGGGAAAGCGAATAGTATTACCACACACTCTCGGGCTCCTCAAATTCAACACAGCGCAACGTCTAGGACTAGCACAGCATATTGCAACATACGTTTGCCCAGCTGCGCAGCTAGGTCTACTGCAGCGGTAACACGGCATCATCTACGCTCGCGGAGGCCTCACAAAGCGCTCTTATCGTCGACCGATTCATTTGCCAGGCCAACATCTTCCTCGTCAGTTTCGTCCGCATTTGTTAGGAGGACGTCATCGCTTGTAGCAGACACGTCTTCGGAGCTACCTGACCTATATATACGAAAAAAATAAAATACGAGCAAAATGACCGCGGGTAATAGAATATCGTTACTTTTGCAAAGAGGTATATAGCATAGAGGCCCGCTCACGTCTGCGTTTTCTCTTGACAACGCTAACAATTAGAATACAGGCCAAAATAACAACAACAACGCCAGCAATTGAACCTCCGACGACTCGGCCGACGACAGAGCCTCCTAGAAGTGCGACCAAGCGTTAAACCCTTCGTACGCCTCTAAAGGAATAGACGTACCACCACGTAAACTCTTGGGAGAGCCGAGTAGCTGCAACGAGACAGTTTTTGCAGCCGTGCAGTTGGAAATAGAAGAAAGACTCCCTCGAATGACAAAAACCAGGCGATTGTGCGCATAATGCTGGAGCAGCGATGCATTAGCAACAATGATTGAGCCGGACGTGGCATCTAGACGAATCGACGGAGAAAAGATCGCTTCGGACGTGTTAAAAACAGTCATCGAATACGTCGCATTGACGGTCCTGTTTTTGAAGGTTAATAATTCCAGAATTTGTCCGTTCACAACGTCGTCTCTATTCACTGAAAGCAGATTAAAATCAGGCAGGGTTGGCCGCCTAGATCCGCTTTGCGAACAGACAAAAGGAAGACGACGAGAGCACGGCACAGCTTCCCAGCCGTAGGCACCGATCATCAAACAGCCGGATGCACCTTTCATCGCATCCGACTTCCACCTCGGATAAAGTCCGTCAAATAGTGCTTCATCTTGACTGTTCCGCCAACCGTCGCTGCTATTCCGGAGTCCTAGCCATATATCTGGTTGGCGCAGTGCACTGGAAGGCGAGACGGAAGACATGTCTCGGAAGAACTCACCCGATGAACTAAATCCAGCTGTGGCTAGCCACCCTCCCAATGACTAGAAACGTACCGATTCTTCGAACTATGTACGAACGTAGTTAACGTAACACGTACCTTGCAGTAGTCATTTGCTGCCGGCCAAGTAAGTGCTCCACCAACGTACAAATGACAGTCGCAGTTGTATCCTTTCCAACCGGAAGAGCAATCTGGAAAAAAATCTGATGATCAGAGAAAACGTCATCGTAAATCACTTACAAGAAGCGAATAACTGCGGATCTTTCAATAATACGGGGGTAATGTTCACCGAAAAAGGAACCTTTATTCGATGCGATAGAGACCGAGAGTTTTCCACCGGCCCCCACCAATTTCGCTTCGCATACACAGTAAGCAGCTGAGTGTTGCGAGAAGTGACCGTAAATTCCGTATCAGAGGATAGATCGTATATAGAGTTGTTGGTCCACTGTAGGTCAACGCCTTTCGAAGGCTCAACGCTGAAAACTGATTCGGAAGCGGAATTCAAAGCAAACGCATTCCATTGACCGACAATTTTAGACAAATCGTCAGTCGCCCGCACTATTGACCGGCCACTGTTTGAAGAAAAACTGTTCCTGTTAACAAATATATTTGCGGTGTCGACAACGAAAAGTACATCGCTGAAATCGTTTCGATTTTCTTCGAATCGGTTGCCGATGCACGTGAATGCGTTGCCTCCGCGCACGTGTACCGAATGACTGCCGACATTGTTTTGAAAGTCGTTGTCAACGAGCATAACTGTCGAATTCCATCTGCAAGTCGAGGCCAATCCTGTTTTGTCGTAAGACGTTATTTTGGAGATAGACATTTGATTCGCCAACGACTGATAAACCGGCCCGAGGCAACAAACCGTTTTCGTTGTGTTCCAATTGCCTTCGATTTCGTTGCGGAGAAAGAAGAGTGAAACGGAAGATGACTCCGTGGCGACGAATTTCGGCGTGAAGTTCGATGTGACGAAGATTCCGCCTAAGCGATTGTTCGATACCGTAAATTCAATCAATTCGTAGCGACGTTGATCGACCGAGTAGGCGGACAAACCGACACCAGTATTAGACGACAAACTGCATCTACGAATGGTCTGTGTCGTTTTTGAAATTCCTAAAGGAAAGGCATGAACGATCCAATGGCGCACCTCCTCGAGCACATACATGCACTATAGATACGTACCAGAGAGTGGCTGCTCTTCGACGTACGCTAGAACGTAGTCGCTTTTAGGGTCGTAGGTTCCAGAAGACGACGAGAGCGGTGGTGGAGTGGTTGTGTAGTAATCGTCATACGGTGGAGAAGAAGTGTAGTAGTAATCGTAATCGACGACGTCGCTGACGATTTCGACAGTGACAGTCATGCGCGGAAGAGGAGCGGTGTAGTGCTGAGCACCAGCCATAGAACTCCCCGACGTATATCGTGCGCCGTCAACTTGCAAACTTCAAAGCTTTTGTCCGAAAGCATAGGTAATCAGATGGAAAGACGGTACAAATCCAGGACTCGCCATAATGGTAATAAAACAGTTGGAAGGCAAGGTATCCAAATCACGTCGGGGACTGAATCGAAGATAGAAAGATTTCGTGATATGGAGCTGTGACTGAGAGCAGATGTCTACGATCTGGTCATAGACGACAGGAATGTTCCACAGTCTCATTGGAACGCTGACAGGCGACAATTCTAACCCGTGACCAGTATTTCCCTTGCATTGGGAATCGTTGACGACCAACGATAAACTATTCACAAGTCGAATTCCACTCCCGCCGTTATCAAACGATCTTACTCCGACGAGTGAAGAGTTCGTTGGTGCATTGGTCGTCTCGATTCCAATCCAGTAACTCTTCGATACCGAAACGTTTGCAAGGGTGAGATTATGTCCGACGACCTGTATAGCGGCTAGGCGCTCAGCATTAGCAATACCAGCGTTGATAACTTGCACATTTTCCATTACAGATCCCCTTCCTCTTCCTCCGCTCCATGCAGAAAATAGTACGCCTGACCAATAGATAAATAACTTTTTTTGACTGTCCTTCGGTTGCAAGCGCGGCCAGTCGTAGCAGAAGACTTTAAGTGCGCCGTAAATGCACTTTGCCGACGAAAATTCATAATTTTGACACGCGGCTAAATCGAACTCGTTTCCAGTGCACAGAACGTGCTGCAACCAGCCTTTGCCAGCATATAAAGTATCAGTTCCGTAAAGCCTGCTGCTCGAATAACTTGCGTCAGTATTGAAAAGACTTGGGCAGACGACGCGAGCAATGTAGTAGTTGTGATAAGATCTGAACCCATGGTACTGCGTCCTTTCACTGGCCGCGCAGACGGCGCCCCAATGACCGCGGTAAAAGATTTCCAGAGTACCGGAAACATTGGACGACTGCTGAACAAGTCTCAACGATCCGTCCACTCTCTTTCCGGCCTCCTGTTTGGTCAGCAAGTCGTCGTCGACCATGTAAATTGGATTTTCGGTCGTTCCCTTCGCCGTCAGACGCCCTTCGACTAGAATCCCAGTATTGGCGGAGAATCGCAACTTGACACCCTCTTCGATAATCAGTTCGCCGCGAGGCAGTACGGAAACGTCGCCGATGACGATATATGGCGACAGGGAACGACGCAAGACAAAGCGATTCGACACCAAACCACTGACCAAGGCATCTTCGTGGACAATGCTATCTGTCGTGTTTGACGGCACCGCTGCCGGACCGAGTGGAGATCTAAGGTAAGGAACTACGACGACTCGAGCCAAACGAGAGCAACTTCCAAACGCGTAGACCCGCTTTTGAATGTCTGCTTCGTTCTCCACGCCTTCGCCCCAGTAGTTTCTCGTCGCATCCACAGTCGCTTCGGCCGAACTCTGCACCGGTATATTGATAGACAGTTCGTAGGAAGAAGCAAAGTTCATAAACGCATTCTCTCGAACAATCACTGTACTCTGCTGGGCTAAGACGACGACGGCACTTCGGTTGTCCGTCACTCCCTCCGCTTGGCTAACGGGCGTTATGACCGTGTTATTGACAAGTAGGTTGTCGACAAATACGCTTGCCGATTTCGACTTGGAACGAGAAAAGAACTTGACAACAAAACTTCCGCGATTCGCGATGAAGCGATTGGCTGTCACATTGAACGTGCTCAACGAACCGACGTCAAAAAAAGCCGAGCCGCTGCCTTCTTTTGTACTGTTATGAAACGCAAAAACATTGCTGTAGATCGTGACGACTCGAATCAGCTCTGCGGTAATTGATAGACCGGCGTAGTGATTAGCAGTTAAATTATTTTCCACCAAATTAGCGTAGGACGTTCCAGTACGAGTGACTCTGCCGTACGATTGACCCGCAATCTCGCAACCAATTTTATTGTTCGATAACACGTTCTGAACGACGTCGGCCTGGAACGACTGGTAGGAAGGCCGGAGGTTTAATTGAATGGCCGAGTAATGGCTACCAGTCACAACGTTTGATTCGATGACAACACCGAGAGTAGACGAAATCGACAGATTATTACCCGAAGAATAGGAATGATAGAGTTGAACTCCGTAAGAGCAGTTCGTCACCGTATTGTTTCTGATAGTGACATTACCCCGAAACGAGGCAAAATATAGAGCAGCCACGGACGACCCACTCAACGTCGTATTGACGATAGATACCGAACCGAGAGAAGAAAAAATTCGTACACCGTAATATCGGATTTCGATCGTCGAATTGGCTATCACCAAATCGTCGTCCATCCCGTCAACGAATATGCCGTTATCAGAACTGGTAATGCGAACGTTCCCTATCTTCACCGACGATTTGCGTGCGCTCACAGGAACAGCCGCAACGCGCAGTACGAATCCCGGCGCGCCTTTCCTTTTACCCGTCAGCAGTTCAATGTAAAGGCTACTGCCACTGCTGAGAACGGAACGGTCATTGGGGTTCGAGTTACCGGTGTAGTCGGCCAGAACAGTACTGTTCGCCGAAGATCCGTCTCGAATAAGCAAACGGTCTTCTGGGTACAGTTGCAAACTCACGGGGCTGACGCTGAGCAGATACCCCGACGCCACAACGACGCCTGAGCAGAACATGACCGCCGAGTGTTGACGAAGGCGGAGACCGACGAAGAGGTCGTTAGCCGGATTGACAGCGAGCGTTGCGGGCATAGCACAGATGGACTCGAGTGCTGTCACATCGCCGTCGTAGACGTCCTCTTGCAGACGTATTCCCTGTCCGTAGACATTCGTCACTGACACGTTATGGAATATAAGGTCCAAGCCGCTTGATCGACGTACGGAAATACCGTCGCCGCGAGCCGAGTCGATGTGAAGACCACTGATGCTGACTCGGTCGCGAAGTGACGTCGCGGAAATAGCGGACGAATACGATTGGCTGATTACAACTCCGTTGAAGCGAGGAACGTGGTTGTAGCACCGAACCGCTGGAAGAGCTCCTTCTGTTGATAATCCGGCGTAAGCGATGTGAGTGAATGAGAGAGATGACATCGAATTGCCGCGAAACGTCAGTCCAACCCAATTTCTTTTAGTCGAGCTATACCCCGTGTTGCGGCAGTAGACGGAAAACCGACTAAGGCATCCCGAATCGGCCGTATAATTTCCGAACAACAACGAGCAGTCGTCCAAATCCGAATCGCTTGATGAACAGGAGAAGGACGTGACGACGGAAGTACCGATTTTCGGATACCATACCTGGCTTCTCCGATACCCTAAAGAGAAGCCTAAGCGAAGGGACGCGAGTTGAGCGAGTCGCTGTATAGAGCTATAACTGTACGATTTCTTGTATGACAGGCAGACGGACGACCATGAACCGCGTCGAAAGATTTGCAAAACACCGCTCGTGCCCCACGAATAGACCGACTTGTCGACGAGACGAACGTCGGAAAATTGGGTTTTTGGATTGTTGGGGGCTATCTTGGCCGTGAAATAGATAAGTTTGTCAGCTGTGCCTTTAGTGACGAGACGACCGCCTTCAACGTCGATGCCCGTGCCGTATCGGAACCGGAGAGTGACGCCCGCGTCGATAGTTAGTACTCCTCCCGGCAGTACCCGAATCGTCTTCGCGACGAGATACGAAGTTTGAGACGACTTTAGAGTGAACGGCCTGTTCAGTGGACCGCCTACAGTTCCATTCGAATGAAGAATAATCGATTTGTATACGGTCGCGTTGCCTGTCTTTCCGACGTGGCGAAAGTCGCCGGGGGCAAGCAAGTAGGGCGAGTAGACGACGACGGGCAGATCGGACGAATCGATTGAGTCGTAAATCCGCTCCCCGATCTCAGTCGAGTTGACCGTTCCCCAATACTTGAGGGTCATGTTGAGACGTTGCGAGAGCGAACTGCGACGCACTCCGTGAAGACTCAACTCGAGCGACGACGACGGATTGTTAAAGACGTTGTAATAGGCGAGAACATCGACGCTTCGTTCTATTGCGAGAATGGCGGCCGGACTTGATGATGAGGAGTACGGCCTTACAGCCGAATTGTCGGTCAGTACATTTCGTCTGAACGTTACTGATTGAAATAGAATGCCTGGATTCGAAGAGCTGCTCGCGATTGGAGCGAGACCCACAATGACGTCAGCGCGATTAGAGCGAAAGGCGTTGCCTTTGATATTCAAATCGAGAGCGCTTCGCCCGTGAACGTCGATATCCATAATCATGTCCCTCGCCGTATTATTTGAGAACGTGTTGTTAGCTATGAAAACATTGGTCACGAGCTGCGAGCCATAGAGCAGGGTGAAGTCGAACGCCTTGCCGCCTCCTCGAATGTTGTTTCGTGTAAAGCGAATAGATACGGCTCCGTGTTCTCGACTTCGAACGTTCATGTTCATTGTAATGCCCAACGCGTTGAATAAGAAATCGTTTTCGGCGATGTTTACAGACAGAGTATGATTCCAACTTCCCCAAAAGTAGTAGTCGTAGTAGGAATATCGATTTAGAGAGATAGACAACCGACGGTTTCTCGTCATCGTGCAATTGGCAATAGTCAATCCAAGGACTGTATCGACCGAAAACTCAATTCCATTAGAAAAGCCACTAATGGTACAGTTTACGATATCGATCGTGTGATAACAACCGCTAAAGGATACAGCCGTGTTGTGGAAGTACTCGCGACCACCAGCCAAATTTTCAGCAAAAGTGCTTGACAATATCGTCACGTTGCCAGACGGGCCGAGGGAGATTATTCCGTTCATTCCGTTTGATTTAAACGAACAATTTCGGACAAGAAGACTGTCAAATTGGCTGCCAAGGGTAAGAGTTTCATAAAACGAAAAAGCCGATATGCCGAAAGTACAGTCACTCAGCGTTACGTCTCGCGACTCCGGACCTAATCCGACCAATTATACCCAAAACAAAACAGTAATGTGAACCTTTACCTATTTCGAATGGAGCAAGGAAGGCAGTTACGCTAATATTCACAGATGACTGGTAATAGTAGTAGTAGCGCCGATAGATGGTCAGAACCAATTTCGACGAATAGACGGTAGTAGCGGCGCCAGAGTAGATGTAAGAAGAGATCTGCTGAACTGGGGTTTCACTCTCGCCGTCTGCGACGCTCATACCTATAATGTTGTGCACATTCGCGGGCTGATTGAAAACAAGCCTTAGACCATATCCACGTGGAGTGACGAATGTTCGTTTGTACGATCCGTACTGTCCCGTGACGCTTGATAGGACGAGTTTAGCTCCGCTCGGGCTAACGGGAATCAATTTCGAAGAGACCTGAGACGTCGTTGGGATTAGTCTGTCGTTTAGACTAACTGTCGGGATTGACGACGATGACAAGTTCGAGATCGGTGTATACCAAGACAGTGCAACTGCTGATTCGCGGAAGTTCTCAAAAGAGCAATTTCTGCAAGTGAATTTTCTTGACAGTGATCCAGATACGCCCGTAAGTGCCCTTATCACCCGTAGGCCATCAAACTCAACATTCTCAGTCACCGAGAGCAGATGAACTGCAGAAGACGAACAATTTCCGATGGTGACATCTGTCAGCGACAGTACGGCTTTCCCTTGGACCGTTATAGCGCCCAACACCCCAGAACCGGCCTTCTCAATTGCCACGTGTTTGAGCACGCCGGAACTACCGCTTCCAAACGACAGTCCACCCCATGGCGTCACTGCATTATTCCCGTTCGATGAACATTCCAAGCCAACGTCGTAAGCGTGAGTGCAATTATTATTGTTCCACGACTTTACAGGACAATCAAATATGGATGTCTCGTGACCATTACAGCTGACACGTGAGAAACCGACGTCACCCCAACCGGATCCGAACGAGACGCGGTAATTAGTCGGGTAACCAAAACCTAATTCGCGACAAACGACCTGGGCGTCTTGGTAGTCTCACTCCAGATTGCACACCGTGCCCCATCCACGAACGACGTCGTTGTAGACTTCCAAGCGACCCTCGTTCGATGACAATCCGCCGACGAGGCGAACTTTGTTGCTGCTGTCCGACGCATCATTTGAATGCGTTTCGTTGAGAGTCAATACAATTGGCTTTGTGGGCGTGCCTTTGGCAACGAGCGAGCTCGAACCGGACAGACGAACGATTGCGCGCGGATGCAAGCGAATACGAACGCCTGGTTTCAACGTCACGGTGGCGTTCACGATCTCGAGATCTTCTGAAACCTCGTAAGGACTTTCGGTTTCGGTCAGAACCATCGGAGACGTCACGAGACCGCTAAGTTTAGCATCGGCTGTGAGAAGAAAGGGAAGGCGTGAATAAACCGCACCCACGCGCGATTAGAACTGGTTTTTACCGCAGAGAGCAAACTCTAGAAAGAGCAGAGAAACGAAATACCTGTTGGAAGAAAAAAAGACGGGATGACATAGTGTGCATATGGGATAGGTGCTCGGCGCTAAATGCATGACCAGATTCTGGTCAACTTCCGCCTTTCTGGCGGCAAGGGTGTGGTCCCCTAAAACGACCCTTTTTAGACTCACTGGAGTGCCATTGGTAGTGGCAGTGCACTGCTACGCTGCAGTTCCTTGGAACAAGTCAATGAGTTGATGATTGAAGTGCAGGAACGTCGCGTTTCTTTTCCTTCGGCACAAGTATTGTCGGGATTAGTCAGTACAGTGTGCCAGCGAGTCTCCTTCACCTAATAAATAATCTGCTCCTATTGCTCCAATAACGACGACACAACGTACGTAGGTGAGGAGGGGCGATCTTTACTCTTCACTTGAGAGTTGAGTATCGAGGCGACTGCGTCAGTTGCTATTGAAATTAAGCTCCGGACGGACGTCTCAACGTAAATACGTTTACCATCTATTGTTAGAAAAAAAGAAATTGATGTAATTAATTAGCTAGCAGATCGCGAGGAGTTCCTTGCCGTTTAATTCCTTCCTTAGCCTAGTCCAGAAACTGCAGACCACATTCGCACACCCCCCGGACACAACACAGAACGCGTAGATTAATCTAGATTCGAAATGACCGTACGTTCGGCGCCCGCGAGATTTTCCATCGTTTTTCCGGCAAGTAGACTAGCAGCCTCGGAGCACTTGCCTGAGGCAGCCGAAATGTCCTTCTTAGTTTGCAGTATTAGCTTCAAGGACTAGAGGTCGCCACAGCGGAGATAGACGGCAAAACGATCCACAGCCGAAGAAGGTAGGATCCCGTACTCTGCGTCTATCTGCGTCGCAGCGCGCGTGTCTCGCGTGAATAGCTAAACCCATTCGTAGGGTTACATATCGCAATCCTTGGCAAGGCTTCAGAGGCGTTTCTATGAAGCTCTAAAGCTGCCAAAACGAATGCGTTGTTTCCGGCACGGGCTCCTTTGATCTTACCGCAAATGCCAGTGCGAGAAGGCAAGACCTGTTCCGCGAGAAAACACCCCTTTCACCTTACATTAGAATGTCCGCCTTCTCTCCTTCAACAATCGTTCTCCATCTACTTCTACTCGCCGTCCCATCGAACTGCTAGACGCCCGACACGTGCGAAGAAGCGAACACGACCGTCTTTCAAGAGATCTGCCAAAATGCTTTGCCCATTATTCAATTCACACGACTTCCGAACGGTCACGGCCATTCTCAGCGGAGTTTTTTGAAACGCGAAAATCTGCCGGTGAGTCTCTTTAAGGGGCCTCACTTTACTTTAAAGATTGAAGCGCCTTACGAAGAACTTTGGAAAAACAGTCCACCGTCGCCGAAAGATGCCGCTAGGAAAATTCAGTCAAAAGGTTGAGCTTTTGTTGAACGGTTGCCCGAATAAGGCTGGAGATTCCCTACATCCGCGCACTAGTGACTACCCTTACATGTACATGAACGTCTTCGAGCGCCCTTATGATGGGCGAAGACGCGGTCTCATGTGTCAAAGAGAAACCGAGCTAGGGACGAGCGCAGAACAGAACAGTGTTGAATTCTACTAAAGCTCTGTGACGTGCATACCATCAAAAATTCATTTTTATTTTTATTTCGTTTCAGGTTGATACAATATCAGACAATTCACGGGCTACACAAGGAAAGCGAATAGAATTACCACACACTCTCGGGCTCCTTCTCAAATTCAACACAGCGCAACGTCTAGGACTAGCACAGCATATTGCAACATATGTTTGCCCAGCGGCGCAGCTAGGTCTACTGCAGCGGTAACAAGGCATCATCTACGCTCGCGGAGGCCTCACAAAGCGCTCTTATCGTCGACCGACTCATTTGCCAGGCCAACATCTTCTTCCTCGTCAGTTTCGTCCGCATTTGTTAGGACGACGCTATCGCTTGTAGTAGACACGTCTTCGGAGCTACCTGACCTACATGTATATATACGAAAAAAATAAAATACGTGCAATGACCGCGGGTTATAGGTTATCGTTACTTTTGCAAAGAGGTATATAGCATAGAGGCCCGCTCACGTCTGCGTTTTCTCTTGACAACGCTAACAATTAGAATACAGGCCAAAATAACAACAGCAACGCCAGCAATTGAACCTCCGACGACTCGGCCGACGACAGAGCCTCCTAGAAGTGCGACCAAACGTCAAACCCTTCGTACGCCTCTAAAGGAATAAACGTACCACTACGTATACTCTTGGGAGAGCCGAGTAGTTGCAACAAGACCGCTTTCGCAGCCGTGCAGTTGGAAATAGAAGAAAGACTCCCGCGAATGACAAAAACCAGGCGATTGTGCGCATAATGCTGGAGCAGCGACGCATTAGCAACGATGATTGAGCCAGACGTGGCATCTAGACCAATCGACGGAGAAAAGATTGCTTCGGACGTGTTCAAAACAGTCATCGAATACGTTCCATTGACGGTCCTGTTTTCGAAGGATAATAATCCCAGAATTTGTCCGTTGACAACGTCGTCTCTATTCACTGAAAGCAGATTGTGACTAAAATCAGGCAGGAATGGCCGCCTAGATCCGCTTTGCGAGCTGACAAAAGGAAGACGACGAGAGCACGGCACTGCTTCCCAGCCGTCGGCACCGATCATCAAACAGCCGGATGCACCTTTCATCGCATCCGACTTCCACTTCGGATAAAGTCCATCAAACAGTGCTTCATCTTGACTGTTCCGCCAACCGTCGCTGCTATTTCGGAGTCCTAGCCATATATCTGGTTGGCGCAGTTTACTGGAAGGCGAGACGGAAGACATGTCTCGGAAGAACTCAACCGATGAAGTAAATCCGGCTGTAGCTAGCCACCCTCCTAATGACTAGAAACGTATCGCGTCTTTGATCGAACGATGTACAAACGTAGGTAACGTAACACGTACCTTGCAGTAGTCATTTGCTGCCGGCCAAGTAAGTGCTCCACCAACGTACAAATGACAGTCGCAGTCGTATCCTTTCCAACCGGAAGCGCAATCTGGAAAAGAATCTGATGATCAGAGAATACCTCATCACAAATCACTTACAAGAAGTCCCTAACTGCGGATCTTTTAATAATACGGGCGTAATGTTCACCGATAAAGGAACATTTAGTCGGTGCGATAGAGACCAAGAGCTTTCCAACGGCCCCCACCAATTACGCTTTGCATACACCGTAAGCCGCTGAGTGTTGCGAGAACTGACCGTAAATTCCGTATCAGAGGATTGATCGTAGATGGAGTTATTGGTCCACTGTAGATTGGGAGTGCAAGGCCAATCCATGGCACATGATGTAGCTCTTTACTGAGTTTCAAGAGGTCCGAATCCTCCATTGAGATGCAGTGAGCAATTATCCATTTCTGATTAGAGAGAACTTGGAATTCGTCTCCACAGGTCACAACTGCTTCAAAAGCTTCTTCGGCCAAAACATCGGCGTTTTCAACACGAACGTTAATCCGTGACCTCGCATCACGAACAGATTGCCGAGTCTCTTCATTTATAAAGACGCTGAACACCTCTACAGGCGACTCACTTTCTGGTCGCCAGTCAAAGAGCTTGATCGATTCAACGCATTTGAGGAAAAGAGGAACGAGATGAGCGTCTGCTTTGAAAGGCTTAAACACCGTGGTTCGAATATCTTCCGGAGAGACGTTTTTTGCTTAGATCGGATGCGTCAACGTCGTTTCTCAACGGAAACCGGAAAAGGGTTGCCTCGTATGATGAATCTGCCATGCTGCAGCCAAGCACGTTGTACGGAGCAAACTGATTGGGGTATGTTGTTGAAGCTGAAAAAATGTGCCTTGAACCTCCTTCTTGGAAACACTTCTCTTGAGGGTCAAAGAAGGCAATTTTCTTGTCACTCACAACACTGGGAAGATCTAGAAAAGCGTTCAAAATAATTTAAGCCTTCGTCAAGTCCTACTACCTGTTAGGTGATAAACAGAATTAAAGCCAATCCCAAAACGACCCACTTTCATGCGATCTTTCTTCTTCACGCTTCAGCGAAGAGTTTGTATACTTTCCCAGTCGCTGTCCTTAAAAACAGCGTTGTTCTGTGCGTAAAGCGCCGGCCCTTGAAATCGAGCTAATTCCGGGTTGATCAGAGTTTCCCTGCCATATGCATCTGGCCTCGCATCGAGAAGAAACTGCACTTCGGTAGCGCCAGCGTCGTCTGCATTTTGAATTAGCTCCTGCTCAGAAGATGACGTCGAAAACGCAACACATTCCCGCACAGTACCTTTAGAATATGCCCACGAGGGTAGTTCTTAAGTATGACTTGAATCTGCTCCCATAGGGTTGGACCTCTCGGGCGAAATTCCCACTCAGAAACGTTTGAAATGAATTAGTTAATTAATCATGTTAATCAAATAAGAAATTTTTTTAAAAAATGAGAACCATAATGACAGATTATATTAGCCACCCATTAGTCCAAGGTGATAAGAAAGGTTTTCCACATTCATGGAATTCTTTCTGACGTCATTGATCAATAATCAATGAAAGAAAGTGATAAAATCGAGTACCAAGAAACACGTCATTTATACAGAAGCAAAGCAGCCTATTCGACCTAATCTGCCAGGAAGCAAGAAAGAGGGGCGTGACTAAGGATTCTGCCGTGTTAGATCAGCAAAAGGCCAGTTTGTGAAAAAATTCCAACTATAGCAAGGCAAAGGCTGGCTGGTAGCAAGAAAAGTAGTTAGAGAGAGATTCATAGTGTAACCACATGGCTTGGCTTGGTCTTAGTAACAGGCGAAGACAGAAAGGGCATGGACGTAAGTCAGACCGTACCAGACATCGAATAAGCACTTGAGGGCAATTGAAGAACAGTTGCGAGTCTATCCTTAGCCTGTATAGCTCTGAGCTGAGCTCGTTGAGTCGGAACGATTGCGCTTGAGCGATCACGTGAGAATCGAGCTGCAGTACTAAAGCTTATATATGGGCGCACAGTCTGGCCGAACTCTGCCGAACTCGTCTCTGTCGGACCGACTACACGCTTTCAGACCCAGCAATTGTGCCCCGGTTTCCTTTGCCGTCGACTGCGGAGACCATCCTCGCGTCTTTGCCGACAAAACTCCCCTTTGAGATGGTTGATGAGATAATCGACGATTTGTCGACGAAAGGGAAGCTGACCTCAAACGTTTTAGTGATGCTGATGGAATCGAAGATAACGCGATTGAAACTGGCGTGTCTTCGATCGATTGACGAGAACGAAACGAAAATTCTGTCCCTATTGGCCAATCAGCATCACGTGGTCGATCAGCATCACGTGGTCGACATCGACTTATCGTTCAGTCTCTGCTTCGGCAAAATGTCTGTACCATTCGTACGCGCGCTCTCTCAATCGTGCAAAGACTCTTTGGTTTCTTTCTCGGCGAGTTTCGTTCGAGGAGACATTGGATTTGAAAATCTACGGGACTTTTCTAGTCTCCGTCATCTCGACGTCAGTTTCACGTCAGTGACATCACGTGTCCTTGGCGATCATGTGTGCAATAGCTTGAAGAGACTCAATCATCTTGACGTCTCTGGCACAATGTTCACATGGCCCAACGCTTTTTCCTTGGCAACGATTCTCTCTAATCTCCAACATAAGAGCACAGTTTGTGCGTTCGTTCTTGTGTATTCAACGACAAAGGCCACGTAGGTACAGGTACAGCATATAGACAGAACGTTACTGATGGCGTTTCGCGAAGGAAGACCTGAAACATAATTCTTGAAAGAATTCACGCGCCAAAGACATGAGCGACCCAAAGAAAAAAAAAACAACACGCCACTGGCACAGACGAGAACGACATCAGGCAAGACATGCGCGTTTTGGAAAACATTTGGAAGTTAGAACTTCAAAAAACTGACATGAAGTTGCTTTCAATTTCACACTCATTTGTTCCTTTTTTGATTTTGAAATAACCTACGTAAATAAACTCACTAAAAAAATTATAGAATTAAAATAGCGCCAAAAAGACCATCGTATCCCCAATTCGTTTCCCACGAATTTGAAACGAGCTTCAAAAAAAATTTAAATTTGAGAGCAGCATTAGATATAACAATATAGATTTACCCAATAATCCTCGTTGTTTTCTCTCCCCCAGCTAAAAAATAAAAGCATTTAGCAGCATTTATAGGACATTTTATAAAATCCCAAGTTTACCCGATAATTCTGACAGAATGCAAACCAACAAACTGGCCCGAGACGTGTTTGTACACTCCTACTCCATAGTAAGCGTACAAGTCTTGGTAGACTTTTATTCCGGCTCCAATAGGCCCGTAAAAATAAACCTCGTATTCAGCAGCGTCGCTCTAAATAGGAAACAGAACAATTAGGAGCGCCTACTAAACACAATAATAACATTGAAACTTTCTGTGATTACGCCGTAGACATTGTTACCGCCTTTGCTTCGGTATTTCAAAAATTGAGCGTTCGGGTTCGGACATCGGCCGTAGTTGCCTGACAGGCGGGTGCCTCTGATTCCGTTTATATTGCTTGTAGACGGATAGCAGGTCTCAGAGAGGCATCTTAATAATGCTTCAGCTTGGAAAAGAATCCGAGAAAGGATCATTTACCCGATGTTTTTCAAGTAGTTTTGAAATGCACTGAGTGGATCTCCAGCTTTGCATCCGTTTTGATTAGGATAGTAGTCGCAGGAAATGAGCTGCTGAGGTGAAATATTGTCATTAAGCAGAAAGTTCGTATGGATTGCTATTCGATCGGCAATAACAGCTGAAATGCAATACATAGAAGAGATATCGAGGCGCATTTCAACACATGCATACATGTCGCAGTATATGCCCAAGAGGAGGCGCATTTACCCTTCAAAACAAACTCGTCTAATCTGCATAGCATATGCACATATTTCACTTACCTGATCGCGAGGAGTATGAATGCGACCGGGCCCTTTCAAACGCAGGCGGCGGAAGAGAAAGGGAATGGGAGGCTCCCAAGGATTGCGTGGAGGCGAGGACTGGAGTTGGGCGCGAAGCTGAGAATCAGGCGAAAAGCCAACCATTGCACGACTCTCGCCAACGGTCATGTTTCGGAATCGTTTGCTAAAACCTGCAGTCCATCTAGGAAAGCAGAAGTTGGGTTAGGTTCAACGTTGCACTTGGAGCTGTATACTTTGCGTCGGGGTTGTTGTTTACTGCGTCGATGAGCTCCTGGGTGATGAGAGGTGAATCGAGGTCGGTGAGAGCGAGAGACGAGGGTACGTGGACCAAAGCAAAAGCCAAAACGATGAAGGCGAACATCGCTTTAGGAAGAAACAGCGTCTGTCTATATATACACCTGAAGAAAGCTCGCCTTATATGTGGACTCTGGGAGGAGGAGACAGGAGTTGACGCCTAATGGGCTCCTTGCGTGCGGTCCCTTTGATCATTGCAGTTGTATATGATATGTTGATCTTTGAAGAGCTGCTGACGCGGACGAAACGCATGCAAAGGCTGATTCGGAGACGATCTACGCGATGTCACGAGCTAAGTCTGGGCCCGCAAATGGCCACAGAATCACTTCAACAATCAACAGAGTCAAAGACAATCGATTGTTGTCGCTTGCAAATGTCTGACCGCTTTTAACTGGAAGCGACTGGTATCGATGTGAAAGATGCCCGAAGGTTGTTTTTTACCATGACCTCAGTAAACGGCCCGCACCGAGGGGGGGGGGGGGGGAATAGCTGCCTTCCTAGAATCTGCAAACGACTTTGTTTCGACTCAGACAACAACGAAGTCAGCGACAGATCTAGTTCCTATAATGCAAAAGCACCCAAGGGTATTGTCTGTGGTATGTGCAGTCTCTAAGCATTGTGATGCATGACTGCAAGCCGCGACAGCTTCTGCTTTGTTTCACAACTCTAGCCACCACAACGAGGCACGCTTCTAACCTTATTTTCGCTCGTTGGAAAAGAGAATTTCGACCGACGATAGAGAAGAGCCAGGCCTCTATATATGAACGGGTCAATTTGGCTTTTGCGCGATAGGGAACGACCGAGACTCACTGACTGCGACGTCTCAGTGTAGGCCATCGTAGTACTTTCAGAGAGAACGATCGACTTCCGCAAATCAGCCTTTCCTTCTATTATGAAATGCGAAGAACCACGGATACTAGAAGAAGGGGATTGGAAACGCGAGTTAGATGCGTGCCACGGTCACGTGTTTCTCGATTCCCGGATACGTCAGCTATCGTCGCTACCGAAGCGCTTTCTGAAGTCTTTTTTCGTGGCTGAATCCTTGTCGCCAACAATCAACCATTCGGCGCTGGGCAAAGTGATCGATTTCTTCAATGACTCGTCTGCTTCCGGAGGACATTCAGACGAACTTTGAGTCTGGTCAAACTTCTTCAGCCTAAAGAACTGTGTTTAACGATACATATTGAAAATGCAACGTCTCACAGCATTTTTCGAGGGTCTTCGATCGATCCCAAGCGCCTGTTGTGGTCTGTCCGCCGCAATCGCTTGTAGTTTTTGGGCCGTCGTGCAAGGTTTGTTCTTTTGCGAGGCATAGTCACTTTGGCTCAGTTGCACACTACAATGCATAAGGTTTACATATTGACAAAAAATATCATTGTTGGCTACCGTTGAAATCGGTGAAAATTCGACAAAGTATCGCGACGTTACGCGAGAAAAATGACTCTATTGGAAAGCGGAAGGAGAAACGATCGTTGCAAACCACGCAGTTGCATGCCTGACTGACCGTTCTAGTGGATTCCGCACGATTCCTGCACTAGCGGCGAAGCTGGGAGCGACAGTTGGACGACAACGTTGGGGTGAGCAGATATTATGATATAATCGTCGATTTTCTAGCAAGCCTAGGCTGGAGGAAGCAAAAAACTCTACGATACAGGCAATCTATTTAATCCCTGTCTGTTTATACAATCATCGATCTTCCGGAGGACGTCCTCTGAGAGAGAGAAAGCCTACTCGGCAGGTGACACGGCCGTGAGTGAGTGGGCGTGCCCGTGGCACGCATCTGGCGCATGGTTCATACGCTAACGCGCTAGCGTTTCCAATCCCCTTCTTCTAGTATCCGTGGAAGAACTGATGGTGAGTTCGCTTAGGGAGCCTCACTTTTCCTTAAAGAAGCTAGCGCTGAGAAAAGTACTTTGGAAAGCGAGTCCACCGTCGCTGAAAGGCGTCCCGAACACCTTTCAGTCAAAAAGGTTGAAGGCCTTTCTACATTGTCAGTTACCCGGATGCTTTACGAACACGGACGTTTGATCGCATTCTCCTGGGCACGGGCCTCGCTCGAACGATATCAAAAGCGTGTATCGTGTTCTAATCAGATTAGAAACGATCTCTGGCGCTGTCTTGTAAGCGAAATTCGATAGCTAGCGAAGCGATATATAAAACTTCACTATAGTAGGACTGCTTACTCTCAGACGCTGCAATCTACGCGTTCTAGTTGGTCTCCTTGGCGCAATAGCCGAATGAACGCTCTATCGAAGCTCGACGTTCCTCCGTCGTTCATCGAATGCTCTTCTCCGACGACTCTAGCTAAGGATAGAGGTGTGTCTCGTTGTCGTTAAAGGTATACGGGTTCCGGTATACGTTCGAGCGATGTTTACAGCGGCTCGTCGCCAGATTTGTACCCAACCCTCAAAAGGGGCCTCACTTATATTCTCGACTTTGAGGAACAGTCCAGGTCGCAAAAATCTTTACTAAGACGTAATGCCGTAAATGCCCAACCAAAAAGCCGTGACGTCGGCTCTGACGTCACTGTGCACAAGCCCTATCCACTATTAAAGTTAATCACGTGACAACGACTAGTCTAGTCCCGTAGTATCCACACTTTCAGAAGACGCAGCTCGATGCACGCTCATCGCACCGACTTCTTCGTAGCTAAAGCAGCGCCGATTCAAACACGCCTTTAGGTAATCGCACGTTTTCCGTTCAGTTTTCGTCATCGCGGCGCGCTGCTTCATTTCATTCCCTTCTTCATTTTCTTTAGTTCCTCGACAAAAGAGCAGCTAAGAGGAAAGGCAGAAGAATGCCCCGTGTCAGCGCGACGATCAGGTCACCCATTGGGGCCCCACTTGGTGTAGGCGTGCACTTAAGGGGCGGGGCTCCCTGTGACGTACACGGCGCCGAATGCCTACGATGCCACTGCCCACGCTCGCAGGCATAGAAAATTCCCGACAGACTAACCAGTAGGTCTGATTTCAAAAAGTCTAATCGAGGGCGGGTTGGGGTCCGCGATTGAGGGCTGGTGGTCGTTGCAGTGCACATAGCCCAATTGTGTACGTTGAAGAGAGTGTAGCGGGGGACAACAAATGGGTTTAATGCAATAATGGCACTTCCTCCCTCACGTGCTCTGTTTGCATTACTACGTTAGTTTGCACGGGTCCTCTCCCTATGCACTAAGGTTTAGTTGGTGGCTGCTTGTAGTAGGCTTGTAGCTCCTTTCCTCTTCACGTGCTTAGCTAGCAGCCGCCACGTGATTTAGACCACTATTCAGTGGATTTTCATGTAATCTAGGTTGATTAGTACATAGGCTTATTTTAGTTCAATGGATTTATAAGGTACTCTAGTTTTTTGTTACCAAGTTCCTTTTTTTTTAGGGTGGTTTAGTATGTTTCTTTTTTTGCAGGTTTTCATTTCTTCCGCGTGTTCTAATTTTTTCAGAGGTTGCCTTTTTCGCAGGTTTTTATTTACATGCTTTTTTCACAGGTTAATGTTTTGCAGGTTTCTATTTTCCTCACAGGTTTAGGTATCCTCCTCCTACTCCTCCTCTTCCACCACACTCTGTTCCTCCAGCCTTTCAAGGCAAAGAACGTTCCAGCAGCATCACCACTACCATTATCAGCATCAGCATGAGCGCCATTGAAGCGGGACACAGCTATATGGCTGCAAAAAGTCATCTATGTGTCTTAATAATATCCTCTCTATCTTTCAATATGTAGACATTTACCGACGAATTGCGATGACAATCAGCAGGTTTTACGTCAAAACGTTTTTATTGGCAGACATCAGACACAAAGCACTCTCTACTAGCAGGCGAAATACAAAGACAGACAGACAGACAGACAGACAGACAGACAGACAGACAGACAGACAGACAGACAGACAGACAGAAAGAGAAAATAATACAAGTTGGTCGCACTAAGGAAAGTAGGAGACTTATGATCTCTTCACAAATTGCGACTTTGGCAGTAACCGTCGTCATTAGTGCTCTGTTCTGCTATGCTGTAAGATGTTTTTAGCGTATTTTGAAAACCATTTGGTTCTTACTTAAAGGCGCAGAAAACAGAAGCATTGGCACAACAGCGATCGATATTGATTTCTTTAGCAGTAGAGATAGTTAGTCCCTCGGCGCAGGCGTTTGACGTTCCTGGCGTAGCATCAACAAGAATGTAGGCAGACTAAGTTAGTAGTCTTTAGTTGATAAACCGACTAATCGAGAATTCCGGAAATGATTGCTCAAACAAAGACTCCTGCCCTGGATAGTAAGTAGCAATAAGAGAGTGGCTGGTTATTCCAGTTTGAGTGTGATAGACGACTGCATCCACAACATTTTCTGACGTCAACGTAAAAGGTTGATCAAAGCTGCAGCACAACAGAACTACCCGTTATCATATAAGTATGAATTGTTACTCTGAAATGTTGCCTCTGTAAATCGCAACATCGTTAGTTCCTAGTCGACAATTCTGAAATCACTAAATCTACATCGAAGACAGATTGACGTTTGCCTAAAACGTAATAGCCATCCTTGCTCGTCGTGCGTCCACCTAAATCAACAATAGCTTCAGCGACACCGGTTTTGCTCCCCGTAACAAAAACAAATTGATTCAGTGGTGTAGATCCAATGCCGTAATCCCAGAGTTCGACAGCTTGAAGGTCGTTACTGACTGCTGTTTGTACGTCAACTTCGTTGATGACGATTAAATGACGTGGATCGTAGCATGCCATCGGGTTTTTCGCATCCCACAAGGAAAACGAGCCAGAAGACCTGGCGAAAATTTCAGGTTCGTTGGAACATTCGAGTCTTCGACATGCATGCGCTCGCAGAAATCTCGACAGGGATATCGCACTACGTCTTCTCCGGTGGCGTTGTTAACGCGGCATTCAGGAAAGAACAGTAAACAAAGGAACACAGCGAAGTCCGGCGACACAGGTCCTCGAAACGATGCTTTTGAGCTGGGAGAATGAAATTAAGAGCAGCCTCCGCGGAATTAGCATGACCGAAATGATTAGGTAAACTTGATTGGGTAAATCCGGTGTCGCTACACGCCGCAACTGTGACTTCGATGTCACAGGTAGGATCTCCGCCAATATTTGATCATACAATGATAGATATCATGCATGCATGGGCCATATGTGTGTCCTTCCATTTTAGAGATGCCGTTTGGGCGTGCCAATTAAAAAGGAAACCCGCAGAATGCTATTTACATACTGGGAGGTAAAGGTTGGCTTATCTAGCTTGACCTTGGTAGGCGAGAGAAGCGCATTCTTAATTTAGATCCTGTCAGCGTATGGTAGCTTCTACGGCAAAAGAATTCCCGTCAAGGTAACGCATAATGGAAAGGCTTCTGTTATTATTCGCCAGCTAGGTGGTCTCCGAATCGAGGCGAGATGTGACCGCGTCACGACAGCGCATTGGTTATGCTTTCGTTGAGGCTTAATAAATATTTTGAT
Organism: Oscarella lobularis; assembly: GCF_947507565.1. Classification (NCBI taxonomy): domain Eukaryota; kingdom Metazoa; phylum Porifera; class Homoscleromorpha; order Homosclerophorida; family Oscarellidae; genus Oscarella; species Oscarella lobularis. Next base: position 317,246 of record NC_089190.1, on the reverse strand, counting down.
AGCCATTTAGACTAAGGCTCTAGCACACATGAAGCGATAGGCCATCCCTACGCAGCACATATTCGAAGAGTGCGTGATGAAGGACCTAGAGATCGACGCTACGCAGAAACTTCCGTTCGCCAGCATGGTCTATAGCCAAGAGCTACAATGCATCTTGGGTCTAAAAGGAAAGTCTTAGTCCTGATGCAATCCCTTTGATCGCATGACGCAAATATAACCCCACAAAAATTCGCGGCATCGATTCAGAGAATAAGGAACTGGCGAACATCACTGTTCCAACTCCTTTGTGATTCTCATAGCGGTTTGCGTGCGTCCACTGTTGGCGTTTACCAAATTATAGCTAATTAATTTAGTCCCTTCCTAATTCCGTCCTCCAGCATACCCCTGTCGTCTTCGTAAACTGTTCCAAAAGTATGCGTCGAACTTTACCTGATCCTTTGCTGGTATGTGGTCTTGTTTAGATTTTACCGAAAAAAAGAGTTGAATTGATCAAGAGTAACCTAATATCTAAACGTCCGATAAATGAAAACCTTAGTTACTGAGCGTGCAATAAATAAAAATCATAGTCTCTAAAAGGGTTGGAAAACAAAAAAGGACCGCCATGAAGTTACCCTAATTCAGTCAAGCCTTTCTAGCCACAATGTCAATGTGGACGCAGTTGCTAGACACTGGCCCATTCTTGCTCCACCCGTAGTTGTCTAGGATACTCTCGTTTTTGACGAGATCTTCTTCCGCTTTAGTTGCGCTAAAAGGGCCATCAGACGTTGCCTCCCACCACTTGATAAGTGCACGGTAATTAGGGAAAGGGTACCGCCTTAATTCTTCAACGCTATGGACGATGTCGAAGCCCGCTCTCTCTAGGAGCGGTTTCCAGTTTTGAAGAGAACGGAATGTCCAGCCAGCAGCAGACAGAAAGGCATCGTATGAGTTTCCGTATTGTCTTTCTGATAGGTCGTGAAGGAAACCCGACGACTCTTTGTTTACCGTTGTTAAGCCAAGTCGCCCTCCTGGCTTTAGAAACTTGAAGATCGTTTGTAGCGTGTTCCCTTGCTCTTTTTCCGGAATCCAGTGGAGAACGAAGTTGGCGAGGATGATGTCATAAGGCGCAAATTCTTCAGCATCGTCTATATATCCACGAATGATTTGCACGTTGCCTCTGTTCTGAAAGCGCTTTCTTGCTTCGCAGATACGCTCCTCGCTGGGATCGACCGCGACTAGAAAACCTGTTGGTCCTATTCGTTCGGCCAATTTAAGGGTCACTTTGCCCGTTCCGCAACCGAAATCAAGAGAACGATCACCGCACTGAGGCTTTAAAGTGTCAAGAAACTTTGTGGAGTCTTTGGATGCCTGCAAATAGTCGGAGGCTTTGTCGTAGGCAGCCATATCGTTCGCTCGCGAGTAAGGGTCTGGTCAAAGGCGCATGGTTATGCGCTTAAATGACGTCGTCTCCGCCCTCGTCGACCTCGCCCTTAGGGTACGTCGACGCGTTCAATCACGGCCGCCGTTGTGTGCATTATCACGCGTTCGACCCCGACCGACGTCATAGACTTCTTCCTTAATTAGTATACATCGGCACGTTCAATCACGGCCGCCTTTGTTTGCATATCACTCGGTCGACCCCGCCCTCATCGACCTCGACTCCTCCCCGAGGTCCACGTCGTTGTTGCACTTTTGTGATTCTGGCTGCTATCGATTCTTCGAAACTTTCTGCCATCGAGATCCTCTTTCGAGGAAGTCTTAACTCTTTAGCATCGGCAATCGCCGATGACGTCATGGTTTCTCTTCGAGTTTCTGCTCCACTTTCATTTAGGCTTTTCTTGCTTTGTTCGGTTCAAATAGAAAATAGATAACCTTAGCGCCACTTTCGTTACGCGATCATCTCCGGGGCCCTTAAACTACTTTTAATTTGGCAATATTTATCAATATAAAATTTATTTGAAATATTGTTTGGACATCGATTATCTTGCCATATATTTTTTCGACGTCATTATCTTGCTCTAAAGGTTTTTACTAGTGTTATTGGGTGGGGCTCGTTATTTAAGAATATGAACGGCAAAAAGTATAGTCGAAAAAGTGTGCTCTACGTTAAAGCGCATCACAGGTTGTCTCTCATTGTCTATCTGGAGGCTCTTCAGCGACATACTTTCCTCCCTCTCTACATTATAGCTTGCTAGCCTCCATGCTAGCCTCCATATTTCTTCCAACTTTACTCCTGCGCGCCTGTGATGCATGCCGCATTAACTAAGCAGCGCGTTGCAGAATAACAGCATATGTGCTAACGTTTCGCGGTTCTCGAAAAACCCGGACACTACGGGACTTTGCAAGCAGCGCAAAATGGCGGCTAAAAGCCTCGTGCAAGAGGTTGCGATCGAAACGAAGGGAAGAGGCTACATTGCGACAGAGCCAATTAGCCGAGGAGTACTTGTCTTCGAAGAAGAGCCTCTTGCGTTTGCCGTTTCTGATGGAATGACCGAGAAAGTGTGCAACGAATGCCTAGACATGTAAAAATGCAATCGATAGACGTTTACCTTGTTCATATTTCTTATTTAAGTCCGAAGAAATTGTACAGCTGCTCGAAATGCAAGTTTGCACGTTATTGCGGAAAACATTGCCAGGTAGATCTAGAGCTGAGCCCCACCCCCAACCTTTTTCTCTCAGTATGCAAAGGCATGATAAAGATATTATGCTTTTAATTGTAGTGAAAACTGCAGAGCGTTTTAGGACCTAATCTTCTAATTGAATTATTTCTCGGCATTTTTTGCAGAGAGAAGCGTGGAAAGTGCACAAGAGCGAATGCGTGAGAATGCAGTCGACCTCTCCGCCTTACTACAAAAAAAGCATTTGCCTCTTCGGAAGATTAATTGACAAACTCGATGTTAGAATAATTATAATAGTAATCTTCTAAGCATATAGTTATATGATTCTTTCGTTTTTAACAGAGTCGGCAAGAGAGTCCCATTCGTGACTTGCTCTCAAGTATGTCTTCCTTTTACGCGAGGAGAATATTGACTTTGGGAATTTTTAGACCCAAATAAAACGCTTCGTCCGGAATTGGAAAGCGAGATTCGTTTGAATACCTACTTGTTGACTCAAACATACGTTGATCGTGAATTGGATATGCAGTTCTTTGACCAACTAATGGGCCAGGTACGAGTCATTTATTTATTTATAAGTCTTACATTAACCACGTACTTTTAGTATCGTCGCAATTGCTTTGGACTTCAGGACAAGGGCTTTATTGACATGGCTGCAGCCTCATTGTTTTCCAAGTCATATTATTTTTAGTTGAACTCGATATCTTTATCTTTTGGAAATGTAGGTTTTCGCTCTTTAATCACTCGTGTTGTCCCAATCTGTACGTTTCCAACGTTAGAAAGATAATGCGAGCTCGTGCAATTCGTCCAATTCGCCAAGGAGAGGAGGTGTTATTCTATATGTATCCCCTTCCTCTCCTCACGCATCCTTCTTCTTAGCTCACTATCAACTATGTTTCGAATTTGATTTTGGGTACAATAGAATATCGTCAAGAAAGACTGCGCATACGATACTTATTCGATTGCAAATGCTCGGCTTGTTCGAGTCCAGAAGTATAGAAGAGCCTTTACCTTCCTCTCATTATAAAGAAGGATTCTTTCATATAGGCCATTGAAAGAAACAAGATTCACACAAACCTTCGCTTTCAAACTCCCGGTATAGGTAAGCCCAACGAAGAGTTTGCATGTGCACCGTGTCGTGCAGCAAGTCATGCCTTCAGACGTGAGTCAATGCATCGACGAGTGTAAGAGAATTGAAGCAGTTGCACGTGTCCAAGCGAAAGCTAGCAGTAAATTTGTACCAAATTTCAAGTTATGATACAACGACTGCCTTGTATTTGTAGATCATGCTTCTGCTATAGCAATTCTAGACGAATTCATAAAGTCGTCCCCTCTGGATCGTCGCAGCTGTTACATTCGAGAAATTGCCTCTTTGGCGCAAGCCTACTGCTTTGGTTACCATACACGCATACAAATCTAGAACTGCAATTTTTCAGATTTAAATATGTGGGAAAGAACTCTCGAATTTGGCGAAATTGTTACCGAAGCATTGAAAGCCTTTCTTTCGTCCGACAATCCGACTTTGGCTCGAAATTACCTCGCCTATTGCGCCTCTCTCATTCCTTTACAAAGAGACAAAGTTCTTACACGCTACAAGCAAAATGTGAGTCGCTGATCGTCTCCAAATGGAGTAGGACATTGAATTGAATCTCCTATTTTAGGTTGTTCGTTCGTATGATGTCTTTTTGGGAGAAGACCATCCAGCTACGATGATCAACCAACGACACCTTATGCATCTGTTTCTTCAATCTAAAGAGTTTCAATAAGCTTGTCGTCGTGGTGATTCAATTAAATTTAGTTTCATTGACTTGAACTCAGTTTGGATTTTGTTTCAGGCCAATCCCCGAGTTTAAACAGCTTCAATTTCAGTTTTGTTACTTTTCTTTATTTTCTTGCGTTATTTATTTGCATCTAAGAAATTTGTTTGCGTTAGATAAATTTTTCATAATTGGAAAGACCAATATTGGTTGAGTAACGTTAATCCATTCAGCTTGCATAAACACTTGAAAGTAATTAAGAGGTAATTTTTTCTGTCTTTTGCTATGTTGCGAAAAATATTTGGCTCTTTTATTCATTAATAATGTACGTAGGTTATTTATGGACTTATACGGGAATTGCTGATCTTCAATCTTTCTCGTCGTTTCACCGTTTCCAGATTTCTTTGCCATCGTTTTCTAGAGCACGCTTCTTTTTTCCGCTCACCCTTTGACGCAAGACTTCGTATTCGAAGCGCGAAGTCTCCCTAGAGGCGTAGCAGACGTTTTCCTTTAATTCTCCATCTCATCTCGCTCTCTCTCCTAGGCAAAGAGAAAGGACGAAAAACTTGAATGGGGTTGGAAATTGCAACAACGATCAGCTGCAGCTGTGAGAGACAGACGAGAAAAACACGGAGTATCTTCGATTTTCTTGATTTCTTTTATTATAAATAGCTATAGCTCTTAACACGATTCGAGACGGTCGAATCTGTTTCCAAAATCCATTGTGACATCGGGATCAGTGTTCTCCTATTATTCATCTGTGATATTTTTCTAATGAGTCGATTGATCTCTTCTAGGATTTGTCTCTTTCCATTCCACTAAGGGTAAGACGGGAAGTAAAGGAAATGAAAGATACATAGACTATTGCTCTTATTGTAGAAGCGTTCCTCTTCTTTGAAATGGAATTTTGGGATTTTCCATGTCACTTGATTCTACCCTGGCGGATTTTTGCAAACGTTAACAAAATTTGAAATGCTGGAAAGAGACAAGACTCCTGTAAGAAAAAGAATTATCTGTAGAAATACTCTACTTTCTTTTTCTATAGCACGCTATTCTTTGAGTCCGTTTGCTAATGCGAGGCTTCCTATTCGAGGCGCGATGTTTCCTTGGAGGCGTCACGTACGTATTCCTCTTCGTAGCTTTCTCTTGGAGACAACGAAAGGCTTTAAATGGATAGGAAATTGCAACAAGCTGGTGTGCAATAAGGTGAAAATTTAAAGGGCCATCTCGCGTATTATTTTATTTCTTTATAAATTTTTTGTAGTGCATTATTCTTCTGTCGATGTCAGCCACTTCTTATAGCAGTAATAATTTAAGTCACTTTCTCATTAGTATTTTTTGGAGGCGTTTTGTTCTTCTTAAGTGGGAACCGACATACTGTACTTATTTCATCATCTTTTCAAGTTAAAATAGCACGTGGAAATTTTTTCTGTTTAGTGACGTGGTCTTATGTTTCTTAGATATACGTAATGGCTGCTCGATTTGATCGTTTGGCAATGCTAATTACGGTAATTTACCTCTCATCAACAATCAGATGGCAATCCATAAATACCTATATAATTTGATGACGTAGAGGATCTTCGTGGGCCTCTACCTAGCAATCATGCTCAAACCGAAACGGTAAATTTGGTCAGAATTTTTAACATGCGTATATCGCTTTGTTTTCTATGTTCGCCACAATGGTAACACGTGTGGATTTGATGACGTAAAGTAAGAGGGGTCTCCCTGATCAAAGTCCAAGGCTTCTGTTACCATGAAGATGAAAACTGTGGCGATTTCATTGATGGAAGTTATGCTTGTTGTCAACGTTCGTGACCATGGCAACACGTGTGCACGACGTCTTTTAATGATATAACTTCGAGATTTCAAGTTGAAGTAAGGTGTCTTTCCTCGTCGTTTAAAATGTTCATGTCGCTTTTTTGGAAGAAAAAGCTCTCTTCTCCCTCTCTTGTAACCTCAAAGTGATTAATTAAAAAATGGTTAAAAAATCAACCTTTACATTAATATTTTTACATCATTATTAGTCGATTGACTGTACTGCGAGTTCTTCGTAAGAGTGTACACTTTATTTCGTTGGGCTTTAGGAGGTGTTGGTAAATTATTTCACCGTAATAATCCTGATGTCTTTTCAGTAATTACGAATTGGTGACTTAAGAGTCACCAAGAGACTCTTTTTGAAAGAAGTTCTGGGGAAGAAGATGTCACAGAATTGGCCTTGTTGCTATATTTTAAATGACTCTTTTCATACCGTACTTGTAGTATAGATAGTTGCAGAGTAGTTGTTTAGACGTACAGTAGCGTGGCGACGAGAGGGTCCTGAGCACGACCCCTGCATTAGATATGAAAACTGCTCCGATGACTCTTTGAAGAGAGTCGTGTGCACGCGCGTCGCAGGCAGACATAACGTAGACTTAGGCGATCTACGAACTTTTATTAAATAAAACCTGGAAGTAAACCGGAATTTATGAAAAAATTTGCACATGGGTCTCTCTTGTTTCGCTGTCCACCTGCACGAACAGCGAGGGTCCGTACAGGCTTCGGTTGGGTTTGGGTCATCCTCCCTACTCCCCCGTCGGAGTTAGAGCCTGTGTAGTCTCCCGGCTCGGACGCCTGGGACCGGCAGCCCTCGGATGTGAGTTCTGTCAGCCTTGTTCCAGGGGGACCGCTATTGTAACCCACCGCGTCTTCCTAAGTGGGGTGGCAGTTTAGCACTTGTGCCACGGGAGTAGGGGATTGAATCCCCTGCTTTCAAGCCACGTTTATCCTCTCTGGCTCAAGAGTTGGGCCGGTTTAATTTAGTCACCTCGGGGCCCAGAGGTGAAATGTGCCTACAAAACAAAGATAAACATTTCAGATCAAAGGCAAAGAACCTGAAGAGAAACGTAGAAATCCTTTGCGTTCTTTTTGCGATGGCACAAAGGTAATGAAGAAAACGAGCGTGGGAACGTTCGATGAAAGAGTTTGAGGTAATTGAGTGTCCATGACGTTGTTGAAATTCAGAATGGTGCTCCTCTAAAAGAGAATCTTAGCCTGGCAAGGCTTTATCTATAGTACTGATGACACTAGAACAATCAAATATCTTCGACTTACGTTCAATCTTACTCGTTACCCAGTTTGAACGTTTCGTTGACTGGACAAAGAACAACTACCTAAGGTTGTTGGTCGTGTAGCTTTTCGTCGTTTTCTTCCGTCTCCGTCACGAAGAAACGACTGTGAGCTGAATACGCGAACGCTTTCGCGTGACATGAAATTTCGGTGCATAGCTCGAATTCACACAAAAACCACTTTCGCATTCGAACTCACGTGTCTACTTTGTCGACTCTATCTGCTTCACGGCGTCGTCATTCGATTGCTCTAAGGAAGCGAGAAAGGACTGTCGCGTGTTTTTGGGCCGGGCTCTTTCGTTCGCTAGCTTCGTTCGAAAAAACAGCCTAATCGCGCGTCCACAGCCAACCTCCAGAAAGCAGGAGCACGATCCTATACGCTGGTGGAGTTCAGGAGCTCGTTTTTCTGCGTCCGAATCGTTCCAACTCATACATCCCTACAACGTACCACACGTCAAAATAAGTACTGTCATGAAAAAAGTGGTCCTGCCAAAAAAGTGGTCCGGGACCACTTTTTATTACAGAAAAAGTGGTCCGGGACCACTTTTTATGCCAGAAGAGTGGTCCGGGAGGCAAAAAAGTGGTCCGGGGGCAAAAAAGAAATCTTACCCATTTTTTTGACATTTGGTCGACGTCAGTTTATTTTACCTTATTGAGACGTTTGTGTAATGGGTGCCGTATACCGTTGAGGGTTAAACGACACCTCTTCATCACTCTCGTTTTCCATCTCTTTATTGTTCACACCGACTTCCAAACTCACATCAATCACTACAGTCACACACACCAACTACAACCAAAACTTTCTCCTATATAGTCCCTGGTGGACAGACCGGTAGGCGTCTGTCCACCTACTCGTACGCCTACCTAGCTCTTACAACTCCACTTATCTCTTTTGTGCCTACGCGAGCTATTCTTAAGTACTATTGTGCGATGGCATGCGCTACGACGCATGCCTATACTCATTCGTGCTTACGACGAGGAGCCGAACGGGTCTCCTCGTTACATTTCCGCCGCCTCAAGAAGAGCTCGTCCTCGAGCGCAACCGGGCTCGAAGATTCTCTCTTGGGCGCAGACCATACCTCTGAGGCGGACGTTCTGGTGGAGGACCGCCTGCCTCGCCACCAGGATCAAAGAATTTTCGTAACTCCTCCCACCTTCCGTCCATATCCAATTTCCTTCGCTTCTGATTCTTCTTGGCGTTTTTATTCACGACGCTTCGTTCCTCCTCTGACATCAGCATCCATTCTTGCAGCGCCTTCCCTTGGAGATGTCCTTCAAGTTGCATCAGATGTTCCGCCTCGGTCCATCCGTTCCACTTGGCAGCACTCCCCACGGTAGTCAGCCAGTCGTCCAACAGGATCTCGGGATCCTCGGCCGAGTAATAATCAATCGGCGGGGCTTTCCCTCTCTTCCTTGACACCTCCGGCCCACGCAGGGCGGATGATGCACACGTCGGACTCATTCTCGCGAAGGTCGCCGGCGATTCCTCTTTCACCGCGACGCTTTCGCTCCTCCTCTTCGGCACGGTCCCGTTTTCCTTTCGGCGAGGTGATGCCGATGTACTGGCAGGCGTTCGCACTGAAGGCACCCCACCTCCGCTTCCCGTAGGCGGGCTCGCTCTGTCGAAGGTCGCCGGCGATTCCTCTTTCGCCGCGACGTCTTCGCTCTTCCTCTTCGGCACGGTCCCATTTTCCTGTCGGCGAGGCGTCGCCGACGTATTAGTAGGTTTTCGCACCGAAGGCACCCCACCTCCGCTTCTCGTAGGCGGGCTCTCCAATTGTTGCAGGCGCTTTCTCAAGGCGTCCACCTCCGCTTCGTTGCGAAGGTTTTCCTCACACCTCCGCAACTGCAGCTCATCACAACGCGATCTCAGCCGGGCGTTCTCCTTCTTCAGCCGGACGAGTTCCTTCGCGCTCCCCGCTTCCGCCGCTTTCGTAGCGTTGCGAAAGCGTGGCTCGAGCTGTCCTATCTCCATCTTCAGCGCGCGTACCTTCTCCCGAAGCGCGTTAACTTCCTCGGGAGTCCTAGGCAACACGCGCGCCGTCAACGACGGACTCCTCGCGCCGTCCTTCTCTCTCCTCGCGACGTACAGGAAAGCACCTCGACCGTCCTGCAGGTAGACGTTCCCGCTCGGGTCGAGTCCCACTTCCACGGCCTGCGGATTTCGCCCAAGCGCTTCCAAGCGCTCACAAAGCCAGTCCGAAGTAACCGGTGTCTCCGGAGGAAGACTCGGGGCCTCCAAAGACTCCTGCACCTTTGTCGCCACAGTTCGCAGATACTGTTGCCGCAAACGCGAAGAACAAATACCAACCCACACCGTCTTCTCGTGGGGCGGTGGTGTCATTCCCTCAGCGTCGTCGTCCGACTCAGACGACGGGCTCAATCCGCTCACTCCACTAGCCGAATCGCGCCGATTCTGCTCCTCTCCTTCATCTTCATTCAGATCGAGTCCGGAGAGGCTCGACGGACTCGATCTCGGCGGGACCTCCATTGTAATGGGTGCCGTATACCGTTGAGGGTTAAACGACACCTCTTCATCACTCTCGTTTTCCATCTCTTTATTGTTCACACCGACTTCCAAACTCACATCAATCACTACAGTCACACACACCAACTACAACCAAAACTTTCTCCTATATAGTCCCTGGTGGACAGACCGGTAGGCGTCTGTCCACCTACTCGTACGCCTACCTAGCTCTTACAACTCCACTTATCTCCTTTGTGCCTACGCGAGCTATTCTTAGGTACTATTGTGCGATGGCATGCGCTACGACGTCGTGAGCTTAGAAGGGGGAATTGTTGGGATTTGGTTGCGTGGTTGTGATACGGGTGTTGTGTGTAAGGGGGTGTGGTGAAAGAGAGACCTCGTTGTGTGTGCAGAGGGAATTGCATCCAGCGACGACCACTCGATCACCCGAGTTACGACGACCTACGGACGGGAAATCGTAACAGCTGTTTTCCGAATGAGCAAGAACGATTTCGGCTATTGACGGCAGCGGAGACGCCGCATCTGTGAGATGATCAGTCGATGACGCAGTTCTGCAGAGGCACGAGAGGCACAAGTCCGAAAGAGAGAAGAAACGGCGAGGATCCATTTCTGAACACGTGAGTTACACTTCTCACCGATCCCGGATAAAGTACCAGAAGATGACGGAAACTGTTATTCCCAGCTTACCCAGCTTCTTTTCCAGACGATAAGCGAAGAAATAACGGCTACCAGCCAAAACGTCGGTGAAATCGTCCTTTGAAAGCGACAGGAACACGGTGGAGAAGCCTAAGGTACGGTTGGGAGACGACTGCGTCATGATCGAGGTGAAGTAACGCGTTTCCCGTTTCTAGATCGTGCGATAGCGCTTTCCTTTCAGCCGTACGTCTCAGCGGACCACACCACCATGACACCACGAACGTCGACTCTGACGTCACAGGTGATAGTGATAGTGATAGTGATTATTTTACAACGAAAAACCTTCGACGCGTATTGGCCGGTCTGCCGTACAATGTTACCTAGCTACACAATCTACCTAAAATAAATCAATAGAAATACTCTTGATGAATAAACCATCCTCTGATAAAAGGTTAAGGCATACTCGAACGATCTTGACCGATCGCAGCTAACGATAGAGTGAAAAAACTGTTTGCTTTTTAGAAGTGATTGTCTGGCATGACAAAGCTCAGGCACGGCCCGCACAAAGCTTTTCTGTAAATTAGTCATTCGACTGTGTTGACATATACAACAAACATTCTCTTTGCATAATAGAACAATCATAGCCAGCTAAATAGAAGTCAAAAGCACCAAGCTAAACAAATAAAGTGCCAAAGGTGGACATACCGAAATAATAAAAAGGCTAATTAAATGGGACATACTGTATACTAATTCACTCCACGATGTGCAAATGTAATGCACGCTAAACTGCAGTCTCTTTGAGAATAAAAGAAGCCTCAGTTTCTCTCACAATAATCGCGGCACTCTTCAAAGCCTTTTGAGCATGATCTTGTGTAAAGGAAACTGCAGGTACAGCATCTAAGGCATCTGGGTAACGAGTGGGAACGTAATAGTTGTTCAACTCTGAGATGCTGTTCTGGACGATAAACTTAGCCGATTCAGAAACGTAAGCCAGGGCAGACTCTTGAAACCATAGAAGATTATGGCTTCTGCGTTGCGTAACATCGATACCTTCCTTCAGAAGCAAAACACCTTTAAGAGCTTTTTCGGCGCACTCGTGGCAAAGAAAGCAAACTAGGGCAAAATTACAACTGCCTGTTTGAAGTTGTTCTTCGTATTGTTTTCGAGCAGCTAGCAAATCAGCTGCAGCTTGGGAGCGGAACATTCTCCCCATTTTCGGTTGCCGGGAAGGAGTCTGACTCGAAAGAAAATATTCAGAATTCCTGCCATCGTAGTGAGATGCTCCACCACGAAAGGGTCTCGCGTCGTTACCTAACGAGGAGCTGGCGCGAGAATTGCTGTAATGAAAAGTATCACTGGTTCTTTCGGATTTCCCTTCAGTTGAAATGTGCGATTCTTGATCACGTAGTGGCAGCAGTTCTGCACGTTCTTCCTGGAAAGTCTTTAATTGCTGACGGGCAGATCGTGACTCAACAGCCGGTGCAAAATCTGGTATGTGTGGTTGAGTTTCTCGCTCCTTAAGTTTGTGAAGATTCGAGGGGTCAACATTTATTGAATCTTCCTTACCACCATCGATAACGTAGTGCGAATTATCATTAACTTCATTCAAATCGCTAGGCTTGTACTCTTTACTAAGGACTCGACCGTAAATAGGCGTGTTCTTGGCGCTAGAACATACAACGCGTTCGTCAAAATCAAAGGCACTATCGGTGACATCGTTATCCATTTGAACCGTATCCACTTCCCCACCGCAATAAACTTCTGCGTAACGAGATTCATCTCGGAGTTTACGCTCGTGACCAAAGTCAAGGAAGGAAATGCCAATATACTTCAAATACGATGGTATTTCCAATGGACTTTTGCGAGTGAGCATGCCTATGACAGTAGCGCTGTCAATATCAGCTGGACATCGAAAATATTGCATTAGACAATGAGTGATCCTTATCCAAACAGGAAAAGCCACTTCAGAAAAATGGTCTTTAATGGCAGATTCCGTGACATAGAGGACGGCTTTATTTCCCGCTCCTGAGACTTCAAGGTAAACATTTCCATCTTCCGATGTGTCTTCTACTTCCTTTTGATCATCAAACCAAACGAGACAAGTTGAAAAAGATTTCAAACAACGTACATCGAGTTGGGCAATAGTTTGTAGACCTTCCTCCAAATGTGAAGGAATCGTTTCATTCCTGGTTTTGTGGACATATATGCTTTTAAGTCCGAACACAAAGTTTTGTGAAGTCATCAAGTTTCTTAGCCCTTCAAGAGAAGTCAGATGCTGTTCATATAACGGAGGAACCATACTGCCTTCCCTGATTCGAAAACCGAAAAGAGTTGAAGCCTTCCTCGGTCGAAGTCTCTCTGGCAACAAGTCAACCGTTCTCTCGTGAAGAAATGACAAATTACACGTAGTGAGATCAATGAGAAAAGACTTAGAGCTAAAAGTCTTAGAGCGATGAAGAAGCGGCTCATGTCGAATATCGTCAAGAAAGACCAAATTACTTGAAAGTTCCAGCCCTCCCTTTCGATTTAATAAAAACAAAGGAGATAAAGCGACGGTAAGTGATTCATTGTTTATTTCGTCTTCATTTCGTTGAAGCAAACGAAAGAGGCACTCAATCGCAGACATGGCTATTCCGATGTCCTTTGAATCTTTGAGCGTGACCTCTTTTGAATAATCAATTATGATGTCCTGTGAATCTTTGAGTGAAGAAATACCTTTGTCATTTTTACGATATATTTCTCTAAGAACGCAAGCGCAATGAAATGGTCTAGCCTCAGCGTCCACACCAAGACAACGAAGTAGATAATTATGCTTTCCATAAACGTCCGGTAATTGGTGCAAATACGGATGCAAATGTGGAAGTCCTTTTGGAGAACTTTGGACAACCCTAAGAGGACTAAAGAACGCTCTTTTCTCAGCGATGAAAATAAACTTCAATTTGAAAAGCGTCTTAACGGCTTTAACGCTTTCCGGATTTACAAAGCAACTTGTGAAAATCGAGATGTCGTTGAGATTTGATGAAATTGATAACTTTGGAGCCTTCTGGAACCCTAGTTTCGCACTGAAAAATTCGAAGATACACAGAGTGATATCTCGCATTTCTCTAACGAGATCATCATTGAGTGTCTTTTCACTTGCTAGGCGCTCATAACCCTTCACGTAGTTTTCAATATTTTTAGTTACATTTGAATGAGATGGAGAAGGTTCAATATATTCGTCAAAAGACATAGAAGACTTCGCTATTGCCCAATCCGGTGCCAGAGCGCGCGAAGTCCAGCAGAGCTGCTCGTTCATCGGAGAAAATTGTACTAAACGTTTGCAGCTCGTGATCGTTTCGGAAAAGGGGTCAGAAATAGCAGCTAGCACATTTCTAATATCTGATGCTGGCAAGCATTTCAATGATAAGAATTGGTCCCTAACCCCCCTGCTGTAGTCATTCTCGATAAAATGTTGAAACAGAAGCTTTGACTTTGTTATCCAAAGTTCTGGCAGGGGGGTTACATAATGTCCACCTTCCTCAAGATATTTACCAAATTTTATGAGCAACTGTGCGGAAGCAACTTTTCGCAAGCCAAGCTTTCGAAGAAATTCAAGCCACTCCACTCGGTCTTCGTCCTCCGATCCCGAGGCCGTTTCCGTCATAGGAAGAGGAGGAGGAAAGGCCTGAGATGGAAGCATGAGCGAAAACAGCTTAACATCGGGATCATAAAAGTCATTAACACAAAACACTTTGCTGTCTATCGAGAAACATTGGGTGAGAGAAAGACTCTCAAGTACCTCTGACAGCTCAGAAAAAGATTTTAAGAACAACAGATGCTCCATTCGATCGCTGTCCGATAAGAGAGAAAACTTTGGGAGAATCAAGTCCAGATAGGCGTCTTTAATTGATTTTGGGAAAACACCCAAGCACTTGTACAAAGTGCATAATTCCGGCTGCGTCTTGAAAAAAATAAGTAGCTCGGAATCCTTCCAATTTTTTTTACCGCATAACAGCAAAGTTTCAGGCAAACAAAAAGACTTTCCACGGGATATGGGCTGAAATCTACCATCAACTGTCTCAAAAATCGGGAGGGTGCTAAGCTCATCTGAAGAAAATCCCTTCACCTCCTGAGTAACAGATTTGAAAAATAAATTAAAGTATTTTAAAAGACAAAGAGATACCGGTGCGTCGAAGCACAAGCACTTCTTATTAGAAAAAATGTTCTGAAGGGCTTTTATCACTCTTCCGGGAGAGCGAAATGTGACACACCGTGACGCAACTAATGCATCCAAGGCTTTTTCTCCAAGAAGTTCACCTCGAAGAACAGGCATTCCCATCTGTATCACTGCTTCTTCAGCTGGGTCACAACCATTAGTAACATGCAAAACGGTAAAGCCAAGCTCAATAGGAACAAAGACGGGAATAGAATCAACGGTAGCAGGAATAACGGGGTAACCCTTAAAGTAGTCCAATGCATCATCGAAGGAAGAAGACAACTGTCCTTCCGTTTTAATGTAATTCCAAAACTCGGAAACCCATTTATCAGGCAAAGAAAGGTTTGCCTCTAGTTTGCGACAGTGTAATGCATACACAGGAAACAATTTTGTGCCACGCAGTCTGGCGACCAACTCAGACGGAGAAAGCACACAAATTGGTCCTGTAGCCTTAATGACTTTGGCGCCTAAGTGTAAAGCTAACGAGTCACGAATGCTTGAGTGAAGAAAAAATTCGGGTTGAGTTGGCAAGAGTCCGGGAAAGCGAGAGAGATAGACAGGATCATCCTTCGAAAACGTTCTCAAACATTCGTCTTCTGTGACCAAAAGTGGCAATCCATCAAGTTTCTGCAAGGAAAACGATTTGTCTTTTTGGCTAAAAAATAGAAACTCCAAAAGAAAGACGGCGACAACGGGAGCTTTTAGGAGCGTGTCCTTGATTTTACCCAGTCTAAGTTTACGAGGACTCAAAGAGGAATCGAAGTGATAGAGACAGTGACGTACGGATTCGGGACTAGCTATTTCCACTCCAGAGCCACGCAAGCTTTGCAAAGACGAAAATATTCCCTGAGTTGTTGTGAAAACCGGAAGTCCAAGCAAAAGAAGAAGCGCTTTCAGGACAATAGCGCCTTCTCTTCCGACACAAAATTGAATGTGCTCTTGTGACCAATGAAGAATTTTGCGTACCCCGAGTGCTTGCCTTTTCACGGGTGCAAAAGAGTACCACTTTAGTAAAGGTGCCACAGGAAACTGATTTCTCACAACGCAGCCGACATCAAATATATCTCTATCTTGCCGAGAGACCCTCTTTTTCTCAGAAAGAAAAACAGCATTCTCTAACATTTGCTGTTCGGACAGCAGAAGACTGTCTACAAAAGCGAGAGTATTGGATTGTGACTGAACAAGGAAGACGTAAACTTGGCGAGCCAATTGATCCCAAGAAGAAACGACGGTATTATTAACTACGGGAAATAAAGAGTGAAACCAATCCAGATGGTGCTCAACATTACTAGGATCGCAATGGTAGGCACGGTTGACATAGCGCTTGGCTTTTTCTAGAAAAGAAACGTATGCCGGAGCAACACAGAAATCGATAAGATCCTCATTCCACGCCTGTTGCCAGCTATTGGACATTGAAGGAGCCTGCCGGAAGAGATTCCGACGTGTCGAGTCAATAGCAAAGTGGCCGTTTACGCAGACTGGCAATGGTATCTCATCTGGCAGCGGCAAGAAACAGTAAGCCTTGCCCTTTATTTTAGTTCCACATAGAGGAGCAGCAATTCCCGCGCGAGGTAGCATGGCTTTATCTGTGTAATCCCTAATTCTTCTATTGGCGTCAGCAAGCAACCGACTACCAATTGATTGAAGAACAAGCCAACGTCGGTTTGAAACTTGACCACCTTCCACTTTTGTAAAAATTTTCATTTCGCATGATTCTTGAAATTGAAACGATTCCACCTTCTTGGCTGCGGCAATATGTTTAGACATACTTTTTCTTATATCTATCGTGTTTTCCCCCACTTCAGACGAAACAGAAACCACTTCAGCCGAAACAGAAAAGCGCTCTATTTGTTCTTTATCGTAAATAACAGAAAGTTTTATCTTCTGCAGTGAATTCAGGAAAAGCAGCAAATCAGAAGCAACATCTGCAAACTCTTCCAAAAGCTTTTCCATTTCCTCAAATGTTACCTTCTTTTCACAAATAGGGCTGTCTGGGCTGTACCTGTTATGTCTCAAAGGAAATCGAAAGAGAGTGCAATCAGAAAGCCTTTCAGCAGAGAACACTGAATAATAGGCGTCTTTAACGTCAGAAAAGTTCTCCCAAAAGCCTTCTCCCAACCTGAATCTACGACCAGGATTTTCAACAGTGGAAGTAGGAAGGTACATGCATGGGTCCAGGACACAGAGGTCCTTGTTGTCGGAGATAAAAGAAGGACAATCTGTAAGATGGTAAACAGCGTTGAAGCCAATTCCGAATTGTCCTATTTTTGACGCATCGTTTCCTTTGTTGCCAACTCCCAGATTCTGAATTCCTTTGAAATCTTTTTCAGAGAAAGGGCGGTCATTGTAGACCAGCAATGCTGGACCCTGCAAGTGCTTCCATTTTTCAGAAAACACTTTTTCGGTGGAATGAGATCGTTTGTCGTAAACTATATGAAGTAACGACGCTCCCGCGTCGTCAGCGTTCTGAACAAGCTCTTTCAAAATTTCAACTCCCCATGGATAGTCTCTGATAATGCCCGCTAAGCGAGTAGCAAGAAGTTCTCGCTGTCCATACACTTCTCCTAGATCAACAGCATAGTCGTCGAGACACCTCTTTCTATCTCTGTCTTCCAAAGAAGTTCTCCAAGACGAAACGCCAAGTTTAATAGCAGTACTTTCGGAGATATTTCGGTGAATGAATTTGAATTCCGTTAGATCAGTAGTACTGTCCAATCGCTTCGCATCGCCGTAAACAACGTCCGCACTCGGCGGAACTAATTGAAGTTTTCCACTATGTTGAACCGGAACGAGGAGTTGGTCAAGCAATTTTGAGGAAACTTTTACGACGACGTCTTCCGTGATCCAGTTGAGAATTCCAACGGTGATGTCCAAATCACGAGCGACTTCTTCTGCAGACGCTACTCCTTTGTCATGGTATTTCTTTATTTCGGCAAGGACGTTTAGCACATCAGATTGACTAAACTCGGATTTTATTCCCAGAGCAGATTGAATAGTCGAAGACGATAAATGAGAATGAACTTCCTGACAAATAATAAAGAGCCACGGCTCCAAAGAGCGAACGTAACAGCTCGACGTACCCAAGCGATGACGGGAAACAAATCCAACGTTTAGATTGATCCAAATAAAGTCGGAATCTGAAAAATTTCGGGAAAAAGCTTTATGCAGACAGGCCTCAGACCAGTACTGAGGAAGAAGAGAAAGAAACTTCGTCATCATTTGGTGAAATTTCCCATCGAAACACTCTTTCTGTGACTTGTATTTCTCAATCGCATTCAACAAGTTTTTAAAAACGCTATCCAAAGAAGGCTGACGAAGTCCTATTAAGTTCAGGAGGCACTCGTCCAGAGCAAAACTTCCTTTTAATATAAATTCAGTGCTGCCAACTAGAACAGACAAATTTTCCAAAGAAACTTGCCTGCCGTCAAGGGCACAAACGGTTTCGGAAGGAAGAGCTGTTGTGCAGCCTTCAGCCTTCCATGGAAGAGCGGAAGGGTATAAAGAAGGAAAATTGGACTGCACAGGACACCACTTAAACCTTTTCAACAACTGCGCGAAGGTCGAAGAGGGCGAGACCTGCTCAGAAAACAGATCTCGTACCCACGAGTAGCCCATTCTACAGAAAAGACTGAGCATTGATGCACCTTTTTCGGGATCTCCCGCTGAAGCTTCGTCGGGTATGTCGACAAGTTGCAAACCTGAAATCGACTCCAACGAACGAAAGCCTGCAACAACAGAAAGGAGACGACCATACTTTTCGGAAAGAGAAAAGTGTCCCCCAGGAAAAAATGGCTTGTTTCCAAAGAGCTTCTTGGCTAGAGGAACGTCCGGATGAAAAAGTTCTGACGGTTTCTTGATCTTTCCGCCTGCAACAGGAACAAACGTGAGTTCGTTCAAGCCTTTGCGGACGATGTCGGGAAGAGAAAGATGATTGTCGAGAATATATTTCACTATTTCCGTTTTGCATTCTAGTTGGTACGCTTCAAAATCGGGAAACACCACTTCGGCAAATAACTCTTCGAAAGTCAACTTTCGATACGACGATAACGATATTTTATCAAGAATCAAAGATTGCTCACGATTAGGAAACGAAAGCAAAGAAGATCTTAACGGAAGATCGGCCTTTAACAACTCTGGAACAAACGCAGAACAATTCTTCAGGCATGTAAAGGCACCAGAGTGATAAAGACGAAAAAGAGGCATTGACAGCAATACCGACTCTATTTCTATAGTGACAGACGAATCATTGTCAATCACACGATAAAGGAACGAAAGAACGTCTCGACATTGAATCTCCGTCCATTCCTTAAAGGAAGAAACCGAAACAGGCACCTGAGCAAGACAGCACAAAGCTTCGGCCTGAGTCCACACGTACTTTCTCAATTCGTCGTTAGACAAAATGTAATCGGGGCAGTCCTTCAAAACAACGCAACCAGCGCTGCTCAGGGCAGACGCAACGGTCTGCGACATTCCATCCGAAAAATCTAAATCGTGCCGAGCAAAATCAGCAAATATGACCTTCCTTTCACCGTCAAGCTTCGCCACAGATGTGAAGTTGCCACAAGGTATGACAAAGCAACCAAGGAAGTCAATATAGTCCTTATGAATTCGAAGCCATCTCCAAAGATCGTGTATCCACTGACGACTAGGCTGGTCAGACCATGGAATGATTGCCTTATCTTGCAATGGCCAGTAATTTAGCAGAATTCCTTTCAGCAGTGAAACCACGTGGTGATGTTGAATATGCATCAACGACAGCGTTTTGCAACATTCTATTGACGTCAACTTTTGGCGCAGAAGTTTGGGTAAAGAGAAGTGTAAGAACCTGTTCTCCATTCCCTGGAAAAGCGATACCAGGAAATCTTTGTTTTCTATGAAGACTTGGCTTGGCGATGACGACAACTGAAACGAAGTAAAAGATCCATCGTTCAATGGCAGCAAGAACAGTCCCACTAAATCAGCGTAGTTTTCGTCCCGCAAAGCGAACGCAAGAAGACTATACTTCTTCTTGCCTGTAAGGTCAACGTATTTGTAAGGACTTTTCTTCAGCGATGAACAAAGAAAGTTCGAGTCAAATGCCTCATAGCTAGCTATACTGCGAGCTTTAGCGCGATTAAGGCAAGCAAGAACATTTCTTGGAAGCAGAAGAACGGGCTCTCCCATTCGCATCATTACTTCGTATGCAACACTTTCGTCTGGACTCAACTCTGACGATTTATGTACGACAGCTTCTTCAAGAGAAATCCACGAACCATTGCCGCAGTCCAACCGAAAGACATCATTGCAGAGTAAACGGCGTAGAAATTCATCCACAACGCCTTGCCAATGATATTTAACACGCGAAAGTTCCGGCCAGGCTCGATAGACGGTCTCGCGATCCAAAGACAGAGCAATAGCTTTAGAAATTAGAGCCTCGTATGCTGGAGCTACTAGATGATGAAGAAGTAGCTCATTCCACGCGACTTCATTATCAGTCTTGCAGTCTGCAGCACGCCATTTCAGGCTTCTTCTATTATCAGCAACGCTGAACGATCCGTGAACGTGCACAGGTAAACCGGTGTTGCTGTCGTCAGTGGGAGGAAGTGGTAGAAAGCAAAACATCCGTCCTAGGTCTTGAGCATGGGCGTTCAAGGGTGGGAGTGGGAGAGCAAGGCCAATCCATGGCGCATGATGTACCTCTTTACTGAGTTTCAAGATGTCAGAATCCTCCATTGAGATGTAGTGAGCAATTAGCCATTTCTGATTAGAGAGAACTTGGAATTCGTCCCGACAGGTCACGAGTGCTTCAAAAGCTTCTTCCACCACGACATCGTCGTTTTCAACGCAAACGTTAATCCGCGACCTCGCATCACGAACAGATTGCCGAGTGTCTTCATTTATAAAGACGCTAAACACCTCTACAGGCGACTCACTTTCTGGTCGCCAGTCAAAGAGCTTGATCGATTCAACGCATTTGAGGAAAAGAGGAACGAGATGAGCGTCTTTTTTGAATGGTTCAAACACCGTTTCTCGAACAGCTTTCGGAGAACTTAAATCGGATTCGTCACCATTGCTTCTCAAAGGAAAACGGAAAAGAGTTCCCTCGTATGATAAATCCGCCATGCTCCAGCCAAATACGTTGTACGGAGCAAACTGATCAGGGTACTTTGCAGAAGCTGACAAAGTGTGCCCTGCACCGCCTTTTTCGAAACAATTTTCTTGAGGATCAAAGAAGGCCATTT
The DNA here is from genome assembly GCF_947507565.1 of Oscarella lobularis. Lineage (NCBI taxonomy): Eukaryota > Metazoa > Porifera > Homoscleromorpha > Homosclerophorida > Oscarellidae > Oscarella > Oscarella lobularis. Next base: position 296,251 of record NC_089190.1, on the reverse strand, counting down.
TCTTGTCACTCACAACACTGGGAAGATCTAAAAAGCAGTTCAAAATATTTTCACTTCTGCCAAGTCTTAATACCTGTTAGGTGATAAACAGAATTGAAGCCAATTCCAAAACGACCCACTTTCATGCGATCTTTCTCCTTCACGCTTCGGTGAAGAGTTTGTATACTTTCCCAGTCGCTGTCCTTAAAAACAGCGTTGTTCTGTGCGTAAAGCGCCGGCCCTTGAAATCGAGCTAATTTCGGGTTGATCAGAGTTTCCCTGCCATATGCATCTGGCCTCGCATCGAGAAGAAACTGCACTTCGGTAGCGCCAGCGTCGTCTGCATTTTGAATTAGCTCCTGTTAAGAAGCTGACGTCGAAAGAGCAAACATTCTCGCACAAGTACCTTTAGAATCTGCCCACCGTGAGGGTATTTCTTAAGTATGACTTGAATCTGCTCCCACAGGGTTGGACCTCTCGGGCGAAATTCCCACTCAAAAACGTCTGAAATGAATTAGTTAATTAAACATGTTAATCTAATACAAAACATTAGAAAAAAATGAGACTCATAATGACAGATTATATTAGCCTCCCATTAGTCCTAGGTGATAAGAAACAGAAAGGTTTTTCAAATTCATGGCATTCTTTCTAACATCATTGATCAATATTCAATAAAATAAATTGATAAAATCAAGTACCAAGAAAAACGTCATTTAATTAAACAGAAGCAAAGCAGCCTATTCGACCTAATCGGCAAGAAAGAGGGACGTGACTAAGGATTCTGCCGTGTTAGACCAGCAAAAGGCCAGTTTGTGAAAGTACATAGCAAGCGAAAAGCTGGCTGGTAGAAAAAAGTGGTTGGAGAGAGATTTAATCTTGTAGCCACATGGCTTGGCCGCGCGCGGCTTGGTCTTAGTAACAGAACGAAGACAGAAAGGGCATGGACGTAAGTTAGACCGTACCAGACATCGAATATGCACTTGAAGGCGATCCAAAAACAGTTGCACGTCTCGCTTTAGCCTGTAGCTCTGAGCTCGTTGAGTCGGAACAATTGCGCTTGCGCGATCACGTGAGAATCGTGCCCTGGGCAGAGCCCTAGACAATGATTATATAGGGCTCTGGCCCTAGGGTTTCCGAGAGACTTCACCATTCTGGTACATCTCTATCTAGACGAAAAGGCTTGAAAACTGAGCACTAAACTTTTTTCTTGTAATTTCCGCCCCTCCTACCGTCGTCATCAGAGTATCTCGGATAATCCCGCCCTTTTGAACTACAACAGAGGCATCGAGGTCGTTCTTTCCACGAAAATAGGCTCGGTTTTCGTGCAGACCGACAAACCGGTCAACATCATGATTCGCGACGACATCGGTGAGCCAAGACGCCATCTGCAAAAAAATTCCCACGGCTATATCTCTGGCTACAGCAAAACGGGTGATCGACATCCCGGATACAAGAATTCTCGCTAAAACTACAAAAATGATAAAAGACAAGGGAGAATGAATGAGACTACCCCGTTAAAACTACAGCGCATCGCGCAACAATAAAAAAATTGGAAAGGGATAGAGTAGAATGAAATAATTAATCAATAACCAAAATCACGTAAAACGTGTTTAACAGCACTTATTCCAAAGACCTCCTCTGCAGCAAGCCGATGGATAACGGGTCGTTTTAGAAGAGCTTTACAGATGCTCTTTACAGTTGCATCTGATCCATTGAGAATGTGCCAGCTGTTGAGCATGGAGTAGACAAGTTCTTTTGGATTGCTCCTGTGCTTTATTTCTAATGCTGCCTCGCTTTCTTTCTCTCCTGGCAATCGACGAGAAACCTCTTTCCACTGGTCAATGAGTTTAGGAGCCAATTGCTGAAGCTCTTCGTCCGTTACTTTTCGATCAACTTCTCTATCGCTTGAAGCATTAGAACCTTCTGAAAATAAAATTATTTTATTAAAATCATGATTACATTATAATATATTTACGCGCTGCATGGAATCCCTGGTCAATGGAACTGCGGTGAGGGTTGGTTGCAAGATAATCGATGAGTCGACGGTGAGATTCCCGGACTGCTTCTAATTCAATTCTAAAAACGTGTAATCAGATGTGTTTATTTATTTATTGATAGAACTTCACTTTGTGGTTTGAAGGTCTTCTTTTAGGTGAACGATCTCTTTGTGAAGATCTCTGGATTGAATTTCCAATTTAGTTCTGCAACAAGAATGCTATCTAACATCACACGATAGACAATACAGTATGACTATACCTCTGAGCTTCCGAAGCGTGAGTCGCGTCTCTCTTTTCTCTTTCCAAATCGCGATTTTTTGTCCTAAAGAAAAACGGTATCATGCGATGTTAATTAATCATTATTTCTTGCAATACCTCAGAGAATTGCAACGGATCTCAAACCCACTCCTTAAACAGAAAATTTCATAATTTTTCGGTGTTTTTTTCTAATTTCTTGCCTTTGCTCTCTGAGTAGTAATTTGTCTTCTTCAAGAGATTGGGCTCTTTCTTCCAACTTGGTTCTACAAGTGCAATAGTCACGTGACAAAATTATAATTGATTCATTTTTTCCTTTGCTCTACAAGACAAGATCTCTCTTCTTCCAAAGACTGGTTTCGTACTTCCAATCTTGTTCTGCAAAAAGAATTCTTTCGCAAAAATTCATTACCTATATTTAACTTGCTTTTGCAGTCTCTCTTCCTCAAATTGTCTTCTTTGTTCTTCTATGACTTGATGAGATTGGGCTCTACATAATTGAAGATGTCACGTGACTCAATTGTTATTAATCTATTTAACCTTTCATTTCGAAGTTTCTCCACTTCCATTCTAAAAGTAATTATCATTTATAGAAACAATATTACAGAAACCCTCGCCTCATTGCTTCCAATTCTCTTTCAAGTTCCCTAATGTTTAGTAATTCATTAGGAGGCACTGTTGATACCAAATTCGCGGAAGGAAGTATCTGAGTTTCAATCTGCATCCACGACTCGTTTGATGGACCTAGAAAATAATGAAATAGGATAATATCGTCATTCCTTCTTACCAAGAAAGAACTCAATCAAAATTTCCTTTTGCCTTTTTGCCCAGTCTTCTCCTTGTGTGGCAATGATATGAGCTGACCCATCACGACTCTCTACGCAATGGAGAGTCTCGCAATTTACAATAGGTGCCACTTCCGGGTTTACGTGAAACTAATAAAAGTAATCAGAAGTTGATATCAATAGCTCTGATTCTGTAACGCGTAAGATTTCCTTTTTTCAAAATCAATAATGTAAGCGTGGTCTGAAAATTCAATTTCTACGTTGTACCCACCAACAAGAAAAAAACAATTTCTTTCTTTGAATCCTGTTTTTGATAATCGACAGATTTTGTGACGAGATCGAGCGGATGGTTTTGGAAGGAAATTGACGGAAATCCATTTCTATTTCAAATCATTAACTATTGCCAAATATAATTACTATATACCTTTTCTCTCAAATCAATCACAAATGCATCATCAAATGCATTCGAAAAGTCAGTCCCTCCATGGAGTAATCCTCGATGCTGATCAATTGTTTCCATGGCAGCACATTGACGTGGTTGTGGTCTTTCTCCGCTTAATTCCACATCCAACCAATATCCTAGACATCAACATTTGAATTATTCCCAGATTTCAATTCATGAAATTTACCTTTTTCTCTTCCCTCCTCAAATACAAATTCATAAATCTCATTATTCACATACCCATTCGATTGGGCTCCTGATTGGAGACGACCTCGACGAATGTCTTCGCTCTTTCCCCCAAACATGATCAGTCTCACTCCGATAGCCCACAACAACAGGAGAGACGTTGCCATGGTTTCTTTCTTTTCATGGGCGTGGCTACTTGGATCCATTTCATTTTCTCTGGATCCAAACCAAACACCTCTCCCAGACGACCCCCGTCTTCCTTCTCTCCCCCGTACGAATACATGATTCCATTGATGACCACGCATCGTGCTCCCTCGCAAGGAGGAGGAATATTCTTTCCTTGGGCAAAATTGCGGAACCATTTCTTCTCTTCCTTGACATCAAATGTCCAGATTTCGTTGCGCGGGAAATAATAACTACGATCGCCCTTTCTTCCACCGAAGAGATGTAATTCATCGCCGATAAACGCACATTCTTGATCATATCGAGGTTGAGGTGATTCTGGTTGCACCATTTCGTCGTACAACCGTTGAACTACAGATATCTTCAAAAGCCGTAGCTGTCTGACGTCCGGCCTAACCGTAACACAAGATAGGCGGTCTATTTAGTGTGTCTCGCAAACGAAGACGTCGAATAACCTTTCGCCTGGCTTCGCTTCGTAGAGAAGTACTCTTACGGTTCGCACGTGATCGCGCAAGCGCAAACATAGCGTTCTCTTTCTCCGGCTCAACTAAACAGCTAGAGGCCAAAGTGAGACGTGCGACTGTTTTTCGATCTCCTTCAAGTGCTCATTCGATGTCTGGTACAGTCTGACCTGTGTTGGTGTCGTTTGTGTCTTGGTTCTGTTAGTGAGGCCAAGCGAAGCCTTATGGCGACGTGAAGGGTCTCTCTCAAACTACTTTTGCTTGCTCTAAGTTAGTCATTGGCTCTTTCTGTATTGTATTTTTTGCAGAACTCCGTTTTACTTACCCCGCTGAGCCACGCCCCTCTTTCTTTGTTTCTCCCAAGAGATCACGACGTCTTGTTTGTAACTGCTTACCCTATTTATAAATGACGTTTCTCCTCGGCACTCGATAACAGTATTCCCTAATAGAGGAAAACCTTTCTAATCACCTACTGAGTGGGGTTACAGTCGGCCCTCACGTATACGTCTTCATTTTTTTTCATATCTGTCGTAAAAATACTTTAATTTTATGTATTTTTTTAGATGTTTTCGGGTTTAAATTTCGCCAGAAAGGTTCACCCTTGTGGAAGCAAATTAAAGTCATACTGAACAAATACCCTCATGAGCAGATTCTGAAGGTACAGTAGTCCACGAAAATATTTTGTGTTGGTCAATTTCAGCTTGTGAACAGGAGCTAATTCAAAATGCGGACGACGCTGGTGCAACCAAAGTGAAGTTTCTTCTCGATGCAAGGCCAGATGCATATGGCACAGAATCTCTTATCAACCCGGAAATGGCTCGATTTCAAGGGCCAGCGCTTTACTCTCAGAACGACGCTGCTTTCAAGGACAGCGACTGGGAGAGTATACAAACACTTCGTGGAAGCGTAAAGGAAAACGATCCCTCGAAAGTGGGTCGTTTTGGAATTGGTTTCAATTCTGTTTATCACCTAACAGGTAGTAAGACCTGGCGAAAGATGAATTTTTCTTTTAAACTTCTTCCTAGATCTACCCAGTGTAGTGAGCGGCGGCAAAATTGGCTTCTTTGATCCCCAAGAGAAGTATTTCAAAGAAGGTGGTCAAGGGTGCACTTTCTCAGCTTCTGAATTGTACCGTGATCAGTTTGATCCGTACAACGTATTTGGATGCAGCATGACTGCTTCATCGTACGATGCAACTCTCTTTCGGTTTCCTTTGAGAAACGACGGTGACGAATCGGATTTGAGCAAAAGCGTCCACTCTCCGGAAACCATTCGCACTACGTTGTTTGAGTCCTTTAAGCAAGACGCTCACCTCGTACCTCTTTTTCTCAATTCCGTTTCATCGATCAAGCTCTTTGAATGGCGGCCAGGAAGTGAGTCACCTGTAAAGGTGTTCAGCGTCTGCATAGATAAAGAGACTCGGCAAGCTGTTCGTCATGCGAGAGAACGAATTAATGTCCGTGTTGAGAAAGGTGAGGTACTGGTGGAAGAAGCAGTGGTTACCTGTCGGGACATCGAAGCCCAAATTCTTACTCGGCAGAGATGGTTAATTTCGCACTATATCTCAAAAGAGATGTCAGTTCTTTTGAAACTCAGTGAAGAGATTCATCAATTGCCTCGGATTGGCCTTGCACTCTCACTCCCACCCTTGACTGCCCAGGCTGAAGACCCAGGCCGAGTGTTTTGCTTTCTGCCTCTTCCTCCCACGGGCGAAAGCAACACGGGATTACCCGTGCACGTTCACGGATCGTTCAGCGTTGCTGATGACAGAGGAAGCTTGAAATGGGGAGCTTCAGACTGTCAAACTAAAGAAGTCGAGTGGAATAGTTTACTGCTCGAACATCTAATGGCTCCAGCATACGATGCTTTGATACATAAAGCAATTTCTTTGTCTTTGGATCACGGTACCGTCTACCGAGCCTGGCCGGATCCTTCGGATGTTAAACATCATTGGAAAGGTGTTGTTGATCGCTTTCTACGTCGTTTACTGTGCGGAGATGTTTTTTGGACGGAAAGCGAAGGTTCGTGGATTTCTCTTTCCAAAGCTGTCGTCAGTGAATCTTCAGAATTGAATCCGGACGACAGAGTTGCATACGAGGAAATGATTGGAATTGGAGTGCCTGTTGTTTTGCCTCCGAAAAATGTTCTTGCTTGCCTAAAGGCTGCCTGCTACCAACCGTTTGACTCGAAGTTTGTCCGAGCGTTGTTAAGAAATCGTTTTTGCGGCTTGGCTGAGCTCAGTCGCGAAAGAAAGCTTAGCCTTCTTGCGTTTGTTTTGAAAGATGAAGACTACGCCGATTTAGTCGGGCTGTTTTTACTGCCAGTGAACGACGACTCTTTTGTTGAGTTTTATATGTCGACATCGCCACAGAAAGTTTTCATAGGAAACGATAATATCCCGTTATCTCTTTTCCCAGGAATGGACAACATATTCTTGCACTGCGCTTTGAGGGAAGACCTGTTCTCGAAACTAACGTCGCATCAATGTCGCTCAGCGCTTTCGCTTGTGAAACTTAAACATCGTCACGTCTCGTCGCTGCTCAAACAAATTTTAACTAGTTACTGGCCATTGCAAGAGGAGAAATCGACTCTTCCATGGTCAGACCAACCTAGCCGTCAGTGGATGCAGGACGTGTGGGAATGGATTGGTGCTCATAATAAATATGATGAATTCGTTGGCTACTTTGTCGTACCTTGTGACAACTTCACATCTGTAGCGAAGCTCGTCCGTGGAAGGAACGTCATCTTTGCTGAACACGATTCAGCTTTGCCAATGTCACGGAATGTTGCGTCCACTTTCAGAAGCGCCGGATGCGTTGTTTTGCAGGATTGCCCTGATTATATTTCTATTTCTTCGAATTACGAATTGACGAAGTACGTGTGGACTCAGGATAAAGTGTTGCATTGTATTGCTCAGGTTCCCCTCTCCGTTTCTTCTTTTCACAATTGGTCAGCGATTCAGTGTCAAGAAGTGCTATCCTTCCTATCTCGCGTGATTCGCAATGTTTCTCTTACATCAGCAATGGAGTCCGCATTGCTGTCAATGCCTCTTTTTCGTCTTTATAATTCACCTGCTTATTCAAGTTTGCAAAAGTGTCGGGAATCTGTTCCGGAGTCGGTAAAGAATCTTTCACTAATGCGTCCTTTACTTTCTTTTCCGAATCATGAAGAATCGACTGTCCTACGTAATCTGTCGTCTTTTCATCGACAGTTGACTTTTGAGGAGTTGTTTACTGAAGTTGTTTTTCCTGATATGGAAACGTCCGGAATGGACTACACAACATCGGTAGTGAAGTATCTTCTAGATAATCTAGATAATCATCATCCCCTTCCCGACGTCGTGCGCAAGCACATTAACGAGCTCCCTTTTATTCCAGTGGCAGACGGGACCATAAAGAAACCGTCAGAACTTTTCGAGCCGTCTTCTCCTCTATTGTCGAAGCTTTTTCGTGACAAGGCGGTTTTTCCTGAAGGACCCTTTGCTCTTTCCAAAAAGTATGGTCGTCTTCTCTCTGGTATCGTATGTTTTCGTCCGTTGGAGTCAATTTCAGGTTCGGAAATTGTCGAAATAGCCCATGAAGCTTCAGCGGGGGACGCAGAAAAAGGCGAAGCGCTGCTTAGTCTTTTCGTCTGTGAAGATAGATTTTTGTGGGTAGAAAAGCGGCTTTCTGAATCATTTTTCTCGGCGTTTGGTTCGACTGTTGCTGATTTATTGAAAGAGATTAAGTGGTGTCCTGTTGAGGACAGTGCTCCTTGTTCGTATCCTTCTACTTTGCCATGGAAGAGTGACTGCTGTAAAACTGCTCTTCCTTCTGAAACCGTCTGTGCTCTTGCCTGCAGTGAACTTTCTCTTGAGGAGTTGTCTTTCCTTGTTGGCAGCACTGAATTCATTTTAAAGGGAGGCATTGTTCAAAACGAGAGCCTTCTCGAGTTTCTTGGACTTTGTCAAGTGACTTTGGATAGCGTTCTCAAACACTGGTTGAAGGCCATGGAGAAATACAAATCAGATAAGGAGAGTTTCGGGGTGCAATTTGGCAAAATGATGGCAACGCTTCTTTCCCTTTTGCCTCAGTACTTGTCTCAGGCCTCTCTTGAAGACGCTATTACTAGACAGTTTTCGGATCCTAACTTTATTTGGATCAGTGACGACGTTGGATTTGTTTCCGCTAATCGCCTCGCCGTTTCTTGCATTGATATTCGTTCTTTGAAGCCTTGGCTCTTCACAATTCGGCAAGGAGGTTATTCTCATCTGTCTTCTGCAAAAATTCAATCTGCTCTTGGTATAAAATCTGATTTTAGTCAATCTGTCTTGCTGAACGCTCTAACTGAAATGAAGATATCTCACGACGAAGGCAAAGCGTTAGCAGCAGATGTCGGCCGCGATTTGACGGTAGCCGTTAGAATTCTCGATTGGTTTGCTAAAAACGTCGATGAAGTTTCCCCAACAATTCTTGGCAAGATGCTTGTTCCGGTCAATCATCCTTGTAATCTACGATTACTTTCGTGTGCGGACGTTATATATTTCGATACGGAGTGCACTAATAGTGACCTTACCGACTGCGATGTTCTTCACGGAAGCATAACGCGTGAAACGGCTTTGAAACTGGGAGTTCCTTTTCTCAGCAGTCGACGTGCACTGTCCGAATACAAAGATATAAAAAGTTGTCTTGACGACCACGCTGTTGAGTTTGGAGAAGAGTTTGGTCAGCAAGAACCCTTAGCACGTCGTCTACGAAACATTATAGGAGCCTATCCGTGGGGAGTTCAGATTCTGAAGGAGCTTGTTCAGAACGCTGACGACGCTGGAGCGTCTACTCTTCACATCGTTTATGACAAACGGAATCATCCTGCTAGGACAGTGTTTGGCGACGGCTGGAAGCACTTGCAGGGTCCGGCATTGCTGGTCTACAATGATCGTCCTTTTTCAGAAGATGATTTATCGGGAATTCAAAACTTAGGACTTGGCAGTAAAAGGGACGATGCTGCTAAAATCGGTCAATTTGGAATTGGGTTTAACGCTGTTTACCATCTAACAGACTGTCCCTCTTTTATCTCCGACAATAAGGTTTTTTGTGTCCTTGATCCTTTATGCAAGTTCATTCCTGGTTCGTCAATCAACAAGCCTGGTCGAAAGTTTTATTTGAAAGAAGGGTTTTGGGAAAAAATTTCTGATGTAAAAGACGCCTATTATTCAGTCTTTTCTGCTGATGAACTTTCTGGTGCCACGCTCTTTCGATTTCCACTGAGACATACCGGGTATAGCCCAGCTGAACCAATACGTAAAAAGGGAGTAAGTTGTGATGAAATGAATATTCTTTTGGAAGACTTTGCGGACATTTCTTCTAAATTGCTGCTCTTTCTGAATTCATTGAAGACGATAAAACTTTCGATTGTTGATGATGAAGAACGAACAGAGGAATTCTCGGTTTGCGCCGAATTGGACTCAACTGCGACACTGAAGCGAAGAGAATTGTTTAAAAAAATTGCCGCTGCCAAAGAGGTAGAAACGTTCCGAATTCCATGGTTTCAAGTCGAATACGAAATGACGATTATAGAAGATAAGAAAGGTTATATCTCTTCACAGTGTTGCCTTGTGCTTCAATCGATTGGTTATCAGTCGCTTTGTGACGGGGATATTCGAGATTTTTCCGAAGAAGCCGTGCTTCCTCGAGCAGGCGTTGCAGCTTCGGTTTTTGCGATTGAAATTAAGTATGACTGCAAGGCTTACTGTTTCTTACCACTGCCAGGTAAAATACCATTGCCGGTCTACGTTAATGGACATTTTGCCCTCGACTCGTCTCGTCGTGATCTCTTCCGTGACAGCTCTTCAGCAAGGACGTGCAACCTGAAACAGGCTTGGAACGAGCATCTTATTGATTACTGTGTTGTTCCAGCTTACGCTGCCTTTCTCGAAGAAGCCAAGCGCTATGTCATTCCTGAGCGTAAGGGCGATTCCGATTTTTGCAGCCGACTTGCATGGTTTCACTCTCTCTTTCCTGTCATCAAAGACGACAACAATTCGTACTGGAATCGATTGTCTTGCAAAGTTTACGAATGTCTTACAAAGTCATCATCGCCCGTTCTCGCTTATGTAGACTGCCTTCTGTCGTTCGAGCAACAACTGCTGAGTGATCTCGCCTCCTACTCCGGAAAAAAGCTCTACTCTCAGTTCCGTAGTCAGGATAGAGCTGCTGTTGATGCTGCTTCCATTATTATCACTAGTTTTTCTATGAAGCCTTCATTGAGATGGTATTCTATTGGACCAGTGGAACGGCAAGGCGTTCATTTTAGTAGAGCTCTTTATTGGTCCCAGGAAGCCGTTCAGCTTCGCCTTGGAACAAGTGGCGCTATTGTCCTGAAAGCACTCCTTCTGTTACTCGGACTTCCAGTTGTCACTACAACTCAAAGAATATTTTCGTCTTTGCAAAGCGTTGGTGATTCTGGAGTTGAAATGACAACTCCTGAGTCAGTCTGCAGCTTTCTTTATCACTTTGAGTGGTCATTGAGTCCCCGTAAGTTTACACTTGGTGAAATCAAGACTACACTTTTTAAATCTCCGGTTGTCGTTGGCTTTCTTCTAAACTTTCTGTTCGTTTCCCAAGAGGGTGAATCGCTTTCTCTGAAAAAACTGGAGGGACTTCCTCTTTTGGTCACAGGAGACGAACGTTTGAGAGTTTTTTCGAAGAATTATCCTGTCTATCTTTCTCGATTTCCGGAACTCCTGCCGACTAATCGTGATCTTTTCGTGCACCCTCACATTCGTGATTCGACATTTAGCCACTTTCGCTACATTGAAATCGCGAAGACTACTCCGACAATCCGTTTACTGTCTCCGTCTGCTTTTGTTGCTCTACTGCAAAGGACAAAATGGTTGCCTTTGAAGGCATTCGCCTGGTACACGATAGACGAAGAGCCGCCTTTTCTAAGTAATTGGGTTGCCCAATTTTGGGAATATATTATGACGGAAGGACTGGCTTGTTCTACTTTCGAAAATGCACTAGACTTCTTTAGCGATTACCCCCTTATTCCAACTACCAGCCATTCTCATTCCGTGTTTGTACCTATTAGTCTTGGATTTACTGTGTTACATGTTACTGATTTTCATATTCCAGCTGAAAAAGCCGTGATGGAAATGGGAATGCCCGTTCTTCAAATTAAACTTGTCGGGGAGAGAGCAGCTGCAGCCTTAGTCAAATCACGGCTAGTCACATTTGGCTTTCCCGGAAGAGTTATAAAGGCCCTTCAGCACCTTAGTTCTAATAAGATGTGCTTCTGTTGCGACGCATCGGTGTCTCTGTGTCTTTTAAAGTACTTCAATTCACATGTCGACCGTCGCTCTCGCCAGCCGACGGGCTTTACTTCCGATGATCTTGGCGCCCTTCCACTTTTTGAAACAGTGGATGGTAGCTTTCGGCCCTTATTCTCTGGAAAGTCTGTCTGTTTGCCGGAATCTTTGTTGTTATGTGGTAAAGAGGTTTGGATGGAATCCGTTCCCCTGCTTTTTCTCAAGAGGCAACCAGAATTATATGCTCTCTACGAATGCTTGGATGTTAATACTAAATCTCTTGCAGATATTTATCTAGAATTGATACTCCCAAAGTTTCGCCGCATGTCGAATGACGATCGAATGGAGCATCTGTTGTTCTTGAAATCTTTTTCTGAGCTACCCAAAGTACTTAAGAAGCTTGCTCTCACTCCATGTTTCTTTGCAGATGGAGACGTATATTGTGTTGAAAGATTTTATAATCCTGATGTTCAGCTGTTTACTCTCACGCTTCCAAGTGAGGTCTTTCCTCCTATGCCGACAACGGCCGCACGCTTGCTGGAAGAAGACCGAGTGAGTTGGCTGGAATTCCTGCAAAAGCTTGGCTTGCAGAAAGTTGCTTCCGCAGAGTTGCTCATACAACTTGGCGAGCATCTTGAAGAAATATCGAGAGAGTTAAAAACCCTGCCGGATATTTGGATAACGATGTCGAAGCTTCTGTTTCATCACTTTATCGAAAATGACTACAGTAGCTCAGTTAGAGACCGTTTCTTGTCATTGAAGTGCTTGCCTGCAGCAACAATTAGAAATGACCTAGCTGCTATTTCTAAACCATTTCCTGCAGTGATCACAAGCTGCAAACTGTCAGTGAAATATTCTGCCGTGAACGAATGGCTTTGCTGGACTTCGCGCTCTCTGGCGCCCAAGTGGACAGAAAGTCTTCGAGAAAAGTCTGCTGTTTCTAGTCCCATTATTATCAAGCGTTCTCCTTCTTTGCTTCAGGTTATTAAAAACGTTAAATGTTATGTCGTAGGCTATGAGGCAGCAAAATGTCGCGGAAAAGTCGATGAAAATCTTTTGAAAGAAATGCAGCGAATCACACTTTGCGCTATGCAGTTTTTTGGTAGGAATCTAAAGTTTCGACCTCCTCCTGTTTTACCAGTTTCATCAAATCTGAGAAACTTTTTAATTTTTGAAAGTTGTTTTCAAGATGCTGCGAGCATTGATGTCGCAAGGAAACTTAGGGAGCTGGATTTTATTTTCGTAAAAGAAGCAAAGACGTTAGTTAAGCCACTTAAGGTTGTGTGGAGGTCTCCAAAAGAAATGCTTCATCTATATCCTTATTTTTACGAGTTACCAGCCGTATATGGAGAGTACATTGACCTGCTTCGTTGTCTTGGTGTAGACGCTGAGGCTAGACCATTTCATTGCGCTCGTGTGCTTGAAGATATACGTGATCGGAATGGCAAATCGAATTCTGCACTTAAAGATGAATCTGACTTACGGAAAGCAAAATCTGCTATTCAGTGCCTCTTTAGCCTGCTCGAATGCAATCAAGGAAAAAAAAGTAGCAAAAGCGACAAATCCCTTATCGAGGCTTTAAAACCTTTGTTTTTATTGAATCGAAACGATGGGTTGGAACTGTCAAGCGATTTATTCTTCCTCGACAACATTCAACACGAAACCTATATTCAGACCCTTGAGATATTTAACTCTTTTTCTTTTCTTATTGACATCACAAAGTGCAATTTGTCGAATCTTCACGAATGTACTGTCGACTTGTTACCGGAATGTCTTCGCCCAAAGATAGCCTCAAATTTCTTTTGTTCTCGTATTAAGAAAGGTAGTATGGTTGATTCGTCGAGTGAGAAGCATCTAACTGCTACGAAAAGACTGCAAACCTTGGTAAATTCGCAGCATTTTGTTTCGGGACTCAAAAGTATGTATGTCGACAAAAGCAGAAGTGACAAAATACCTTCTCATTTCGAAGTCGGTCTAAAAACTTTAACACATGTCCGATTTGTTTGTCTTCATTCTTTTTCGACTTGTCTCGTTTTGTTAGCTGATAAAAAAGAAGTCGACAAAACCGCGGAAAATGCAGATGTTTACCTCGAAGTGTCCAAAGAAGCAGTACTCTACCTCTCTGAAAAAGCTTTGAATGATAATTCTTCTGGGGCGGCTTTTACTGTTTGGATAAAAGTCGCTAATTTTGTTATGCAACTTCTTCGACATCCTACTTATATTGACAGCGCTATTGTTGCAGGCATGCTCACCCAAAGCAGTCCATCAGAAATACCCTCATATTTAAAGGATTTTGGCATTTCTTTTAGGGAATTTGGTGACGTTCGTAAGCTCCAAAAGGAATCTTGCAACGTAGAAGTGGTTTGCGGTCGGGAAGTGAATCCGGCTCAAATGAATCATATTTTCAACGATGGTAACTTTGCAGTTGGAGAATGGGCCGTATGTAAAATCGCCAAGAACAAGCCTATTTACGGTCAAGTTCTTAGTAAATTGTATACGCTAGACGATTTAAATGAAGACGACGATCATTCGCGCTTCATTATTGATATTGGGCAGGAAGATCCGGCCGTAGTTGACTCCTCGAATCTATACAAGTTCATGAAGCGAGCCACTGATCTACCCAGAGATGTCGCACCCGCAATTGAGTCACGACCGGTTCATCGGGCATCGATGACTTTCCAGGAGAAGCACGCAGACCTCTCGCCACTATCTAATGAAGTGTCGCAATTTAAAATTTGCAAACTTGGTTTACAGTCCGAAAGAGTCTGTGAAAGTTTTCATTACAACTTTTCTCATTCCAGCCATTCGTTATCTGGCGAAATGAGATATTCTTCTCGCGGAGCATCTCGCCACGTCGACAGCGAAGTTGATGATGTTCCGTGCTTTTCAATTCAGACTTGTTCTCCGCAACCGAGAATAGGAAGAATGTTCCGCTCTCAAGCTGAAGCTGATTTGTTCGCTGCTCGAGATCAATACGAAGTACAACTTCGGAAGGGCCAATGTAATTTTGCTCTTGTATGTTTTCTTTGCCACGAGTGCGCGGAGAAAGCTCTAAAAGGTGTGTTGCTTCTGAAGAGAGGTCTCGATTTTAGGCTGAGTAAAAGCCACAATATTCGAATTTTTTTGTCTGCCCTGGATTACGTTTCTGAATCGGCTAAGTTTTCCGTCCAGTCCAGCATCCTTCACTTGAGCAGCTACTACGTCCCCACTCGTTATCCTGATGCCTTAGATGCTGTACCTGCAGTTTCCTTCACTCAAGATGAAGCTCGAAACGCTTTGGAGAGTGCCGAGACCATTGTAAAGGAAATCAAAGTCTGATAGTGCTTGTGAAGTGACTGCAGTTTATCGCACTGTATAGCTCATGCTGTAAGCCTAAATTTCTATTTCCTTTCTATGTCGTGAGTAGATGTCCAACCGTTTTTCGTCTATTTGTACCTCTTTATTTGCGTGTTTTGGCTACTTTTTACTTCCTTGTTTAATTAGGCATCTTAAATATTTTTTGTCATGTCACTTTGTATGTATTAGGAGTGCGGAAAAGTGATCGTAGCCAAAGCCTTGTGGGTTAAATTCTGACTACTCGGTCATGCTGCTTTGTTCGTGGCGATGACCAGGTGTGGAAATCGGAGAGAAAGGACGTGCCATGGGGCGAGCGCATGCTTTGAATTCCCATTGGGCCACTGCACTCGCTTTCTTCGTCCGTGACATTTCCTGCACGTCCTATGTATTTAGAACAAATGTAAGTCTATGCTCATACCTAAACCTATTAAGTTAATTAAAAGCAGGTAGTTATGCAGGCACAGTTATACGCGTTTTTAAATCGTTCGGAAGCGTGGCGCCAAAAGTATACGACAGGGCTGGGGTCCCATATGGGGACCCCGACTGTAAGGCACCGAGAGAGAAAGTTGTTTGGAGTGGTATAAGAGTAATAGTGAGGGCAATGAACACCCGATTGTATGGCGCTATATCAGGGTCAAAAATAGTGAACATGTATTGATGAATGATGAATAGGTTTATTGATGAATGATGAATAGGTTTATTGATGAATGACGAATAATCATTGATGAATGATGAATAATCATTGATGAATGATGAATAATCATTGATGAATGATGAATAATCATTGATGAATGATGAATAATCATTGATGAATGATGAATAATCATTGATGAATGATGAATAATCATTGATGAATGATGAATAATCATTGATGAATGATGAATAATCATTGATGAATGATGAATAGGTTTATTGATGAATGATGAATAGGTTTATTGATGAATGATGAATAATCATTGATGAATGATGAATAGGTTTATTGATGAATGATGAATAGGTTTATTGATGAATGATGAATAATCATTGATGAATGATGAATAGGTTTATTGATGAATGATGAATAATCATTGATGAATGATGAATAATCATTGATGAATGATGAATAATCATTGATGAATGATGAATAATCATTGATGAATGATGAATAATCATTGATGAATGATGAATAATCATTGATGAATGATGAATAATCATTGATGAATGATGAATAATCATTGATGAATGATGAATAATCATTGATGAATGATGAATAATCATTGATGAATGATGAATAGGTTTATTGATGAATGATGAATAGGTTTATTGATGAATGATGAATAATCATTGATGAATGATGAATAGGTTTATTGATGAATGATGAATAATCATTGATGAATGATGAATAGGTTTATTGATGAATGATGAATAATCATTGATGAATGATGAATAGGTTTATTGATGAATGATGAATAATCATTGATGAATGATGAATAATCATTGATGAATGATGAATAATCATTGATGAATGATGAATAATCATTGATGAATGATGAATAATCATTGATGAATGATGAATAATCATTGATGAATGATGAATAATCATTGATGAATGATGAATAGGTTTATTGATGAATGATGAATAGGTTTATTGATGAACGATGAATGAGTTATTTATCGTTTGTCATTACTTTGTGACGTGAAGGTTGACGTCATTTTAGGCGTTGGCTATAACTTAATTTGGCATTCTGACGTAAAATTAGGCGGTGGCCAATTCCATACATGGTGTGCTGATCACGTGTTACCTTTTTCAACCAATGGTACAGAGTGATGCGTAAGCGGACGTCCCGTACGAAATCTTCGCTAGCTTTCTCTATTTACACGTCGTGGTATCTGTTTGTAAGGTTGGTTCATGAATCACTATGCAGGCCTCTGCCTTATTTTCTAATGGGGAACAGAGTAATGAGTTCGAAGAAGAAGCAGAAGCGCGACGACTGTCTGGAAGCCATGGAAGCAATGGAAGCATCGTTTGTCGAGATGAAGCGTCGACTATCCCGCTTGGGAGAAGAAGAAGGCGACGGCACTGGCGGGGAGAGCAGCGAGCACGCGGAAACTGTGGAGCCGAGCACAGAAGCCATGACACATACGGGCGCTTCGAGTGACCATCTGCCCTTTTCTCCCTCACCGTCAGCATTCCAGGAGCATCGCAGACTGTTTCAACCTGCATC
This sequence comes from Oscarella lobularis, assembly GCF_947507565.1. NCBI lineage: Eukaryota > Metazoa > Porifera > Homoscleromorpha > Homosclerophorida > Oscarellidae > Oscarella > Oscarella lobularis. The sequence continues at coordinate 279,138 of NC_089190.1, read as the reverse complement.
ACGAAAAGGAAAACAGCTTAAGAAGCCTGCCGGAAGAGGACGCGGCCGAAAGGGGAAGTCGATGGTTTCGGCTGCCGCTCCAGGGAAGAAGGTATGGGGTCATCGATTCGTCTGTCTCCGAAGCAAACACGCATATCGTGCTCCTCGCGGAGAGGAGAGGGACATCCTCAAAAACCTCGGCTTGGGCGACAAGCGCGTCTCAATCCCTAGAGACGCAACCGAAGCAGAATTAAGTGCTGCCTTGTTAGCAGCTTTCCCTTTGCTCTGTGATGCCGGAGGTTTTACGCTTATGGTCACCGACTCACAGAATCGCAGCAACAGCCGCATCGTTCCTCTTCGCCAACCGTACCACGTAGCAAACATTCGAGAGCAGATTGACTATCACATCATTTACGTTAGACCTCTCCAAAGGTCAATCGGCACACGGGTGGATATGCGTCGCAGCGACAATTCGGACGATGAAGCTGTTCAAGCTTGCAAGTCTTGCGGCGTTACAATGACAATGGCATCTTTGAAGGACCATCTTGTGAATTGTGGAAAAGAGGAAGAGTAATCGGCAATGTCGTTTGCATTTTTGATGTATTGATAAACGTCTTTTAGAGCACAAGTAGATCTGACAATGGATTCAGAAGCTGATTTGGAGATTGGCGTTCCTGGCTCGAGCCATCTTATTGAACAGAGTCGACGCTTCGAGAACGTTACTCAGGCAAGATCAAACGACGCGTCTTTGCATGACTCTGAAAGAAAATAACGTAACATTTCATTCTTTCAGACACGGCAGTTAGTTGCAGAGCAAGATGAAGCTTACGCTCGTTCTCTTGAGAAGGACGAAGAAAAGGTGCTTGACATTTTCCTAAAATTGGCAATGATATTTGATACGTGTTGCAGGACCGGAAGAAAGCGCAGGATCTGTCTGATTTCGAGTACAGTTTGCGTTACCTGCCTTATTAAACTGATATTGTTTGTATAGGGAAAGATGGCAGGAAATGAAGCGCAACGAAGAGGTGCCACATGTAGCTGTTGCACTTGATTATCTATGCTTCTCTTTTTCTGCCGTAGCTGCGAAGAGTGCAAAAGGCAACTCTTCTTTCGTTTGATATTGACGAGCCTGATGAAACCGACTACGGCACGGTTGCCGTGAAAGTTCGTCTACCAACTGGACGTGAAATAAAAAGAAGTTTTGACGGATACAATCACAGCCTCCAGGCATGTGTTCTTCTTTTCCTCTTTTTGCTCATCCTCTACCAATTAGGAAGTTCTTCTATGGATTGGAGGTTCCGACTCCATCGACAGCGTGGAAAAAGTTGTCCTGTTCAACAAAATGAATAGAGGAGAGCCAAAAGCAATTAGCAAACAGGACTACCTCAAGTGTCTTCTCGACTGTTTTGGAGGATGCACATCTATCAATTTGCTTGCAAATCAGGTTTGTTTTTCCTACGAAGTATCTCCTTCGTTCATTACTTATTCACAGAGTAGCGCCGAAAACATTGTCGAAGAGGACAGTTTGATTCCGATTGACTCAGCAAGGTTTGCTTAGATAATCGTAGTAGTGTCTTGGCGACGCTGAAAACTGGCATTGCACCAGGTCTTCTGCCAAATTTTCCGCTATGAAAGAAGTCGTGGTTCATCTCAAGACTTTTGTTCTGCCCTCTGGAGAAGACAATGAAAATACACTCGAGTTTCATGTACGAGACGATTTCCTGCTGATGGACAGCCTGGTCTTTGCTACAAAAAACCGTTTCAAGCCAAACAGGCCATTGAAGGTTTTACATAAATTTGATTATTATCCTAATGCATCTTATTGACTCTTAGGTGACATTTGTTGGAGAAGGGGCTATCGACTGTGGAGGCTGCGTGCGTGAGTTTTGGAGGAGATTTGTGGTTGAAGTGAGAAAGACGTACTTTTTTGGATTCAACTGGCGCCTGACACCAAAGAAAAATAGCTCATTTTTGATGGCAAGTGTCCCACGACTGAGTTACAAGTTATTCATGACTGTGCTTTAGGGAAAGCATTATTTTCAGATTGGAAAACTGATCGCTACTAGCATGGCCCAAGACGGTTCCGGGTTTGACTTCATGTCCCCTACTGTCTTTCAATACATTGTGAAACCAGACGTGACAGCTATTGACCCAGCGCATGAAGACGTTCCGGACATGGAAGTGGTGCAATGGATCGAAAGCGTAAGCAAATCACATTTACTTTATTTACGTTTACAAATATGAGTTGTTAGATTGAAAGTAAAATGTCCGATAGCGACTTGCAAGCGATGTTCACCGACGCAGAAAGTGACATTGTTCGAGCGATGTCGGAGTCTGGTTTTGTCGGCGACCTTGCGGCAGTCACCTTGAAAAGGCGTCCACTTCTTTTGCGGTCCTTACGTTTGCACTCCTGTCTGCTGTCTGTGAAAGCTGAGATTGATCAACTCATGGACGGTCTTAGCGAGGTTTTTGGCGTTCTTTCGCTGATCAGGCAATCGCCGAGTGCCTTTAAAAGATATTTCTGTTTTGACGATTCCGAACGTCTCACTGCTGGTATGTTGAGATCCTCGGTAATAAGCATTAACTCAAAAATGATGTCTAGAAAATGTTTTGAAGCTGTTCACCTCAACGAAGTACAGCAGCAAGGAGGACGAACTCGAGTTGTGGAGAAAGGAGACTGCTATCTACGTTATGTTCGACAATTTTCTGGAAAAATGCGAAGGTTACGTTTGACAATCTACAATAATTTACTGCAGCTGTGACATTGCCCTCTTTAGGTGATGCATTTGAACAGAACAGGCGCGTAACCAGGGGGGGGCCTGGGGGGGCACGTGCCCCCCCGAAATTTTGCCAAAGCTAGGTAAAATTTGACGGAGTATTCACCGAAGATGCGCACTATTTCGTCGATTTGCATAACGATAGCGTTTACTGTTCGACTCTGGCAGAATGCGAACTGCTTGCTACTTCTCATGCTCGTTGAACCGAACTCATGATTCAGCTAGCGCACTTTACCAACCCGGTTACGTACATACAATGAAGCGAAAGCATTCTCTGTCGAAGTCTGATACCGTTAAAAGAGGCGTTTTCTGAGTTGGTGCGGCTCTGGGAAATTGTTTTGACGATGGGAGTTTCGACCGCGTCATGCGAAAGAGCCTTCTCCTGCCTTAAGAGGCTGAAAACGTACCTCAGGGCGTCAATGACACAGGATCGCCTCAATGATATGGCTGTACTAGCTATTGAAAGCGATCTGGCCAAAAACTTAGACATAGATAAAGCTGTGAAAACGTTTATAGAAGTCGATTTTAGTAGAAAATTGAAATTTATGTAGACGTTTAAATTTTTAGCGAAACTTCTGTATAAGCGCCAGACATAGAAAAACATTATTCAGTAACGAAAAATTAAGATTGACCACGCCCACATTCAAAAAATTTTTCGCGCCTTCGGCGCGAAAAAATTGTGCCCCCCCGACCTCTGAAACCTGGTTACGCCGCTGAACAGAAAGGCTTGAGTCTGGAGCACGTCCTCGCGTTCTTCTCGGGATGCAGCAAGATCCCTCCTGGAGGCTTCGATAGGCGGTGCGAATTGACGTTCGACCATGGCGCCGCTTTTCCCGTCAGCGCTATATGTTTTCTTCGTCTTTGCCTGCCTACCAAATTTTGGAACAACGAAGAAGCATTTGAAGAGTCTCTTGTTCACGCCTTTTTGAACATCTCTGTTCTCGGGCGAGTGTGACTCAAACCCTTGCGTAGTTGACCTAACCCTAACTCTTTTAATTAAGATCAGAGAAAAGAAGTTTTATTTGATTTCAAAAGTGCAGTAGAAGCGTGTTGCTTTATATGTTAATTGACCAATAAATGCTGTTGAACGAAACATCTTCATGTCGTGTTTACGTTAGTTTAGTCTACCCAAAATTGCTTTTGCTCTTACGTACACTGAAGAGCCGTAGCCATCGCGGTCTTCAGCAAGAGGATCAAGCGAATCTCTGAGAATGTCAAGTTGCCTTTCGTCGTCACCTGTTACAGTTTGTGGAACAGATATTCTGTCGTAGGAGCTACTATCCCATTGTCCGTCAGGAAGCTCTAAAGATGGCTCTAATCCAAACGCCTGAAACTCTTCATCGGTCAAGCCGTAGAGTTCGTCTGTCACAGTTGACCCTGACGTAGCTCTCATCTGCATGCCGTGAATCCAAAGTTGTGTCGGGCTTCTGTTTCCTTCTGTTGATAAAGGATGTGAATTCCACTGCATCCTAAACTGCTCCAGATGAGAGTTGATTCGAGGAAGGAATACATAATGAAGGCATAGGAGGTCTGTTTCCGATGTCATGTCGAGAAGGCGTATATCCTCAAGGTGTTTGAACAGCTGATGATACAGAAAAGTGACCTTTATTGATCTCGTTAAAACGTTTGATAAAAAATATGTAACTATTAATTACCTGATAATAAACATCTCGCCAAAGACGTTCTATTCTTTGATTATGAACAGACCTTCCTGTGATGACGCTGCCACGGCTGGGACCTCTGAGAGGATGGGATAACATGTAGAGAGAAACAAGCGTGTTTTCTCCTCCCTTGTCGCAACGAATTCTAGAAGGCAACCCTTGTCGAGCGCATCCAACATTGAAGAGGCTAAGAACAGTATCAGCTCTGTTATTTGTTGAGCAGGCCATATAAGGTATAAGGCGGCTATATCCGTCGACAGCTCCATGAATGACAAATCGCCATCTAAATCACCACTCACTGAAAAATGGATGCACTGGTACATACAATTTCTACCTTATTAATTTGTGGTTCCCATCAATATGCCACAAGGAATTGGGTCCGGGCACCGAATAAACTCTTCTTTCAACCGTCATCATCCAACGTCTCATTGTAGCGGCGGGATCATTCAGAAAACACAGTTGTCGTACTCTGTGAATTGGAACAACTATTCTCTGCAACTTCAGGATAGCATTCACCATTCGATAGCCACTGTTGGGATTGGAGTGCTGGATGTCTTGGATAGCAGAGGAAAGAGTTGGATCGTCGATAACGGTGTAACGGTCTCTCACAGAAACACCAAACTCTCTCATTCGACGCTTGACGGTAGACACGGAAATTTTCAACATTTCAGCCACTTGTGGAATGTGAAACTCGTTCTCAATGAAATATTCAAGCTGCTCTTTCGTTACAGTGAGGCGGGGCCTGCCTCTCGCACCTGTCGTCTCGCCTTGCAAATTTGCGTCGTCTTCACCCATACCCTCCCGCATTCGATCAGCGACAAGAACAATTGTACGGCGTATACACTGTAGAGTGTTTTCGATATTAGGAACGATGGTCGCCAGAGACGAAACCCATCTAAAAACGGACTGCAGACGTGATATGACGTTGTCTCCGAATTCGCGAGAGAATCGGTCATCTTCGTATCGCTGTACGTCGCGAAGAATGACATCGACGCGGCGCTGAAGAAGCCTCCGTATGTCCTCTAAGTCGGTCGCCATGTGTCATTAATATAAAAAGATAAAAATTCCCCTCTTCATCGCTGAAGAATAACTCATTCATCATTCATCAATAAACCTATTCGTCATTCATCAATAAACCTATTCATCATTCATCAATAAACCTATTCATCATTCATCAATAAACCTATTCATCATTCATCAATGATTATTCATCATTCATCAATAAACCTATTCATCATTCATCAATAAACCTATTCATCATTCATCAATGATTATTCATCATTCATCAATAAACCTATTCATCATTCATCAATGATTATTCATCATTCATCAATGATTATTCATCATTCATCAATGATTATTCATCATTCATCAATGATTATTCATCATTCATCAATGATTATTCATCATTCATCAATGATTATTCATCATTCATCAATGATTATTCATCATTCATCAATGATTATTCATCATTCATCAATGATTATTCATCATTCATCAATGATTATTCATCATTCATCAATGATTATTCGTCATTCATCAATAAACCTATTCATCATTCATCAATAAACCTATTCATCATTCATCAATACATGTTCACTATTTTTGACCCTGATATAGCGCCATACGATTGCTTACCTGGGAGCGGATACAGTGTATGTATGCGTCTGATCGATCTTTCGTGGTGTCTTATCCGGGATCTGTCTGTTGCAAACCGAAACGTGAGTTTCGTGAAATAGACGCTTCTGAGTCGCTCATTTGCTACGCATAGGTTGGTCCTAATCTCTTAGTCTTACTCCTATACATTGCTCGCTGTTTCAGCCGATCATTGCCGTATACTGCGATTCTTCGTTTCCGCGCGGGGCAAGTGCCACGGAAAAGAGCCCAGGCGAGTCTTCTATTGGTAAAGAGCTACGCTTCGATCATCTTTAAGCTGGCAGGAAGTTGGGGGACACTTTTGGGTGAATATTATATAGGCGAAAGACGTCTACACTGAACTAATATTATAAGTTTTGTCCGTAGGCATTACTTTAACTGAAAAAGTCAAGGAATTAAAGCATTTCGTAGATAAAATCCCATACTGAGCGGTTTCATGTAAAAGTTTATATTTAGATGGAAAGCATGATCAAGTCACAGCAAAAGTATAAGCACGATCAGGTAAGATTTAGAACGCATTATGTTATTTCTAAGCCAGTGACAGTTTCAGCTTTCTCTCTCAATTTTTTTCGTTAAGCCTTTTCCACTCGAGATGCATGTTTTTCCGTGGTATTGCAAACTTGTGATGCTCGTTTCATGGTAAGCTGTCTATGTAGGCGTGTTCGCGTTTATAACAGAAGGTCAAGATCACGCGTATTTCTCAAGTTCGTTGACCAGGTCTTCACGTTCTATTGCCCTAAGAGCTTCAATTACCTGATCTTTAGTAGCTTTTTCACCCGTGCTTCTCGTCCACAGTGTCATGGCTTTGTAAGCTTGCTCGAACGTTTCATTCAGATTGTCGTGCGCGATCGCTTCGACCTTTGCTTCGGAAAGGCCCAATTGCCTTACCAGGAATTTCCAGTCTGTGCTAAGCTGACGTGCGAAATTCGCTCGTAATTTATCCGATTGAGGAAACGTTTCTTTTAGAGGAGAGTCGGTAACTGATTGTTGAAAATTCATTCGAATTATTTCTTCCTTTAGGCCTTTTTCGTCTGCTTTCTTCATTTGGCCGTCGGGTTGTTAGACTAGAATTCTCTCATCGATTACGCCTCGTTCTCTAGCAATCTGAAGGAGTTTCTAAATTTTGCAGACAAGATCACGTAAAGAAAAAATAATTTTATTCTGTGTGTACCTGAAAGGGAGGTTTGCGATTGAAAAAGTTGCTATTTCCAATGATGATGAGCGCCGCTTTTTGTCTAGAAATAGCGACGACCAGGCGATTTTTTTCCTTCAGAAAGCCAAAGGTTTGGCTTGTGTTTGAGCGAACAAGAGACAATATTATAATATTGTTTTTATCACCCTAGTCAACATTTAGATCAAAAACGAAAGGACATGTCAAAGCTCACTGGTATTCGTCTACGGCGGCAACTCTGACGCCTGTTGCTCTATCAAACAGATGCTTGTTTCCGCCGCAGTCACTTTTACAGTTTCGCAATTTGTCGTACAAGGCTTCCACCTGCATAAGGCAATCAATAATGTTGTCTGAATTGACAAGTCGTCTGTCATAAGGCCGATTCACACTGGCGGTGTGACGTAACGCGTAACGTAACTTCCATATATATGGTCATGCAGCGAGAGTGAAGGAAAGAGGGTCATGAGAAGATTTCTTACGTTACGTTGCGTCGCTAGTGTGAATGGGCCTTTACCGGTAGAATGCTAAAACGGTCATGTTGTCTTCTTTTCTCCGCAGGACAACAAGAACAGTATTAACTGCTTCTCTCTTTCGGCTTCTAATGTGTTGCTAAAGCTTCCGCCTCTTCGATTATCGTATTGTGAATGGTATGACCAGAAGAAAAGGTTCTCTGGGAGAAACTGACAAAGCTGAATATGTTCAACCGGATTTTTTTACTTTACGTAAGTATATGTTCTTATTTTAAACCTATTTTCTTACTTCGGGTGAGCTTTTGAGACCTGGATAAAATGGCTTTAGGAGCGGTAGAAACTCTTCCCTCATTCTTCTCTGTTCTTGCAGAGTGACGTGAGGAGGATAGCCGTTGGTGAAAAGTCGTTCGAATGCGGACGTGTTGAAGTTAAAACGATTCGGCCAGTTGGTGACACGACACCTAGAAAATAAAGTCTAGTTATACCACAGGTAGGTCTGCAAATTGATTGTGATTCTGTTTAGAGGCAATCCGAAGTTCCTTGGGTGTTATGATCAGGGGAGAGGTGTTCCACGGCTGGACGTCAGTGTTGTCTTCACTGTCGATTTCCTGATGATTCGTGATCGTTTCCAGAGTGTTCAAAAGAAACTTGTTCGACTCATTGCAACGTCCGCTATCATATAGAGATTGAGAAACGATTTTTGATGAGTTGGAAAATTGGTCTGGATTTTTGAGGTAGCGGCGTTACGAAATTTGTTGCGAATTCTTTCATTTCATCTGCGGTAAAATTTTCTCTATCAGATTCGTTTGCGCAGCAAGGCAGTAGAGTTTCATGAAGGAACGCTGGCTTAGCAAAAGATAGACTCTACCGCTGATCTGAGTAAAGTCGTCGCTTCCGATCTTACTGGCTAAACGAACGACTCTCCACAGTCGGTAGGTTGGCACTCGACCTTTGTTTCGTAGAGTATGTACCTCCATATAGGAAAGCATTTCTTATACTCAAAAGAGAAGAAATGGGATTTTCATCAGCCAATGCGGAAAGGTCTTTCAAATAGTCGTCGATTTCCTTATTTGTGATATTTTCATATTTTGATTCTTTCACGTTGTAGGCGGTTGTCCCACGAAGGCGAAACTCGACTTAGTCACCGCAGTTAAGCGATAGAGCTCTGAGAGATTTGTCAGGAACTGAAAATGTATCCTCATTCAATGAGAACCGTAAGCTGCCCAGCTCTCTTGGGTCTCCCGGCTGATAAATGAAACCTTCGGTTTCAGTTTTCGCCAATTAAGACAACGCCTCTTTCGACCGCGGAATCGTATTTCATTTCTTTAACTAGACCGTCGTGCGAATGTGCCAATCTCTCCTCTTCATCTCCAGGAACGTAGGGGGAAACCGGGTCAAATTGAAACAGGGGCCCTGAAAACGTTTGCAGAAGCACTTCGCTTTTTTCTCGCTCGTCTAGCAATGTATGAGTCGATTTCGATAGACCGGCGAGAAACGTATCGACTCTCAGTTTCCAGAGGCTATCGACGCCACTTCGGAGTCGGGATTTGTTGTTTCCGTAATTTTCTTGGATTTGGGAGGTAAGTTGCGCATACGGGTCGCAAAGAACGTCGTCTATCTTCGCCAAGGTTTTTATTTGTTTGATTGGATTGGGAGATTTCTCTATTAGTGCCCTGATGAATGTGAAGTCGCTGCAAAGGAATTCCTTGACGCGTCAATGATCGCTCTAGTGTGCGACGAACGAATTAAGCCGAGGGGTCATTCTCAACTGGTTCTATCTGGACAGTTCTCATCCGAAAAAGTTGAACGCAGTCAAATCCAGAGATAACGTTTGTTGCATCAGAGACTTAGTAATCCTTGCAGCTGAAATAGAGTTTCCTTCAGGTATTCGCTTCGTTGAAAAATGCTTACCTGCTATTCTCTATTTAGTCCCTTTTCCTGCCGATGACAAGCCGGTGTCCGATGGGTTACTGAAGGCTTGCGCCGGAACACAACTGAAAGAGATCTATTTTTATTTTGACATCTAAAAAGAGGATTGTTTTGAGCTTTGCCAACTGGCGTTGCTGCTCGTCGATTTGAAGCCCTGAGTTTGTGGAGGAAGCGAGAAGATGCACCGAAAGTAAGCCGACTTCTGGGGTTGAATAAAAGAATGGGCGTGACGTCGCTCGACGTGTTATTGAAGATGAATTCAACGACTCTGTAAGTAGACTCTGTTCTTTATGTTTTACATAGCGTGGACGACTTTAGACAGAATATCGTATTACTGTGTAAACTTTTTGTATTTTTATGAGGTTCTTTCTTTATTGTTACTGGTTTGGAGGCGTGGTCAAGCGCTGGAAGTTTCCCCTGGCTTGAAGGCGTGCTCCAGAGGGGAACTGTACGTGGCGGTGTGGGTATGAGTCTGATGTGACATATAGCTATTTGGACATCGACCTACATTACCTCTATAAGAAGTCTCTTCACGTGACAGAAATCATGGAACTTTTTCGAATTTTTCCTCTTGGACAAAATTCATGGATGCGTAACGACGGCTTAAGGTTGGATCAGACAACTCTATCGTGCTTGATTCTCCTGATGCAAGCAGATGCGCGCGAACAAGGAACCAGGGATACGGGATGTCGTAAACCCGTATAACAACAAGCAAAAACGGACCGATTTGACCTATTAAAGCTGCCTGTAACTCGACAACGGGTTTTCTAGCTGTCTAAGAAAGCTATCGCGAGGATCGATGAGTTAGATGTTCAGTCAACGCACTCGGAGCACGGAGTTTCGAGGTAAGACAATCAGAGACGCCGCTTAGAACGATCTACTTCCCTAAATGGCCCACCACCGCACATACGCATACACGCACACGCAGAAACAATCACAGGCTAAGTCGCAGAGACGCTAGACGTCGTTTATGAACACCTAAGGCAAATGCATGCGCTGGATCGAGATACAGATAACTTTATTTAGGGTAGCGATCTCCCAGAGCATTACACCAAACGACCAACTAAAAAAAATCAACCGCGTGAAAGTGCGTATTGACATTATTCACTGATCACTTTAAGACGCGCGCTGCGATGCAGATAGACGCAGAGTACGCGATCCTACCCTCGTCTGCTGTCGTTTTTCTTTCTATCTCCGCTGTGGGCGACCGCTAGTCATTGAGGCTAGTACAGCAGACTAAGAAGGGCATTTCGGCTGCCTCAGGCAATTAAGTTCTCCGAAGTTGCAACTTTCTGGATAAACGATGGAAAATCTCGCGGCCGCCGAACGTACGATCATTTCAAATCTACGCGTTCTGTGTTGTGTCCTGGGGGTGTACGTATGTGGTCAGCAGTTTCTCGACTAGGCTAAGGAAGGAAACGGCAAGAAACTCCTCGCGATCTGCTAGCTAATAAATTACATCAATTGTTTTTTTCTAACAATAGATTGTTAACGTATAGATACGTTCATGCGTCCGTCCGGAGCTTAATTTCAATGGCAACTGACGCAGTCCACTTAATACTCATCTCTCAAATGAAGAGTTGAGATCACTCCTCGCCTACAACTGATCAACATTCTAATTATAATGAATAGACAATTTGATAACGTAAGAAGATTAGGCTAGATCTCACGTTGAAGTTTCAGTCTCAAAATATCAGTTTAAAGCATGTCGCTTTGCTCACCAAGAAAATGTCCCAAAGTGTGTTCTTGAAGTCGGTAAGGTCTCTTTGTAGTGATATTCGCCACAGGGAAATGTCTCTAGTGCATATAAATGGACTCCTGTATTCTTTAGTGCATATCAACTGTAACATGTGTTGTTTAGTGAATCTTGTGAGGCTCCAGGGGTTTCTGCACTTCAACTGGACCGCCAGCTCTCCTTCGCAAACGAAAGTAAATTATTTCTGTTGTTTTCTTCCGCTGTTGAACATCAATTCCGGGCTTATTTTAGGTAAGGTGGGAGATCTGTCGAATTGTTGTTACGTCTTGAAGTCTTTTTTTGCGTCAGTCAAGAGGGGATCTCAAAGAAAATTGAAACGACGTATTTTTAATTAAGCAACAGTTGTGTTATAGATAGGTAGCTGTACTGGGAGTATAAATAGGTGGCAGTACTGTACAGTAGATGTTGCGGTAGACTCAGGCGAGGGGAAAAATTTATTAATAATAAAACCCGGAAGTAAACCGGAAACTCTCAAAAAATTTTGCACATCGGTTATCCTTGTTTCGCTGTCCACCTGCACGGACCGCGACGGTCCGTACAGGCTTCGTTTGGGTGGGGGTCATCCTCCCTACTCCCCCGTCGGAGTTAGAGCCTGTTTAGTCTCCCGGCTCGGACGCCTGAGACCGACAGCCCTCGGGTGTGAGTTCTGCCGGCCTGGTTCCAGGGGGACCGCTATTGTAACCCACCGCGTCTTCCTAAGTGGGGTGGCAGTTTTGCACTCATGCCACTGGAGTAGGGGATTGAATCCCCTGCGTTCAAGCCACGTTTAGCCTCTTGGCTCGAGAGTTGAGCCGGTTTAATTTAGTCACCTCGGGGCCCAGAGGTGAATGTGGCTACAACACAAAGAAAGAATTTTCAGATAAAATGCAACAAACCGAAACAGAAACGAGAAATGATTTGAGTTCTCCTGGCACAAAGTTAGTGAAGGGAAACAGTGTGCAAACATTCCACGAAAGCGGTTGGCGAATTTCGTCTACCAAATAAAAGAGCGAAAAGTTGAATCAATGATTCTACTTGAGTAGCCAAGGCGTCGTAGACCGGTGCTCTACTAAAAGAGAATTCCAGCTAAGAATCTTTTACGGATACACTAGATGTCAGAAAGGTATCTAAAACTTTGGTTGTACGGCGTTACCCAGCATCCATGCTTCGGTTCCTGTGACGGTCAAAGGCGTCGATTTCATCAACGTCTTCTTTCTCTCGCCAAGACGACACATTGGAGAAATAAAACGCTATCCCTTGCGATGGCCGAGGAAGAAAGTAACATCGTTTCTGATCGAATTGGGTCTCGTGAGCATCAACTGAATTCAAGGCCTAGGGTAATTCATCTGAATGAATCGTGTTTTTTAAAAGTGAGGCGGCTCTTTACTTGTAAAAGCTCTTCCACCATTCTGTATCTCTTTTATTATTTTGCATTGTCCAATTCATAGCTGACGCTGGGATATATTCATTCAGCTATTTGAACATCATATATGTATACTATTTTCAAAACGATTTCTTCCCGTCTTTTTTCCGTTCGTTAGTTCTCTGCGTTCACGTGATTGCTTCAATTAGAATCATGGAAAACGCTACAATGCAAAACTACCAAAATAATACTGCTATTGATACACGGTATCTACTTTTGAGGATGAGAGGAGGGATTAGCCGACATGTCTTCCACGAGTCACGTCGTCTTCTTTCGCAAAACGGGACGTCGCCAGAACGTTCGTCGACGAAAGGAGAGTTCTTCATGCAGACGAAGCAGAGACAGAAGAACGCGAAAGCGCTGCGATATCGTCGCCGGGCGAAAGCGAAATCGAGCTGGAAACGATCCAATGATGCAAAAAAAACGGAGACGAAAGGCGCCCTAAAGGCAAATAGGACTTTTCGTGGTCGTAGCAGATGCAAGGCGTCTAGTAGGCGACGAAACGAGGCTTCTAGCGTCTTTCAAGCAGCATTCCTTTCTTGCAGATGACGATTCGAGCGGAGAAAGGTATGAAAGTAATTCCCGTATGCTTCCGAAAATCTATGAAGAGGACAGATTAACTAACTAACTAATTAACTAACTAACTAACTAACTAATGCAGAAATAAGAATTGCTCTCTTATATGAACACCAATACCATTATACGCAATGTAAACCTATAACAAAAAAACCCAACTGAAAACCGAAAGTCACACTCAAACTCAATCTAAAGAGATAAAGCAAACTCCGCCACCACGCCTCTTGATATTCATCTTTATCCAACAATCATTGCGTAACACATCGTTGAAATACTTTTGTAGTGGGATGATCTTCTCCCAAAAAGGCTTTGCACGAACGAACAGCCTAAATAAAAATATCGAATGTCGTAGAGAAAATCGATTCGTGTGACGACACGCGACTCACGATTTGCGTTAATCAAACGCGCAGCTTCTTTCCACCTATTCAACAAAACAAGAGAGGCGCAAAGAGAGAGATAGTGCTGAGCCAATTTCATGATCACGTCATCCGACGAGAGGAACGTTTTCATCGACTCAGTCACAATCTCGCCATATTCGAGAGTTCTTTTCAACAACTTCAATTCTGCAATGGAAAAAAAAAACGCTTAGCTCTGAAGTAAGATTGTACGTGTAATGGATGTTACGAAAGAAGCTGGCTTGTGCTAAAGAGGCCATTTTTTTAATGTAGCAGCTGCGATGATCGAGAGGACAAGACTGAATAAACTTATCTAGAATTTCGACAACGGCAGAATGATCTTAGTACAAACAAAAGACAGTCAATCATAACAATAAGCTCAATTCTTTTTCCAATTCTTTTTCACTAACTGTTTGCATTTGCTTGAGCACGAGCAGTGGCTTTGGTTTTCTTGCACTCTTCAATGCATTGGCTCACATCTGAGTAGCAGAATTTTTGCAAAAGTCAATCAATGGCTAAGTCTATACCTATACGAGACGTCTTAACGCGAAAGTTTGTGTGAATCTTGTTTCTTTCAATAGCCTATATAAACAGATCGAATATTGAAGTCGCTTTATATAAACATACACGCAAAGGCATGTGCTTCATATAAGATATATCTATACCTCAGGACTTGTGCACGCTGGACAAGTGCATTCGAATAGGTATCGAACGCGAATTCGTTCTTGACGATATTCGATTTTTTACAACATCAAATTGTCAACATTGCTTATAGTGAGCTCAAGGAGGAATGCAATAGAGAGGCAAAAACTTCTACATAAATTCACCTCTTCTCCTTGGCGAATTGGACGAATTGCAAGAGCTCGCAATGTCGTTCTAACATTGAAAACATATAAATTGGGACAGCAGGAAAGATTGAAGAGAGAAAATCTTACTTCTAGGAAAGAAACTACATATAGAAATGTATGCATATATATATATATATATATATATATATATATTAATGTTACTTGGAAAACAAGGCTGTTGCAGCTTTTTCGAGACTTACATCGTTCAGAAGCCCAAAGCCGTTACGACGGTACGACACACAACGGTAATTAATTAAAAACCTTTCAAAAATTACGAAAAAAGGTTTGCCTAATACACCTGGCCAATTAGTTAATCAATTAAATGTTCGTCCACAGCACGATCCATGTACGTTTGAAAAAACGAAATGGTATTCGAGCGCATTTCACTTTCCCATTCAGGATAAAGAGTGTCGTGTGGGTCTAATAATGTAAAACATTTTCTCTATGTATATACGTACGTATTAATATATACACATGCATCTACATCTATGTCTTATCTATATCTATATATTACTTCAAAGCAAGTCACGGAATGGACAGTCTTCGTTGTTTGCTTTTAGAATCTGAAAAGAATAATCAAATACGAGTTGAGCTATTCACTATTCTAATTCCACAAACATCGAGTTGGTCGATCGTTCGTCCTAACATGCGGGAGGTTTCGTAGATGCATTCACGACCAAAGTTCTTCTGCAATCTGGGGCATTCAATCTTGTGAATTCCCCACGCTTTTCTCTGCAAAAGCAAGTCAGTATTTAAAAAACGCCTAATTAAATAGAATAAGTTTTGAAATTTTACACAATAACCCAAAGTGAGGTATCTATAAAGTAGCGATTCCAACTCTAATGTATTCTATGTGGTGGGGGTGGGGCCTACAGCGACCTGGCAATGTTTTCCGCAGTAACGCGAAAATCTGCAAATCGAGCAGCGATACAATTTGTCACATCTGCAAAGAACAAAATTTCCAATCGCACGGAGAAGGCTTAGAGCTCTCGGATGCATTCTACCTGGCTAGGACACTTGGCGGATCATTGGATCACGCACGGCGAACGCAAATGGCTTTTCTTCGAAGACTATTGTCCCTCGGTCGATTGGCTTTGCTGCTACGAAGCCTTTTCCCTTCGTTTGGGTAACAGTCTTGCGATGTTACGAAGTCCCGTAATGTCCGGGTAGCTCCAGAAAAGCGCGCAATTTTTTCTTAACATCGCGGACCATTTTCCTGCATGCTTAAGCAGCCAAAAAGTCAGCACCGACATTAAGAAAAATATTCTTTTGATTTTTCCTTGAAATGGCCTTCAACGTAAGAAATTCTCATGTGTTTACTATTAATTGATGGCATACATCTGCGTTTGTAGAGTAGTCGCAAAAAGCGTTTGCATTCGCGCTCCTGCTTGGCTTGCCATAACGTATACCATATACTTATAAAACATTCACATAACAGACAGTCAAAGAGACGTACAGCGCTCCACAGTAAAACGAATACAATCATTTCTAAAACTTACCCACAAGGACCATAGCTCAATAAAGAATGAGTTTTAGCTAGGTAACACTATATGTTGTTTAGAGAACTCAACCAGGGATACTAGTATCCCTGACTCAACTCAAGGACTGCGATATAAGGAGCCGTTCTTGCATCGCCAAAATTCTCGCTGCTCTCAGGGTAACTTGTGTCTAAGCCAACCTTATTGTCAAATGGAGTTCGCTGGCAGCACGATTGCATTCGGCTAATACTGTTACTGTTACTGTTACTGTTACTCCGCGAATACTGTTCTTTCCAATAACGAATAATTTGTCAAACGCAAAATGTTTACTTAGATAAAAAATAACGCGAAGAAACAAAAAAACAAAATAAAATAAAATAGAAGCTGTCCAAACTCGGGGATTGGCCTCAAACAAAATCAAACTCAATTCAAGTCAATGACACAAACTGGATCACCACGACGACAAGCCTCTTGAAACTCCTCTGTTTGACAAAAAAGACTCGTAAGATGTCGCTGGTAGACCATCGTAGCAGGATGGTCTTTCCCCAAGAAGACTTCATACGAACGAACAGCCTAAAATGAGACATTCAAGTAAAAGTCCTCCTCCGGGATGAAAGCGACTCACACTTTGCATGTATTGCATAACAACTTTGCCTCTTCCTAAATTACGGAGAGAGGTGCAAAGGGCGAGGTAATGTTGAGCCAAAGTCGGGTGGTCGGACGAAAGAAAAGTTTTCGATGACTCAGTAACAATTTCACCAAATTCGAGAGTTCTTTCCCACATGTTTAATTCTGCAAAGAGTAAATAAACGTCTAGTTCTAACAACGATTTGCATGACGAGTGTGTATAGCTACCAAAGCAGGAGGCTTGAGCTAAAGAGGCAATTTCTCGAATGTAACAGCTGCGACGATCAAGAGGAGACGACTTTAAGAATTCATCGATAATTGCTATAGCAGAAACATGATCTAAAACACAAGGCAGTCGATGAATCATGACGTGAAGCTTGGTACAAATTTACTGTTAGCTTTATCTTGAGCACGTGCAGTCGCTTCAATTCTCTTACACTCGTCGATGCATTGCCTCACGTCTGAAGACACGAGTTGCGGCACGACACGGTGCACATGCAAACTATTCGTTTGGGCTTACCTATACCGGGAGTTTGATAGCGAAGTCTGGTGTGAATTTTGTTTTTCTCAATGGCCTATGAAAGAATACTGCTTGAAGTTGTTCACAAAGGCGGGAAGGTAAACGAGTTTTCTATACTTCAGGACTCGTACAAGCCGAGCATTTGCAATCGAATAAGTATCGAACGCGTATTCTTTCTTGACGATATTCCATTGTACCCAACATCAAATTCGGAACATAGTTGATAGTGAGCTAAGAAGAAGGATGCGTGAGAAGAGAAAGGAATACATATACATGTAAGTCATCTATGACACCTCCTCTCCTTTGCGAATTGGACGAATTGCACGAGCTCGCATTGTCTTTCCAACGTTGGAAACGTACACATTGGGACAACAGGAGTGATTGAAGAGCGAAAACCTACATTTCGAGAAAAATAAAGATATCAATTTCAACTACAGTAGCAATAATCTGACTTGGAAAACATTGAGGTTGCAGCCCCGTCAATAACGCCCTGGTCTGTAAGTCCAAAACCGTTGCGACGATACTAAAAGTGCGTGGTACATGCAAGGCTAATAACAAAAAGACTCGTACCTGGCCCATTAGTTGGTCAAAGGACTCTATATCCAATTCACGACCAATGTATTTTTGAGTAAACAAAAAGGTATTTGAACGAATTTCTGTAGCTATTTCAGGACGAAGCGTTTCATTTGGGTCTAAGACAACAAAGGTAACTCCTACATTCCAAATACCTTCTCGCGTAAGAGGAAGACATACTCGAGAGCAAGTCACGAATGGGATTCTCTTCGTTGTTCGCTTTCAGACTCTGTTAGACGATATCCTCATATAACCCTATGATTATTATTGCAATTATTCAAACATCGAGTTTGTCAATTATTCTTCCAAAGAGGCGAATGGTTTCGTTGTAAAAAAGCGCGGGGGTCTTTTGCAATCTCACGCATTCGCTCTTGTGCATCTTCCACGCTTTTCTCTGCAGAAGTGACAAGAAGTAATTTAATTGGTTGGGAACGTTCAGCGTCACAGATAGATCATAGGATTTTTTAAAAATGAGTTCTAAAACGTACTGCACTTTTCACGACAGTTAGTAGCATTAAAAAACTTTATCACGCCTTTGCATACAGAGAAACAGGTTGGGGGTGGGGCTCAGCTCTACCTGGCATGTTTTCCGCAATAACGTGAAAACTGGCATTTCGAGCAGCGATACAATTTCTCTGGGCTAAAATAAAAGAACATGAACGAGGTGAACGTCTATCGACTGCATTTTTACATGTCTAGGCATTCGTGGCACACTTTCTCGGTCTTTCCATCACACACGGCAAACGCAAGAGGCTCTTCTTCGAAGACAAGTTCCCCTCGACTAATAGCCTGTGTCGCGATGTAGCCTCTGCCCTTTGTTTCGATCGCAACCTCTTGCACGAGGCCTTGAGCCGCCATCTTGCGCAGCTTTCCAAGTCCCGTAGTGTCCGGGTTTCTTGAGCGCACAGAAACGTTGTGACATACGCCGTTAAGCTAAGGTACGCCGCACAGTACTGCTAAATGCATCACAGGCAAGTATTGGAAGAAAGTATGCAGGCTAGCAGGCCATAACGTACAGAGGGGACCAAATGTCTCTGCTGAGCCCCAAATTGGCAATGAGAGATAACTCTCGTACGCTTCAACGTAGAACACTCTACTTCGACATTATATTTCTCTGCTTCAATAACAACAGGGCTCGCTGTACCACCCATCTCTTTCGCCTATTTTCCGTCCCCAAGAAAAATGAAGCCAAAGGCTACAGGAGAACTAGTAGAACTTCTAAGCTTGCGCACTACGCAAATGAAGAGACGGGTAAAAGAAAAATTAAAACCAAACTCTCAAAAAAACAAAAAAATAAACACCTTTATTGTCACACAAAAAAGCTTACTTCTTTACTTATTACTTGCAGTTGCCTCAGTAACTCAAACTAACAACATAAGGAACAATGATTAAAAACGCTATAAATAAGAACACACAGGAAAATGTCTTTGTCAGTTACCCACAGTCCTGCAATTTCGAGAAACTAAATTCAAGTCGAAATTCAAACTGGATTGGAGAACTGACGGAACCAGAATAAAACTGAGAGCATCAAACCCTACTTCCTGTCTAATGAGGCAAAGAGGACAAGGACAAGGGTAACGCCTGTGATAGGCCTCCGCTTCAAAATGAGTGCTACAGATGAAAGCAAGACGCTGCAAACCAAATGCGGCCACCGAGACGAATTCCCCGCTCCGAGCGATTTTCAGCAAAGGCGAAAGTGTTGCCTGACGGTAAGTAAACTCCACGTCAAAGTGGTCGCCAATAAAAATGTCAGAGGCCAATCTTTGTTTTGCGCGAGAGTTTGACCGAAAGCATTTAGCCGACTGGCCGTTGACGAGAAGAAGGCACACAAGATACGAATGTGCAATGTACATGCTCTTCTCAGAAGGAACAGGACTTAAGATATTGTAAATAAATCGTTTGGATAACAGTGCTGGTGCGAGATCAGGATATTCAGCAATGACTGCCAAAGCTTCCATCGAAGCGACATATAACTTTGATTGCGGCTCGTCCTTTTGAATAAGGAACAAATCGAAGGCCAACATAGCAAAATCGGCCATTACTTCATACCATAGACATCCGCCCAACGCGCAAAGGAAGTCCGTAGACGACATCCCGCAAAACAAAATAACAAAAGCATTCAGTAAGGACGTGGCACCTTTCACTAAGTCCTTGACCCAATCTTTGATACTTTTCTCAAAAAATGTAACATCACAGATTTCGTCGCCGATGGACGTTAAATTAGACATCAACTGCGGACCAATTTTTGATGCCATTTGATTCCACTTGGTCGGTGGAAGGGCAAGAAGAGCAGGAGTTAAAAAATCCCATTTATCTGATGTTTCTGCCTCGGCTGGGGCGCAAACAAACAGAGAATATTGAAGCGCAAGATTAAGCAGGACAGGCCTCTCGTAAACAAAAGTAGACAACTTCGCCAGAAGTGACATCATGATACTTTTAGTATCATCGTAATCAGTACGTCGATTCGTTTTATGTCGAAGAGTAAATAGAAGAACATTCTGCAGCATCTGCTCCAACGCATCTTTCATGAAAGGACAATCTGTGCACAATAAAGCGGGTATGCTAAAGGACAGCAACGAGGCTATCGAGGAGTCCTCAAAAAAATCGACGTCGGTGAGACAACGCCTCGCAGCAGTGCAAAGCATCGTTGTCAGTGGAACGAGACCATTAGTGACGAATCTGTCATATTCCGTCTCCATAAGTCTTCCAATACTTTCAGGGTTTGCATAGTAGAAATATCGGCCATTTTTGAGAGACTGATTTTGGTGAAACTGGTACTCGAAAGACAAAACGTCAGGAATACCAGAAGAAATAGCAAGTTTTAAAGAAGGACGAGAACTCAACGTCTCGGGAAGCTTCGAAAAAATATCATCGGACAGTATGTTTCCAAGGAATCGCAGCTTATCTAGACGATTTGTTCTCACAAGAAGATCTTCCAAAACGTCCCACCCGCAGTTGTTCGACACATCGAGATGGGTCAGAGACGAAACGCAACGAAGAATGCGACTAAGTGTTACGTGAAAGCGTTGATCGCACGTGGAATCGTCGTCGTCATCCATGGCTATTCTATCTCCAATCACTAATGCATACGATACATCCAGAGTCAAGAGACGCTGCACCTTTCCAAAGAAATCTTCAACCGTAGTTTCACAGCTTTTTCCAGCCTCCCAATCACTGGCGCTCATAATCACAAGGGAATGCATAAACAACTCCTTTAGCCCATCCGATGCAAAAACGTCTGCAGTAGAGAAAACCTCATACCAAGTTATACTAGTTCCGGATAGGTTAAGATGTTGCAAGTGACACAGTGACGTCATCACAGTGCGAAAACAGTCTTTCTCGAGATCCGTGAAGCTTAGGTCCAAATGCCTCAAATTTAAAAACTCTGGAAGAACTTCAAAGCCTACATCGCCCTGCACGTGATTCGCAGCAAAGTACGTCAGGGAGTTCCTCGATGGGGTCTGAACGAGACTTACTACAAAGGGGCTCTATAAACTCCCTAGACACGGACTGAACGATATGTCGATGCTTTTGAGGTGTTCCTGCTCCTTTAGACGCCGAACGATGGCCTCTTCATCGACAGTCATAAGGGAGTAGAGTGGCAGTTTTTTCACGTAGCTTCTATTCCAGAGTAAAACGTCTAACACGCGCGACGTAAGTCTTCCGCGCTGCGCAAGTCTTTCCAGAAGCATGTTTGCTAGAGCCTCGGGCAAGACGCTGTTTTCCGAATGAGGAAGAACGATTTCGGCTATTGACGGCAGCGGAGACGCTGGTACATTCGCATCTGTGAGATGATCAGTCGATGACGGGAGAGTTCTGCAGAGGCACGAGAGGCACAAGTCCGAAAGAGAGAGGAAACAGCGAGGATTCATTTCTGAACACGTGACTTAGACTTCTCCTCGATCCCGGATAAGGTAGACTAGTAGTGATTCTGTTCAAGTGATTCTGTTCAATGTATTCACGCTAATTTGAAGCCCACCGATAGAGGGCCGGCGCGACCGGTCCGGCAGCTGCCGGACAAGCATTTTCGACGTTCTCTTCTGAGCTTATTCCCAGCTAAACCCAGCTTCTTTTCCAGACACAAAGCAAAGAAATAGCGGCATTGTACTCGCAGGCCAAAAAAGCAGCGAAATCGTTTTCTGAAAGCGACAGGAACAAGGTACAAACGGTTGGGAGACGACTGCGTCACGATCGAGGTGAAATAACGCGTTTCTCTAGCTCTCGCATCTGATCGTGCGACAGCGCTTTGCTTTCAGCCGTCTCAGCGGACCACACCACGAACGTCGACTCTCCTTCAATGACGTCACAGGTGATAGTGATTATTTTACGACGGAAAAACCCTCGAGCGTATTGGCCGGGCTGCCGGGCGCCGTACATATGATTACCTAGCTACACAATCTGCCTAAAATATATCAATAGAATGTTACTTGATTAATAAACCGTCCTCTTATAAAAGGCTAAAATGAACTCAAATAGGAATATTTCTCGTGATTACAGTGCATAGATATATGCGGGGTCGGTGTGCTGTAGTACTCACCTACACATAGTGTTCTTCGTTGCGCCGTCAGCTGCTCCGTGCTTCGTATAGATATAGAGATTTGGATCGATCGCCAACGCACGGTAGTGTCCGTTAGAGGAAGCGCGCCCACGCTATTGGAAAGGCTGTCAGCTTGTTTGAGGGTAAACTCGCACACGCTCTGATTCGTTTTCGCGTGATTACAGAGCATAGATATGCGGTATCGGTGTGCTGTAGTCACCCATACATACTGTTCTTCCTTACCCCGTCAGCTGCTCCGTAGTTGATATATATAGAGATTAGGATCGATCGCCAACGCACCGTATTGTCCGTTAGAGGAAGCGCGCCCATGCTATTGGAAAGGCCGTCAGCTGGTCTGAGGGTGGACTCGCACGCGCTCTGATTCGTCCTCGCATTGTACAAGTATCCGTGGCTTGCGCGGCTTAACCTCATTTTCCTCCTAGCTCGGCAAATCGGTTCTTTTGTGAATGGGATCGACTCAATCGCTTGCTTACTTCGCAGTTCTCCTTCTTCGACTCTCATCGACTGCGGACGCGAGAACCTGTGTTTGGACGGGTGGAAATCGTTGGAGCGATCCTAACAACTGGAGTTGCAACATGTAAGAAGGGTGTTGATTTTTCAAGTTGTCGCTTGGTGAAATTATCTCACCAGTCAGTACGTTACGCTTTGAAATACATTATACCGCTGTACCAGTTTATTCGGAGGTGGTATCAGCCTTCATCGACTATATATTTCTTAGAATCCCTCGGTCGTCGGATGATGTGAGGATCTCGTCGTCACGATCCTTCGACGTGATCGTCGATCAAAACACAACAATCAAGTCCCTGAAAATTCTTTCCGATTCAATTCGTCTCGTCGTCGACACCAGCGTCACATTGACGGTCACGTCAAAATTCAGTTCGGTCGGCTCGACGCTGAGTGTACGCGGAACCCTCAATGCGAGCGTCTTCGTCTGGTCCGGAGAAGTCATCGACGGCAGTCAAACGTCGAGCTCCGTTCGAGGTCGCATAGTCGTCAACGACCTAGCTCTCGTCAAACGCGGTTTCTACAACGAGAAGCGCCTACGCAACGTCATCTGGACGAGTCGTCAGCGTTTCACGTTCGCACCGTCGATGAATCGATCCGTTGTCTTCTGTCGCGCCTGTCACGTCGTCAACGAGGCGTCGTCGACAATGACGTTGAGAGGGACCAAACTTGAATCTGACGGTGACGAAGTGAAGGCGGATTTGGACGGCTTTTCGACAGGTATCGTCAATCGAGGCTTCGTCGTCGTCGAACTGATTAGCGATTATTCTGTTCGTTGGAACGTCGCGAATTGCGGTGGTCGAATTCAAATTTTCGGCGTTCAACGTTCCCAGCATCGGTTGCAATGACCCTGCATCGTCGATGGGTGAACGACGGCTCGATTCGACTCTACGCTGTTTCGCTTCGTCTTGGTCACGCCAACGTGTCGACGAGATCGGAAAATGGCACCTGGGCAGTCCATTCGTATCCTGCGACGAGTGAAGAGTACGCGCTCGGCTCTTGGAAGAACCTCCTTGCCCAATACGATCAGGACGTGTGGAACGGGAGCTTTGTCGTTCGAATCGACGTCGGATACGGTCTCTCGTCTTCGAAGTTTTCCTTTTTTCGGTTCGAAACGTACGGTTACGTCAACCTTTATTTGAACAATTCAGTCGAGTTTGCCGACGGTTTGTATATGGATCGTCACGGCGAACTTTCGTTCATTCGTAGAACATTCATCAATCTGCGTTCTGTGGCCGCTATAGGAAATCTAGTTACCGGTCAAGCGTTCGTCCGCGAAGGTTGGAATCTGACAATTGGAAACGCGACGTTTTATCGTCGCTCGACAATCGACGACGATGCGATTGTAACGGCAACGAACGGGCAAGAATCGACGCTAGACTTCTACGACGAGCTCGTCGCGGATCGGCGAGGAGTCCTGAGCGTCGTCGATGCGACGATGAACTGTCACTCGGACGTCGTGCAATCAGGAGCAATGATACAAATCGGCAACGGTCGCATGAGCGTCGACGGTCGTTTCTCATTCGAAGCGGGCGAGCTCGCGGCGGCGAACGGAACGATTTGGTTTCGCGGTGGTTTCGACATCGTCGGCCATTGGGACAAAGTGTTCACAAACGTTCGCATTCGTATCGACGCTCCGACAGACGGAATTCCGAGCACGCTGCAAACTGGCTTTTCCTCCTACTCCTTTACCTTAGGTGGCGACGGTTTGATAATCGGTCGGGAATCGGTTATTGTAGACGTTTGCGAGACGCGCCAATTTCATGTTCTCGATCCCGTTCGCTGGCTACCGGATCCGAGCCTTGGCGTCGTGACGACGTTCATTAATTCCGGTTTGCTCGTTCGTCGCGATCGTCCTGGCACGGCGGTAATCTACGGACACTACGTCGGAAACGAGGAGAGCATTCACACAACGGCGAAGAGCCTCGTCGTATTTCGCTCGTTACCCGAGGGAAAGACAGCGACTTGGACGAATCGCGAAGGCGGTAGTTAGAACGACTCGTCAAACTGGAATCCTCGTCGCGTCCCTCTTTCGACCGACGTCGTGCACATCGCGCTTCCAGGGAGTTATCGGATATCGATACCCGAAGGTCTTGTCGTCAAAGTGACTGGGTTGTATGCCGAGTCGACGGACGTCGAGTTGGTGATCGAGTCTTCGGCTCAACTTATCGTATCAGAATTTGATGCTCGTGTAGCGAATTTGACTGTGAAAGGTTTTCTTCAGTCGACGTGGTTCAGATGGAGCGGACGGCAACTCGAAGGCGATGTGGCTTCGGCAACGAGCCGGAGTCGTCTCGTCGTCACGACGTCGTTTATAATCAATCATACGTGGAAGTCACAGTTACAAGCTTATTCGGCATTTGGTGGTGGAAAACAGAGGCAACTTGACCAACGAGGCATTGTTTGATAAACTCGAATGCGTCCATTGCACGATTTACAACTACGGTGTTTACTCGGTTAAGGGAGTGCAGCATTTGAACTCTTTCAAGGCTCCGCCCATTGATGGTTTTCGATCGGGGTTAATTAACTACGGTTTCGTCAACATTTAAGTTGTTGGCTGGCTTGAGTGGTATTGGGACTTGCGTAACTACGGCAACTTCTCTGTCTTCGCCGGAATTCTGTTACGATTTCAGTTTTTTGTCAATTGTACTGTCAAATTACAAGCAGATCAGCTTTTACGGTATCGGAGTTACCGTTCACGGATCAACGCGCTTCTCGAAAGGGAATGGCTCAATTGATTTCTTTGGGTCTCCCTACATATTTCGCGGCGGTCGGGAATCCTACTTTGAAGAAAACTCGACAACGTGGGATTTTTCCCGGCGATGCCATTTAACAATTTGGACCATGTTCGACAACGTCTACCATTTTAACAGAATTGTTTTCAAAGGAAGTTGGGACATTTTCATCGACGCTCCTCAAGGCGGCAACCCGAATCCGAATCGTTTTTTCATTCATTCGCTTCTAGAAATGCATCGCAGCAGCACGCTTCTTCTAAACTTTGTTTATGTGCTTGAACAAACGGCCAATTGGAAATTTATTATTTCACCAAAGGCTCGAGTGAACTTGGGACACTTGCGAATCGATCGCGCGTGGACCGTAAGTGTTGGCGCGGGGGCTTCATTTGACGTTCAAGGCGAGCTCTCCATTCAACGACACGCGCTCCTAAGTCTTTCCTCCGGACCAAATTCGGTCTTTGGCGATGTTTTTACTTTGCATCGCAAAGGAAATTTATCTCTCAGCGATCGACTCGTGACTATGAATTCCAAGTGGACACTCGACGGGCACGTCAATTTGAGCAACTCTACGACGGTAGTCAAAGGAAAGTTGAATTGGAATCGCGGCTTCGTCAAAGGTCGCCAGTCGGCAACGGTGCGATTGCTAAGAGGATGCGAAATAGCAGGAAGTTTACCAAAGACGCTGGACGGCATTGCAGTAGAAATCGCAGCGGATAAACACTCCGTCCAACACGGTATCATTGCCGAATATTTTCAGTCAAAGAAATGGCAGTTAGGCATGCACGAAACGAAGCCGTTATACGATCTGCATTTTCCTGGCACTGATAGTGTAGGTCCTTACACCAAGACGTTGCCACCAGAGTTCGACTTGCCGTCGACGAAAGGAGAAATGATACGATTCAAGCCCTCCTTCGATAGCGAACCTGAAATGATCAAACCTGTCCGGTCGCCTGGGTGGTCGCCGTCGGTTCTGGCGCTTTCACCGTCGGAAGTCACGGAGCCGTTCATCCTTAGCTACGCGGCGCGTTTGTCGACTTACTTGCAAATAGATAGAAGTGGCTTCTACACCTTCTTCTTTTCAATGGGGAGAGGGTTGAAGATTCGCCTTTCTCTCGACGGCACTTTCTACTACAAATCGAATGTCAGCCTCAGTTTTCTAGACGAGGTAGAGACGTCGGCTATTCATATAAAAGCCGGACTTCGACTCATGAGAGTCGACTACATTTCTCAAGACAAAGAGCTTCGGAAAACACATTCAGCTACTTATCGGTGAAGTACGCAGGACCTGATGTTCCCAAGCAACTCATTCCTAGTGCTAAACTCTACGCCGTTCGATACAATGAAGTGAAAGCAGTCTACGAAGGGTCTTCTTCTAGCATTAAATTTCTGGGAGACGATAGAGTGTGCAAGTCGCAGTTGTCTGTCGATGAGTTGACCGCTGACTACTTTGCTAGTGTTAGTCGCTGCAGAGTGAGCGGAACTGGAAAGTTGCTCACTCAGAATTTCGTCAACATAACGGTTGGAGTATCGGGCATTTTGGACGTACGTGGCTACGAACACAAACTGGCCAAAGCCTCCGGTCGGTGACAGAACTCGGCTGACCGTCAATGGGATGGTAGTGAAAAGAGCGGGAGACGGCAGGACGGAGTTGAATACCGTTTATAACGTCAACGTCAACGTCACGTCCGGTTGTGTGAAGAGCTACTCAGGGTGACTCGATTTTGTTTCACTCCGTTTCGTGCATTTTTTCTTTGCGTCGATGAGCGTGCATGTGTGTCTTACTTCTTTGACGTTTTCTTCGTTTCTTTCTTGCCAGATGGTGACTTTGTCATAGTGAATTCATGCATGAAAAACATGTGTGTATCAATTGCACAGCAGGTGTGTTTTAGGGCTTGCTGCCTTTGCGCAGTTTCTTCTAAATTCCTAATTCAAAAGAGTCGAGGATGAATATCCATTTTTGTCGTTCGCCAACATGACGAAGCTATGTGATAGCGATGATAAGATGCGGCGACGGCTGTTGCGTTACTTTATCTACCCTTTTCCCTAAAGAAAACGAATGGGGAGAGAGTATAGTGTCGTTTCTCAAGCTATCCCATCACTACCCTAACAGTAAGAGCAGGCGTACCTAAGAAGAGGATTGTAGTAAGCACCTATTTAGTTACCTATACATGGGAGAGCAAAGCTATACCTATATTGTTTCTCAATCTGTCGTCGTAAACGTTGCACAACCCATTCGAGTTCAAAAATATTCGACTTCGGACTGAAATGCAAGAGCCGTTCACGATGACGGCACATACAGTCAGAAGATCGCGCGCGAAAATTTTTGACCACGCCCACTTTTTTTACCTGACCACGCCTACTCAAAGCATATTTGCTAATTCTATTCGACGCGCGCAGTGCACTACGGTACGCAGAAAATCTTTCTGTCTTCGTAAATGCTACTTCTTTCTTTGCAATTCAATAGTAAAATAATGAAAGTTAGGCTGGAGGGGGGGGGGGGGGGGGGGGCGCGCCTGTGCGCCCCCCCTGGATCCGCCCCTGAGACGTCTGCCTCTCCGGTTGATGTCTCTTGAAGCTGAAATGAACCGTCTTTTACAGAGAAAAGCGACGTGTAAATTTAATTAAACATTATTTGAAATTGTTTATCTTTTTTAGGTGGTCGTTTGGAGTTGTCTTCTGGGAGACATTCACTTTCGGTACATGCTCATTTGTTTTTGAAGGATTTCTCATCTTTGCCATCCGTTGAACGAGTCGAGTAAATATTTGGCGCTAAACGCTGTCTCTGAACCATTTTGCCCAGTAGTTTGATTTGCGATGTCTTCCACGTGCACGCGTGCTAATACATATTTATACTTTGTTAGCTTATCCGGGTAGTGGTCTAAGAAAAGCAAACCTTTTGACTGAGTATTTTCGCAGGGCGCGCTTCACTCATGCGGATTGGCCTTCCAAAGCAGCTTCTCTACGTGTTGGGGCTTTTTCGAAAAGGTAAGGCTCCCTAACGGGTCCCGCGAACGGATTTTCGCATTGCGAAGCGTACGATAAAGCTCGCGACTCGTCTACGTTATACAGTGTGACGCTGCACTAAGTTCCTACATTTTGACAAAGCTTTTGACGCGCCTCAAGTCTTTCCCATCGCCCTAGAGTCGAATTTACGGATCTCCCTTTTGCAGCCCATCTCTCGTCCACCGTACGTCGAATTCTTTACTCTAATGCACGAGGGAAAGCTAAAAGGTAGGTTTTCATGTGAGGGGAATTAGACAAGCACGCGATGTTTGAAACGCCCCTGCAAGCGAAAATGTCGTGGCCCTTGCAGTGCTGAACCCCTAATGGGGCCTCACCCCATTGTCTCGTTTCCGTCATACAGACTTGCGTTTATTAGTTGTTTCCCTCACTCCCATAGAAACGATTCATAGGGAGAAGAGTAAAAACGTGTTCTCTTGCTCCCATAGCTTTGATGTCTGTTGTGTCTCTTTACTTGACTTCACAATATCGATTATTTATGAATCGAAGTCTGTAGGGTCTCTACTTGACTTCGCAGGATCGATCATAGACGTCCAACGAACAGGTACCCAAGTATCTCTGGATAAAGACGCATCTAAAATTGGAGTTTGTACATTTTTAATTGAGATTGCAAATCATGTTGGACTGTATTTTCTTCAGTTCTTGTGTTTCTCTTTGCAGAAGCTTTTGTGCTTCTTGGCAATGTGCCAATGCATCTGCCTGTTCATATATCACAGTAGGAATATGCAGCCAGTCAACAAAATATTCTACTAATTTACTAATAGTTGAGACAACTTCCTGCAAGCCTGATAATTAATAACCAGGCGACCACACGGACTTGTATTTTTCTCGCGTGCTTGTCACCAACGTAGACACAATGTTTCGACGTCGAGAAAGCAACGTGGCCTTGCGCTTGTTTAAAATAATCGATGTTTCTGCTTGTAGGTTTGACTTGCCGGACAGACTCGACCAAAGGACGGTGGGATCGTTTTACAATGATATAGATTCATCTTTAATGACGTCGTTATGCAGATGAGCCGCCAGTATTGGGACGATGTTTAGACTATTGGACTTTAAGCTAGAAAGGGTTTGGGAGTTATATGAAGTTTGCGTCTCTTTAGGAGACGATACATTCATATGAACTTTACTTCTCTTTAGGTGACTATAAAGTTTCCGTCTTGATTTCTCTTCAGGTCTGTCATTTGAAAGTCTACATATTTTTCAGATTAAAAGACGTTTGTGGAAACATAGTGGCATTGAAGCCAAAGCGCCTATGCCCATAGTTCAGGAGTCTCAATAGTCAAATATTCGTTTGAATATATGGAATTGATATTTTGTACATACTGTACCTCTTCTTGCAGTTTTCGAAGGCACAGTCTGTGTTCTCTGAAAGATGAACCCTATGCCAGGTATGCATAGTCTTTCCTCATACTGTGAGAGGTCGTATTAAGCATGGGCCCACTTGAAATCCTCTGAAGTTCTAGAAGAGAGAGGGGGTATCCGGATAGACGTTTTTGCATACAGCTATTGATGTCTCTTTTTAGGCACTCTTTCTCGAAGAAAGAAAATTATTCTTGTAACGCAGCCAGCGCTTCTGAAGCCCTTCTATTTGCGCGGTTCGTTCAGCGTGTACACGACAGATAGATTCAATACCATCAGAATCCTAATCGCTCGTTGCTCCAAGTACGGGGAGAGCTCTATGCACGTGAGCGGTATCGCTATCTATTTTTTACGGCCTCGATCCCCCTAGGGACGATACGACTCTAATAAAGTAAGAATTCTAAATCGGCCTTTAATTAAGAGTTATAGTTAATAGGAGCGGTGTAGACAATAAACGCATGACCTTCTTTGGGGCACCGGGCCGTAAATACTACCGTAATTGATTGAAACGGTTTCTCTCTTATGAGGTGGTGCCCTGCTCACGTTTCGAATCCCTCAAGTCCAAAAAGTAGAATGGTCGATTGTACTGTAGCCTACTTCTAACCGTAGACGTGAGGAACAGGACAAGCTTTAATTAAATCCAGAGAAACGGCATCTCATTATCTTGAAGTCTCTACCTGTGCTCCATCGCTTCGTCGATCACGCATCAAAATGAAAGGTACATCGTATTCTTTGCTTCAGCTAAGCTAATTTGTATTTTTTAGGAAGTGGGGGTCCTGAGCACGACCCCGTTATTGAAAAACTGCTCGCGCGGGGTCCCGGGCAAGACCCCGTGAAAAAAAACTGCCTCGAAGGGGTCCTGGGCAAGACCCCGTCGAAACTGCCCGTACATGAAAACGCGAGGGGAAACTCTGTGCAATTTTTTTCAATTTATTAAATAAAGCAAACGTCCCTTCCCTTACAAAACCGCGAGCAGTTTTTGATGATGGGGTCTTGCTCAGGACCCCGTTCGAGCAGTTTTTTGATGACGGGGTCTTGCTCAGGACCCCAAGTTAACGCCTACGCAAAAGAAATTACGACTGGCAGCTTTCTCTTAGGAGCGCTTACCTGCTCATCCATTGGTTCCATTAGCTCACGTCAAAGACTCTACAACAAACATTAGAATTAAAACACAAAGATGAATAAATTTAAAAAGGACGATTGTTTCTTTGCAGCAGAAAAGAAGTTCGCCGGAAAATACGGCGTCGTGAATTTCCATTGCTCAAGAGAGCATAATCTTGTACAATTTCAAAACTATTTAACTGATGCAGAAACCATAGAAATATCCCTATACCCGGAGCATACATCCTTTGGCCAAATTGCACGGCGATATTACCGAAGTATGCAGGTAAGACAGAGAGAAGCTGAGTGGGCCGCAGTCGACACCTGACTAACAACTTGGTTCGCGTACGAAAAAGTCCGTTTTCCACCACGTACGGTTTGGTTTGCCCTTGTCCTGTGCCTGTGTATCAGGAAGCTTAGCGTGTGGGAGCGGGGCTCTTCAGCGATCTTACCTCGTGTAATTCTCGAAATATTTTGCTGTCTTCGTCGTTACGCGAATTTGAGGCGATTATCTTTTGCTGAAGTGACGTTGTGACTCGTGCGTCGGCTCGAGAGATGTAGTAAACTAATCGGAGGAAACGGTTCGAGTTCTACGTAACGTACGTTTCCGCCTTGCATGGAGTCTCCGTTTGACAATCGTTGCTCTTTTTGTGCGTTGACAAATCTAAACGTGCCCGAAACGAACGAGGAATAGTAGAAGAAGAAAGCCTTACTGTCTCCTGCATGCCTTTTATCCGAATCAGGTCGTATTTCGAGATGTCATATCTAAACGTGAAGAAATAAAAGCGTTTTCGTCAACTACGTACGTGTTTATACCGTTTTGTTGCACTGCGTACATGTAGTCTTTATATAATGTGCTGTTCGTAAGTGTTTTAGCGCAGATATTTGTCCTTTTACGGCAACTTTCGAAAACCTTTGTTTTGTCACTACTTTTATTGCGAGTCCAACATCATGAGCTGGAATATGCATAACAGTTGTGAGGTTTACATAATGGGAGTCGAAAAGCGAAGGCTCGGGCGAATCTAGTTTTTCTCAATCTACGAAAGAATCCTGCTTGGAGGTCAGTGAGAGAAATCCCTACGATTGGACTCATAAATATGTATGGAGACAAAATATGACCATGTTCTTCGAGATAGACAATTTTCTCCATTGTTTCAACGAAACTTGTACAGGCTAGAGAAAATGGAGTGCCTCCATCCTAAATAAGAGTGATGAGTCCAACTATCAGAAATCTATTTTAATTAGGTCATGATCTGTGTTTTTCACGTTGAAATTTGCACGGTGACTGACGAGCCATTCATACGAAAAATGAAGTGGCCGGATTCCGTCCTGCATCCGTACGTACAGTATCAGTTAGGCTCGCATTGGTACTTATTCTCCGAAAAAATCTAGCGTGGCCATAGGGGTAGACGGCACCGGAATCGCTGCTGTATCGCGTTTTTACCGAATCAAGTGAAAGTGATCATTGAATAATGCCAATACGCACTTTCACGCGGTTGATTTTTTTCTAGTTGGTCGTACGGTGCAATGCTCTGGGAGATCGCTACACTAGATAAAGTTATCTGTATCTCAAGCGTTGAATATATCCATGGATTCTCCTTAGGTGTTCATAAACGACGTCTAGCGTCTCTGCGCCTTCGCCGGTGATTGTTTCTGCGTGTGCGTGTATGCGTATGTGCGGTGGTGGGCTATTTAGGGTAGTACATCGTTCTAAGCAGCGTCTCTGATTGTCTTACCTCGAAACTCCGTGCTCCGAGTGCGTTGTCTGGACATCTAACTGATCGATCCTCGCGATAGCTTTCTTAGACAGCTAGCGAACCCGTTGTCGAGTCACAGGCAGCTTTTATAGGTCAAATCGGACCGTTTTTGCTTGTTGTTATACGGGTTCACGACATCCCGTATCCCTGGTTCCTTGTTCGCGCTCATCTGCTTGCATGAGGAGAATCAAGCACGATAGAGTTGTCTGAACCAACCTAAAGCCGTCGTTACGCATCCATGAATTTTTTCCGAGAAAAAAAATTCGAAAAAAGTCTCATGATTTCTGTCACGTGAAACGGGGACGACATGAAACCCGGATCGCCCAATCGCGAAACCGATTCGTTTCGATCTGGGGCTTGAAAGAAGTACCCTAAACAATATAAAATATAAAGCTTACTTAGAAGCTCGAAAAAGACACATAAGAGCCTTCTTATAGAGGTAATGTAGGTCGACGTCCAAATAGCTGTTTATCTCATCAGACTGGGGACCTCCGCGGTGAGCAAGGCTACTGGCTAGAGCGATATGAGTCCCATGCAGTGGTAGCCTCGAAACCCAGGCTCTCCCGTGCTGCAAGCAACGTTGAGGCCAGAGCTCTCTCTTTTATCTTTGCCGAGGCTATCCTGGCCAGCGCTCATGGGGGCGCGCGCCAATTAATTAATTAAGGCTTAATCGAACGATCTTGACCGATCGCAGCTAACGACGGAGTAAAAAACGGTTCGCTTTTCACTGATTCTCTTTGCATAATGATACAACAATAGGCAGCTAAATAGAAGTCAAGAGCACAAACCTAAACAAATAAAGTGGAAAAAGTGGACATACCAAAATAATTAAAAGGCAAATAAATGGGACATATACTAATGCGCCCCACGATGTGCAAATGTAATGCACGCTAAACTGCAGTCTCTTTGAGAATAAAAGAAGCCTCAGTTTCTCTCACAATGATTTCGGCACTCTCCAAAGCCTTTCGTGCATGGTCTTGTGTAAAGGAAACTGCAGGTACAGCATCTAAGGCATCTGGGTAACGAGTGGGGACGTAATAGTTGTTCAACTCAGAGATGCTTTTCTGGACGATAAACTTAGCCGATTCAGAAACGTAAGCCAGGGCAGACTCTCGAAACCATAGAAGATTATGGCTTTTGCGCTGCGTAACATCGAGACCTTTCTCCAGAAGCAACACACCTTTAAGAGCTTTCTCGGCGCACTCGTGGCAAAGAAAGCAAACTAGGGCAAAATTACAACTTCTTGTTTGAATTTGTGCTTCGTATTGTTTTCGAGCAGCTAGCAAATCAGCTGCAGCTTGGGAGCGGAACAATCTCCCCATTTTCGGTTGAGGGGAACAAGGCTGACTCGAAAGAAAATATTCAGAATGACTGCCAACGTAGTGGGATGCTCCGCCACAAAACGGTCTCATGGTGTTACCTAACGAAGAGCTGGCGCGAGAAAAGTTGTAATGAAAACTACCGCTTGTTCTTTCGGATTGCCCGTCAGTTGAAATGTGCGATTCTTCTTCCCGGAACGTCTTTAATTGCTGACGGGCAGATCGTGACTCAACAGCGGGTGCGAAATCTGGTACGTGTGGCTCAGTTTCTCGCGTCATTAATTTGTCGAGATTCGAGGGGTCAACATTGATTGAATCTTCTTTACCGCCATCGATAACGTAGAGCGAATTATCCTGAACGTCATTCAAATCACTTTGCTTGTACTCTTTACTAAGGACTCGACCGTAATTAGGCGTGTTCTTGGCTGTAGAACATACAACGCGTTCGTCAAAATCACACGCACTATCGGTGACATCGTGATCTATTTCAACCGTATTCATTTCCTCACCGCAATAATCTTCTACGTAACGCGATTCATCTCGCTCGTGACCAAAGTCACGGAAGGAAATGCCAATAAACTTCAAATACAATGGTATTTCCAAAGGACTTTTGAGAGTGAGCATGCCTATGACAGTAGCGCTGTCAATATCAGCTGGACATCGAAAAAATTGCATTAGACAATGAATGATCCTTATCCAAACAGGAAAAGCTGCTTCAGAAGAATGGTCTTTAATGGCAGATTCCGTGACATAGAGGACGGCTTCATTTCCCGTTTCTGATACTTCGAGGTAAACATTTCCATTTTCCGATGTGTTTTCTACTTCCTTTTGATCATCAAACCAAACAAGACAAGTTGAAAAAGAACTCAAACAACGTACATTGAGTTGGGCAATAGTTTTTAGACCTTCTTCCAAATATAAAGGAATCGCTTCATTCCTGGTTTTGTGGACATAGATGCTTTTAAGTCCGAACACAAAGTTTTGTGAAGTCATCAAGTTTTTTAGCCTTTCAAGAGAAGTCAGATGCTGTTCATTTAACGGAGCAACAATACTTTCTTTCCTGATTCGAAAACCGAAAAGAGTTGAAGCCTTCCTCGGTTGAAGTCTCTCTGGCAACAAGTCAACCGTTTTCTCGTGAAGAAATGACAAATTACACGCAGTAAGATCAATGAGAAAAGAGTTGGATCTAAAAGTCTTAGAGCGATGAAGAAGCGGAACGTACTCTTCATGTCGAACATCGTCAAGAAAGACCAAATTACTTGAAGGCTCAAGCCCTCTCTTTCGATTCAATAAAAACAAAGGAGATAAAGCGACGGTAAGTGATTCATTGTTTATTTCGCTTTCATTTCGTTGGAGCAAACGAAAGAGGCACTCGATCGCAGACATGGCTATTCTGATGTCCTTTAAATCTTTGAATTTGACCTCTTTTGAATCTTCGATTACGAAATCGTTTGAATTATTGAGTGAGGAATTACATTTGTCATTCTTACGATATACTTCTCTAAGAACGCAAGCGCAATGAAATGGCCTAGCTTCGGCGTCTACACCAAGACAGCGCAGTAGATTAATGTGCATTCCATACATGTCCGGTAATTCGTAGAAATACGGATGCAGATGAAGCAGCTCTTTGGGAGACCTTCGTACAACCTTAAGTGGAGTAACAAAGGCGTTTGCTTCCTTGATGAAAATGAAATTAAGACCCCAAAGCTCTTTTACGGTTTTAAGTTTTGCCTTATTCGTAAAACATTTTTTAAATATCGAGAAGTCGCTCAGATTTGATGAAACTGATAAAATTGGAAGCCGCTGGAGTCTCACATTCTCACTGAAATACTGCATGGTACAGAGAGTTATTTGCTCCATTTCATTGGAAAGACATTGGTCGACTTTTTGGCGAAATTTTGCTGTCTCATAACCTACGATGTAACGTCGAACATTATCTACAACTTGTTCCAAAGAAGGAGAAACTTTAATATAACTGAGAGACTTTGCTGAAGGACTTTCGGTCCATTTTGGTGCCAAAGAGCACGAAGTCCAGCAGATCCGTTCGTTTGCATCAGAATATTTTACTGAAAGCTCGCAGCTCGTTATTGTAGCGGAAAAAGGTTCACAAATGACTTCCAAGTTACTTCTGATTTTTGCTGCGGGCAGACATTTGAATGATGAGTAGTTCTCCCTAATACATCCTTCGTAGTCATTAACGATAAAGTGATGAAACAAGCATTTCGACTTTTCTATCCAACTCTGTGGTAGTATTGAAAACTTCCTGCCTGTTCTCTCAAGACGTTCTGCTAGTTCTAAAAGCAGGTTCGGAAGAGCGACTTTTCGCAAGCCAAATTTTCGAAGAAATTCTAGCCACTCCGCTCTGTAATTCTCCACTGATTCTTCAGCCGCTGTGGGCATGCGAGGAAAGTACTGATCGTCCAGCATGAGAGAAAAGAGCTCAACATCGGGGTCATATAAACTATTGACACAACGAACATCTCCACCTTTGAAGAAACACGGAGTTTGCTTCAGAGTTTCAAGTATCTTGGGCACCTGACAAAACGATTTCAAAAACAGCAAATGCTCCATTCGATCATCATCTGACAGCAAGTGAAACTTTGGAAGTATAAAGCTTACATAGATGTCTTCTACGTGAAGAGTGTCAATCACACCCAAGCGTTTGTAAAGAGAAGATAAATTTGATTGGCTCTTGAGAAAAAGCGTTGACGTGGATTTCATCCATTTTTCGGAACCGCGTAAAAGCAAATCAAAAGGTAAACAAACGCACCTTTGGTGGATTATAGGCTGAAATTCACCGCTAACCGTCTCAAACAGCGAGAGAGCAGCAAGGTCCGATAGCTCGTTTTGAGAAAGACCCGGTGACTTACAAGAGGATGAGTCGACAAAGTCGACAAGTAAATTAAAATATTTTAAAAGACACAGCGATACAGATGTATTGAGCAAGCTCTCCGAATTTGAAGTAAGGAATTGAAGAGCCTTTATAACCCTTCTCGGAGAATCAAACGTGACTAACTGCCATTTAACCAAAGCATTGATGGCGATGTCACTGAGAAGTTCACGTCGCAGCACAGGCATTCCCATCTGCGTTACAGCTTTCTCAGCTTCAGCTATAATAGGAGAATAAGAATCAGTAACTTGCACAACCGTATAGCCATGCTTAACAGGAACGAGAATGGACTGAGAGCTACTGGTAGCAGGAATAACGGGAAAAACCTTAAAACAAGCAATTGCATCTTCGAAAGAGGAAGAACAAGCCACTCCTTCCGTTGTAATGTACTCCCAAAATTTGAAAATCCATTTATCCGGCGAAGACAGTGTTGCCAACGCCGCATGCTGCATATAATCAGGAAACAATTCTGCATTGCCAAGTGTAGCAACAAACGCAGGCGGAGAGAGTAAACAGATTGTCTGAGTAATCTCAATGATACTGCTCCAGCGAAAGTGGATGAATGTCGAATCACGAATGTGAGGGTGCATAAAAAGATCAGACTTAGCCGGAAAAAGTTCTGAGTGGCAAGAAATATAGATCGGATTTTGCTCCGAAAAAACTTTCAATCGTTCGTCTCCTGTGACTGAAAGAGGAAGGCCCTCCAGTTTCTGCAGGGAAAGCGACCAGCCATCGCAAACAAACAGAAAGTTCAAAAGAAAGCTAACGACTTCCGGAGCTTTAAAGAGCGTGGCCTTGATTTCACCCAGTTCAAGTTTACAAGGACACGATGGCAAATCAAATTGATAAAGAAATTTGCAGATTGACTCAGGACTTGCCATTTCAAGTCCAGAATCACCAACACTTTGCAAAGACAAACATATTTTTTCAGTTGCAGTGACAACAGGAAGTCCGAGCAACAGAAGGAGCGCTTTAAGAACAACACTGCCATATTCTCCAATGCGAAGTTCAACGTCTTTCAGTGACCAATAAAGAGCTTTGCTGAAATGAACGTCTTTCTGTTTCACTGGTCCAAGCGATAACCACTCCAATGTAGGCTGTAAAGGATATCGATCGTTAACAACAAAACCAGCATCAACAGCAGCTCTATCCAAACTAGGCAGAGCCATCAGCTCTTCGCCCGAAAAGGAGGCAAAATTCTTCAACAATTGCTGCTCGCACGGCAGAAGGCAGTCTACATAAGCGAGAACGGGCGATTCCCATTCTATAAGAAACCCATAAACTTTGCTAGCCAATCGATTCCAATACAAAATGTCGTCATCTTTGACGACAGGAAAGAGAGAATGAAACCACGCCAGCCTGCTATGAACTCTGCCAAAATCAGAATCAAATGCAGTAGGATTGACATAGCGCGTGGCTTCTTCGAGAAAGGCAGCGTAGGCTGGAGCAATACAGCAATCAATAAGATCTTCGTTCCAAGTCTGATTCAGGTTGCGAGCTCCTGCTGAAGAGCTTTGAAAGAGACCACAACGTGACGATTCAAGGGCGAAATGGCCGTTAACGCAGACCGGCAAAGGTATTCGACCAGGCAGCGGTAAAAAGCAGTAGGCCTTGCCGCCGTCAGCTTTAAGTTCATAGTCCAAAACCGAAGCAGCAATGCCAGCTCGAGGAAGCACGGCTTTTTCTGAATAATCGCTAAGCTGGCCATTACAAAGCGACTGATTACCGATCGATTGAAGAACGTGATAGAATTCCGTCGAATGGAGATGTTCTTCCTTAGTTTCAACGATCTTCATTTCGTATGCGACTTTAAACCAAGGAACAGAGAATGTTTTCATCTTCTTGGCAGCGGAAATTTTTGTAAACATGTCTTCTCGTTTCTGCATCGCAGTTAGGTGCAATTCAGCGCTAACCGAAAAACGCTCGATTCGTCCTTTATCATCAATAACGGAAAGTTTTATTGTCGTCAATGAATTCAGAAAAAGCAGCAGAGAAGAAGAAATTTCAGAAAACTCTTCCAAAAGACTTTCCATTTCAATGCAACTTACACCCTTTTTACATATCGGCTCAGCCGGGCTGTAGTCTTTATGTCTTAGAGGAAATCGAAACAGAGTGCCCCCAGAGAGTTGGTCCGCAGAGAAAACTGAATAATAAGAATCCCTGACATCAGAATATCCTTCCCAAAAACCCTCAATCAGATTGAATCTACGGCCAGGCTTTCTAATTGACGAAC
Organism: Oscarella lobularis; assembly: GCF_947507565.1. NCBI lineage: Eukaryota > Metazoa > Porifera > Homoscleromorpha > Homosclerophorida > Oscarellidae > Oscarella > Oscarella lobularis. Next base: position 239,843 of record NC_089190.1, on the reverse strand, counting down.
CAAGAATGAACTTGCATAGAGGATCGAAGACGCAAAAATCCTTATTGTCGGAGATAAAAGACGGACAATCTGTAAGATGGTAAACTGCGTTGAACCCTATTCCGAATTGACCTGTTTTTGCAGCATCGTCTCTTTTACTGCCAAGACCCAAATTTTGAATTCCTACAATGTCATCTTTAGAAAAAGAACGGTCATTGTAGGCCAGCAATGCCGGCCCCTGCAAGTGTTTCCAACCGTCACAAAACACCGCCTCAGTAGGATGATATCGCTTGTCGTAAACGATGTGAAGAACAGACGCTCCAGCATCGTCAGCGTTCTGAACAAGTTCCTTCAGAATCTGAACTCCCCATGGATAAGCTTCAATAATGTTTGCTAAACGACGTGAAAGGGGCTCTTGTTGACCAAAGTCTTCTCCCAAATCAACCGCGTAATCGTCAAGATGCTTCTTTTTTAATTCGCGGTCCAAAAATCTGTTCAGAGAAGAAACACCCAGTTTTATGACAGTACTTCGCGGAACGTTTTCATGAATGACGTTAAAGTCAGTAGTACTGCCACATCGCGCATCGCAATAAACAACGTCCGTTGACAGCGGAACCAATCGAAGCTCTCCCGGATAGTTAAGCGGAACAAGAATTTGGTCAAGCAATTGTGAAGAAACTTTATCGACGACATCCTCGGTGATCCAGTTAAGAATTCCTATTGCAATACCTAAATCACGAGCGACTTTTGTTGTCGCTTGGCCTTCGTCGTGAGATTTCTTCATTCGGGCTAAGACATTCAGCACGTCAGATTGACTAAAATCAGATTTTATTCCAAGAGCAGATTGAATCTCCGAGGAAGACAAATGAGAACGATCCACTTCACGAATGGAGAAAAGCCAAGGCTCTAGAGAAAGATCATTAAAACAAGACAAAGCCAAGCGATCAGCGGAAACAAATCCGTCAACGTTATTAATCCAAACGAAATCAAAGTGAGAAAAATATCGAGTGAAAGCATCTTGAAGAGATGCCACAGACCAGTACTGAGGCAAAAGGGAAAGCAACGTTCGCATCATATAGTCAAATTCTTTAGGACAAATATCTTTTTTTAGTTTGAAGTTCTTCATTGCGTTCAACCAGTGTTCACAAACGCTATCCAAATTCGGTTGACGAAGTCCAAGTACGTTAAGGAGACACTCGTCCTGAAGAAGACCTTCCTTTAATACAAATTTAGTGCTGCCAACAAGAAAAGGCAAATTCTCAACAGCAACTCCATTGCCGCGAAAGGTACAAACGGTTTCAGAAGGTAGAGCTGTCTTGCAGCCACCAGCCTTCCACGGCATAGCAGAAGGATAAGAAGTGGGAGCATCGCACTGAACAGGGCACCAATTTATTCGTTTCAACAACTGCGCGACGGTCGAAGAAATAGCTGCACCGAACAGCGGTGGTACTCGTTCCAACAAACGGTTTTTTACCCATTCCTCTTTTCTAGATAAAAGGTTAAGCAGCGCTACACCTTTGTCAGCGTCGCCCGCTGAAGCTTCGTGGGCTATATTGACAAGCTCCACACCAGAAATTGACTTCAACGAACGATAGCCTGCAACAACAGAAAGGAGATGGCCATACTTTTCAGAAGGAGCAAAGTGTCCACAAGGGAAAACCGGCTTGTTTCGAAAAAGCTTCGAGACCAGAGAAGTGTTCGGATTAAAAAGTTGTGACGGTTTCCTGATAGTTCCGTCTGCAACAGGAACAAAGCTCAGTTCGGTCAGACCTTTGTTGACGACGTCAGGAAGAGAACGATGATGATCTAGTAGAAACTCTATTAAAGCCGTTTTATCACCCATTCCGTAAGTTTCGAAATCAGGAAACACTACTTTGGTGAAGATCTCTTCCAAAGTGAACGTTTCATAAGAAGATGGCGATAGATGGCGCAGTATCGTCAATTGCTCTTGGTTCGGAAACAAAAGCAGAGAAGCCTTCAGTGGAAGATCTTTCCGAATGAAATCCGGAACGAATGATCGGCATTCCTGAAGGCTTGTATAGGCACGCGAACGATAGAGACAAAAAATAGGCATTGACCGCACTGCCGTCTCCATTTCTGAAGTTAAAGAAGAACAGCTTTTAATCACACAAGAAAGGAATGAAAGCACCTCTTCACATTGAATATTGGTCCAGTTCTGAAAAGAGGAAAGAGAGACAGGTCCCTCAGCCAGGCAAGAAAGAGCTTTGGTCTGAGTCCACACGTAATTCGTCAATTCCTTGTTAGATAAAATGTAATCGGGGCAGCCCTGTAAAACAACGCAACCGGCACTTCTAAAAGCGGACGCCACATTCTCTGACATTTCATCCGGCAAAACTGAATGATGTCGAGCGAAGAGGACGATCCCTTTACGGACGAGCTTTGCTACAGATGTGAATTTCTCACAAGGTACGACAAAGCAGCCAACAAATTCATCATATTTTTGATGAAATCCCAGCCATTCCCAAACATCCTCCATCCACTGACGGCTAGGCTGATCAGACCACGGAAGAATCGACTTCTCCTCTTTGGACGGCCAGTAACTGTTTAAAATGCTTTTAAGCAGCAAAGGCACGTGACAATTTTGAAGATGTATCAACGAGAGCGCTTTGCAACACTGATCCGACGTTAGTTTTTGGCGCAGTGGCTCGCCCAAAGTGCAGTCTAAGAATCTGATGTCCGTTCCCGAAAAAAGCGATAACGGAATCTTCTTGTTCTCTACGAAGACTTTGGTTGGCGATGACGACGACTCAAACGCGACAAATGACCCGTCGTTAACTGGCAGCAAGAAGAGTCCAACTAAATCAGCATATACTTCGTCCCTCAAAGCAAACGCAAGAAGACTAAGCTTCGTCTTGCGACTAAAGTCAACGTACTTGTAAGAACTTTTCTTAAGCAAGGAACAAAGAAACTGTGAGTTAAACGGCCTGGAACAAGCGTCAGCGTGATACAGGCCAGACAGAACATTTCTTGGAGGCAGAACTATAGGCTCTCCAATTCGTATCAGATCCTCGTATGCAGCTTTTTCGTCCGCATTCAATTCTGGCGATTTATTCACGACAGCTTCTTCAAGAGAAATCCACGAACCATCGCCGCTGTCCGTCCAAAAGACATCTTTGCGCAGTAAACGACGGAGAACACGATTAACGACGTCTTTCCAATGGCATTTAATAACAAGTGAAGGTTCCGGCCAGGCTCGGTAGACGGTACCGGGATCCAAAGACAGAGAAATAGCTTTAGAAATCAGAGCCTCGTACGCTGAGGCTACTAGATGTTCAAGAAGTAGCGTATTCCACTTGGCTTCCTTATCAGTTTCGCAGTCAGCAGCAGGCCATTTCAGGCTTCCTCTGTTATCAGCAACGCTGAACGATCCGTGAACGTGCACAGGTAAACCCGTGTTGCTGCTGTCACTGGGAGGAAGAGGTAAAAAGCAAAACATCCGTCCTGGGTCTTGAGACTGGGCGGTCAAGGGAGGGATTGCGAATGCAAGGCCAATCCATGGCAATTGATGCAGCTCTTTACTGAGTTTCAAGATGTCCAAATGCTCCTTTGAGATGTGGTGAACAATTAGCCATTTCTGATTAGAGAGAACTTGGAATTCGTCTCGACAGGTCACAACTGCTTCAAAACGTTCTTCCACCAAAACATTGCCGTTTTCAACACCAACGTTAATCCGCGCCCTCGCATCACGAACAGCTTGCCGACTCTCTTCCTTTATAGAGACGCTAAACACCTCTACAGGCGAATCACTTTCTGGCCGCCAGTCAAAGAGCTTGATCGATTCAACGCATTTGAGGAAAAGAGGAACAAGATGAGCGTCCTTTTTGAAAGGTTCAAACAACGTAGCGCGAATGCTTTCAGGAGAGTGGACGCTTTCGCTCAAATCCGATTCATCACCATTGCTTCTCAAAGGAAACCGGAAAAGAGTTCCCTTGTATGATAAATCAGCCATGCTCCAGCCAAATACGTTGTACGGAGCAAACTGATCAGGGTATTTTGCAGAAGCTGACAAAGTGTGCCCTGCACCGCCTTTTTCGAAACAATTTTCTTGAGGATCAAAAAAGGCAACTTTCTTGTCACTCACAACACTGGGAAGATCTAAAAAACAGTTCAAAACATTTTCACCTTTTGCCAAGTCTTACTACCTGTTAGGTGATAAACAGAATTGAAGCCAATTCCAAAACGACCCACTTTCATGGGATCTTTCTCCTTCACGCTTCGGTGAAGAGTTTGTATGCTGTCCCAGTCGCTGTCCTTAAAAACAGCGTCGTTCTGCGCGTAAAGAGCCGGCCCTTGAAATCGAGCTAATCCCGGGTTGATCAGAGTTTCTCTGCCATATGCATCTGGCCTCGCATCGAGAAGAAACTGCACTTCGGTAGCGCCAGCGTCGTCTGCATTCTGAATTAGCTCCTGTGCAGAAGCTGATGTCGAAAGCGCAAAACATTCTCGCAAAGTACCTTTAGAATCTGCCCACCGTGAGGGTATTTCTTCAGTATGACTTGAATGTACTCCCACAAGGGTGGACTTCTCGGGCAAAATCCCCACTCAGTCACGTCTGAAATGAATTAGTTAATTAAACATGATAAGCTAATAAAGAAAATTTGTAAAAATGAGACTCATAATGACAGATTTTATTAGCCACCCATTAGTCCTAGGTGATAAGAAAGGTTTTCCACATTCAAGGAATTCTTTCTGACATCATTGATCGATAATCAATAAAAGAAATTGATAAGTACCAAGAAAAACGCCATTTATACAGAAGCAAAGCAGCCTATTCGACCTAATCGGCACGGGAGCAAGAAAAAGGGGCGTGACTAAGAATTATCTGCCGTGTTAGACCAGCAAAAGGCCAGTTTGTGAAAAAAATACCAAGTATAGCAAGCCAAAGGCTGGCTGATAGCAAGAAAAGTGGTTAGAGAGAGATTCATCGTGTAACCACATGGCTTGGCTTGGTCTTAGTAACAGAACGAAGACAGAAAGAGCATGGACGTAAGTTAGACCGTACCAGACATCGAATATGCACTTGAAGGCGATCGAAGAACAGTTGCACGTCTTAGCCTGTAGCTCTGAGCTCGTCGAGTCGGAACAATAGACCCCTTGCAGTTGGCGTGGGAGTCAACGATAGCTCACGTGCTGGAGTACAACCGGGACTTGCCACACGCATAAAACGGCCCGAAACACTACTTTCCTTCCCAATTACAGAGCTGCCCTGACTAGATCAGAGAGTACTCGTCTATACGAAGAAAAAGGGCAACTCGCGAAAGGCGTCGATCCTTCGCAAAAGCCATTACGCGAGTGGGCGGATGACATATCGCGACAAGTGGGCGAACACAGGGACGTATTCCATCATAGCGCCAAGCTCATACACGAGTGAGGTCTTCCTGAATTACCGAAATATCAACTGCTACCAGCGATTTCTTTCGAAATGGGTCGGATCTTTGTTTGACGCGTCTGTCGCTGAAAATCGCCTCCGAATCGTTGCAGTAAAGGTAGGCTAATTCGTTTTCGTGTCATCTAGCGACTTTCTGAGTACCATTCTGGCGGAAAACTTGCAAAAATACTCCAGAATGAGTCCACGCATACTGCAGCCTGAGGTTCTCAGACATATTTTTTTCAAGTGTTCCGCCAGAGTAATACTCACAAAGCTAGCACAAAGCCCATAGATGATACAAAGCGTATTAGCCTACCTTTACTGCAACGATTCGACGGCGATTTTCAGCGACAGACGTGTCAAACAAAGATCCGACCCATTTCGAAAGAAATCGCTGGTAGCACCTGATATTTCGGTAATTCAGGAAGACCTCATTCGCGTATGAGCTTGGCGCTATGATGGAATACGTCCCTGTGATCGCCCACTTGTCGCGATGTCATCCGCCCACTCGCGTAATGGCTTTTGCGAAGGATCGACGCCTTTCGCGAGTTGCCCTTTTTCTTCGTATAGACGAGTACTCTCTGATGTTGTCAGGGAATCTCTGTAATAGGGAAGGAAAGTAGAGTTTCGGGCCGTTTTATGCGTTTGGCAAGTCCCGGTTGTCCTCCAGTAGGCGTGTCACCGTCTAATTGGTCGCGTGCCTGCAAGGGGTCTATTTGCGCTTGCGCGATCACGTGAGAATCGTGCTCCAGTACTAATGCTTCTAAGCACGGTTTTTCGAGGTCTGGGAGTTGATCGTTCCATTTAAACGTACTACGAAAGGCTGCACTGCGACCTGGCTTGCAGCTTTGTTTCAGTCATTCTCCATCGCGCGAGATCGAGCCGAATTCTTACTTCGCTCTATATCGAGGCGCGGCTCTAGCTCCGACGATCGAGATCGAGATTAGATCTTTGTTTAGAATTATGGTCGAGCGGGAGATCTTCAGAGTGGCTGGAGGGACCGAAATTCTCGTGACCCTGTTGACACTAAACTCCCAACGGGGGCCACAGTTTTATTGTCTCGACTTTGAACGATGAGTGGATGCAAAGATCGACGTCCCTGTCTGATAATTGTAAATATTTGAAATTAATTGTTTTATTCGTCATTCTACAGTATCGGCCGGAATACGATGGGGAAACGGCCTAAAATCGGCTAGACATGAGACATCTATGAAATATTGTTCAAACTTTTCGGTAATTAGAGACATGTGTCTATTATCATTCGAGTCAACGATTGTCGCGTGCCAGCCACATATGTTCTCACGCTTGCTCACGTGAGACTTATATAGATGGCGTTGCAAGGCGGAGCTAAAAATGCGAAGCTGAAGCTGTTTGCGATCGGCTGCGGTATATTGGTGCTTGCCATTGCGTCTGTACCATCACTCATCTTTGCATTTCCCGACTGGGGCTTGAGCTCGGAACGTTTGGTAGGAAAAGTAAATCCCCAGTTACTATATTCATGTATATGGCTTGAAGGAGGACATTGCTGCTCAGAGAAACGTTTCCTTTGTCAATGGGAGCAGTTGTGACGTCGAAGTTTCTCTACCCCACGGTGTGGGGACAAATTTGATCGAGCAAGTGGATGTCAAGAGTCTCATTCCTTCTCTACTCCCTTTATTAAGCTCTAACAAGTGCTCCCAGTTTTTGGACATCCTCATTCGACCTGGTGGCGGTCAACTTTCGATTTTTCAGACACTCTCTCCGTTTGAGATACGAGGAATAATTCGTGTATTGAACGTCTCTTATGATCAGCTTACGGCAGGAATAGGTTTAGCCAATATCAGCAGCATGGCTTTTGTGTCTCTTATAAATTCATACTGTCTCGATCAGTTCTCGAATTAAGGTACTTGAATTCCGATAGAAAGCTCTAGCTTGTGATTTGATTATCTTGCTCAGGGTGCCATAGAGACTTGACATTCCAAAATATCTCAAGCCCGTGCTGCTACGTTTCGTGTCTCAACTGGCAATGGCTTGGAGAGACGAAGACCAAAGTCGATTCGGTTGTTTTCGCAGTGACAGCAATTGTCGGTTTCGTGGTATTCGTCGCTGCTACGGTCGCAATTATAGCAATTAAATCCAAGTTAGTGGTCAAAGAAATAAGTGCAGTTGGCCCCTAAAGTTAGAAGCACCATGATCGATTTATTAGCGAAAGGGTTTGATTCTGGCGCTATATAAACAATCGTAGTGACTTCTTTTAATTAACTTAAAGACCCCAACTCTTCATAGATAGTTGATATTATATATGAGTCATATTGCACAGGCGGAAGTTTCCTCACCTCATCGTTTCGTATTATATCCTGATTTCAATTGTGTCGTTAAGTAAGATCTTTCCTAACTTTCAGACACCTTGTATATAGTGCTTGATTTGCAGTATTTTCCGAAGCGGTTGGGCGACTCCTTGGACGAAAAAAGGCTATTTGCTGCGATGAGCGAGATCTTCTCAAAGCTTTGCGATCAGATGCTTGCACTTTTTCCATCGCTCGCAGTAAGAAATTCAAAATGTTGGACACGAATTCTGTATTTTTTATAGCTATAATTCAAAATTTCTGCTTCACGTCTGGCGTATCGTGGTGCGTCGTTGGCTTCCTGAACCTCTGGTTTGCCATTGTTCGGTCGAAAAGCCGCCTGTTTGTTTCTCACCGAAACGAAATTCACGCCATTGAGGCGTCCTTTGTCTGGGGAACCTCTTTTCTACTTGCATTTATTCCGTATTGGATAAAAGGAGGAGGTATTTACTTTAATCCTCTTCTTTGCTACGTCTGCTCAATAATAGACAGTGCGTCCTATCATTACTTTTCATTCGTTTTGCCGCAACAAGTCATTGTCGCAGTGGGCGGATTCTTCGCTGTTCATCTGGTTTACACACTGAAAAAACAGGTAAGCTAAACCGTAAACTGTGGCGTTTAGCGCAGTATGCATTGGAAATTGATAAACTAATGTACTCGTGAGACCATTTTAATAAATAATTATCTAGTTGGTGATACCGTACGAGCAACTGTGCAGGGTGTTTTCCCGAAAGCACAGGGCATGCATGCAAACGAATTTGATTGATAAATGTAAAAGTCTTTCCCTATCCCGATACACCCCAGTAGAAATGCATTAGGGCAAAATTTGTATACAAGTGGAAACAGTAATGATATCTCCTGCATGCAATATGCAAAAGCTAGTCAGTGTCTCCACGTGCATGTACTGCGTCCTTGCAAGCTGCAGTTGAGCCGTCGAAGAATTAGTTTTTCTTATAGGCCGGGCACTACACCAGCTTTTCTTTTTTGTGAACATGTCTGTTCTTTTTATAGAGTTTCAATAGAAAGAAGCTTTTTGCGTCGGTTCAAGGTCAAGACGCCAAACAGAAGAAGCACGTCAGTCAGCTCGACGATCTTCAACGTCGCTTCGCCTTTCTCCTAAGCGTCGTCTTTGTCCTTGAAATTTTCGTTATACTTAATGGCTTCATCGTCGTCATGGTTCGCAATAGCGTCGATCTTGACAACCTCGGTGGTTACGTCGAATGCGTTTATCTCGATTTGAATGACGAGTGTCCGAACAAGGAAAAGTCGGCAGTCGAAAACTTGACGTTTGCGTTCTTGATCGTTCATCGCGTCGCTATTCTCTGCTCCCTCTTTTTCCTCGTTGTGTTTTTCTGGGCGGCCAAAGACTTTCGGACATTCTGGAAGAACGCTTATCAAAGAGTGAAATCGTGCTGCAAGCGAACTCGATCTGACGATAAGGTTGGCTTAGATACAAGTTACCCTGAGAGCAGCCAGCGTTTTGGCGATGCAAGAACGGCTCCTTATAACGCAGACCTTAAGTTGAGTTCTCTAAACAACTTATAGTGTTAAGTAGCTAAAACTCATTCTTTATTGAGCTATGGTCGTTATGGGTAAGTTTTAGAAATGATTGTATTCGTTTTATTGTGGGGAGCGCTGTACGTCTCTTTGGCTGTCTGTTATGTGACTGTTTTATAAGCATATAGTATATGTTATGGCAAGCCAATCGTAGCGCAAATTGAAACGCGATTTTCGACTACAAACCCAGATGAATGCTATCAATTAATAGTAAGCAAATGAAAATTTCCTAAGTGGAAAGGCCTTTTTGAAGAAAAAATCAAACGAATATCTTGCTTAATGTCGGTACTGACTTTTTGGCTGCTTACGCTTGCAGGAAAACGGTCCGCGGGATCAAGCAAAATTGCGCGCTTTTCTGGAGCTACCCGGACATTACGGGACTTGGTAACGTTTCAAGATGGCGTCTTCAAGCCTCGTGCGAGAGACTGCGACCCAAACGAAGGGAAAAGGCTTCGTAGCAGCAAAGCCAATCGACCGAGGGACCATTGTCTTGAAAGAAAAGCCATTTGCGTTTGCCGTGCGTGATCCCATGGTCGGCAAAGTGTGCCACGAATGCCTAGCAAGGTAGAATGCATCCGAGGGCTGTAAGCCTTCTTCATTAACTTGGAAATTTCCTTCTTTGCAGATGTGACCGATTGTATCGCTGCTCGATTTGCAGATTTTCACGTTACTGCGGAAAACATTGCCAGGTCGCTAGGCCCCACCCCCACCACATGTACAATACATTAGAGTTAGAAACGCTACTTCAGAGATAACGGCCTCGCTTTAGATCATTGTGTAAAACAGATATGGAAAAAAGTTTTTGACTTTTAATAGTTTTTGAGAATAGAAAGCCAAAACCATAAGAATTTTGTCCTTTGAGTTTTCAAAAACGTAGCCGGCTTTGTTCGCATGGCTTGGAATACTAGTGAAAATTAAAAGCTTATTTTATTTAATTAGGCGTTTTTTAATTACTGACTTCACTTTTTTCTTTTTTGTAGAGAAAAGCGTGGGGAATTCACAAGATTGAATGCCCTAGATTGAAGAAGAACTCTGGTCATGTATGCATCTTCGAAACCGTTCGCTTGTTAGGACGATCGATCGACCAACTCGAAGTTTGTGGATATAGAATAGTGATAAGCTCAACTCGTCTTTGTTCTTTTTTTGCAGATTCTAAAAGCAAACAACGAAGACAGTCCAATCCGTGAATTGCTTGCAAGTAATATCTAGATATCTATATCTATCTATCTATCTATCTATCTATATATATATATTAAGACATGCATATGATCATATTAATACATAAGTATGTAGAGAAAAGATTTTACTGTTGGATTTGTTTATTAGACCCACACGACACGCTTTATCCTGAATGGGAAAGCGAAATGCGCTTGAATACCTATTCGTTTTTTCAAACGTACATGGGTTGTGCTGTGGATGAACATTTACTTGATCAACTAATTGGCCAGGTATACAGATATTATGCAAACTTTTATTCGTAATTTTTAAAGGCTTTTAATTACGTATGTGTAGTACCGTCGTAACGGATTCGGGCTTCTGGACGATGTACGTGCCGAAAAAGCTGCAATCGGCTTGTATTCCAAGTAAGATAATGTATATATACTGTATATACATGTCTATATGTACTGTCTTTCTTGAAACAAAGATTTTCTCTCTTCAATCATTCCTGCTGTCCCAATGTATATGTTTCCAACGTTGGAACGACATTTAGAGCTCGTGCAATTCGTCGAATTTGCCAAGGAGAAGAGGTACGTTTATGTAGAGATTTTTGCCTCTCTATTTCATCCCTCCTTTAGCTCACTATGAACTATGTTGAGGATTTGATGTTGGAAACAATCGAATATCGTCGGGAACGACTTCGCGTTCGATACCTATTCGAATGCACTTGTCCAGCGTGCACAAGTCCTGAGGTATAGATATATATTCTATAAAGCACATGCTTTTGTATATATGTTTATATGAAGCGACTTCAATATTAGATCTTTTTATATAGGCTATAGACCGGTTGCAGTCGCGTGACCAATTAGTGACCGCTCCTACGCGTGGAGTACATGCGGGAAATTAGATCGAGCACAATGTCTTTGTTGAGGCCTCTTTTGCCAGGCTACCGAGCCGAGCTTTCGAAGGCAGAGAGCCGGGATAGGTACGACTCGAAATTGGCGTTCGCTGACGGCCGCAATCCTTACGAAATGCCCATTAACGAGTGGGTAGATGTCGTAGAGATGTGGCCAGCCACGACCAGCGTCCACATTGCGATGTACCTGATCGTCTCTCCGAGTCCGTATAAGGGCGAGGCTCTCCAGAACTATGAGAGCCTAGACTGCTACCTTCGATTCGTCTCCGGCTGGGTCTCTCTACTCGTCTCTGTCGTGCCTAGCAACGGAAACCGAATTGTTACAGCCAAAGTATGGCTGCCTCCAATCCTCTTTTATCTACCTTTGCATGGTGTTTTAGGTCAGGCACTCTGAAAGATTGAGCGATGAACCATTGCAGCCGTGGATCGTGGCCGAGAAAGAGGGGCGCATTCTAGCTGCTTAATGCAACTGTATGGCGGGCTTAGGCCAATGCTGCAGCCACGTAGCTTCAATGCTGTGAGCAGTGGAAGCAGGCGTTAGGAGAAGGGAAGCAGCTGTCTGGACTTCTTCACCTGAAACAAGTTTTTTCTCTGTAGCCTCTTTGTCTTCGAAGACGCTTTTGTAGGAGTCCGCGGCGTCTACCTCGTCCAATCGAGGACGTTTGCTGCGTCGCTGAGCTCGCTCGTACCGTTCTGGCGTTGGACCATGCTGCAAAGAATAACTCATATTTCGGGTGGGAAGCCAGTCCGGATTCGTGTCGTCGTTGACGTCAGAAGGATTCCCACTTATGAAAGTATCCGAACATACGCGAGTGTACTTGAGATTGCCTTCCCTTATGTCCTTTCGGTTGATCGCGTCGAGCCACGCCCCACGCCGCCTTTCGGTCAACTCGAGCAAAGCCTCGCCTTTTCCCGTGACAATGGCAGGAAGACGGTAAAAGCTCTTCGTTTTGTCGCCATTCGCACGGTTTCCGCAACCAACAACAGCACAGAAGTTTACCATATCGGAAGTAAACGCCCGGTTGTACTCCGGCACGTGAGCTAACTAGTAAGACACGCCTACTGCAACCGGTCTATTGAAAAAAACAAGATTCACACAAACCTTCGCGTTAAGAGGTCTCGTATAGGTATAAGCTTAACTATTGATTAACCTTTGCATATTTTCTGCGACTCAGACGTGAGCCAATGTATTGAAGAGTGCCAGAAAACCGAAGCCGCTGCTCGTGCTCAAGCAAATGCAGGCAGTTAGTAAAAAGTATTGAGCTTACGGTTATGATTAACTGTCTTTTGTTTGTAGATCATGCTGCCGTTGTCGAAATTCTAGATAAATTCATTAAGTCTTGTCCTCTCGATCATCGCAGCTGCTACATTCGAAAAATGGCCTCTTTAGCACAAGCCAGCTTCTTTCGTAACATCCATTACGCGTAAAATCTTATTTCAGAGCTCAGCGTTTTTTTTTTCTATTGCAGAATTGAACTTGTGGAAAAGAACTCTCGAATATGGCGACATTGTGACAGAGTCGATGAAAACGTTCCTCTCGTCGGATGACGTGCAATTGGCTCAGCACTATCTCTCTCTTTGCGCTTCTCTTCTTTTGTTGAATAGGGGGAAAGAGGCTAAGCGTTTAGCGCAAATCGTGAGTCGCGTGAATCGATTTTCTCTAAGATATTCGATATTTTTATTTAGGCTGTTCGTTCGTACAAAGCCTTTTTGGGCGAAGACCATCCCACTACAAAAGCATTTGAACGAGGTCTTATGCATTAATTGTTTAAAATGGTTGAATAGCAAGAGAAGTGTTGACGGAGTTTGCTTTATCGATTGAGTTTGATAGTGACTTTTGGTTTGATACTTTCTTCAATTGTGTTTTTTTGTTTACATTGCGTACAATGATATCGGTGTTCATATAAGAGAGCAATTCTTATTGCTGCAGTAGTTAGTTAGCTAATTAATGTGTCCTCTTCATAGATTTTCAAGCACGTGCAAGCCTCAAATAAATGGCATAATCAATAATGGCGCCAGATAATGACAGAAGTGACAAAAAGTTGCCTGTGGCAGCAGAGCAATCTCAACCCGGATCAAATTTGGAGCAATGGCCTGAGAGACATCCCGCCTAAGGTATTTACGTTTTCTGAGGATTTCTCCTGCACGCCTTTACCATTAACGTCTATCCACCAACAGGGAGTTCCATTCTACGTCTGCCTACGACAATCCGGTCTCTTTTCCATCCTGTTTGTTAGAGAGTGGAAGGTAGACTTCATTTACTGTACAACCCGCCGGGATCACGGAGCACGTGAGAAAAGAGAACAATAGCGACCAACAACCCCACGGGCCCTGTGTCTAGGTTTGACTCGTTTCCCACTTTCCGTCTCGTAGGACAACTCAGTAAAATCCGGAACTACTTGCTCGATTCGCATTCTAAAGAACGCTGTCTCGCCGACTCCAGATCAATGTATCCCACGGAGCCAATGAAAGCCTCTCTCGCTTTCGTGCTAGCCATAGGAGCTCTGCTCTCCTATGTTCAAGCGTCTAACAGGTAAGGAGGCTTGTATCAGTGCGACAGGAGATCACAGTAATCTCTATTCTAAGGCCACACTGTTTCGCGGCCGTGCCAAACGTCGTGCAAGCAGGCGTCGAACAAAAAGTGTCGGTGTCGGTATTCAACGTCAATAACGTACCTCTGATCGTTCAAGTGGAGCAGGGCAGAATGGTGATACACAACGCCGGACGGCAAATCCTTTCCCACGGTTAGAAACCAAGAAAAAGATGACGTCATCATAATTAACTAAATTTCTAAGGACTTCCGAGAGACGTCACTATTCTGGTACATCTCTATCTAGACGAAAAGCCTTGAAAACTGAGCACTAACCCCCTTTCTTGTATAGATACCGCTTCAGACCGTCTATTCCGCCCCTCCTACCGTAGTCATCAGAGTTATCTCGGCGAATCCCGGCCGTTTGAACTGCGACAGAAGCATCGAGGTCGTTCTTTCCACGAAAATCGACTCGGTGTTCGTGCAGACCGACAAACCGGTCTACATTCGCGACGACATCGGTGAGCCACGCCATCTGCCAAAAAAATTCCCACGGCACGCGCGTCCTTCTGGCCCTGTGACCTTGCATGACGAGGGGCTAGGGACCGAGACATGTGATTCTGCGCAGTAGATGACGTGACGTCATTCACGTGTCTAGTAGTTGTTCTTCTAGGCGGCAGCGCGTGTTTGTCTCGTTTTCTTCGAAATCGATGGATAAAAATTCCAAAATTAGATGTCTTGAACCCGGTTGCACGTTTTCCGGAGTTCGAGTTTCTCAATTACGCTCGCACTTGAAAAGCGAACACGATTTTTTTTTCGAAGAAACCCAGAAAGACTTTGAGGATTTTTCTGGTATGTTCTACAGGAACAATAGGCTAAGATAAGGATTTTTTGTAGAATTTCAGCGGTGGAAAGAGGCTGTCGAAAAGGAAGAGCACGCCTTCTTCGTCAAATCGTCTGGCGTGAAAAGGAGAAAAGGCGTGGCTACGCACAGTTACTCCTGCAATCGATCAGGAGACTTTTCTTCTCGTGGAACCGGAAAACGGCAACTGAAAAGCCAAGGATCGTCAAAAATGGGTAAATTTTGTACGGTTATTGTTGTAGTGGAGCACCATGTGTTGATTATAGGCCATCATTGCACTGCCCAGATGACAGCTTCTGTAAGCAGCAGCGGTCACGTCAGTGTGACCTACTACTCAAGGCATTACGGACACTGTCACAGCCTACAGCATTTGCCCTTGCAAGCTACTGACAAAATCGCTGTAGCTTCAAAATTAAAAATCGGAATTCAGGAGAGTGAAGTCGTGCGGCAAATAAGAGAGCAATCTTCATCTTTTGGAAGAGACGCGTTTGCTGTTGAAAGATCACATTTAATTTCGCTAAAGGATGTGGCAAATATAAAGAAATCTTTTGAGATAAACGCTGTGGAAAAACATTCTCGTGATGCTCAAAGTGTAGCTCTTTTGATTGCCGAATTGAAGGCCACCACAGATAATCCAATAATACTGTCAAAATTTCAAGGCTCTGAAGAAGTCTTGGACGGCTCATCTGTAACCCTCACAAAGGAAAATTTGGAAGACCTGAAAGACGACGATTTCATTCTCGTCATACAAACGTCTCATCAAAAAGAAATGCTTCGACTGTTCGCCAATGACAAAGTCGTCTGCATAGACGCCACACATGGAACAAACCAATATGGCTTCTATTTGATCACCCTCTTCGTTATAGACGATTACGGCGAAGGATGTCCTGTTGCGTGGTGCATAAGCAACCACGAAAGTAAGATAATCCTTCGCAATTTTTTTCTTGCCGTAAAGCAAAACTGTGAAGAAATCAAGCCATGTTGGTTCATGTCAGATGATGCTCCCCAATATTTTGACGCTTGGACAAGTGTCTTTGGTTCAAATGCCAAAAAATTACTGTGCAAGTGGCACGTAGATCGATCGTGGACCCGAAATCTAAAGACAATAGGCGACCATGAGATTGAGCAGAAACTGTATTACGAACTGAAAACATTAGCTGAAACACAGAATATCGATGAATTCAACCGCCTTTTACAAATCTTTCTAAATGAAACAAAACAAAATCAAAAAACGGCAAAATTTGGAAAGTATTTTGAAGAAAATTACGCTAAAAGAAAGGAAGAGTGGGCTGTCGCATACAGAATTGGAAGCGGAATTTCAACGAACATGTACGCCGAGGCCTTTCATCGTCAGATTAAATATGGCGCCAGTTACCTAAACGGAAAAGTCAATAGGCGCCTGGATCGGCTTGTTCACTACCTACTTGAATTTTCCAAAGACAAGGTCTTTGACAGGCTCATTAAGAGGACCAAAGGGAAAACGAAGATTTCAAGACTCCAATTAATTGCGGGAAACCACAAACGAAGTCTAAAATCTGACGTATCGACCGTTGAAATAACAGAATCTGACTGCAAGTGGATGGTTGACTCTTTCGAAGTTGTCTCCAATGATAGTCTGAATGAACCGTGCTGCTCAGTCCTCTGCCGAGAGTGTGGCGTATGCTGCCACCAGTTTTCCTGCACCTGCAGAGAATATGCTGTACGATGCATCATGTGCGTTCACATTCACCTGGTATGCCGAGCAATTGGACTTCGTGGCAGCAACGTTGTTCAACATCCGCAAAGCGACTACGATCTGGAAGCCGTTGCGGACACGTTACTTGACACTTTGGCATTGTATCCAAAGAGCCCAGCTGAATACAAAGAAAAATGCAAAAAAGAACTGGAACAGTTGCATTCAGTTATCGACAGCTGTACAAGCTCCAATTGCCTTAAAGACGTTGCGTCAAAGCTGAAAAGCATAGCTCGATATGTCGAAATGTCGTCTGTTAATGATTTTCCGGTTTCTGCTAATGATGAAGCTCCAGCAAACAAAAAGATCTCTCCACAGAGACCATTTCACGTAGGAGAAAAATCTATTTACAAAACGATGCGTCGACGACGAAAACCTCCATCAAAATACATCCATCCTACGTCAAAAACGCAAAAAACTATCATTGATTGGATGCTGCATGGCGAAAATTCATCAAGCGTTCCTTGGAACATCGACAAAACGAAGGTGGCCAGAAAAGATACAGGTACGTGAAAAACGCACCTGAAAAACAATGTTAATAATTAAATAACATTACTAGAAGCGCTTCAGTACTTCTGCAAGAAAGAGGCTATGACGAAATTTCAAAAAGGCAGTGTTTTTCTGACAGATGACTGCATTGTCGATGACGTTACAGACTTGCCTTCCAATGTGTTAGACATTGATGAGCAAGAAATGCTTGAACGACTAGAAAAATACGCAAGTCCTGAAGCATTAGCGAAAATAGTTAAACTTGGTGAGCACTTACCTTGTTAAAATTTACGTTAGTAGTTACTAAATGTCGTCTCAGTGGATGACTTCAAAACTTCCTGGACTTGTAGCACTTGCAATTCTTACAAGATGGATGAAAAGGGTATGATTCAATGTGACGGCCCCTGTCAAGAGTGGATGCGTTGGTGAGAAGACGCATTAGGCAAATGAAAAAGAATCTTTTTAATCCTTGCCAGTACAGGAATTGCGCTGGGAAAGAGATTGCTTCTGCTGATGACAGTTTCTACTGTGCGAAATGCTCTGCAGCTTCACCTAGTAAACTCATTGGAAACAAACCGGCTGTTAGTTCAGGCAAGTACCCTTTACTCCATCAAACGCCTAAAGAAAAACAAAGGAGTATAGCTGCGGCTTTGAAGAAGTACGGAATACAAACACATGAAGAAAAGCAAAGACAATTGGCCGAAGATGTACACAATGGTAGGCTAATACCTATGCCTGGTTGCCCGCCAGTGCCGATTCCACCTCCAGCTAACCTACTCAAAAAAGACAAAAAATTGAAAACGAAATATCCTCTCGAATTCTTGAGAGAGCAAAACCGAAAACGCGTAGACGTTGTAGGAGACGGGAACTGCTTGTTTCGCGCTCTCAGCATACAATTGTTCAATTCAGAGGGTGCTTATAAAGCGCTGAGAGCCTTGATTGTCAGATGCCTCAGGCTTCACCCCGAAAAGTATATTGCCTATTGGATGCCAGACGAGATCAGCAGCTGTGACGACTTTCTGAAAAATCACGTCGATGAAATGGCTAAGAATAGAACGTGGGGAACGCAGGTCGAGCTTCATGCAGTTGCTGATCTTTTCGCCACTCCAGTTTACGTCGCCACCCCTCATGCAGGTAATGGCGTTTACGAATGGTGCGTATTTAAACCAAAAACTGATCACATTGCCAACGACGTCAAAATCAAACTACGAAGTATGATCAATCTACAGAAAACCGTGGGACATGTAGAAATATTACACAACGGATGCCACTACGACAGCGTGGCAAGCAGAAACAACGCCAAGTTACAAATTCCGCACATATATCATGAAGATATATTTATTGATATCAATTAGTATTATTTGTCTGCCATTGACGTTGAATAGCCTAATTTGTCAGTCATTGACTTTGAGTAGCATACCGTGCACTACGGACGTTGTATTTGTCAAAAAGATATTTCTATAAAAATGACTGTTTTTGCTACAGCCCACTAAGTTCCACTGCCGGAACTAAGTGGTCTGCACTCTCAAAGTCTTAGAGAGAAAGTGAGGCAGGAAAGAAACAAGATAGAATCAAGAAAGAGAGGGAGAGAAAGAGAAGGAGAGAGGAGGAAGGAGAAAGAGAGACATGGAGAGAGCTAGGAGCGCGAGAGGCGTCTACCTGGATATCGTAAACCTTGAAAATGAACTTGCGATCACAATTGCCTAGGAAATACCCTTTCGCAATGAGAAACGAAGTAAAATGGCGCATGAGGACGTAACTGAACCACAATAAATAACTTTATTGTCACGTGCATCTACTGCGCAGAATCACATGTCTCGGTCCCTAGCCCCTCGTCAGAGCTACAGACTAAAGCGAGACGTGCAACTGTTCTTCGATCGCCTTCAAGTGCATATTCGATGTCTGGTACGGTCTAACTTACGTCTCAGCCCTAGCTTTCTGTCTTCGTTCTGTTACTAAGACCAAGCCAAGCCATGTGTGCTGGCTACACGATGAATCTCTCTCTAACCACTTTTCTTGCTACCAGCCCGCCTTTGGCTTGCTAGATTTGGTAATGTTTTCGCAAACTGGCCTTTTGCTGGTCTAACACGGGAAATTCCTTAGTCACGCCCTCTTTTTTGCTTCCTGGCGGATTAGGTCGAATAGGCTGCTTTGCTTCTGTATAAATGACGTTTTCTTTGGTACTTGATTGTATCAATTTCTTTTATTGATTATTGATCAATGATGTCAGAAAGAATTCCGTGAATGTGGAAAACCTTTCTTATCACCTAGGACTAATGGGTGGCTAATATAATCTGTCATTATGGGTCTCATTTTTTCCAAATTTTTGCATTAGATTAACATGTTTAATTAGCTATTTCATTTCAGACGTTTCTGAGTGGGAATTTTGCCCGAGAGGTCAGACCCTGTGGGAACAGATTCAAGTCATACTGAAGAAATACCCTCACGGTGGGCAGATTCTAAAGGTACTGTGCGAGAATGTTTTGCGCTTTCGACGTCAGCTTCTGAACAGGAGCTAATTCAAAATGCAGACGACGCTGGCGCTACCGAAGTGCAGTTTCTTCTCGATGCGAGGCCAGATGCATATGGCAGGGAAACTCTGATCAACCCGGAATTAGCTCGATTTCAAGGGCCGGCGCTTTACGCACAGAACAACGCTGTTTTTAAGGACAGCGACTGGGACAGTATACAGACTCTTCGCCGAAGCGTGAAGGAGAAAGATCCCTTGAAAGTGGGTCGTTTTGGAATTGGTTTCAATTCTGTTTATCACCTAACAGGTAGTAAGACTTGGCGAAGGGTGAAAATATTTTGAACTACTGTCTAGATCTTCCCAGTGTTGTAAGTGACAAGAAAATTGCCTTCTTTGATCCTCAAAAGAAGTGTTTCGAGAAAGGCGGTGCAGGGTACACTTTTTCAGCTTTAGCAATATACCCTGATCAGTTTGCTCCGTACAAAGTATTTGGCTGCAGCATGGCTGATTCATCATACGAGGCAACTCTTTTCCGGTTTCCGTTGAGAAACGACGGTGACGAATCCGATTTAAGGAAAAACGTCTCTCCGGAAGATATTCGAACCACGGTGTTTGAACCTTTCAAAAAAGACTCTCATCTCGTTCCTCTTTTCCTCAAATTCGTTGAATCGATCAAGCTCTTTGACTGGCGGCCAGAAAGTGAGTCGCCTGTAGAGGTGTTTAGCGTCTTTATAAGTGAAGAGACTCGGCAAGCTGTTCGTGATGCGAGGGCACAGATTAACGTTCGTGTTGAAAACGGCGAAGATTTGGTGGAAGAAGCTTTTGAAGCACTCGTGACCTGTCGAGACGAATTCCAAGTTCTTTCTAATCAGAAATGGCTAATTGCTCACCACATTTCAAGTGAGGATTCAGATATCTTGAAACTCAGTAAAGAGCTACATCTATTGCCATGGATTGGCCTTGCACTCCCAATCCCACCCTTGACTCCCCAGGCTCAAGACCTAGGACGGATGTTTTGCTTTCTGCCACTTCCTCTCATTGACGACAGCAACACCGGTTTACCTGTGCACGTTCACGGATCGTTCAGCGTTGCTGATAACAGAAGAAGCCTGAAATGGCGTGCTGCAGACTGCAAGACTGATGATGAAGTCGCGTGGAATGAGCTACTGCTTGTTCATCTAGTAGCTCCAGCATACGAGGCTTTAATTTCTAAAGCTATTGCTCTGCCTTTGGATCGCGGGACCGTCTATCGAGCCTGGCCGGAACTTTCGCGTGTTAAATATCATTGGCAAGGCGTTGTGGATAATGTTGTACGCCGTTTACTGTGCAAAGATGTCTTTTGGACGGACTGCGGCAATGGTTCGTGGATTTCTCTTGAAGAAGCTGTCGTAAATATATCGTCAGAGTTGAGTCCGGACGAAAGTGTTGCATACGAGGAAATGATGCGAATTGGAGAGCCCGTTCTTCTGCTTCCACAAAATGTTCTTGTTTGCCTTGATCGCGCTAAAGCTCGCTCTATAGCTCGCTATGAAGCATTTGACTCGAATTTTCTTTGTTCATCGCTGAAGAAAAGTCCTTACAAATACGTTGACCTTACCGGCAAGAAGAAGCTTAGTCTTCTAGCGTTCGCTTTGCGGGACGAAAACTACGCTGATTTAGTGGGACTGTTCTTGCTGCCATTGAACGATGGGTCTTTTACTTCGTTTCAGTTGTCGTCATCGCCGAGCCAAATCTTCATAGCAAACAAAAATTGCCTGGTATCGCTTTTCCAGGGAATGGAGAACAGGTTCTTACACCTCTCTTTACCCAAACCGCTGCGCCAAAAGTTGACGTCGATAGAATGTTGCAAAACGCTGTCGTTGATGCATCTTCGACATCACCACGTGGTTTCACTGCTGAAAAGAATTCTGCTAAATTACTGGCCATTGCAAGATAAGGCAATTATTCCATGGTCTGACCAGCCTAGTCGTCAGTGGATGCACGATCTTTGGAGATGGCTTCGAATTCATAAGGACTATAATGACTTCCTTGGTTGCTTTGTCATACCTTGTGGCAACTTCACATCTGTGGCGAAGCTTGACGGTGAAAGAAAGGTCATATTTGCTGATGTTGCTCGGCACGATTTAGATTTGTTTGATGGAATGTCGCAAACCGTTGCGTCTGCCCTGAGCAGCGCTGGTTGCGTTGTTTTGCAGGACTGCCCCGATTACATTTTGTCTAACGACGAATTGAGAAAGTACGTGTGGACTCAGGTCGAAGCTTTGCGCTGTCTTGCTCACGTGCCTGTCTCGGTTTCTTCCTTTCAGGAATGGACGGAGATTCAATGTCGAGACGTTCTTTCGTTCTTTTATCGTGTGATTGACAGTGATTCGTCTTTCACTTTTGAAATAGAGTTGGCATTGTTGTCAGTGCCTCTTTTTCGTCTTTATCAGTGTGGTGCCTTTACATGCCTTCAGAAGTGTTCTACGTTTGTTCCAGAATCGCTAAAGGCCGATCATCTTCCGCTAAGACATTCTTTGCTTTCGTTTCCTAATCGTGAGCAATCTTTGATTCTTGATAAACTATCGCCTTCGTCGTATCGAAAGTTGACTTTTGAAGAGTTATTCGCCGAAGTGGTGTTTTCCGATTTTGAAGCGTACCAAATAGAATGCAAAACGGCAATAGTGAAATATCTCCTCGAAAATCATCTTTCTCTTCCCGAAATCGTCCGCAAAGGCTTGAACGAACTCACCTTTGTTCCTGTTGCAGGCGGAAAGATAAAAAAACCGACACAACTTTTTCATCCGGAAGCTCCTCTAGTCTCGGAGCTTTTTGGAAACAAGCCAGTTTTTCCTGGGGGACTCTTCGCTCTTTCCAACAAGTACGGTCGTCTTCTCGCTTCGGCTGGACGTTTTCGTTCGCCGGAGTCTATTTCAGGCTTGGAACTACTCGAAATTGCTGAAGAAGCGGCAGCAGGAGACGCGGAAAAAGGTTCTGCAATGCTCAGTCTTTTCTGTAAAATGGGCTATTCGTGGGTAAGTGACCGCTTTTCTGAACAGGTCTCGCCCATTTCGACTGTCGCGCAGTTGTTAAAATGGATTAAATGGTGTCCAGTGCAGTCCACTTCTCCTACTTCGTACCCTTCTGCTCTTCCATGGAAGGCTGAACGCTGCACAACAGCTCTTCCTTCCGAAACCGTTTGTGCCATCGACGGCAGGCGAGTTTCTTTTGAGAATTTGTCTGTTCTTGTTGGCAGCACTGAATTTATATTAAAAGGAAGATTTGCTCTGGACGAGTGCCTCCTGAACTTAATAGAACTTGGTCAGCCGTCTTTGGATAGCGTTTTTAAAAACTGGTTAAATGCA
The DNA here is from genome assembly GCF_947507565.1 of Oscarella lobularis. Classification (NCBI taxonomy): domain Eukaryota; kingdom Metazoa; phylum Porifera; class Homoscleromorpha; order Homosclerophorida; family Oscarellidae; genus Oscarella; species Oscarella lobularis. Next base: position 217,093 of record NC_089190.1, on the reverse strand, counting down.
ATTGAGAAATACGAGTCAGAAAAAGAGTGTTGCAATGTGAAATTTCACCAAATGCAGACGAATTTTCTTTCTCTTTTACCTCAGTACTGGTCTGAAGCCTGTCTGCAAGAAGCTATTTCTCGACATTTTTCTGATTCTGATTTTATTTGGATCAATCTAAACGTTGGGTTTGTTTCCCGTCATCGCTTGACTACGTCGAGCTGTTACGTTCGCTCTTTGGAGCCGTGGCTCTTTATTATTTTTCAGGATTTTTATTCTCATTTATCGTCTCCGACTATTCAATCTGCTCTTGGAATAAAATCCGAGTTCAGTCAATCTGATGTGCTAAACGTCCTTGCCGAAATGAAGAAATATCATGACAAAGGAGTAGCGTCTGCAGAAGAAGTCGCTCGCGATTTGGACATCGCCGTTGGAATTCTCAACTGGATCACCGAGGACGTAAAAGTTTCCTCAAAATTGCTTGACCGAATCCTTGTTCCGGTTCAACATCGTGCAAAACTTCAATTAGTTCCGCCAAGTGCGGACGTTGTTTACGGCGATGCGGAGCGATTGGACAGTACTACTGATCTAACGGACTTCATAGTCATTCACCGAAATATCTCCGACAGTACTGCTGTCAAACTTGGCGTTTCGTCTTGCAGAAAGTTTAGAAAGAGGTGTCTCGACGACTATGCTGTTGATCCAGGAGAAGTGTATGGACAGCGAGAACTTCTTGCTACTCGCTTAGCAGGCATTATCAGAGACTATCCATGGGGAGTTGAAATTTTGAAAGAGCTTGTTCAAAACGCTGACGACGCGGGAGCGTCGTTACTTCATATCGTTTACGACAAACGATATCATTCCACCGAAAAAGTGTTTTCTGAAAAATGGAAGCACTTGCAGGGTCCAGCATTGCTGGTCTACAATGACCGCCCTTTTTCTGAAAAAGATTTCAAAGGAATTCGGAATCTGGGAGTTGGCAACAAAGGAAACGATGCGTCAAAAATAGGACAATTCGGAATTGGCTTCAACGCTGTTTACCATCTTACAGATTGCCCTTCTTTTATCTCCGACAACAAGGACCTCTGTGTCCTAGACCCTTTATGCATGTTCCTTCCTACTTCGTCTTTTGAAAATCCCGGTCGTAGATTCAGGTTGGGAGAAGACTTTTGGGAAAACTTTTCTGACGTTAAAGACGCCTATTATTCAGTGTTCTCTGCTGAAAGGCTTTCTGGTTGCACTCTCCCCAATTCATGGTCCCTAATTGCTCACGCGTCGGTATGCTAAACGTCGGCGGGGTAAATTCTCACGTCATCGCTTATGAGGCACAATGTAGCTGTCTAAACGTTGCCATAGTATGTCGCACATGCCACGCAGACGTCAATTGCGACCAAAACTCCCTCATGTTCGTCTTTGGCTTGATTTTGGGGCGTGGCGAACGGCCTCGACTTCGGCGGGGTCTCTTCTCACATTTTAGTCCCAATGGCTAATTTGACGTTACTAATTTGTTCTCCGTGAATGTGTGCGTGCCATAGATAGGCGATTGGGTTGACCACGCTAAGAACTTCGCCGTTAATTTTTACCAAACTTATCGTAGTGCTAAAATGGGCTTGGCAAAGAAAAGCAAGCTAAAGCGCACAAAGTATGAGCGAAAGAGAGTCGCAAGGAAAAGGCAAGACAGACATGCCGCTTCGCCTGTCAGTGATTCTGAACACAGCAATAACAGGTACACTGACCTAGCAGGAGATACTTTAATCTATGATTTTCTCTGTTACGCCAAAGAAGTACCTGTGAGTCTGCGTGGCACGTCATGAAGGAAGACAATGCAGTTGTCCTGACGAAGTTGGCATTTCATGATGCCGCCACTGCAACTCAGCCAAGTTCAGTCAGTCACAGCATTCGCCTGCAGGACCACAAAATTCCTCAATTAACTGTCCGCGGATACCTTGTCGATGTTCAGAAGTGCGAGGCCATACAGAAAAGTGGAGTGGACTTTGCGCTGTTGGATTCGTCGTGTGAAAGTGCAGTAAAATCCATTATTGATGACCTGGATATTTGTAAGGGAAACCCAGATACTTCGCTTGTTGGGATGTTTCGGAATAAGAAGAGACATTTTATAACAAACAGTGGCAAAGCAACGGCATATTTGGACACCCATTCCCCAATGCTTGATGAGGGAAAGTATGTTTCGTCGACTATTAGAAGCGTCGGCTGCCAATTTTTGGTGCAGAAAGGAAAAATTCGCTGTCGCTTCTGCCAGGCCAACCGTCGGTCTCTTCTTACTGCGCTGCGCCAATGGAAAAAGAATAGCGCCACAGCTTCAAAATTCACCAAAAACGCTGTTTTGCTGACGCCACAGTGGAAAAGCAAATTGTCTACTCTTGCATCGATCAAGAAGAATTCCGACCGCAACATACGTCGTCTGCAGAAAAGAATTGACGATGAAATTAAAAATGACGGCATTTCAGTATTATCGGGATTCCATGGCGACATGGAAGTGATCTCTAAAGAGGCTTCTATTGAGGTTGAAAAGAACTGCCCGCCTGGTTCATTTCGTCGACTATTATGGGACCAGCAGATGAAAGCTCTTCAAAGCAAATCACCCAATGGAATGCGGTGGCATCCCTTGATCATTCGATGGGCGCTCAACATACGTTTCAAATCATCTGCTGCGTACCATGCTCTTCGATCTTCAGGGTTTCTGCAACTACCTTCGGAAAGAACGTTGCGTGACTATTCCAGCTTTTTCCGACGTCAAGTTGGCTTTCAGCCTGAATTGAATGCTCTTCTTGTCCAAGAAGCCAATCTTACGACCTCATCTTCCGTTGATCGACATGTAATTCTGATATTCGACGAAATGCACATACGGGAAGACTTAGTATTTGATAAGCATTCCCAGGAAATAACCGGATTTGTCGACCTCGGCGACGTAAACAACCAAATTCTCAAATTGGAAAAGTCGCTCTTGTCTGGCAAAACGTCAACAATGCCATCCGTTGCCTCACAGATGCTCGTGTTCATGGTCCGAGGACTGACGTCAAGTTTGCGTTTCCCATACGCTCACTTCCCCTCAGCGGGAGTGACGGCGGTCAACCTCATCGATATCGTGTGGGAAGCGGTTGAGCAGTTAGAGATGTGCGGTTTCGCCGTCCTCGGAATCTGCTGTGATGGAGCTAGTTCCAATAGAAAGTTCTTCCGAATACATGGAAGAGCAAATGGCGTCGGCGATTTAAATCCTACGTTCAAGGTTAAAAATCCCTACACTAAGGAGGATCGGAATATTTACTTCCTGTCGGATGCATGTCACCTAATCAAAACGACAAGAAATTGCCTTCATCAATCGTTTGCCTCCTCTGGGTCAAGAAGGATGCACGTAAACAGAACTATTATTAAATATACGTGTGGGTCAATATTATTATGTAGCTGAACGGCAAGCTGATCGCGTGGAGCCACATACAGGAATTGTACCGGAAGAGTCAAGAAACGTTTTCATCTTTCGGTCTTTCAGTCCTCAGAAAACTGAAATTTGAGCATTTGGAACTCACGTCATTCTCCAAAATGCGCGTTGACTTAGCTGCCCAGGTGTCTCATACGTCCTATATTACTGCTGGAAAACATCAATATCTCATACAATTATTTCAGGTTCTTAGCACCTCTGTGGCTAACGGGCTTGAGTACTACAAGGTTAAGGATTCAGAAGAAACGGTTCGCTTTTGCAGGGTTTTTGACAAAGTCTTCGACTGCCTGAACGTGCGAGGACTGACTAATGTAAAGGAAAATCGAAGAGGACACGGAAGTGCTGATGACGACCGCATAAAGGTATGATCAATGCAGTAATATGTTGCCAATTGTTACCATTTTAGTGGCTGGAAGAGGAATTTTTGGGATACTTGAAAGAGTGGGACAATTCGGTGGAGTCGTTACCCAATTTGTCAAAAGGTGACCGGGCTAAGTTAAAGCTGAGTGCAGAGACCATCGAGGGATGGAGAATCATTGGTGTTGTAAATATAACGCTTTGAATAACATCTAAAATATTTTCTTAGTGATGTCTTTCATCGAAATTGTGCGTTACATTTTCAACCTGCCAGAAGCAGAAGGGCATTTTATTCTAAGCGAGCATCTGTCTCAAGATCCTCTAGAAAATTATTTTGGGACCCAACGGAGCAAAGGAGGTCGAAATGACAATCCATCAGCCCACCGAACCCTCCAAAATGCGAACTTGATTCTACTGCATCGCTCTATTGGCCAAGATCCAGTTAGGGGAAACTGCAGGCGAAGAAGAGAGCTGTTTCCCACGGAAACCGTAGACGACACTCCTCTGCCAAAGAGGAGGAAGTCGAGCAAGAAATAAATGTAGCAAGAAATAAATGGTAAACGACTGATATATGGGTAGAGCAAAAATGTAAGTTTGTAATGTCAACAATGATCAACGCTGTATGTCTGCAATCTTTTCCTTAATCCCTTCCTTTTCTTCAAAAGCAGCTGCCGTTCTCGCTTGTACGTCTCCAACATAGATGAGGCGAGAGAGAAACAACGAATTGTGACCCAAAGAGTCACAATTTTAAGCAGAAGCTCTTTACTCTCTTCGTTCTGGACGAAGGGCAACGATATCTCTTCCCACAGTCTTGCAATATCTTCGCTTCCGCTGATTCTGACCGCCAAATTATCTTTAGATACCTCTGTTTGTGCTTTCAATCTCTGAGGCAGAAGCAACCTTACAGCCTTCTCAAGAGCAAGGAAAAGTCCGTAGGTACGATCGTTCACTCTAAAGAGCTTCCCTCTATCTTGCAGATTAAGCCAGTGGCATGCGTAATCTCCAAATGAACTGTAGCTGTGCTCTCCCATGTCTGATGAGCCACTTGACATGCTCTCCAAGCACGACAAAAATCGAAGTAGTTTTGGGTCGGATGTATTTCCAATCTTTCTAATGAGGCGGAATGGAACAAATCCCGCAGAATAACGCAACGCGTTTTCTTCGTCAACCGAGAGCGAGACGTCCTGGACTCTATCATCTGATTCGGTCAATTTTTCACCAAATTGAGTCGCTAGATATTCTGTAAGGAGATGACTAAAGACTTTCCTGTTCACTCTCTGAGACAACAGAGGTAAATCATATTCTATTCCCATCTCGGCGTAGATTTTTGACCATATTTCGTGCGTGCACGATATTCGCACTTGCATGAAGGCCGACCATGCCTTCTCCCGCACAACATTCAACTATGAGACTTTTTCCTTTGATTTGAGAAACGAAGACAGCGCTGCGACGAGACGGTGTGAGAAATCCCTGAAGGCTTCCGTTTCCTCTCCAACGAGAAGCTTCGAAGCTTCCATTCTGGCACTTTGAGCAATTGGGCAGTCGATTGAAACTACTGGCTCATCGCGAACTTGGCGAAGAAAGCGGAGAACGACGTCCATGAGCCGGCGACAATCCTAGAGCCACGTAAATGTCACGTGATACGGGGAGTTGCCCATCCCTCTCTCCTCTATCTATGTTTCTACAGAGTGCGTCCAGACCCTCTAGCCAACCACACCCCCCTTAACGCGCGAGGGTCTGGAGTATCGAGGCTAAGACCCCTCTTTCTCGCTTGAGAGGAGCATACGGGAAAGCGAGAAAGGGTCTGAGACGAGGCTCGTCTGAACGCGGAAGGTAAGTGCAAGCCTCTAGCGCCAAAAGGGCAAGCCTCTAGCGCCAAAAGGGACTTCGGGAACAGCCGCGTCGTTCAGAGGCAGCTGTCCCAAAAGCATGATGTCCCAATACCGCTGCACGACTCTACCGTCAACTGCAACTGCCTGCAAATAAGCTTAGCTATATAGTCTTCGTGGCTGAACGCTTATTAGCCCTCATTCGATTCGTCTTCTACTAGAAATTTGACGAAATGACGAGAGCACGCGTCTATACTCGAAGGTGAGGCTTTTCCGCGATTCCTGCGGTATGAGACCGTCGTGAATCTCATTGATGAAATCCGCAGCTTCTTTTAAACTAAAGCAATTCATTTGGGTGTACATGACGTGGCGCAAAGACGTCGGAGTTTCAGCGAGGATAGAAGGCTTCGAACACGCATGCGCGTAACTCTTTCCTAGCTAATTTAATTAAGTTGCCAGCTGACTGTCCTTTGTGTGACCAGATGACGCAGCATAGAGCATGCAGCCAATCCAGCTGACGCAATAGAGAGCAGCCAGCTGACGCAACATGGAGCAGCCAGCTGACGATGCAAAATCTTAGATTAATTACCACGATAACGCCAATTGTTTTGCCGAATACCGGTAGCTCCTGATGCTGTAGCAATTTATTAGTGGACCGCGGGTCAGAGCCGGCCCCTAACTTAGTTGCGCGGTCTCTTTCGCGAAAAGAGCGTTGGACAACTGTTGGTCGCCTAAATTTGCCCAATTAGGTCTCCTGAAACATAATCGACGTATTCGCGGCCGCTCTTGTTTATGTTTCAGTTCTCAATGTCGTTTCCATCTCACTTTATAATCTATATGTTGAGAATCTTTTTCTGGGAAGCAGGAAGTGTCAACCGCTGTGGTAAGACCACCGACGGCTAAATGATTCGTAGGTATACGCAATTTTCTCCCTCCCGGAAAGGGTCAAGCTAATCAAGTTTCCCTGAACCGCCCCGGGCCTAAATCAATTAGAGGGCCGAAGCAAATATAAAGCCGTGCCAAGTCTCCCCAATCATTTGGTGAAGGCCTGGTCGTCTAAAAATCAACGAAATGCGGGCTTCGTTTACTGTCGTTGGTTTTGCAGCAGTATTTTTGCTGTCGTTTGCAACTAAGTGTGACACCGAACCAACTTTGTATGATGTCCTTTACGCTGCTGCCAAGGAAATATATGGTCGAAGATACAATTCATTTACACAGTTCGCCTTTTCGCTCATGCTCCCAAACGATATGAACAATACAAATGATGTTATTCAGCTGCTGGACAAAAAAAATCGCGGAACCTACTTCGAATTTACTCAACCATCGTATTGCTCTAATAAAGAAAAGATTTTACACACTGAAGAGAAGCTGCTGGACGGGTTTAAAAAGGTTGTAACTATTGACAAATTGTATCAGAAATTTCAAACCACAAGAAGGACTCTCAAATTCGCGATTATCTATACCTTCAATTATCCTTGCAAATGTTGCGCTGATTTGATAATGAAACACGAAACGTTTAAAGGGAGTTTGAAGGGTAAAGTACGTATTGGCTTCACTCGTGTCTTATATAATGATAAACATGAGAGCGGGTATAATAACAGATCAGATTACCTAGCAACTAGAAACAAAATGAATAGCAAGGGGTTCACAGCTACACAGGTCCCTGTTTCTCTACCTCTTTCTCCTATGGTTACTGAAAATGTGATTTGGAGCTGCAAGCCGTGTACGGCTGAAGACGGTCACGACGATGCTACCAACGACTGGAAAATCAATTCAGAAAGCGAGTGGGATGAATGGCCAAACGGAACTCTCTGAGAAACAAACCGAATTCCTTGACTTCTGCTTAGCGTTTAGTGTCTGGTGTCTGCATGTCCCGCTCGGTCCAAGTATGTACGTTCCTTTTTCTTTGACGGAATAGATGTTGGATGCATTAATTGCGTTGCTGCATTGCGTGCAGGTTCTTACATTCTGATGGATCTCAAAGGTTCCATATTCGGCGAATCGAGTCGCGTACGACGATCAAAGCGGTGGCTTCGCTGCCTTGGCGCAAGATTAGATCAATGAAATTTCCCAGAAGCAGAACCGCCTTCATTCCTCTCCGTACGAAAGAGATGAAGCAACGAATGTGAAGCCTGCTCACTGTTTATGTTTCCTAGTGGACACCTTTGTTTTTATATCACGTAATCAGGCAAAATCGTTTCCTGCTTATGTTCCCAAGTCAACGCCTCTTTCCTCTTGGTTTTCTCGCACGTCATCGGGCTGAATCTTCTCCTCCTCATTGGTACAATCGTTTCCTGCTTATGAAATAATGCAAACTAATATTTCTGAACAGACAAACTAGCTCTTTAATTCGAAATCGAAAACAGTAGTGGAGTGTAGGAGAAAGACATGGTGGAGCATATAATAAATATATCACCTTTTCTCTAATAGCGTTGACGCTGCGATATTGAAAAATTTCGTCAGCATTTCCAGATGACAAAAATTCATTATAGCTGCCGGAACCTATAAATCAGAAATAATTGTTGTTAGAGTTTTGATATAGATTCTTGACAATATATCATCTGGTGAAGAATGTTTGTCATGTTCTTTGAGATAGACAATTTTCGTCATTTCGTCAGCGGAACTTGAAAAGCTTAAGGGGGCTAAAGAAAATGTATAGCGCACGTCCATCTTAAATTCTCACTGTCTTTGCCCGAAGCCCCAATTGTCTCGTCCTTTTGATGACGACAGCGTAAGCAATAGTTACACTGCTTTTGGTTTCTGGCCGAATAGAGCGTGGTTTCGACCTAGACTATAATCTCTTCGATATTTCGTTTCCACGATCGCCCTTTCGCCAGTCATTTTCGAGCGTAGAATTAACGCGCCCGGGAGAGTGAAAGAGTCTCTCAAATCTGCGGAAGCGAAACTCTTCTTCAATTCCACAGTGATGAAGAGTTGAAGAAGAGAATTAACCCAAATCGTTTTTCCCGCCATTTTGTTTCCAATTTACGCCAACTTTAATGGAATCCGGACAAACAAATTCTTTTTGGAGAACAGAAGATCGAGAAGAACACAAAATCTCTATGTACGTCGCAGGAAGGTCCAACCCAATGTGCACGTCTACACCACTGGGGACCCCATAAGGAATCAATCATACCTAATTATCCATTCATTCGTCTTTCAGCAAAGAGAATAACACTAAACCTATTCTAATTATTCCCAATTCACGACCAATGTACTTTTGAGTAAACAAATAGGTATTTGAACGAATTTCGCTTTCTAATTCTGGACGAAGCGTTTCATTTGGGTCTAAGAAAAACAAAAAAAACCCTAAAGTGTAAAATTGTCCTCGCGTAAAACGAAGACCTACTCGAGAGCAAGTCAGGAATTGGACTATCTTTCAGACTCTGTTAGACGAAATCATCATATAAACCCATGCTTAGAAGATTAATATTTCAATTATTCTAACATCGACTTTGTCAATTATTCTTCCGAAGAGCCAAATGGTTCGTTGTAAAAAAGAGCGGAGGTCGTCTGCAATCTCACGCATTCGCTCTTGTGCATTTTTCATGCTTCTCTCTGCAGAAGTGTCGAGAAGTAATTTAATCAATTAATCAAGTCAAGAACGTTCAGCGTCACAGATAATGAGATTTAAAAAAAATGAGTTCTAAAGCGCACTGCAGTTTGCACGACAATTAGTAGCATAAAAACTTTATCACGCCTTTGCATAGTGAGAGAAAGAGGTTGGGGGTGGGGCTCAGCTCTACCTGGCAACGTTTTCCGCAATAACGTGCAAACTTGCATTTTGAGCAGTGATACAATTTCTGCGGGCTTAAATAAAAAACGTGAACAAGGAAAACGTCTAGCGACGGCATTTTTACATGTCTAGGCATTCGTGGCACACTTTCTCGGTCTTTCCATCAGTCACGGCAAACGCAATAGGCTCTTCTTCGAAGACAAGTACCCCTCGACTAATTGCCTTTGTCGCGATGTAGCCTCTGCCCTTTGATTCCATCGCAACCTCTCGCACGAGGCTTTGAGCCGCCATCTTGCGGCTTGCGCTGCTTCCCAAGTCCCGTAGTGTCCGGGTTTGTTCACTTTGTTGAACGCACCGAAACGTTGAGAAATATGCAGTTAACGTACACATGGCACGGCTAAGTGCTTAGTTATTTCTGCATGCATCACAGGAAAGTATTGGAAGACATTAGAAGAAAATTGCGGAAGTGTGGAGTTAATGGTAATGTCCATCTTTGGCTATCCAATTATCTTTCTAATCGGAGTCAGTTTATTCAAGGTGGTGAGGATGCTTCTGCTAGCTGTCGATGCCTGCGAGGTGTTCCACAGGGGTCAAAGCTAGGCCCACTGTTATACAACTTCTACACCAGTGACTTACCATCCACAAATTTGACTTCCTCCATCATCCTATACGTTGATGATGTTTGTCTCATGACGAGTCATACTTCCTATGATTTCGTAGTCAAGTCTCTACAACGTGACGTCTCTCTTCTTTCATCATGGTACGAACGCAACTTGATGAAGTTGAATGGAAGGAAGACGCAATTAATGCTGTTCCGGAAGTTTCGCGACTCCACTGATCTCACTGACTTTACTATCTCTGTCGATGGATTTGTTGTGAGCCCGGTTAATTCGGCTCGCTATCTCGGTGTCATCTTTGATGCTAATTTGAGCTGGCGACCGCAGGTAGACTCTATTTTCACGAAGGTGTCTCGGAAGCTGGGTGTTATGTATCGAGCTCGTTCTCATCTTAATGCGCCGGCTCGTGTAGCTTTTGTCAGATCTATCATCCAGCCGGATGTTGACTACTGTTCTGTGGGTTGGGACTCTGGCTCAAATTTGATCTCTTCTCGACTTCGGCAGATTGACAAGCGATGCCTCCGACTCCTTGCTGGTCGCCGACTCTGTGAGCCAACTGGTGATCTTACAGCTCTATTTGATTGTTTTCATCTACACCAGTACGATTTGCGTCATCGGTTCTTTCTTGGTATTCATGCGTTTCGTGGAGTTACCTCTCTAGCGTCTTCTCAAATTTCTTCTCATTTCTGTCGTACGTCTTCTGGTGGTTACAATACTCGTCTTTCTCAATTTGGATTACATATTACTCGTCCGTCCACCAATGCTCTTCGATCTACGTCTTTTTATCGTGCCCAATCTTACTGGAATTCTCTCAGTCCCCTTTTGTCGTCTATCTCTGATCTTAAATCATTTAAAGTTAGTCTGCGTCATAACTGTTACGTTCAAAAGATATAATCAAGAGGAATATTTTTTGAAACTGATATAATCAAGAGGAATACTTTTTGAAATTACTTTCTTGTCTTCCGTAGTTATGTACGGCACCCGGTAGATCGACTAATACGCGTCGAGGGTTGTTCCGTCGTTAAATAAATTAATATCACTATCACTAGACTCTCTAGTCGGTGTCATTTCGCAGTGCGCTTGCCCCATCACGTGATAGCCGTAAAAGTAGGAACTTCTGCGCCACGAAGCAAAGCCAGACCAGGTTCTTCAGGGTCTTTGTTTGCAATACACACGAAAATATTAGCTGGGTATCGCTTGGAGAAGCCGATCGACGACTCTTTTTAGAGCTGTTTTTGGCTGAAATCGATCTTACAAAGTGTTTTCTTCGCTATTTTGCCCTATGGCTACAAACTACGCTATTCTTGCGGTCATTTTTGCTCTGCCACCCGTTCATCAGAACAAGTGGCTGAGTACAGTACTACTCGTGCACTAATATTGTTCTAGTGTGATGTACGTGTACATAGCCAATTCATAGCTAATGTAGCAATATCTCACAACGCACTGCTGCAAAACTCTTATACGGTCGCGTAAGGCTTGTGCTGCATGTCAATGAAGCCCTGAAAAATCAATGGGAAGTCGTCTTAGTTTTTTTACGGTATTATAATTTTCTTTAGAATTATACTTTTGCGCCCTCAAGGTTTGGTCGAAGGCTGCCTGGGAATTGCAGGAGCGTTCACATAGGCAGAAGCCGCGTGCGACAATGCTAGTGATCTTTCCTCGATCAACTAGGATTCTATTCTTTGTTCTCTTTCTCTCGTCCGTTGGTGTTGTTAAGGTTCGTGCTTCTCATTAGCATAAAATCTATCAGACTCTTTATTAGTTTTGCACCTCATACCAAGCACGAAATGTTTCTATATGCTTGTACGTGTAATCGAGGTGTTTTCTTTTAGTCTGAAGGAAATTTACAAATTCAATTGGTCAAATACAAGAATTCTGCGAGCAAGGTTGGGAGTGGTCGCTGCTGCGACCAAGCCCTCTCCGTCACTTGCTTGAATGACTGTGACAACTATTTCATCATCTGCTATCGCGACTATGATCCGCTGAGCAGCGATGTTAGCGATTGCGTGAAGACGCGCCAGACGGGCGAATTTGGCGATCGTTACACTTTTCAAATTGGCAAATCTGCTCTTGGAAATTCTCTCGACAATCCCTTTCGAATTAGTTTTAATGGAGCGTGGAAGGTCGTGAATATATTTCAAAGTGAAAGTTGGTACTGATTATTGATGTTTAGAATTCGTTCGCTTTGAAGATTTCCATTTGGGATCAAGACAGATCTAGTAAGGACGATTTAGTTGACGTTTTGAAAGCACGCTTTGCAAATGCGACTGTCTCATCCTCATGGACGCATGCGACAATGACGGGAAAGTTTCGCAAGCGTTTAGATTTGAAGTGGCGCGTTCAATGCAAACCGAATTTCTTTGGAGACTGCTCAGTGTCCTCCGATACTGATGCTACAACGTCGCCTCCAGATATTGATACGACAACACCATCGCCCGAAATGACTGATACGCCGTCGCCTGATAGTACCGCATCGCCGCCGCCCCTTGAGGTTCTCATTCGTCCGTCCGATGTTTTGACTGTTGATGTGAGTACGACCGTCACTTATTTCGTCGTTCACAACGGCGGCGACAATGTGGTGATAACGTGGGGTCAAGTCGACGGTTCGCCGTTGCCGTCCAACACGGAAATCGGCGGCGATTATGGCGAACAACTGCGGATCATTCAAACTCGAACAACTCTCAACATCGTCGTTCGAATTCGAGATACGTTGGGCCGGATAGCGTCGAACGCGACGACGCTTTTCGTTCGACGTGAGAAATCAATAAAATTCAATTAATTAACCGACTCTCATATTTTTCTCTATAGCTCGTTTAACCGTTTTTATCGATCCGCCTTTTTTCGACGCGTCTTTCGGCCATTCCGTCAATTTCACGGCGCGCGTCAACGTTCTCATTTCCACGACGACGATAACTTGGACGCTCGCTGACGGCAGTCCACTTTCGTCTGGCGTCCAAGTCTCCGGCAATCACGGAGAAATCCTCATCGTTTCGTCGCTTCGCTCGAGTCAAACGTTCCTTGTTCGAGTCGTTGACGGAGACGGCAGAACGACGACAGCGACTGTGATCGTCCAACTTCGCCCAGGTACGCGTACAATTAAATATACAAATATATTTTATTTAATTTTTATTAGATCTTCCTCTCGGTATTTCTATCTCGCCAGCTGGCGACATCCGTGTTCTACCTAAAAGCAAAGTCGAATTCGTTTGCCGACTTACGGGTTTTCCTTTTTCCAATTTCAGTTGGACTTTGAGCGACGGAAGTGCTCTGCCGTCTAACGCTCAGGTCGTCTACACGATCGGCGGCACGGTGGCGACGCTAATCATTACAGGAGCGGCGAGAAGTGAAAATTTTGCTTGCAGTGCAAATAACAGATTAGGGAAAGTGGAAGGATTCGGAAGACTCATCATAGGTAAAGAAGAAAATATACACATGTACATATAATTATTTTTTTTTTAGTTTTTCTCTCAGTCTCAATCCTACCGAGTTTTGTACAGACCGTCCACTTCGGCGAATCGGCTCAATTTCATCTTGATATCAGTCCGATTGTCAGCGGCCTTTTTGTGCATTGGCGACTCATCAATGGGGATGCGCTTCCTTCCTACGTCACACTCAGCGGAACATTGAACGAAACGATTACCATTACGTCCGCTCAAGAGACGATTTCTTTTACCGTGACCGTGACGTCCAAAGACGGGCTAACGCTGACGTCGTCTGCGACGCTAGAAGTTCGACCAGGCAAGAGAAAAAATATTTCAAAATTAAATAATTATTTATTTTCTTAGATCCCCCTCTGAGTATTTCTATCACGCGTCTCGACGACGAATCGAGCGACGACGTCATTTTTGTTTGCCGACTCTTTACGACTTGTCTTCCGGCGCCCGCCGACTTTGGATGGTCCGTCGACGGCAGCGACGACATTTCGTCGACCGATTATGAAGTCATTTATTCAATAAGCCGAACCATGGCGACGCTAACAATGCCGCTATCCGACGAAGAAGTGAATCTCACCTGCAGCGCGAGCAACAGATTGGGGATTGTTAAGGAAACAGTGCTTCTTTTAGGTAAAATTGTATTAGAATAATTGTATTTATTTTTATGTGTTTTTGTTGTAGGAAGTGGAAGTGGAATGCCTGACGTTTTTATTCAGCCTTCTATAATCCAAGTCGATTATGGCGAATCGGCGAATTTTACCGTTTTTGGATCTGTCGGTTATTCCGTCACGTGGTTCCTTCGTGACGGGCTCCCGCTTCCGTCTTATGTCGTCGTCGACGGGGATACCATTCGCGTTCCCATCGCGACGGAGACTCTCGTCTTCGAAGTTAGAATTGCTCGTGGGGACGAAGCAATAACGGCCAATGCAACGCTGATCGTTCGACCAGGCAAGAGACAGCAGACAAATGAATTAATATTTATTTATTCATTTATTCGCGTTTTTAGTTTTTGTTCGAGTGGTGCCTTTCCGTCGCAAAGTTACCAGCGACCAATCCGTTCGTTTTACGGCCGTTTCAAATTTCCGTACGGCGACGTTCCAGTGGACTTTGATCGACGGCAGTCACTTGCCTTCTTACGTCGTCATCGAAGGCGAAAACGGCGAAACGATTTTTGTGCAGTCGGCTACGGAAAGCTTGCAATTTCTCGTCAGTGTCGCCGGAAGCGAAGTGACGGCGACGGCTTACCTACAATTTATCCGAAGTAAGTGCACAGGAAAAAAAAATCAATTATCGATACTACTTATTATTTTTTTTAAAGGGAGTTGCACCATTGGCGGCACGAACGTTATCCACGGCGGAAAACTGGGCGTCTTCACCGTCGGCACGCTGAGCACGCGCGCGATCTTCCGCGGAACGGCCGACGTCGTTTTCATCGTCGACGAATCGCGTTCCATGGAGCCGGAGCACAATTGGATCAAAGAAATGGTAAACAAGCTCGAACGAAATCTCGTCGCCGCCGGAATCGGCACCAACGCGTCGCCGAATCGCTACGGTCTCGTCGGATTCGCCAATCCGTATATCGGCACTCCCGGTCGCGTTCTTCACCTTGGCGACGACGCGGATCCGTTCGGAACGCCGTCGCAACTCGCCGTCGCCATCGACGATCTCATCAAGCGCGGAAACGAAGAGGACGGCTATTCGGCAGTTGACGTCGCTTTGAGAAGCTTCGCGTTTCGAATCGAAGCGGCGCGACAGTTTATTCTCGTCAGCGACGAAGCGCGAGATATTCTCAATTCTTCGTTGACGTTCAAGTCGACGCTGCGCGCTCTCACGCAAAGCGGAACCGTTCTCACTATCGTCGTCAAGCATCGATTCGTCTCGTACGAAGGCGGAGACGGCGACGAAACACGCGTTCTCGGCTTGGACGGGAATCGACTCGCGTACGGCGTCGACGGACGGATTTTCGACATCGGTATACCGCAGGAGGATTCCGGCTACGAGACGACGTTTGTCGATTATGTTCTGTTGGCGTTTGCGACGCGCGGCGGCGCGTGGGATTTGGATTATTTGCGTTTGGACGATAGCGTTAGTCGGGCGGCGTTTACGAACGCTTTTGTTGGCGTCAAAGTGCGGGAGATCATCACGCAGTTGAATGTGACGTGCGAGAGTTGTGTGTGCAATGACGGCTATGCCGCATGCAAAATGGTGCCCGTGCGAACGCGAGAAGCGTGCAAAAGTAAGGCAGTCATCCTCGCTGAAGAAACTATATAAATAAATACTTTTTCAGATTTTCCTTTTGTTTTTCCGTCGCCCCAGCCCGTTCCTACGACGACGATGCCTCCAAGGAAAGAGAAAAGTGAAGAGACTCCGACTCCAACGAAGACTCCTATTCAACCGCTTCGCGTTTCTGTCGTTCCCGCGTGGACGATGAAGGATCTAGGCGAAAGCGTTTCGCTTACTTGCATGATTACGTCCGGCACGGCGACGAGTTTTACGTGGAGCCGCGATCCCAACGTTCCGTTGCCGGACAACGTCATCATCACGGAAAATCGACTTCAATTGACGAGACTTCGACGAGGCGACGGGGGAGCGTACGTGTGCCGAGCGGAGGGACCGGACGGCGAGGCGACCGCTCGCACCATTATAAAGATAACAAGTTAATTTAAAAAGAAGGAAATTGGCCTAGGGATTAATTGTTTGACATTTTTGTTTTTTTTAGATTTGTTTAGTCCTCAGGTGGAATTGATTTCATCGTCTGCTTCTGTCTGCGTTGGCTCGCCGTTTTGATTGAATTGTAGCGTGCTCAATGGACCGGCTATGATTCAATGGAACAAAGCCGGCAGAAGAATTCCCTCGAGCGCTTCTCTGACGGAAGATAATAGCATTCTCACAATCAACGAAGCAACGATCTCCGACGCCGGAATGTACCGATGCCAAGCAACGAATCGATTCGGATCACACGACGGCACGACAAATGTAGAAGTCACAGGTAGATTAAATAAATTATAACCATAATAATTATTTTGTATATTTTATTTATTAGATCCTATTCCGCCTCGAGTGACTGTCAAACCGAGAACACTTGATCTCACCGAATGCGATACTAGTGTAGCTGTTTGCCAAGCGACTGGATGTCCCCAAGTGTCCGTAGAGTGGTTTCCCTTTGGGAAAGACAGTCTTCCCTCAAACGTTATTGTGAACGGCGGTCAGATAGCGATGCAAAAGCCTAGTCAAGACGGACCCCAAGCGTTTATATGTCGAGCGAGAAACGCGGAAGGAATCTCCGAAGGAACAGTATCACTGCGAATCAGAAGTATAAATAAAAAGGTAAATTACATAATGCGGAATTTTATCTTATTTAGAACCGACTACCCCTACATTCAAACTTGCGACGAGACGAAACGTCGTTTACGTCGATTACGCGGCTTTGATTGACCTGACGGTGTCCGGCGATCCGGCACCGGTCGTCACGTGGCACAATCCGCCTGCGAATTCCGTCACCTTGGCAAACGGTTCATTGCTCATTTCGCCGGTCGTCCGCGGAATTGGCGGTTCGTATACGGCGTCGGCGACGAACTGCGGCGGAACGGCGAAAGTGAGGGCAAAGTTGATAGCGAAAAGTAAGTAAAAAATCCCAGCAAAGTTTCAATTTAATTAATTAGTTACTCAGTCGCGGAAATGCCGGTGATCGATTCGTCGCCGTCCGACGTGACGTCAGCCGAAGACGATGACGTCGTGCTTCAATGCGGCGGCCAATTGAGAGGAGATCCGTCGCCGTCGATCAAGTGGCGAAAATTGCTGACGGAAGATCTCCCAAGCAACGCGGAAGTGAGCGAATCCGGCAAACTGATGCTGGCGAAAGCGACGGAAAGCGACGCCGGAACGTACGAGTGCACGGCAACGAATTTTGTCGGAACGGCGACGGGAAAAGTCACGCTGACAATTCGACGTAAAAAAGCCGTCATCGCCGCGGTAATTTTTCGATTTGTGATGTCACTTTTTAGCTCGTCCGACCGTCTCCATCGATCCGCCTTTCGTCGAAAAACGCGTCAATAGTCGAGGACGATTTTTCTGCGTGGCGGACGGCACGCCGACGCCGACCGTTCGCTGGTTCAAACCGGGCGATTCGTCGTGGGAAAGCGCGGCGGAGAACGTCGAGATCGTCGAAACGCCGAAAGGACTTCGTTTGACGATCGAACCCGTGCGGGAATCCGACGCGGGAGCGTACGCTTGCGAAGCGACGAACGACGTCAGCTCCACATTGGCAACAGCGATGCTTCAAGGTTCGTTTAAAAAGTATTCAATTAATAATTAATTAATTTTGTCGAAAATTAGTGAAAGATCGTGAAATGCCGTTGCAAGTTACTGTCGTTCCGATGGATCACACGGTTAAGGTCCCCGGTGGCGCGTCGTTTAGTTGCTCCGTTTCGTCGTCTGAAGGTGCCGTCGAGTTTTCGTGGAGCCGACGGGGCGGCGTCGATTTGCCGCCGAGTCATACTCTCAGCAAAGGCGGCGATTTGTTGACGATTTCGCCGAGTGATTGCGCGGCGAGCGGCACCTACGTTTGCTCGGTGACGGACGCTTCGGGGGGAACGAAGACGGCGTCGGCGGAACTCATCGTTCTCGGTTCGTTAATCCGATAAATATATTAAGTGTTTAATCTTTTTTTAGAATCGCCTAGCGTTGCTGTTTCTCCGGCGAGACTTGACGCTTCTGTCGGCGATCGCGTCGTCTTGAGTTGCTTGCTGGTCGGCGGATGTCCCGCCGCCGAATTCACGTGGACTCTCCGGAATTCGCTCATCGGAAGAGGCGCGACGCTGACCATCAAATCGGCCGATATTTCCGACGCTGGACTTTACGTCTGCGAAGCAAGAAACGACGCCGGAACCGCGAGCGCAGCAGCAGAACTTTCCGTCACACGTATAGAAAATTCTCCTTTATTAAATCGTGCGTACGTACACTCTCCTATATTCTAGTTACTACGCCTTCCTTTACCGGCAAGTCCTTCGCTTCGTATCCTCTTCTCAATACCCGACGCTCGACGACGGACATCGACATGGTTATTCGTCCGCGTGCCGCCGACGGATTAATTCTATACTGTGCCGGATCTTCGCGAAGTATCGCCGATTTCTTGGCCGTCGGTCTTGCCACGGAAAATCGCGTCGAATTCCAGTTTAATAACGGAGACGCATTGGCCTATTTGCTCAGCGAACCGATCGCGCTCGACGACGAGCATCGGATTCGCGCCTCGCGGAATCAAACCAGTGGAAGTCTTCAAGTCGACGACATGCCTGTCGTCGAAGGCGGCACGTGGGGAAGGCAGCGGAACATAAATTTGAATAGCACCGTTTTGGTTGGCGGCACGAACGCCGGTTATCCGATCGCTGGGCAGAATAAGGGTTTTGAGGGCTGCGTTCAACGATTAGTTATTAATGGGGGTATTGTTGATTTGATTGCGCCTACTTTGCAAGAAAATGTTGAGGAGTGCAAGTAAAGTGCTGATTTTTTGTCTTGCGTGTTGTTTCGTTGTTACATTCTTTTTTTGTTTAGTGTATTTCTTTAGTGACTTTCCAACATACAGTACGGGAGCTTCTCTTTGGAGGATCTAGCGCTCGCGTCATGTCCAATCAAGCCCCAATCTAGCCTGGATTTCTTGACCCTCTCCAGCGCGCTAAGATGCGTTAACGGGGCTTGGTTTATGATTTGAAGCTACCCGTGTAAAGAATGAATTTTTAATTAGCATATGTAAGTCACACGTTTCGGACAGAGTATTTTTTATTGAGTGTCTCATTAGCGGGAATGTCGCTTCCTAAGAAGTCACTTCACTACTTTTTTCTTTTAGAAGTCAGAAAAAGAATGACAACTAGAAAAACCACGAGCGTCCCGTGACTAAATTTAAACCGAAGTCTGCGATCGGTGCGAATAAACAACACCAATAAACAACACTGCAGACGCGTTTTTGTCTTCTATCGATGCCAAACATTCGATAAAGCACACTCTCTGACGCCCCCGAGTGATGACGGGCGTGACGTACCGAACGTCATGGCACTCGCGCTAGCCTCGATCTTCGAGTGGCATCACGTAAACGCGTAGGTCTTTCTCGGCGTTTTCACTCATCGACAATCTTCAATAAAGATTCGAAAGTGAGCTTTTGAGCATTTTCAATTCTGCAAAATGATCAAAACGTGGGATTTCGTACGATAGGGGAGGAGATCCTGAATCCGAACAAGGTAGAGGATCGAGCGAGCTGATGAAATATTTTTCCCACCTAAAAGCAGCTCCTGGCTTACTTTTTGCATCAAGTTGAAGGGTAGTTAATGCCCTTTAGGTTTTTTACCGGTAGCCACAGTCCGGGGTCGAAAGGAGTATTGTGTAGTATTGTGTAGGAGTATTGTGAGTAGCCATTTCATGGCTCTTGCATCAATAACTCAAAACGTGCTGCATGGTGCTGAAGCCCTGAAGAATCAATAGGAATTCGTCTTAGTTTGCTAATGTTATTAATTTTCTTTAGAAATATTGAACCCTCGCTGTTTTGAGGGACGCCAGGGAATTGCAGGAGCGTAATCTGCGTGCGATAATGCCAGTGATCTTTCGTCAATCAGCTAGGATTCTCTTTGTTCTCTTTCTCTCGTCCGTTGGTGTTGTTGAGGTTCGTGTTACTAGAAATGTTGTTTGTTATTCCTCATACAAAAAAACAAAATTTTTGCGATTGTTTTTGTAATCGAGGTGTTTTTTAGTCCGACGGAACTTTAGAAATTCAATTGGTCAAATACAAGAATTCTGCGAGCAAGATTAAGAACGGTCGCTGCTGCGACTCAGTGCCCTCCGTCAATTGCTTGAATGACTGTGACAACTATTTCATCATCTGCTATCGCGACTATGATCCGCTGATTAGCGATGTTAGCGATTGCGTGAAGACGCGCAAGACGGGCAAATTCGGCGATCGTTACTCTTTTCCAATTAGCAAATATGCTCTTGGAAATTCTCTCGACAACCCCTTTCGAATTAGTTTTAATGGAGCGTGGAAGGTCGTGAATATATTTCGAACTGATAGTTGGTACTAATTATTGATGTTTAGAATTCGTTCGCTTTGAAGATTTCCATTTGGGATCGAGACAGATGTAGTGGGGACGATTTAGTTGACGTTTTAAAAGCACGCTTTGCAAATGCGACTATCTCATCCTCGTGGACGAATGAGACAATGAGGGGAAAGTTTCGCAAGCGCTTAGATTTGAAGTGGCGCGTTCAATGCAAACCGAACTTCTTTGGAGACTGCTCAGTGTCGTGTACGCCTCACGACTCTGATTCAAACGGTCACTACAGCTGCAACGAAACGACGGGCAAGCGAATA
The DNA here is from genome assembly GCF_947507565.1 of Oscarella lobularis. NCBI lineage: Eukaryota > Metazoa > Porifera > Homoscleromorpha > Homosclerophorida > Oscarellidae > Oscarella > Oscarella lobularis. The sequence continues at coordinate 196,333 of NC_089190.1, read as the reverse complement.
TGCGCGAGCGGGTGGACTGGGAAAAAATGCAGAATCAATCAGCGTATTTATAATCATTTAATTAAAATATTCTTTTTAATTTTTATTTCTTAGCTCGTCTTCTTGGAATTACCATTTCGCCAGTGAACGATGTTCGCGTTCTGTCCAAGAGCAAAGTCGTACTTGTTTGCCGGCTAACGGGTTCTCCGGCGTCTAATTTCGGTTGGACATTGGGCAACGGCAGCACTCTTCCGTCCAACGCTCAAGTCGTCTACACAGTGGGCGGCACCGTGGCGACGCTAACCGTTAATAGGGCAGCGAGAAATGATATGTTTCTTTGCAGTGCTAGTAACAGATTAGGGAAAGTGGAAGGAGCGAGAAAACTCATCGCAGGTACGGAAAAGAACACGCACGTAGTACATTCACGTATCTTTTCTTTAGTTCCTCTCTCAGTTTCGATTTTACCGGCTATTGTACAGATCGTCAACTTTGGCGAATCGGCTCAATTTCATGTCGAAATCAGTCCGATTGTCAGCGGAATTTTTGTGTCGTGGCGACTCCTTGATGGCGATCGGCTTCCTTCTTACGTTTCGGTCAGTGGAACGATGAACGAAACGATTAGCATTATGTCTGCTCAAGAGACGATTTCCTTTGCTGTCACTGTGACGTCTGAAAACGTGCTAACGCTGACGTCCTCCTCAACGCTGGAAGTTCGACCAGGCAAAATATAAACTATTTCAAAAATAAATATTTAATTATTTTTTCTTAGATGCGCCTCTCAGTGTTTTTATCAAGCGCCTCGACAACGAATCAAGCGACGGCGTTGTATTTGTATGCCAACTTTTTACGAGTCGCCTTCCGGCTCCAGCCGACTTTGGATGGTCCGTCGACGGCAGGGACGACGTTTCGTCCGCGAATTACGAAGTCATTTATTCGATGAACAGAACCGTAGCGACTCTGACGATGCCGCTGTCAGACGAAGAAGTCAACCTTACCTGCAGCGCCAGCAACAGACTAGGAACAGTGGAGAAAACAGTCCATTCAGGTATAGGATGAATTTTCTCGTACGATCGGTCCTCAATCATCCAAACCTTATGTATTCGAAGCTACGATTTTTTAAGTCTCTTGATTCCTTTCAATAGGGCGCTCTTCTTGAATGACGTCGTACAGTTTAAAATGACGACAACTTTCTAAAATTACTACTTTCGAACTATACGTTCGATGTCTGCTGTATCCTTTATTATCTGAAATTTTAGTATCCAAACACCTCATAAAACATTATGGTTTGGTTAATCGAGGGGGCCTACTCTATACTTAATCAATCAATTATTTATGTCTCTTTAGTAGGAAGCGGGATCGGATTCATTCGGCCATGCATCCTTGAAGTCTTTTACGGCGAACCAGCAAGTTTCAGTGTACTTGGAACAATCGGTTATTCCGTGTCGTGGTTCTTTTTTGGCGGGCTTCCGCTTCCGCATTACGTCGTCGTCGACGGGGTAACCATTCATGTTCCATTCGCCACGGAAAGTCTTGTCTTTGAAGCTGTCGTCACGCGCGGGAACAAAACAATAACAGCGATCGCAACGCTGATCGTTCGACTGGGCAAGAGACTATTTCAGCAGATAAATAAATAAAAATTTTATTTCGGTTTTAGTTCATGTCCGAGTGGAGCCTTTTCGTCGCGAAGTCAGCAGCGGCCAGTCCGTTCGTTTCACTGCCCTCTCGAATGTACGTAGTGCGAAGTTTAGGTGGACTTTGTTCGACGGCACTCCTTTGCCATCTCACGTCATCATCGAAGGTGAAAAGGGACAAACGGCTTATGTTCAGTTAGCGACGGAAAACCTACAATTTCTTGTTACTGCTGTCAACGCTGGAAACAATGCAACAGCAACGGCTTCTCTTCAAGTTGTCTCTAGTACAAAATGAAAATCGATTATTAAATCCTGTTTTAATTAACTGTTATTTTAATGAAGGGAATTGCTCCATTGGCGGCGCGAATGTGGTTCACGGCGAAAAGAATGCTGTCTTCTCCGTCGGCACGCCGACTGCGCATACAATATCACGAGCAACGGTCGACGTCATTTTCATTGTCGACGAATCACGTTCTATGGAACCGGAACACTATTGGATAAAAGAAATGGTAAGAACACTCGAACAAAATTTCGTTGCCGCCGGCATCGGCTCCGACGAGTCACCGAATCGCTACGGCCTCGTAGGATTCGCTAATCCATTCGTCGGCACTCTCGGTCGAATTCTTCACCTCGGCGCCGAGTCGGACCCGTTCGGATCGCCGTCGCAGCTCGCCGCCGCTGTCGATAAACTTATCAAACGCGGAAACAAAGAGGACGGCTATTCGGCAATCGACGTCGCTTTGAAGAGCTTCGCGTTTCGATCGGAAGCGGCGCGACAGTTCATTCTCGTCAGCGACGAAGCGCGAGATACTATCAATTCTTTTTTGACTTTCGAATCAACTCGACGCGCTCTCAAGCAAAGCGGCGTCATTCTCAACGTAGTAGTCAACCATCGATTTGTCACGTTCGAAGCCGGCGACGAAACCCGCGTTTTCGGCTTGGACGTTAATCGACGAGCGTACGGCGTCGACGAGCGGATTTATGACACCGGTGTGCCGCAGGAGGATTCCGGATACGAGACGACGTTTGTAGATTATGTTGTCTTGGCGTTTGCGTCGGGCGGCGGCGCGTGGGATTTGGATTATGTGCGTCGTGGCAATAGCGATAGTCGGGCTGCGTTTACGAACGCTTTCGTCAGCGTCAAAGTGCGGGAGATCATCACGCCGTTGAATGTGACGTGTGAGAGGTGTGCTTGCAATGACGGCTACCCTGAATGCGTAAAGGTGCTAGTTCTAACGCCAAAAGCGTGCAAAGGTATATCGTTAACCATGTCAAAGTTAACCTCGTCAAAGTTAGTTGTTCTCTAATTGAAGAAAACTTTCTGTTTCAGATTTTTCTTTTGCCGCCCCGTCGCTTTTGCCGGTTTTAACGGCGACGATACCGGCGCCTTTCGCCACAGCGGCTGCGACTCCGAATACCACAAGCGAAGAGACATCGATCCCAGTTACTGCGGCTCCAATATCCACGGCAAGCAGAGGTACTCTAACTTCCACGCCAAGAGACGAGACTGCATCCCCAACAATTCCGATAACAACTACAGAAACTCGTACCCCAGGTGAAATGACTTCAACTTCAACGACTTCTCCTATAACTACAGAAACTCTTACCCCAAATCAAAAGAAAACTTCTCGTGGCGTAGAAACGTCCACGCCAACGTCTCCTATGACAACTCATACAACGTCAACGCAAATACATGTAGTCGCTTTAACAGTCGACCCGGTCAAGCAAGGTTGCCAAGACGCCGACATCAAAAGAATCATTCCCCGCGGCAAAGTCTACTTCAAAGAAGTTGGTCGCAACATCAACGATAAAAACGTTTTAGGGGGATGTATGGACATAGTCGTCATTGTTGACGAATCCGCTTCAATGCGAAGGGAACACGAATGGCTGAAATCGACGATTCCTCTACTGGAAGAAAGTCTTCGTAGGAAGGGCGTGGGCGTGGGCGAAACAAATCGAAATCGCTACGGATTATTCGGTTTTGCGCGCAACGTCCCAGGGCAAGACTACCATGTGGTCATCCCGGTTGGAGACGGTATCATGGGATCAGCGGATGAATTTTCCGATGCTGTTAAAAAATTGACCTTAAGTGGAAGTATTGAGGACGGCTACGAAGCAATACGCCTAGCTTTGGAATCGTATCCGTTTCGGCGCCAATGCGTTGTGCAATTTATCCTCCTAACGGATGAGGATCGCGATGTATATAATCGAGATTTGTCGTACGAGGGCGTGAGGGGTTGGCTGCAAAGACGGAATATAACTCTCAATGCTATTCTCAAGCAGAAGTTCGTCAAGGACGGCGAACGCGCTTTTGGGGTCTATTACAACGGGACGGCGTTTGTGTCGAAGAAGGCCGACTATTATCTTGATCGGGGTTTCCAGCTCGTTCAGACCACGGGAAATACGATTGAGCATTACGTTGCGTTGGCGTTTGAGACAAAGGGCGCTGCGTGGGATTTGTCTCGGTTGCGACGCGAGGGAAATACGGCGACAGCGTTCACGAAGGCTTTCATTGACCTTAGCGTCGAGATGATTGGCCGTCGGTTTTTGACGTGCTACCGTTGCGTTTGCAGTTTTTCGGACGCTCTCGATTGCATTCGCGTTTACGCAGCGACATGTCCACAATATACGGTAAGATAGGCAAAGGGACCTTGGATTAGAATTTGTAGCCTACTTCAACTTTCTGCTGATATGTTCTCGCGTATTTTGATGGATCTTGTATTCTTGTTTTTCTCCACAGAGGGTTCGACGTTGGCGGCACTCCTACAGTTGAACTAACAGAAGTTCTCACACCAAGCAAAAAGGCTCAATCTCCAGCGACGTGCACTGGTGCCGGTGAAGTCTGTACACTTACGACGACCAGTCTGATCGTACCAGACCTTTGCGTCGCAAATTCCTTAGCGTTGTCGTTCTGCCGTCGAATGCCACCGTCAACGTCGGAAGTCGACACCCATTTTTTTAGGCGGAGCCCCGCCGTTCGCCTTCGGTTGGACGACAGCCGGAAGCAAATCTGTTTTCTGCACTCTATCCAGTCTCCTCTTTTTCAGCGTAACTTTTTCAAAGCGCGGCAAGTATATCTGTTCCATCATCGATTCAAATAATGGCACTGTCGAAGCGAGAGGTAAACTTAAACTCTTTTCTATGACTCCGTCTCCAGACTCCACTAATGACTCACGTGCACGTCCTTTGCCTTGCTGTGATGCCCGCGTTGTCGGCGAAGGATCTAGGCGAAAGCGTTTCGCTTACTTGTGCTGTTACCTCAGGCACGGCGAAGACTTTTACATGGGCCCGCGATTCCGACGTTCCGTTGCCGGACAACAGCATCATCACGGTTAATCGACTTCAATTGACAAGACTTCGACGAGGCGACAAGAGAGAGTACGTGTGCCGAGCGGCGATGCGAGACCGCGCTCGCCCAAGAACAGTATTAACTGCTTCACACTTTCGGCTTCTAATGTGTTGCTAAAGCTTCCGCCTCTTCGATTTTCGTATTGTGAATGGTATGACCAGAAGAAAAGGTTTTCTGGGAGAAACTGACAAAGCTGAATATGTTCAACCTGATTTTTTACGTTACGTAATTGTATGTTCTTATTTTAAACCTATGTTCTTACTTCGGGTGAGCTTTTGAGACCGGGATAAAATGGCTTTAGGAGCGGTAGGAACTCTTTCCTCATTCTTCTCTGTTCTTGCAGAGTGACGTGAGGTCAGGAGGATAGCCGTTGGTGACAAGTCGTTCGAATGCGGACGTGTTGAAGTTAAACGATTCGGCCAGTTGGTGACACGACACCTAGAGAATAAAGTCTAGTTATACCACAGGGGCTACCACAGGTAGGTCTGCGAATTGATGGTGATTCTGTTTACAGGCAATCCGAAGCTCCTTGGGTGTTATGATCAGGGGAGAGGTGTTCCACGGCTGGACGTCAGTGTTGTCTTCACTGTCGATTTCCTGATGATTCGTGATCGTTTTCAGAGTGTTCAAAAGAAACTTGTTCGACTCATTGCAACGTCCGATATCATATAGAGATTGAGAAACGATTTTGATGAGTTGGAAAATTGGTTTGATTTTTGAGGTAGCAGCGTTACGAAATTTGCTCCGAATTTTTTAATGTCATCTGCGGTAAAATTTTCTCTATCAGATTCGTTTGCGCAACAAGGCAGTAGAGTTTCATGAAGGAACGCTGGCTTAGCAAAAGATAGACTCTACCGCTGATCTGAGTAAAGTCGTCGCTTCCGATCTTACTGGCTAAGCGAACGACTCGTAGCCCCACCCAATGGCCAATGCTCTCATTGGTCCCTGAAGGTCACGTGGATTCATTTAGCGCCCGCATTGGTTTCTCTGAATAGGTGCGAAAATAGAAACCGGTTCCAATACCGGTTTGACTATATTTGGCGTCCTGATTTTTTCTGGCAATGAATGACGTAAGCTTTCTTGCCCCGAGTTCAAGATGGTGGATGATTCTTCGTGTGTTCGCCTTTTCTTTTCCACACAGCTTCTCTTCTTACCTTTCGGTTATTATCGTAGATCGGCTTTCGCGGTCTTGTCCTCGAACGGGACATCAGGAACCGAACACGTGATCTCGAAGAAGCAACGAAGAGTGGCGTAGAAGACGAAAACGGGCGATTTCGGCGACAACGACGTCTTCGAAGCTTAGGAAGAATGCAAGGGACGGCGTTCAGTAAGCGTCTAAGCGATTGGGAGCCCGTTTGTCGCGATAGAAAAGGCGATCTCTCCACGCGGCCTTCGCGGATCACTTTCGCCTCGTTTCTTCGCAGCGATATGCAACTCCGAAGCGCGATGCGATCAATAGCTCACGTTGAAGTTCGAAAAAACGGCGCAAAAAGACGAACAGGTACGCTTTGGGTCCCCGAAACAATTATGGTTCTTTTCTTCGCGAATTTCGACTCGCACGAGCCATTTGACCACGCGAGGCTCTTTTCCCAGCAAATTAGAGTCGATCTAACGCGTTTAGTAGGTTGGATATCCGCGAGGTGAAGATTTTAGAATATCTGTGTTTTTTTTCCGATTCTACATCTTTTATTATGAAACAATGGGATTCAGTTGCTCGCAGTACGAAATTGACTTTACGTTGTATATGTGATGTTAATGTTTTGTAGATGTCATGTACTTTATTATTCTCGTATCTTGTTCACGTGGTCTTATCTTTTCCATCATTTAGAAACGTGTCGTCACGACTATCAAACTGGAGAAATGATGACTATAAATCAAATCAGACGACATCTGCACATCGTTGTCATGCTTGAATGCATTACACTAATTCAGCCAGTTTTGCTTACTTCTAGTGTACAGTCTTGGTTTTTGGCTCAATCAAGTTGACTATAAGTATTTCCGAAAAAGACGTCACGAGGTTTGTGTAGTGCAGAGTCTTAGGTACGTTATTGATTCTAAACGAGTTTCAATTACATATTTAATAAAGAAATAAGACTCCATAGTAATTGAATTTAGTTTAATTTATTTGTCGTCTGTTTGAAAATTTTCACGTTAGTTCGTCCTTTTGTTTCTAGCAGCAGCGAATGCCCTTCTCAGGCAGAAAGCGCTTCGCGTTCTCAGAAACTCACTCACGTTTATTTGCGCACAGTTGCGCAACCGATTCCGCCTCCTCAGTTCGTTAGGTAATCCCGCGTCGAACGCTTACTATAAATAAGTCTATAGGACCGTTTTCCTTTGTATCTTACCACTTTTCGTCGGGTGTTCTCTCTTACTTGCGCATTGATTACTTAGAATAATATAGACGTACGCCGCTTCTTCTTCTCTTTCTATCGCTTTGTCGTCTTCTATTGAAGGTAGAGAAAGCGCGTCGAGCTATTTTCTTTCGCTGTAACGAAATCGCAACTGGGGACCCCTCATGGGGACCCCTCATCTCAGCAGCAAACGACGTTCATTCTCCTCGTCGTCACGAGTAAATAACGAAATTCCAACGACGGACCCCTCAAGGAGACCTCTTATTTTAGCGGCAAAAGCGGCCTATTCTCCTCGTCGACACGAGTAACCAAACAGCTTTACGAGAAAAATTCATCTCTAAATTTTATTATAAGATAACGTGTCTTAGATGAGGCCACAGCCAATAACGCTTCCTTGTACCAACATTTTGCTCTCATTGTTTTAGTTTGGGTGCTTATTTCAATTTTTAATTTTCTTTTGTAAATAATCTCTTAGATATGACATCTCGAAATACCACGCGATCCGGATAAAAAGCATAAAGGAGAAAGTAAGGCTTTATTCTTTTATTTCTACGATTCCTCGTTTGTTTCACGCACGTTTAGATTGGTCAACGCAGAAAAGGGGCAACAATTGTCGAAAGGAGTCGAGGAATTACACTAGGTAAGAGCTCCGCCCCCACACGATAAACTTCCCGATACACAGGCACAGGACAAGGGCAAACCGTTGTGGAAAACAAACTTTTTCGTACGCGAACCAAGTTGTTTAGTTCTCAGGTGTCGACTTCGGCCCACTCAGCTTCTCTCTGTTACCTGTACACTTCGGTGATGTCGTCATGCAATTTGGCCAAAAGATGTTTATGCTCGTAGGCATAGAGATATTTCTATGGTTTCTGCATCAGTTAAATAGTTTTGAAATTCTAGTGCCGTCTTGAGCGATGGACATTCACGACGCCGTATTTTCCAGCTAACTAACTTCTTTCTTTGCAAAATAGCAAAGAAACAATCGTTATTTTTATAATTTAAACAGCTTTGTGTTTTAATTCTAATGTTTGCTGTAGAGTCTTCGACGTGTGCTAATGAAAACAATAGATGAGCAGGTAAGCCCTCGCAAGGTAAAGCTGCTCGTCGTAATTTCTTTTGCGTAGGCGTTACCTTGGGGTCCTGAGCAAGACCCCGTCATCAAAAACTGCTCGAACGGGGTCCTGAGCAAGACCCCGACATCAAAAACTGCTCGCGGTTTTGTAAGGGAAGGGACGCATGTTTTATTTAATAAATTTGAAAAATTTGCACAGAGTTTCCCCTCGCGTTTTCATGCACGGGCAGTTTCGACGGGGTCTTGCCCAGGACCCCTTCGAGGCAGTTTTTGATGACGGGGTCGTGCCCGGGACCCCGCGCGAGCAGTTTTTCAATAACGGGGTCGTGCTCAGGACCCCCAATTCCTAAAAATATATATCAGCTTAGTTGAAGCAATGAACACGATGTATGTACCTTTCATCCTGGTTCTTGACGAAGCGATGGAGCACGGGTAGACTTCAAGATAATCAGATGCCTGTTCTCTGAACTTAATTTTAATTAAAGCACGCACAACTCATTGTCCTGTTCCTCGTGTTTTTCTACGGTTAGAGGTGCTAGAACGAGACCACCGAACAATAGGCTGTTGAGCGACCATACTACTCTTTGGACTTGAGGGATTCGAAACGTGAGCAGAGCACCACCTCATAAGAGAGAAACCGTTTCAATCAATTTCGGTAGTAGTTAGGGCCCATAGTACGTCGTGCGTTTACCGTCTACACCACACCTATCAACTATAACCCTTAATTAAAGGCTGAATTAGACTTTACAAGTCATTCAGTAGAGTCGCAACGTCACTAGGCCGTAAATAAATAGATACCGATACCGGTCACGTGCAAAGAGCTCTCACCGTACTTGGAGCAACGAGCGATTACGATTCTGATGGCAATGAATCCATCTGTCGGTCAATCGAGCACGTGAACACGCTGAACGAATAATTTTCTCTTTCTGGCAGAAAGAGCGCCTAAAAAGAGACATCAATAGCTGTCCTCCCTCTTCTCTATTTCAGTTTGGCCCATGCTTATTACGACATCTCACATTACATGAAGGATATGAATACCTAACATAGGATTCAGCTTGAAGTAGAAGAACGAGCAGTCGCCATTGCGCCGAGAACACAGACTGCGTGTGTATTCAAAAACTGCAAGACGAGGTATCTACTAAATATCAATTAAATATTTTCATTAAATCAAAACGAATATTTGACTATTGACACACCTGAATATAGACATAGTTGCTTTGGCTTCAATGCCACTATGTTTCCCTAAAAGTCTTTGAATCTCCCGTGACTTTCAAGCAAATGAAAAAGAGAAAAGCATAAGAATAGAAGCATCACATTGGAAAACATGAGAGCTAATGCAGGTGACACAAGTGCACAAAGAAAAGCCAAATCAACGACCTCAATCTCTTGAAGCCTATAAAACATATTTACGTAATTAATTCCTTCTATTTTGCATATTCACCGGAACGTGTGTAGGCTTTCAAGTTTATCCAATGAAATTATCTTCAGCTGTACGTCGTACAGTCTCACGCGTATCACCTTCGACTCGGAATCGACCATTCACAAAATTCATGCATCAGACGGACGACCTAATAATTTATTAATAAATCATTAAAAAAGGCGATCGAGTCGGCTTTTCTCGACCTGAAAGTTTCCGTAGGCGCGAGTACAGATTTCTTTCGTATTTGAGTAGTCAAACATAAAGCGATATCGTTCGGTGTCTCGTTCTGCTTTTCCACAAGCTAGCTTCGCGGCGTCTACTGTTCTCGTAACTGTAGACGAAAGAACGTCAGTGCTGTACGGTGATTCGGTACTAGATGTCCATGTAAGAGGATGGAACAGGGGCCTTAGCTTCGGTGCCTGTGGATTTCGAGTCGATTCGTTTAGCGACGATTACGTTTAGGTCTGCGTCGCTGATGACGTTGACGGCGACCGATAAGGCAGTGCCTGTAGGCTTGTGCGCTCACGTAGAAGGCACTGTAATCCCTTGCCGGGATTTTGATATGACTGACGCGCGTTAATAGAGCTTATGCACAACGTCAGAGACCAATGGTAGCGCGCGCAACTGAGTGGCAGAAACGTAAGAGCGGCGTATGGCCGCACCCACAGAAACCCTCGTCGCAGCTTAACTGCGCTAAAGAAGGGTTTTGTACTTTTGTAAAGTGAAGTTAATAAGACAACAGACATTTTAAAGCGTGCTTCGTTTTTCGGGGACCCTTGTGAAGTTTTCGCGTCTCAACTCGTTGCAAACAAAACTTGTTGCTTGATTTAGAGGATGTAACATCAGAAACTTGAATTCGAACTGATAGTTGTCTGAAAGGGCGATTGGTTTAGCGTCTAAGGCGCAGTAAGCTACTTTTTCATCTGAATGAGCTAGTAAAGCCTTCAGAATTAGTGTTTTCACACCGGTAGGTACGCCAGAATGTTGAACATGTCATTACACTACGCGGTGCTTCAAGTCGCTTCGCTAGAGAAACCTTCACGCGTTTCGCGGGTCTCTACACCGCGAAGCTCAAAAGCTCTACGAAAACGCTTTAAATCGCGTCTAGCTACCGCGACACCTTTGGGCAATGATAATCTAACCTACTAGAAGCTGCCAAGGCAGCTAGGCCAGAACAAATGAGGCTTCGCTTAGATGCTACGGCCTTTTTTATTTTGAGTGGCACGCTTTCTGCCACTCAGAGGTCATGCACGTGATCAAGTGACGTCACATGCATAAGCTCTATTGCTTTGACGTCTGCAAAAGAAAGGCGGCGAGCTTCTCTAGCTTTCAAGCCAATCTGATGTGACAGGAAGTGCTGAGACGATTCTTTTATCTTTTGCAGGAGACGGTTTCTCCCTTCCCAATTCAGACTAAGACACACGCAAGAAAGAAAAGAAGAAAACGTCAAAGAAGAAAGACACACATGCACACAGATAGACGCAAAGAAACAATTTCACGAAATGGAGTCAAACAAAATGCCCGAGATCGAGTTGCCCTGAGAAGCTCTTCACACAACCGGACGTGACGTTGACGTTATAAACGGTATTCAACTCCGCCGTGCCGTCTCCAGCCGTTTTCACTACCATCCCATTGACGGTCAGACGAAGTCTGTCACCGACCGGAGGCTTTGGCCAGTTTGTGTTCGTAGTCACGTCCAAAATGCCTAATACTCCGACCGTTATGTTGACGAAATTCTGAGTGAGCAACTTTCCAGTTCCGCTCACTCTGCAGCGACTAACACTACTCGGAAAGTAGTCAGCGTCGACAGAAAACAGCGACTCGCATACCCTATCGTCTCCAAGAAATTTCATGCTAGAAGCAGATCCTTCGTAGACTCCCTTCCCTTCATTGTATCGAACGGCGTAGAGTTTAGCACTAGGGATGAGTTGCTTAGGAACATCAGGTCCTGCGTATTTCACCGATAAGTAGCTGAATCGTGTTGCCACAAACTCGTTGTCTTGAGAAATGTAGTCGACTCTCATGAGTCGAAGTCCGGCTTTTATATGAATAGCCGACGTCTTTACTTCGTCTAGGAAACTGACGCTGATATTCGATTTGTAGTAGAACGTGCCGTCAAGAGAAAGGCGAATCTTCAACCCTTTCCCCATAGAAAAAAAGAACGTGTAGAAGCCACTTCTATCTATTTGCAAATAGGACCACAAACGCGCCGCGTAGCTACGGACAAACGAGTCTCCCGGCGCCGAACGCGAAAACAAAGGTTTGATCACTTCAGGTTCGATATCGAAGGAGGTCTCGAATTGTATCATTTCTCCTTTCGTCGACGGCAAGTCGAACTCTGGTGGCAACGTCTTGGTGTAAGGACCAACAGTCTCAGTGCCAGGAAAATGCAGATCGTATAACGGCTTCCCTCTGTTCATGTCTAAGTGCTTCCACTCTTTGGACTGAAAATATTCAGCAATGATACCGTTTCGGACGGTGGGTCTATCCGCTGAGATTTCTACTGCTATGCCGTCCAGCGTCTTTGGTAAACTTCCTGCTATTTCGCATCCGCTCTGCAGTCGCACCGTTGCCGACTGGCGACCTTTGACGAGGCCGCCATTCCAATTAAGCTTTCCTTTGACTACGGTTGTAGAGTTGGTCAAATTGACGTGCCCGTCGAGTGTCCACCCAGAATTCATAGTCACGAGTCGATCGCTGAGAGAGAACTTTCCGTCGCGATGTAAAGTAAAAACATCGCCAAAGACCGAATTTGGCCCGGAGGAAAGACTTAGGAGCGACTGTCGTTCAATGGAGAGTTCGCCTTGAACGTCAAATGAAGCCCCCGCGCCAACGCTCACGGACCATGCACGACCGATTTGCAAGTGCCCCAAGTTCACTCGAGCCTTCGGTGAAATAATAAATTTCCAATTGATCGTCGGTCTATAGAAATAGCTATAGGTCAAACGAAGCGCGCTGCTGCGATGCATTTCTAGAAGTGAATGGATGAAGAAAAGATTCGGATTGGGGTTGCCGGAGTGAGGAGCGCCGATGTCGATAGAAATGTCCCAGATCCCTTTGAAAACAATTCTGTTAAAATGGAAGACGGCGTCTGAGCCGGACGAAATTCTTAAGAAGCATCGCCAGTTGAAATCCCACGCCGTCGAGTTTTCTTCAAAGTAGGATTCCCGATCGCCGCGAAATGGGTAGGGATTCCCAAAGAAATCAATTGAGCCATTCCCTTTCGTGAAGCGTGTTGAACCGTGAACGATAACTTCGATACCGTAAAAGCTGAGCTGCTTGTAATTTGACAGTACAATTGACCAAAAATGAAACTTATAATAGTATTGTCGGTTTCCGGGGAAGACAGAGAAGTTACCGTAGTTACGAACGTCCCACGACCACCCATTCCAGGAAACGACTTCAATGTTGACGAAGCCGTAGTTAATTAACCCTGATCGAAAACCATCAATGAGCGGAGCCTCGGAATACATCCTATGGGAAGAAATGCTATGGTCCACTCCCCTAACAGAGTAAACACCGTAGTTGAAAATCGTGCAATGAACGCACTCCAGTGTATCAAAAAATGCGCCGTGGGTCAGCTTGCCTCTGTTTTCCACAACCAAATGCCGAATACGTTTGTCACTGTATCTTCCACTTAATATTATAAACGACGTTGTGACCACGAGACGACCCCGGCTCGCTGCCGAAGCCACATCGCCGTCGAGCAGCTGTCCGCTCCATCTGAACCACGTCGACTGAAGAAAGCCTTTCACAGTCAAAATCCGTAGACGAGCATCGAATTCCGATACGATAAGTCGAGCCGACGACTCGACCACTCGACGTCCGCCGACTCGGCATACAAAACAGTCACTTTGACGACAAGACCGTCGGGTATCGTTATCCGATAACTCCCGGGCAGCGCGATGCGCACGACGTCGGTCGAAAGAGGGACGCGACGAGGATTCCAGTTCGAAGAGTCGTTCCAACTACCGCCTTCGCGATTCGTCCAAGTCGCTGTCTTTCCCTCGGGTAACGAGCGAAATACGACGAGGCTCTTCGCCGTTGTCTGAAAGTTCTCCTCATTTCCGACGTAGTGTCCGTAGATTACCGCCGTGCCAGGACGACCGCGACGAACGAGCGAACCGGAATTGACAAACGTCGTCACGACGCCAAGGATCGGATCCGGTACCCAGCGAATGGGATCGAGAACATGAAATTGGCACGTCTCACAAACGTCGACAGTCACCGATTCCCGACCGAATATCAAACCGTCGCCCGCTAAGGTCAAGGAGGAGGAGGAGAAGCCAGTCTGCAGCGTACTCGGAATCCCATCTTTCGGAGCGTCGATACGAATGCGAACGTTGGTGAACACTTTGTCCGAAATGCCGACGATGTCGAAACCACCGCGCAACCGAATTGTGCCGTTTGCCGCCACGAACTCGCCCGCTTCGAATGTGCAACGACCGTCGACGCTCATGCGACCGTTGCCGATTCGTATCGTTCCTGCTTGCGCGACGTCCGAGTGACAATTCGTCGACGCATCGACGACGTTCAGGACTCCTCGCCCATTCACGACGAGCTCGTCGTAGAAGTCTAGCGTCGATTCTCGCCCTTTCTTCGCCGTTACGATTGCATCGTCGTCGATGGTCGAGCGACGATAAAACTTCGCCTTTCCAATTGCCAGATTCCAACCTTCGCCGACGAACGCTTGACCGGTCACCAGATTTCCTATAGCGGCCACATGACGCTGATCGATGAACGTTCTACGAATAAGCGAAAGATCGCCGTGACGATCCATGTACAAACCGTCGGCAAAATCGACTGAATTGCTCAAACGAAAGTTGACGTAACCGTACGTTTCGAACCGAAAAAAGGAAAACGTCGAAGACGAGAGCGCGTTTTTGACGTCGATTTCAATGGCAAACCTCGCGTTCCACACGACGGTAGAGTCATTCAAAGTCGCGACGTTCTGATAGACGTCGTCGATGAAACGACGCCACTGTCCCGAAAGTTGTTCGCCCTCGGGAAACGACGGCGCGCCTTTGCGTCGCAAGGGGTAGCCGTACGTTTTCCACACGCTGCCGTGCGCCGATATAACCGTCGACGTCTCCCGGAAGACAACCGACGACAGATAGATTCGGGTCGCGTTATAATTGACAAACGAGCCGCGATAGTCCAAAGATTTCGACTCATAATACGTTTTCGTGACGACGACGAATTCGCCGTAGTTTCTCACGTCCCACGCCATGATTGTGGACGGCACGAGTTCGAGAACGACAAGCCCGTAATTAACGACTCCTCGTCGAAACCCGTCCGACTCCGACGACACCTCGTTGCCAATGACAAACAAGTGCAAATCTACGGTCTGAAACGTCGATCCTATTTCGTTGATGACGTAGCAACGGTCGCAGTAGAGATGCGGCGCGTCGTAACGGTTGAAGTAAGGGTGGTAGACGTCGTCGTCGTAGAGTCTTGATTCGACGTCAAATAATTTGCTTACTGTTACGTTGATGCGAGAAAAATAACGTTTCGTGTACGAGCTCCTGGCAAAGAAGAATCGCCTAGCGACGTGAAGTTCGCCACCCCCGGTAATCGTTTGACCGCGAAACGTCAGAAACTGCACCGATAGCCGACCTCGTATTGTCGTAATAGGCGTATTGACGTCGAGACTACCGATATCCGCGCGAGCAAAATGCCCGACAACGAGTTCCGGCCGACTGTCGCTTGACCCACTGCCGAGAGTCAAGGAGAGTGCGTTGGCTCGACTGTGATTTCGAATCATAAACCGATAGTCGCCGTCCATCGTCACGTAAGCGTCGTCGTCAGCTCGAGGCACGCGTCTCGGATACCAATTCGTCTCGTCGTCCCACAGACCGCCATTTGAATTGATCCATGTGACGGACGTCGAGTTGCCATTAGAAACGTAATTGTCGTCGTAGTAGTTGACAAATATCGATGACGGTGCGACCTCGTTCGCCTCGACGTCGACGAAGCGACCGCGATTGACGACGTTCGATTGCAATCCGGTTGAGTGCGATATCCAGAGGAATTCGTCGCCGACCTCGACGACGCCCGTCTCGCTCACAGTCAAATCAGCACCGTTCTTCGCAACAATTAGCGAGTTCACGCGAAGATAGCTTGTCGTCGGTTCGAATTGTTCGACGTCGAAATTCGGATTCGCCGGCTGCGAAGTTCCGTCGGGAAGAGCGTAACGTCGGAAGAGCTTGTCCATGGGTATCGGTCTCCAGTCGAACGACGGGCCGGAGTAGTCGACCAATAGAGCATTGTCGTAATCGGACGAGATGAGACGCTCTTGAATGAAATCGAATCGGAGACGAGAGACTCCTTGACGCAGTTCGAACGATTCGGTGATGTGAGGCTTCGATTTGTATAGATATCGAAGCGACCTGCGAGACGTGAAAACGATGCGGTCGTCGATCCAAAGTCGAACGCGGAGTCCGGCACCGGTTAGAAATCGAAATCTGTAGAAACCTGTCTCGTCGACGACGAGAAACGACCAGAGACGAGCGGCGTAATTAAGCGTAAACGAATGGGGACTCGTTATGTCCGTGCGCACGTAATCCGGCTTCAGCGCGAGAGGCGATGAACCGCTGCGCCTTGGCAAGCGATCGAACGACGAGAGAAACTGAACGGCATTCGGTCTATACGACCCGTCGTCGAAATCACGCGGAAGAGAATTTGACTTCCCGTCGTCGCCCGGAAAATGGGAGAGAGAATTTATTTGCGACGTCAGATCGGTGTCGACTCGATACTGAAAATACTCGGCCAAGACGCCGCGACGCGACGATTCAATAGGCGACGCTTCGATTTTCAACCCGACGCCGTCGACCGCTAACGGCACGCGGCTCGCCACGCGACCCCGCGCAAGCACGTGGAGCAGGGCTCGACTGCCAATCAAAAAGCCTCGGTCGTAGTGCCAGTCTTTTGTCTTCAGGGTCGATTCGGTTAAATTGACCGTACCGTTGGTGCGAAAGACTGAATCGATTGTCACGTTTCGGTTGAACACGTCGAAGCGAGCGTCGTTCGATAGATAAACGGAGCCGATGTTGACGCCACTAGCAAAGACGTCGGATCCAATCGTAGCCGCGGCATTCGTCTCGACGACGAGTCGCCGACGTATTGCCACCTTTCCGCGCGTTGACAAATTCAACGTCCAACCGGAAGTCACGACAATGAAGTCAACGCAAAATCGAGCAACGTCAGAAACGAAGAGAACGCTGCTCTTCTTCACGCGCCCGTGCCGACGCAGACGCAGTTCGCCGCAGTCGCCCAAATTCAGATCACCGACGAAGCGAACGGTAGCAGGGCGGTTGTCCACGTACATCCTTACGCAGCCGAACGCGGTAACGTTGTAAAATGTCATCGACTGGTCAATGAAGACGTCGACGTGATATCTGCTCCTGTTTCGACGCGCGTCGTGATCGTATTGGGCAAGGAGGTTCTTCCAAGAGCCGAGCGCGTACTCGTCACTCGTCGCAGGATACGAATGGACTTCCCACGTGCCATTTTCCGATCTCGTCGCCACGTTGGAATGACTAAAACGAAGCGAAACGGCGTAGAGTCGAATCGAGCCGTCGTTCACCCATCGACTATGCAGGGTCATTGTTAACCGATGCTGGGAACGTTGAACGCCGAAAATTTGAATTCGACCACCGATATTCGCGACGTTCCAGCGAACCGAATAATTGCTAATCAGTTCGACGACGACGAGGCCTCGATTGACGATACCGGAGGAAAAGCCGTCCGAATCTTTGTCACCGTCGGATTCAAGTTGGGCCCCTCTCAACATCATTGTCGACGACGCCTCGTTGACGACGAGACAGGCGCGACAGAAGACGACGGATTGATTCATCGACGGTGCGAATGTGAAACGCTGACGATTCGTCCAGATGACGTTTCGTAGGCGTTTCTTGACGTAGAAACCGCGTTTGACGAGAGCCAGGTCGTTGACGACTATGCGACCTCGAACGGAGCTCGAAGTTTGACTGCCGCCGTCGATGATTTTTCCGGACCAGACGAAGACGCTCGCATTTAGGGTTCCGCGCACTCTCAGCGTCGAGCCGACCGAATTGAATTTAGACGTGACCGTCAATGTGACGCTGGCGTCTACGACGAGACGAGTGGAAGCGGAGAGAATTTTCAGGAACTTGATTGTTGTGTTTTGATCGACGATCACGCCGAGGGATCGTGACGACGAGATCCTCACATCATCCGACGACCGAGGGACTCTAAGAAATATAGTCGATGAAGGCTGATACCTCCGAATCAACTGGTACTGCTATTTCAAAAGCGTAACGTACTGACTGGTTAGATAATATCATCCAGCGATTAAAAAAATGACCACCCTTCTTGTAGCCTCTCCAGCCAGACCCTTCTCCTCTGATCCCGGATAAACCCGGAGAGGAGAAGGGCCTGCATGGACGCACTGGTGATCTTACACTATAGTAAATGTAACCCTCATTCGCCTCCCCTACGCCAGCGCGTTGCTCCGCAAACACTTCGATGGCTCGCCGTGAATTACCGAGCGATTTACGACACGAAATTCGAAGCCGATGGTCGCTACATATCCCTTGTTTATTGGCTCTTCACTCTAGTTCGCTGCAGGCTGTCACGGAACTACGACACGGGGAATCCATTGGACGTCATCCCTGTCCACGAGATCGTTGAGTCTCGTAAATCGCTCGGTAATTCACGGCGAGCCATCGAAGTGCGGAGCAACGCGCTGACGTAGGGGAGGCGTGCCGAATGAGGGTCACGTGTACTTTAGGGTAAGGCACGTGATCACCAGTGCGTCGGGTCCGGGATCAGAGGAGAATGGCCTGGCTTGCGACCTGGCTACCCTAGTCAGACCCTTGCACGTACACAGTGGCATATCAGGTCAAACAGGAGGGGGGGGGAGGGGATGTGTTGCACCCCGCACTGTGGAGTGCGGCCCAATCACAGGCCGAGTTGTCTGTGACGTAGGGGCCAATTAGCTGTTCTAAACCGTTTACGCCCTCGAATGCTTTTATAGGAGTAGCGATGAGCGATCGAGGTCGATCGCACGCTTAAGCCACCCAATCGCACGCGATCGTAAGCGAAAATGCGACGATCGTACGCGAAATAAAGCAATGTAGTAAACGAAAACGACGAACTCCTCAGCTGCGGGGCTCGTCGCTTCTGCGTACGATCACCTAGACTTTCCAATACTCCCCTACTGTAGTTGCGTCGCTTTTGCGATCTCGAAGCTATGACGTAGGGCGGCGTCTCTAATAACTTAATTCGTTTAGTGCGTACCGCATGCAACACCCTCCCGAGCGAAGGGTGTGGCCTCCAGACTAAGGCTACCCTTCTTACGTGTTGCAACTCCAGTTGTTAGGATCGCTCCACCGAGTTCCACTACCCGTCCACACACATGTTCTCGCGTGGGCACTCCATGAGAGTCGAAAAAGGAGTACTGCAAAATAAGCAAGAAATTGAGTCGATCCCATTCACTGCCGAGCTAGCTAGGGGAAGAATGCGGTTAAGAAGCACACGACACGGATACTAGTACAACACGAGGAACAAATAAGACCGTGTGGGAGTCCACCCTCAGACAAGCTGACGGCGTGGGCGCGTTTTGTCTAACGGACTCTACCGTGCGTTGGCGATCGATCACAATCTCTGTATATCTAAACCACGGAGAAGCTGACGGCATAACGAAGAACAGTATATGTGGGTGAGTAACGGACACTATACCGTGCGTTGGCGATCAATCCCAATCTTTCTATAGCCTTGGTTCCAGACCCTCTTTCCCCCGGATGTTACCGATCCTTGGTAACATCCGGGGGAGAGGGTCTGGAACCGAGGCTAATCTTTCTATATATAAACCACGGAGCGGCTGACGGCGTAACGTAGTCTCGTTCCCAGCCCCTCCCCCTCCGTTAATATCACTACGTGGAGGGTCTGGGGACATGCCTTTGATCTTGTTGTGCACCGCTCCCCCCGATTTTGGGGGGGGGGTGATAATTGGATGACGTAGTAGCCGCGAAGTAGCAAGTGCACGGGCGAAGTAGCAAGTGCACACGCGATTCAGAGTTACTCGTCGATTTCTAGCTCCACTGATCACGAGAATCTCGCTCTATAGGGTATGCGCTGCAGAACGGTTTCGCCGGCAGTAGTTGACGAGTGATAAGCCGTGCTAGTTAAGCGCACACGAGCGCTGATCTAGCTCTATACCGGCGAAACCGTTCTGCAGCGTCCCTTTGCATACCCTATAGAGCGACTCGGAGATTCCCGCGATCCGTACTGTAATGTAGCTAGAAATCGACGCGCAACGCTGAATCGCTACTTCGCGCGTGCACTTGCTACTTCGCAGCTACTACGTCATCCAATTATCGCCCACCCAAAATCGGGGGGAGCGGTGCACAACAAGATCAAAGGAATGTCCCAAGACCGTAGTGATACTAACGGAGGGGGAGGGGCTGGGAACGAGACAAGGCGCAACGAAGGTGAGTACTACACCGCATACTAGTATCTAGGCACTGCAATCACGAGAAATAATCTTATTTCAGTCTACTGTAAATTTAAGGTAGATTGTGTAGCTAGGTAATCATGTACGGCGCCCGGCAGATTGGTCAACACGCGTCGAGGGTTTTTCCGTCGTAAAATATTCACCATCACCTGTGACGTCATTGAAGAAGAGTTTTCTGGTGCGGTCCGCTGAGACAGCTGAAAGCAAAGCGCTCTCGCACGATCAGATGCAAGAGAAAGGCGATATTTTACCTCGATCGTGACGCAGTCATCTCCCAACCGTTTCTTCCGCTTCTACCGTGTTCCCGTCGCTTTCAAAGGACGATTTTGCCCCCTTTTTGGCCGGCGAGTACGATGCCGCTATTTCCTCGCCTTTGTCTGGAAAAGAAGCTGTGCTTGGCTGGGAATTGTCTCAGTTTATCACCGTTACAGTTTCGGTCATCTCCAGGTTTATCTGTACGAGCGTTTTACGGCAAGAAATACGTAATGCTTGCAGGGCTCCGCGAAAACTTGTTCGATCATTCACACTCCTTCTTCTTCTTCAAGCATCTATATCTCTTTGCAGAAGAGCATGTGTTATCTGCATGTGATCAACAACAAAGCCTCACCCCTCTAGTGAGAACGAGCAGCAAATTAAAAACCGGTCACGTGGCGCCCTTGTAAGGAGGAAAAAACTTCCCGACTTATTTGACCAAAACAGATGAAATGACTTATTTACTATGTAGTCGCTCCACTCCAAGTTGAATGCAGCGTATTCTAACCAGGTAGAAAGCCTCGTTTCTTAGCTTAGTAGTTCGTCACCTCCGCCATGTTGTTATAGAAGAATCTTCATACATTTTGTACTGCCATGCAGTAATGATTTCATCGTCTTCCTGCCCAACGTAATGAGATTTCCCAATGATTAAAACTTTGAAGCTCGCCTTGCAAAGAATAGTTTTCAAACACAATGCATTTGGCAGAAATCGGCAATTATATACGTTCTGCAGAAAAGATTGATCTCTAAAATTTTCTAACAATTTTTATTAACAAAAGTTCCTCACTTTGGATCTGCTCAGGTAGGGAACGTTCAAAGAGTCGTGCACGTGATCAAGCACCCACGTACATTCGCCCGCGCTTGTACTCTCCCTAGTTGCCAACTCTCTCCAATGCTCGCTAGAATTTTGCTCCTAAAAGGATTGAAAAGATTGCTATATTGTGTTGTGGCTTTTCTCTTGTCTGCTTGTGAAGTGATCGCACGCGTGATAGGAGCTCGAGTGGCCGGCGAGGTTCCTTGCGAGTCCAGGACTTTACCGCAGAGAGCGAACTCTAGAACGAGCAGAGAAACGAAATACCTGTTGGAAGAAAAAAAGGGCCGGGTGACATAGTGTGCATATAACGTACAATGACCAGATTCTGGTCAACATCCGCCTTTCTGGCTGGAAGGGTGTGGTCCCCAAAAACGACCCTTTATAGACTCACTGGAGTGTCATTGGTAGTGGCAGATCACTGCTACGCTGCCGTTCCTTTGAACAAGTAAATGAGTTGATGACTGAAATGCAGGAACGTCGCGTTTCTTTTCCTTTGTCTCACGGCACAAGCATTGTCGGTACAGTGTGCCAGTGAGTCTCCTCCACCTAATCAATATTCTGTACCTATTGCTCCAATTTGACGACGACACAACGTAGGTGAGGAGGAGAGATCTTTACTCTTCACCTGAGAGTTGAGTTGATAAGGCGACTGCGTCAGTTGATATTGAAATTAAGCTCCGGACGGACGTCTCAACGTAAATACGTTAACAATCTATTGTTAGAAATAAGCAATTGATGTAATTAATTAGTTAGCAGAGGGAGAGTTGCCGTTTCCTTCCTTAGCCTAGTCGAGAAACTGCATGCTCAACACATTCGTACACCCCACGGACACAACACAAAACGCGTAGATTCAAAATGACCGTACGTTCGGCGCCCGCGAGATTTTCCATCGTTTCTCCGGCAAGTAGCATGCAGCCTCAGAGCACTTGCCTGCATGAGGCAGCCGAAATGTCCTTCTTAGTTTGCTGTACTAGCTTCAAGGACTAGCGGTCGCAACAGCGGAGATAGACCATAGCCGAAGAAGGTAGGATCCCGTACTCTGCGTCTATCTGCGTTGCAGCGCGCGTGTCTCGCGTGAATAGCTATAAACCGATTCGTTTCGATCTGGGGCTTGAAAGAAGTACCCTAGGCCCACCTACAAGCTCGAGAAAGACAGATAAGAGTCTTAGAGGTAATGTAGGTTGTTGTCCAACTGCCAGCTACTTGGACTGTCAGTCCAAGTAGCTGGCAGCTTTCTAGGGTTAACAGCAATGATAGGAAAAAATGTAAGACAGGAAATCCAAAAGCAAAAGATAACAAAGACAATCAAAACGCAAAATAAAAGACACTTAGACAGACAATCATGCAAAAGGCAAAGAAAAGATATGAAATGTTAGATATCCGAACGAAAGTTGCCTTCTTCCAAAAGTCATTCTTTTAGACAATAGTCGTCAACGCAACTTTGGCCCGCACTGTGAAGACCTTGAGCCTTTTTAGAATAATAGCAGAATTGAATGTCTGTATTGACTTTGCCATTATTAGCAGCCGAAACAAACGGATGAAGGCCTTCTCTCTTGTCACGATCATGGTCATCTTCGTCGTCTGTATAGCGGTGTAGCAATATAACATTCATACCGTATGCTTTGGGGCAGTGATCCTTTTCCACTGTGTAGAGAACGAAGGGAATTTTTGTTGGAAAAAAAAGCATCTCTTCTTCTTTATCGTTTTTGCAGCAAAACTCCAATTCCACGTCTTTTGTAAAGGCTCCGTCAGGAGGATTAGATCCTTCAAAATTGTCCTTATTATCAGTGTCCTCGTCGTCCCAGTGAATGCGCCCGCCTTCAAAGCCTGGCGGACAGTGAGAATTTTTTCTTAGAATGCAATATTTTCCTTTCGGCCAAGCATAAATTGGATTTTC
This sequence comes from Oscarella lobularis, assembly GCF_947507565.1. Lineage (NCBI taxonomy): Eukaryota > Metazoa > Porifera > Homoscleromorpha > Homosclerophorida > Oscarellidae > Oscarella > Oscarella lobularis. The sequence goes on along the minus strand of NC_089190.1, from coordinate 173,073 downwards.
GCCATCTGTATTTTCTAGAGCGTCATGTGAACAGTAAAACATGGTCGTGTCTACTCCCAATTTGCTATGGATGTGGGTACTAAAGCCATACGAGGCAGTATTAGTATTACCCGGGCCGTCTTCGTTGTCTTGGTGTATCATTGTTCTATCCCACGTCACATAATTTTCGAATGGACATCCGGATGTCGATTGAGGCAAAGCAAAATTAAAATTTGGCCAATTAATCTTAAATCCAAGCTCATTGTTCTCACTTGACCCAGTCACTTTTCGAAGACTAGGATATTTGCTTAGAGCGTCTTTTACCATTTCGACAAATTTTGAACTAAAAGACGATTCAAGAAGTGCGTAAATGGGTATGATGGAAATATGTATAGGCTCATATAGTGCAACTTTGTCAGAGTCGTCGAAGTCCCATCTGCTTTCTGACTCCTTGTACGTAACAGAACTTCCAATGAATTTTGTAACTCTTGTATCTTCAAATAATGATGTGAAGTCTTTATTTGAGGCTAATGTATCAACGTTGGCTGTGAGCGAAAATGTACCACCATAAATGTTGCCTCCCGCTGACAAACCAATATTCGAGTTATCCATTGCGTATGTCATCATTTCTTTTCGCGTCGTGCGCAGTGTGGACGAAAATCGGCTACCAACTTGCACTCCTGTGATAACGTGCGTCCCCCACTCGTCAAAAAGTCGAACGAACGCTTCGTCACTGGGTTTCGAATTGGACTGATCCTTGAGGTTCGTAACATATTTCAAAAATATTTTATCCACAAGAAAGTTCTTGCTTTTATTTTCAAAAGTGGGCTTGTAGTGACCTTCTCCGAGTAAGCACGTAGCAGTTTCAGATATATATACTTCTTCGAAGAAAGAAGAACCTTCTTGAACCGACTTGAATGCTGCACTTGCACTAAAATGAGCGCTAACCGCTACCCCTTCGTATCCTCCTTCAGCTTTGACGTAGTTTGACAATTCCTTCTGATACTCCTTTGTTGATTTTATGGTTTTTGCGGCTTGGTTGTCTTGGCACCCTTTTCTGTCAATGTAGTCAACTTGGTCGGGTAGTTTGTATTTTCTCGTTTTGCTAATATGGCCATCTTTGTACGATAATGATAAAATTCTCCGAGGATTTATGCCAGGATCCGAGTCCGTAATTGAGTCTCCAAGCGGATTCCCGTCCAGAATGTTGTAGCCAATTCCAATAAATTTCACTGCATTAGGAACTTCATAAGGCGTTTCTAAATCTTCAATTTGCCCAAATGTGAAATGAACGGCAAAAAGAACAGCAGCTATTGCAAAGAATCTACGGCCACAGCTAACAAAAGGGACATTAAGTACTAAGAATCGAAGCTCACCTCGTCATGCTGCTACTCCAGTCCTTTTCCGACTAACCACCTGCTTCCTATACGTTCGCCTTTATATACCGTTTCGAGTGGGCGTTCTCAACACGCCAAATGCCCGGATAAGGAAGGTGAAATCACGAACGTCCCATCCTGTTTCCCCGCGTTGCGCTCAGGAAACTCTTTTCAAAGTTGTAAGGTCACGATAAGCTATCTTCGCGCTTTTACTGTGCCGTATAGCAGCGTTGCCTGTAACGCGTGGTTGTTGTGGTCACACGTACGAAGGGCCATCTGACGCTTCCTTAGCTTCCTCTTGGCAATCTGTTGTGCTGACGTAAATCAACAGCTGTCGTTAGAGTGGTATTTTTATCTGCTCTCCTTTGATGAGTATATAAGGGCGATATATGCTGAATTAAAAATAAATGTCAGTTTTGCTTCTAAGATTCTCTTCAGGCGAATCTGGGCTCCGATTTTGGACGTCATCTGTCATTTGTAAGAAGGAAGATTTGCGTAATTGAGTTAGTGTGCATAGTGCAGGCGTCAGCACACGAATGCAATATAGCAGTCCAGAAGTTAGATATCGCTCGTTATAACAGGAGTCGACTTTTAATCGCTTTCGCCGAAACAGCCTCTTGCCGAAAAACAGGTAGGCGAGCCGAATTGCGCGGCGTCAGATGGAGCCTTGATCATTTGCGGTTTTGCGGTCGGAATTAGACATATCAGGGCACAGCGTATATAAAGAAGAGGATTCTTTTAGAACAGGAGACTATTTGACTGCGTTGTCAAGTTGCAGGATGACGAGGTAAGCATTGCTCCCGTAGCATCGATCCTTTATCTTCTTTACATGCTCGAATGAGTGTCGCCAAGTTATATTTCTTTTTCTTGCAGTGTCGTGACTTACGTTATTGCTTTGCTTTTTTTCGCAATAGCTGGTAAGATGTTCGCCTGTTCCGCCAAGGTTCCCGATGCCATCAAATTTATCGGGTTTGGGTACAACATTATTGACGGAAATCCTTTCGGTGACAGAGAGACCAGCGCGGATCCAGGGATAATATCAAAATCAATTTTAGCGCTGACATACAAGGAGAGCAGACTTAGCTCAAACCAAAACTATCAGTTGCCTGATCAAGTCGACTTCATGGAAAGAAAATCGTGCCTAGACCGAATGGACGCCAAAATTCTTAAGGGCTCAAGGGACTATCAGAACGATTTGTCGGTTTTTGTGGAAGTCGGCGGAGGTTACTCTGGTGACTTCGCCGATGTCCAATTCACTGCCAGTGCTGGGTACAAGACAGTCAATACAGGCGCGGAGAGTGATGAGAAAATCTACCTGTCAAAAGTTTCAACGTGTCACCTCGGCGACGCTATCTACACGACTCCTCTCGGGATGTCAGACGTGGGCTATAATTTAGACCCCAACTTCTTGTCAAGCTTAAATGAACTACCTTCGGATCCCAAGGACAAGGCTTACGGAGAATTTTTTGACGCATGGGGTACTCACGTTATTTACGGAATTCGCGCCGGCAGTCGATCTTCGGAAGTCAAGGAAACGACGCGAAAGGAAGCAACGCGTTATGCAAAGAAAAATCTCGATCTTAAAATTTCGTCAAGCGGCGAAATAGGTAAAGCCTCCTACTCAGTTGAATTCAACACTGCGACCATGGCTATGGATAAGAAGTTTACGTCATTGTTTGATATGACGATGACAACGTCTTTTATTGGGAGCGACATAAAATGGGACAGTAAAGCGAAAGAGTGGGTATGGCCAACATCCGCCGCCGATCTTCAAGAGCCAATACATGTCAAGATTATGCCCATTTTTACTGTTATTAATACGAACTTAGGTCACTACAAAGCCAACCTGGAGGCGGCTCTCAAATTGTATCCCGATTACCGTTCGGCCAAACGTTCAAAACAAAGTGATGGTCTTGGCTTTGATGTTCAATGGCCTGACCAACCTTTTGCGCTTCTTTCAGCGGAAAGATGTCCTTCTGGTTCTAGCGGGACTTGGAACAGGTTCGTATTCCTTCAAGATACGGAGGGGGGTTCGAGTAACACTGATGCTTATACGTACGATTTTTTGACATTGGTAAATGGTGCATATAACGCAGGCTTCATGTTGTCTTACTGTTCTTACACTCCAAACGTTGTTGGTGAAAACCACTTTTGGCCAGAAGGAAAATATTGCATTTTAAGGCTAAAGGGTAACTGTCCACAAGGCTTTCGCGAAGGGAAAATCCACTGGGACGACGAGGACACTGGTAATCGAAACCGTATTGTTGTTGGAGAAGGGAACCAACCCGACGGAAAATTCGACAAGGACACGACAATATATTTCTGCTGCAGAAACGATAACACAGAAGAAATGATGTTTCTGCCAACTGAAGATCCTTTTACCCTTTACGTTATGGAGCAAGGTTACTGCCCGAAAGTCTACGGCATGGACTCAAGATTGCTATATTATTTTACGGACGACGAAGACAATGCTAACGAAGACAGTAGAGTTGGCGTGCATCCTTACGCCGGTACAGAAGAAGTTAACACTCGTCTTCAAATTTGCCACTATCAAGAAACGCCACCAAGTCAATATAAAGCCTCTATTCTAGGATAAAAATAACACGATTAATTGTTCATGTTTTTGTATCTTTTCTGTATTTTTTCTTTGCCTGTTTCATCCAAACCCAAAAAATTCGTCGGTCAGTCTCTGTGTTATTAAAATATTCAAAAAACTTTTAGACTTTCGTAATGTCGGTGCTTATTCCTAATGCAGCTCCATCTTATGCCTAGTCTCGATTACTTAGAGAAGCCCGCCAAATGTGCTCGAAGCATTATATCTCTTTAGCTTCCAGTGTACACGTAACAAAGACGATGCACAAGGGCATCATTAAAATACAAAGGTTTCAATTGCTTGATTAACTAAACAAATAAATTAAAAATGTACGTCAAACCAAACAAATTTAATGACACATCTTTGAAGAAAAATATTATTATATAAATAAACAAATACGACAAGACCACAAATACTTTACAATAATTCTCACCTTCTCCGTAGTTATGTCACCTTTCCTAACCTCAACAACTAGTCGAGGTTCTTCAGATGAGCTTCTACAATTTGCACTAAAGATTTCAGCCGGTTGTAATAGTTGAAGAACCGCTTGACTGAAGCTTCTAATATTATCAACATCATTCACCCACATGACAAAATCGATACGATCAAGTGAGGAATCGGGACAAGAAGCTAAATAATCGTCGACAGCAGTGACCATAACTTTGGCCACAATATCGCTCGGAACACGATGAACTCCTGCACTAATAGCAGGAAAAGCTATGCTACTAAGAGAAGAATCATTGGCAATTTCAAGACAGCGCCGCACTGCTCTCCCCAATAACATCTCAGCTTCATTAACTTTGCCTTCTTTCCTGTATTTCATCCATGACGGTCCGACAGCGTGAATAATCAATGCTCTTTGTGTTATTCAAAAGCCCGGAGCTCGTTATGACTACTTCTCCTACTGAAAGGAGATTCGACGAAAGTCCTTCGCGAATTTTGTCGCTTTCTTTCTGCATCTCAGACCCAGCGCACTTTAGCATAAAAGCAGCGAGACCGTCATTGTGTCGGAGGCGAACATTCGCTGGATTGACGATAGCATCGGCTTCGTGTGCACAGATGTCGGCATTTTTAGACGTCGCTTTTAACTTGACGCAAGCACTTGGCTCGCTTTCGAACTTAATCGAACCTTGATGCAATTTGAATTCCGTGCGAATACCTTCAATGTTGTCAGCGCGGAATCGCTGTAGATACTCTACGCAATCCGCTCCATGGGGCAAAGATACGGACTTTTCGTAAACGTCACGCGGAAAGGTTGAACACTTCCCTGGGAGGGAAATGATAAAGCTGTAGCAGGAAGTGATAAAGCAGTAGCAGAGCCGTCGCTGAAGTAGCGCATTTTGCCTCTGCCTCTGCCTAATAAAGAATAAGCTTTAGGCACTGAGAGAGGATTCTGAGTCACTCGAAGAACGTGGTTCTGTACTGACACGTGTCCCAATTTGATCAGCGTGTCACAGATTATTGAAGCTGTAAAGGAAATTTAGAAAAGGTGAGAGAATTGAGAAAGGTACATACCTGATAAACCGGAAGCTCTAACGTCGCATTGGTTGCAGTCTTTCGCAGTAATTACGAAGGAGGTAAATTTGGTGATGAAGCCCGTATTGTAAGTCAGATGCTGAATAAGTGCTTGACAGTTCTCATTCTCTGTGAAGTCGAGACCGTGAATGTGAAGCAAAACTGACGTCTTCGATTCAATGATGAAAACTACTAGTAGGATCGTCTAGCTAGACGTGTCTAACCAGGAAAAAATAGGCAAATCTAGTTAGAAACAGAAATAAGACGACAGCAACGCAAAAGCAGCGTTTCCAAAGGGTCACATGATTATAAAGCAGGAAAACGTGCACGCGCTATCTCCTCTCCACGCCAGAACCAAGGTTGCTCACCCGTTATCGCGCTGATTCCCTAAATATAACGCCGTTAAGAAGAATAGGCGGCTCAGCGGCGAACGCTTCAGCGCGAATGAGTGGGGACCTCAGAAACAGAAATGACGTAAAGACGAGATCCCGTATATCGTGTCCTACATAGACTCAGCAACCAGCCGTCTTATATATACAGGCGCGTATACGACCTACGAAACTGTGAGATGAAAACAGTGTTTATTTTAAAAAGCCCACCTAGTGTTTTAGAGGTCGTTTCAAGTTTCGGAAATATACAGCTAGTACGCGTTTATATATAGGTTATCACATGGCGTCGAGGGCGATACGGGATTTATCACCCCGACACCCGAGGGAAACCGAGATAAACAGCCCGAGGCGAAGCCGAGGGCTTTTATCGAGGGTGGTGTGCTATTGTGATACCAAGTGACTGTATTTGTGTATGTAGCGTGTATATATGCGTGCAGTATGTGACGTCATGCATAGCGTGCTGTCCTTAGACTATAGAGTCTTACACCACATCCTTCTTTCCCAGAACACAACAACTGGAACAACTACTGGAAACGAGCTGGGAGAACAATGCGGCGTCCGCTGCGAGAAGTGGTTGCTGCAGGCGGATTTGGAGTAGCTTCCGGCGATGATGGCGGTTCGTCTTCTTCATCAAAGACGTCGTCGGGGGCAGCATTCATCGTGACGAGGTAGCGACGATTTCGTCGAAACTCTCCACTTCTCGAGGCCACCACGTATGACCTGGGCGCGTCGTGTAGCTTGATAACGCGGCCATATTCTTCACGGTCTTTAATCCACACCGTGTCTCCCTCTCTCAGGGAAGGAAGCTCTTTTGCACGGTGGCGGTCATCGTGGATCTCCTTCGACCGAGCGCGTGCTTGCTGGTCGAACTGGCGGATCTGGTCGATCGGCGGCGTAGCCGGAACCAGAGAAGACTCCGATAGAGGAATAGTTGTCCTGATGCGTCGTCCCATTAAAATTTCTGCAGGCGAGAGGCCGTTAGCGAGAGGAGACGAGCGGTAGACCATCAGGGCGAGATTGGGGTCAGATGACTTGGAAAGGAGGCTTTTGACGGTTTTGACCATCCTTTCCGCTTCCCCATTGCTCTGTGGGTGATTGGGGCTGCTCGTGATATGAGCGAAACCGTATTCTTTAGCAAAGGCAGAAAATTGCGTTGAACTGTATTGCGGTCCGTTGTCGGAACGCAGGATCTTTGGGATTCCATGCCGAGCGAAGATGGATTTGAGGCGAGAGATGACTGTCGAGGACGACGTTTCCGGCAGTTGAGCGATTTCCGGAAAACGTGAAAGATAGTCCACGACGAGGAGATAATGTGCTCCGTTCCATTCGAATAGATCGCTACCCAAAACCTCCCATGGAAGATTGGGGGCGCCGGACGGAAGAAGCGGCTCGGGCGCAACCGGACGTAGAGGGCGGCAGACAGAACACTCGTTGACGAGCGAGGCGAGCTGAGTGCTGAGACCCGGCCACCAAACTGAAGTTGCCGCGCGAGCTCGACATTTGACGATGCCTTGATGTCCGGCGTGAAGCCGTGCGAGCGTGTCCTGGCGTAAAGCTCGAGGAATATAGAGACGTTGGCCTCGAAGTAAGAGACCGTCGGAAACAGTGAGTTCCGCAGCGACAAAGTGGCATATTTTCTGGTCGCCTTTGAGTGTGCGAGGGGCGGGCCATCCTTTAGAGCAGAATGTCATGATTGCTTGACACTCTTCGTCAGCAGCCTGGGCGTCGCGTAATTCTTTGAGGCGAACGTCCGATATTGGAAGCGAAGCAAGAACGTCCACTTGGTACAGATCAGCCTCGATTTCTAGCGAAGCAAGCGAATCGTCAGCTTCCGCCGATGACTCCGGAAGAGGAGCACGCGAAAGCGTGTCGGGCGTGAACGTTTCTGCACCAGGACAGTGTGAAATAGTAAAGCTGAATCGGCGTAAACGAAGTCGAAATCGTTGGACGCGAGGCGGTAAGTCTTCGAGACGTTTAACCGGGCTGAGTAGCGAGACGAGCGGTTTATGATCCGTAACCGCGTGAAAGTCCATTCCCAGCAGATAATCGCTGAAACGGTCGCATGCCCAGCAGAGAGCGTATGCCTCCTTTTCTATCTGAGCATAGCGTTGTTGCGTCGGAGTAAGCGACTTTGAGACGTAAGAAACAGGGCGGAATGAATCGTCGTCTTGTTTCTGTAGCAGGACAGCGCCGAGACCGAATGATGAGGCATCTGCGGTCACGACTGTCTGACGGTGTGGCGAATAGTGAGCGAGTAGATCCGTAGAAGTGAGATCCGATTTTAGCTTTTTGAAAGCGTCGGCCTGACGTTTGTCCTATTTCCACGGAGTGCCTTTAGCGAGGAGCGAGCGAAGCAGCTCCGTTGTGTTTGAGAGATGCGGAATGAATTTCCCAAACTGGTTCACCATGCCAAGAAACGAACGAAGCTCAGGAAGATTGCGCGGCGGAGCCATTTCCGTGACTGCTTTGACCTTGTCGGGATCGGGACGGACACCCGAGCGATCGATGATTTGTCCGAGGTACTTCAAGGACGAAACGGAGAAGACACACTTATCGTAATTTAGTGTGATGCCGATGTCCTGAAGACGCGTAAGGACTGCGCGAAGACGAGTGTCGTGTTCCTCCTGAGTTGATCCGTAAATCAGAATATCGTCCATGAGGCATAACGTTCCAGCCAACCCAGCAAGACATTCTGACATCTTTTTCTGAAAATATTCTGGGGCCGATGAAATGCCAAACGGAAGGCGGTGATAACGGTAGCGACCAAAGGGCGTCATGAACGTTGTGAGCAGAGACGATTCGGCAGCCAAGATAATTTGCCAAAACCCACTGTTTGCGTCGAGTTTGCTGAAAACAGCGGCATTCTCGGCGATCTGAGCGAGGATGTGATCCACCGCGGGCAGCATGTGGCGTTCCCGTTTCACACTAGCATTGAGCTGAACGAAATCCGCGCAAATTCGCACCTTTGAGCGGGATTTTGGAACCACTACCATTCCTGCACACCATTCGGTAGGCTGATCGACTTTAGAGACAACCCCAAGTCGTTCCATACGCTCCAGCTCTTCTTTAACCGCTGGGAGACGAGGGACTGCAACGCGACGAGAGGCAGCAATCGAGAATGGGCGGGCGTTATCTTTGAGTTGGATTGTGTACTGGCCAGGAAACTTGCCTAGTCCAGTAAAAAGCTTGGGAAAGGCGAGGCGAACTTGCTGAGTCGAATCAAGCGTGTCGATCCGTTGAATCAGCTGCAGAGACGTGCTCGCGTTGCGAGAAAGAAGTGGCGTGTGCAAGTCCTTGATCACGTAGATGTTTTCCTCCGGAAGTGAGGGACATCCCTCTATACGGGACAGCGAGGACCGAAACATGCCTATGATAGAGAGATTTGCACCCGAAGCGGTTCGAAGTTTCGTCGTTGGCTGCGTGAGAGGAGTGCGAAATGCCATTCGATAAAGAGATTCCGGAATGGCGGTGGCGTCGGCGCCAGAATCGATCTTGAAGACGACCGGAACTACGCCCACGCGCAGAGGCACTAACCACGGTCGATCCGGGGAATTTTCGGTGACGTCAAGATGTAGGGCACCGAGAAACACAGCCGCGTCGTCCGATTCGGCGACTTCGTTGAGCGCACGCGATTTAGGATCGTCGCGTCGCACGGGCGCGCTACGACAGACGCGGGCGTAGTGTCCGTGTTTTCGACAGATTCCGCATTCTGCGTTCGCGGCGGGGCAATTGGCGCGAGGATGCGTCGCGTTGGCTCCGCACCAACCACAGGACTTCGTCGACGCGGCGCGAGACGATTTCGATTTGTCGCTAGGCGCGACGGGCGTCGTTTTCGGCGGCTTCGATTGACGGGGGCGTGACGTTCCCACGCGTGAAGACGGCGTGGCGCGTGAAGTAGCCACCGCGTCGAGAGCAGCTGCAGCTGGCGGGATCGACGCTTGAGCGCGGACGACGGGCTGATGTCCGTGGATGTCTTCATTTTGGCGGACTTGGGTGATGACCCTTTCGAGGGTGAGGTCCGCTTGAAGTTGGAGTTTTCGCGAGAGCTCGTGGTCGCGAATTCCCACGACAATTCGGTCGCGGATGAGGTCTTCGCGTAAGTCGTCGTACGCGCAGTGCTCGGCGAGCGTGAAAAGAGCCGTGATGAAGGCCTCCGCTTTTTCGCCTTCGCGCTGGACTCGCTGATTGAAGACCGCTCGTTCATAGATGACGTTCCGCTGCCGGACGAAGTGATTCTGGAACTTCTGTTTCACAGTGTCGTACTTGTCGGCGTTCGCTGCTGTCAGATTGAACGATTTGAATATCTCCTCCGCCTTTCTGCCGAGATGAAAGAGGAGCGTGTTGACTTGGACCTTTTCCCCCTTTTTATCGAGGCCCGAGGCGATTCGGAACCGTTCGAAATGGTCGATCCATAGGGGCCATTCTTTTGCGCCGTTGCGCATGTCGAAACGTTCGGGGTGAAGAGATTGCATTACGATCGAATCCTAGACTGTCACCATGTGCTATTGTGATACCAAGTGACTGTATTTGTGTATGTAGCGTGTATATATGCGTGCAGTATGTGACGTCATGCATAGCGTGCTGTCCTTAGACTATAGAGTCTTACACCACAGGTGGAGGTAGTGATAATTCCCGAATCGCCCGAGAAAGCCGTGTGATAACCCACTTATATCCCGGTACTCGCGATAAAACGCGGTGCAAAGCAATCGGTTGGTGTGATGGTTCCCGTGGTGCAGTGCGTAGGTATGGGTGTTTGTAAGGTGGGTAGATGCCGGTTCAATTCCGCCTTGCTTCTTTTTTTTTCTTTTTTTTTCTTTTTTTTTTTACAGTATCGTCGACTTCCTCCTCTTTTTAACGTTTTTAGACGTGCGCGCTTGAACCGGCGCGAGTTTCGAATTCGTTCGAGAAATTGGAGCGATATAACTTCGAGCATGCCACGCCACATCGCACGCTTAAAATCGCTTCGCTGTACGACTTAGAGTGTTAGTTCACTTCTACCGAACTCTCCGAACAATCGCGGGGGATGTAGCAGATGTAGCGGGGTAAATCGCACGTAAGGGCCCCTTTTCCCCGGGATGATATATATCACCCCGCTCCTCCGGGATGATACGAGGTTTATCACCCGGTCGGCGCCTTTGATCCTCCCACGCACCGGGATATAAAGTACTTTATACCTCTAAGGCTAAGCAGTCCAGTATCGAAACGGTTGAAAGCGAATGTGTAGCATAAAGGCTCGCAAATGTTGGTGTAAAATTGCAGCTCTCCGTTGCGTTTTCTGAGAGTAAGCGCAGTAAAAACAAAAAAAAGGTCGCCAAAAACTATTGATGTCGCCATGACATACTCCTTTAGTTAATCTGTGCTCAAACTGACTCAAGAAGGAGAAGTAAAACTGAATCCTCCGAATACGGTTATAATGGTCATAATCAAAAAACTATGATCTGCATATTCATTATGGAGCCGACCACCGCAGTTGTACGGGGTGGCAAACGCAGTTTGCGAGCCCGTATAACGGCGGAGGGAGGCTCTCTCAAACGTGATGTTAGGCGCCGGAAGTGTATGTTTGTCTGTCTTTCTGTCTGTCTGTCTGTCTGTCTGTCGGTCACGCTATTGTGACGTCACCTAAAAACCCGTTTTTTTGTACAGCGCATGCGTGACATAGGGCCCAAAACGGTGACCCGAAAAAGGCGATTTACGGCGCGAATAAAGCGTTTTTTCTTTCATAAACGGAAAAAAATGCTTAGAAACCCCTGTTTACAATTGATCTCTGCTATTTTCCGTGTTATAAATGCGCTGAGACACCGAAACGACAGTTTTGATTGTCACGCTCTGACGTCACAATCAAAAGTATCCACTCATGTACAGTTTATAGTGGGTATGTATGCGTGTACGGGTAACAGGAAATATAACCCGTGCACACTCCCGTACACAAGCATGTCTTCAAATGCAGAGAAAATTATAAAATACAATACGTCAGAAAAGCGCCTAATTAGAAAAACATTTAAAATTATGTAGATATGTACAGTATGTAGGTAGGACTGAGCTGTAGGGGCTAAGGGCAGTGATGACTACGTGAATATGTGGCAACATAAAATTAAAATTTATGACGTCACACTATGTAATGAACTCGCGTACGGAAAGCGGTGGGAGGCTCTGCATGATGGCAACACGGTGAACACCGGGCCATCATTCTCTAGTAGGAATTCAAGTGAGGTCCCGGCGAAACACGTACATACAGCTGTTGAACATCTGTACGCCGCCTAGGGTCGCAACTCGCAAAACGGTTGTCTGTATTACCGGTCTGTAGATACATGTAGTCTGAACACTATGCCACGGTCACGTGCAAGGGTCACGTGACCTGACTAGTGGAAAGGTTACTATCCGGGCTTTTCGTTCTGTGGAGAGATGGCTGCAAAAAGCTCTTCGCCTTCAATTTCTCCGTGTCCAGCCGTGCGATCGATTGAAGGAAGTGAAGTTGTTATTGACGCAAAGACTAATATTACCAAAAAGTGGACCGAGTTGTACGAAAATGGTGATTTCACCGACGTCACTCTTTTCGTTGGCGAAGATCGCACGAAATTTCGCGCTCATCGCCTTGTTTTAGCTGTCCAAAGCGACGTTATGGCCAGAATGCTTTATGGTTCTCTAAAAGAAAGCACCAGCAGCGAAATTTTCGCTTCCAATTACGATCCAACTCCATTTTAACTCTTCCTTCGTTTTCTCTACACTGGATCGATCAAAACACAGTCTTCTTTAATACCACAGATTGCAATTATAGCTGACTACTACAATGTTGCAGAATTGAGAGATGAGTGCCTAGACTGGGTGAAAGAAAACGTTTCCCCGAGCAACGTTTGCTATTTACTTCCCTTTGCCAAGCAGCTAAACGATGAGCATCTCCTCGAAATGTGCATTGATGTTCTTTTTCAAAAACCTTTAGTTGTGATTAAATCTACATCGTTTGTGGAATGTGTGAGCGAAAGTCTTCTATTGGCGATTTTGAAAGACAAAATCGAAGTTCCGGAAATGGAACTTTTTCTTGCTCTTCGTCGTTGGTTTGACTACAAAGAGAGCCGAACTAAAGACAAAGAATCTGTCAATGCCTTGCTGAGTACTATTCGTCTTCCGCTGATGACAACTCAGCAACTCCTTGGTCCTGTTCGAGAAAGTGGTCTCTTTTCGCCTGACACTGTTCTAGATGCTCTGTCGCTTCGTCATCTACCCGAAGCTGTGTCTTCAAATCGTGACGGTTTTCTTCAGTGCGATCCACGCTATGAAGATCCTTCCCTGCAGTTCAAAGATAATAGCTCTTATCGATTGTCTGAAAAGAATACAGTCGCTAGTATTTCTTATGGTGGGGGATCCTATTCTGTTTCGACCAATGAGTGTACAACGGGGAACATTACGTTATGGGTCAATTTGCGTGATGCAGGTCGAGCTACGGCAATTACCGTAGATGCACGCTTTGAGAGATCTATATTTTATACTCCCTGTTACGGCATACGTCTGTCAAGTCTTGATAGCTATTCAAAAAAGATTTCACCGCTTTCGTCGGAACTCTCTCAGCCGTGTGACGTAACCGACACGATGAATGACGATCTTAGACTTGGTAAAACGGAGAGTTTTACAGTGAGCTTTGAAATTGATCTTAGTTCTTCTCTTTTGCACGTAAATGTCAATGCGACGCCCTTTGGACGTTGCAATTTGGCGGGAAAGATGGGTTCTTCGTTTTATCTTCACATATTGACGTCGGATGCTGGAAAATGCGTATCATTTTACCTTGCGTGAGATTCGACACTTTTGTTCGAAATATTCTGAAAACGTTTGTTGCGCGAACTCCCTTATGCGTACCTGGAATGTTGGATTCGTATTTGACCAAACAGTTTACTTACCTTGATATACCGGCACGTATTGTACACTTGAAAAAATTCAATTATGTATTTAATTACCGCACCCTTTTGCCCAAGCCTACTTCATTTACTTTAGTTTGGTCTTCTAATTAACTGTACCGTTGGTGTCCTATAGAAATAAATTGACACGTACTATAGCCGAGGTCCCCGAACCCAGAGTAGCTAGTCTCGGTTCAAGACTGTCTCTCCGCCGGATGAAACCGATCGATGGAGGGTCTGGAGCCGAAGCCAGTCCCTGAGACCTTGACGCGAGAGGGTCTGGATCAGGGAGACGTGGCTATAATATATATAGATACAGCAAGAACAGTTTTCTTAATTGTCATCAGCGCGCGGAAGGCAAATATTACTCAGCAAGTGCATTGACAGATTCTTTTGTCTTCAGTTCGGGTCGGCTCTCTTTGTAGTCAAACATACTACGAAGAGAAAGAAATGGTCCTTTTCCGGAACTTCAATTTTGCCTTCCAAAATCGTTAAAAGAAGACTTTCACTGACACATTCCGCAAACGAGGTAGATTTCATATCACAACTAAAGGTTTTTTAAAAATAATATTTCGAGGAGATTATTATCGTTAGGTCGGTGTCGTTTTTCACTTTCAGAATCCCATGTGACGCCATTGGATATGGCGGTAACAGGTGTGCTAGAAAAAAATATGCAAATAACATGCATGTACAACAACGATAATCGTTTCAACAAAATCCGTACCAGGCCATGCATCATTTTGAAACATAAGGAAGACATCACACTTGCTTCTGTTATCCGGGACTGGCGACGATCTTTCGGCCAAATTCGAGAAAGGGGAACGAGTCACGACCGTCCTACAGATGGAAGCTTGGTGCGTCGAACGCCGCAAAAAGTCTCATGCGACCCAGGTCGCGAAAATTAGGAAAGACTTCGATCGGTTGGCCTCCATCTTAGCGTGCTCGACGTGGAGTGTTCTCTCTCTAGTGTACGAATTTTATGCAATGTAGACAATCGATTTTCTTTGCGCGACTGAAGATGGATCGATATACGGCGAAATCGCCGTCGAAGCGGCTCGATCAGATGCAGACGACATTCTCGAAGCGAAACGCAGGTGAGCGAGCGCGTTCTTCTCAATTCTACGACTAACTGCAACTCAAATACTGTTCGCTGCTTCGAGTCGAAGTTCAAAAACTGAGATAGAACGAATCTACGACTCGCGATAATCGCGAAACCTTTAATTCGCTGCGGTTCCATCGAGTTCCCCGCATTTTTTAAAAGGCGAACTCGATTGAATGAGATAAAGACTTTCTTGCCGCACATCGACGCGCTTTGCTCGCGTTTCGTCGAGATCGTGAACGAAACGCTGACGTCACACGTCCGACATCTTGGCCATGCGTACGTGCACGTGCCGTCTCTTGTTCCCCCTTTCTTTTGGGAGAAACGCTGCACGCGCGTGATCGCTACAAATATTACCTTATTTGGTTGCGCGTAGAGGTGCAAAAAGCAACGCTCTCTCTCGTAACATCATTGCGGTTTATGACGCACACGCGACGTCCAATCAGCGAAAAGCTGGCGTCATCGTTCGCGAGGGAGTACAAAAAGTCGTGCACGGCGCTCTCCCTCTTTACGTAACCCCGTCGCTTGAGAACTCGCTCGTACGCTTGGTGAGTCGTTGGAAGACAGGGAGCCAGAGGGGCGAACGATATTCCGACGCACGGTCCTGGAGCAACGGTGCGAAAGTGATTAGAGGCACATCCCTAAGACCTCTAGGGGCTTTCGCACCGGGAAAACACGCTCCGTCTTATCGAGGATTGTTTCCTTGGTATTACACGGGACAGCGTTGGCGTTCGCCGGCTCTCCTCCACGTCGAGCACACGATGAGCGGGCCTCTTCGGCGGTGGCGATAGCCGTCTCCCGGGGTGGCAACGAACCTCGGAGGCTCACCCAAGGTGGGTTCTGATCCAATTCATGCTGTTGGTGAGGGTCGGCTGGGTTGCGAAGCGTCTGGACCTCCACGTGGTGCGACCTGGGTCACGCAAACACAGACGCGTTTCATTTTCGTCTATTTCGGTACGTACGTAGTTGTTTTGAATGGATACTCGCTCTTTTTCTCTAGATATCGTCTCGCGAAAGGCTTCGACGAAGAAGTTCCTTTGGCCATCCGATAGGGTGTCAGTCCGGGGCGTGTCTTTCTTCACTGCACGTCCACTTCGTACTGTGGTCAAGTCAATCGCGTTTATATTGAGTGCAATTGTTAGAGAGGACTTTTTTTTCACGTGTATGCAATAAAATTCTTCGGAACCGTTTCCGATCACGCGCAGCGATTATTTTCTTCGTGGTAGTCATCGACGACCTAATCTGCGCCCAAGAGAGCGACCCATTGTTTTTTAGGCAATTAATCAATTAAATGTTGTTCTTGGTAGCATTCTTGTCGTTTGTTGTTAGTTTGGATTTGAGAGCTTTTTGATGGTCCTATTGGATTCTTTACGTGCTTTGCTTTTTTCTTTTTGTGATATTACCTTGGTTGTCCTTGGTGGGGTCCCTTATTGAAGAACTTTTGGGAGCCCCCTTTTAGGGAAATTATGATATTTAATTTGAATATTAAATCATAGTAGTTATTGTTGTTCTTGGTTGGTATCTTGTGGTTGCAGCGTTGTTTGCTACTTTGAACGCCCTCCCAATTTAGTTTTTTCCTTAGCAAGCTTTTTCATGGAAATAATAATCGATTACAACTTTTTGCATTAAAATGACGTAAAACTCTTTTCTCTTCAAATAGAATCATACCTAACGAAATGTCCCGGACTTAGTAGGGTAAACGGATTTTACTGGTTTTTTGCTGAAAAACCGTTTACCCTATAAAATCCGGGACTTTGGTAGACTTTGACTAGACATAGCGCAAATAATGGTAAATACCTGTCGCCATTTGAGGGTTGCAAGAGCATGAAAATCTATGAAGAGGACAAATTAATTATCTAACTAACTAATGCAGCCATAAGAATTGCTCTCGTATATGAACACCAATATCATTATACGCAATGTAAACCTCCAACAAAAAAACAACTGAAAAAAAACTATCAAACCGAAAGTCAAACTCAATCTATAAAGCAAACTCCGTAACAATATTCATCCATTTCAAACAATTAATGCATAAGACCTCGTTGAAATGCTTTTGTAGTGGGATGTTCTTCTCCCAAAAAGGCTTTGTACGAACGAACAGCCTAAATAAAAATATCAAATATGTTACAGACAATCGATTCGTGCGACTCACGATTTGCGTTAAACGCGCAGCCTCTTTCCACCTATTCAACAAAACAAGAGAGGCGCAAAGAGAGAGATAGTGCTGAGCCAATTTCACGTCATCCGACGACAGAAACGCTTTCATCGACTGAGTCACAATGTCGCCAAATTCGAGAGTTCTTTCCAACAAGTGCAATTCTGCAATGGAAAAAAAAAACGCTGAGCTCTGAAGTAAAATTGTACGTGTGATGACGTTACGAAAGAAGCTGGCTTGTGCTAAAGAGGCCATTTTTCGAATGTAGCAGCTGCGACGATCGAGAGGACAAGACTGAATAAATTTATCGAGAATTTCGACAACGGCAGCATGATCTACAAACAAAAGACAATAATCATAACCATAATCTCAATACTGTTTCACTGACTGTTTGCATTTGCTTGAGCACGAGCAGCGGCTTCGGTTTTCTGGCACTCTTCAATACATTGGCTCACGTCTGAGTCGCAGAAAGTATGCAAAAGTTTTTCAATAGTTAGGCTTATACCTATACGAGACGTCTTAACGCGAAGGTTTGTGTGAATCTTGTTTTTTTCAATAGCCTATATAAAGAGATTTATTATTGAAGTCGCTTCATATAAACATATATACAAATCATGTGCTTCATATAATATATACCTATACCTCAGGACTTGTGCAAGCTGGACAAGTGCATTCGAATAGGTATCGAACGCGAAGTCGTTCTCGACGATATTCGATTGTTTCCAACATCAAATCCTCAACATAGTTCATTGTGAGCTAAAGGAGGAATGAAATAGAGACGCAATAACCTCTACATAAATGTACCTCTTCTCCTTGGGAAATTGGACGAATTGCACGAGCTCGCAATGTCGTTCCAACGTTGGAAACATATACATTGGGACAGCAGGAATGATTGAAGAGAGAAAATCTTAGTTTAAAGAAACACAGTACATATAGGCATATATATACATATATATTAATCTTACTTGGAAAACAAGGCGATTGCAGCTTTTTCGACACGCACATCGTCCAGAAGCCCAAATCCGTTACGACGGTACTACACATACGTACGTAATTAAAAGCCTTTAAAAATTACAAAATAAAAGTTTGCCGAATATATCTATACCTGGCCAATTAGTTGATCAAGTAAATCTTCATCCATAGCACAACCCATGTACGTTTGAAAAAACGAATAGGTATTCAAGCGCATTTCGCTTTCCCATTCAGGATGAAGCGTGTCGTGTGGGTCTAATAAACCAATTAGACAGTAAAATCTTTTCTCTACATTCGTATGTACATATGCATCTACATCTATGTCTTAATCTATATCTATATATTACTTGCAAGCAATTCACGGATTGGACTGTCTTCGTTGTTTGCTTTTAGAATCTGCAAAGAAAAAACAAGGACGAGTTGAGCTAAGCACTATTCTAATTCCACGAACATCGAGTTTGTCGATCGTTCGTCCTAACAAACGGACGGTTTCGAAGACGCAATCGCGACCAGAGTTCTTCTGCAATCTAGGGCATTCAATCTTGTGAATTCCCCACGCTTTTCTCTACGAAAGAAAGAGGACGGTGAAGTCAGTAATTAAAAACGCCTAATTAAATATAATAAGTTTTTAAATTTCACTAGTATTCCAAGCCATACAAAAACTCAAAGGAAAAAATTCTTATGGTTTTGGCTTTCTATTCTTGAAATAGTATTCTCAAAAGCAAATAGAAGTCAAAGACTTTTTCCATATCTGTTTTACACAATGATCAAAAGCGTGGCCGTTATCTATGAAGTGGCGTTTCTAAATCTAATGTATTCTATACGTGGAGGGGGTGGGGCCTAGCGACCTGGCAATGTTTTCCGCAGTAACGTGAAAATCTGCAAATCGAGCAGCGATACAATTTTTCACATCTGCAAAGAACGAAATTTCCAAACTCATGAAGAAGGCTTACAGCTCTCGGATGCATTCTACCTGGCTAGGCATGCGTGGCACACTTTGCCGATCATGGGATCACGCACGGCAAACGCAAATGGCTTTTCTTCCAAGACAATGGTCCCTCGGTCGATCGGCTTTGCTGCTACGAAGCCTTTTCCCTTCGTTTGGGTCGCAGTCTCTCGCATGAGGCTTGCAGACGCCATCTTGCGACGTTACCAAGTCCCGTAATGTCCGGGTAGCTCCAGAAAAGCGCGCAATTTTTGCTTGACATCGCGGACCATTTTCATGCTAGCCTTAGCAGCCAAAAATCAGTACCGACAATAAGAAAGATATTCTTTTGATTTGTTCCTAAAAATCAACTTAAAAAATTCTCAATTGTTTACCATTAATTGACAGCATTCATCTGCGTTTATAGAGTAGTCGCAAATCGCGTTTGATTTCGCGTTCCTGATTGGCTTGCCATAACGTATACCGTATACATATAAAACATTCACATAACAGACAGCTAAAGAGTCGTACAGCGCTCCACAGTAAAACGAATACAATCATTTCTAAAACTTACCCATAACGACCATAGTTCAATAAAGAATGAGTTTTAGCTACTTAATTAACACAATATGTCGTTTAGAGAACTCAACTCAAGGTCTGCGTTATAAGGAGCCGTTCAAAACGCTGGCTCCTCTCAGGGTAACTTTTTTCTAAGCCAACCTTATCGTCAGATCGAGTTCGCTTGCAGCACGATTACTCTTCGATAAGCGTTCCTCCAGAATGTTCGAAAGTCTTTGGCCGCCCAGAAAAACGCAACGAGGAAAACGAGGGAGCAGAGAATATCGACGCGATGAACGATCAAGAACGCAAACGTCATGTTTTCGACTGCATGCCGACATTTCCTTGTTCGGACACTCGTCATTCA
Organism: Oscarella lobularis; assembly: GCF_947507565.1. NCBI lineage: Eukaryota > Metazoa > Porifera > Homoscleromorpha > Homosclerophorida > Oscarellidae > Oscarella > Oscarella lobularis. Next base: position 153,259 of record NC_089190.1, on the reverse strand, counting down.
AATCGAGACAAGCGCATTCGACGTAACCACCAAGGTTGTCAAGATCGACGCTATTGCGAACCATGACGACGATGAAGCCGTTAAGTATAACGAAAATTTAAAGGAAAACACGACGCTTAGGAGAAAGGCGAAGCGACGTTGAAGATCGTCGAGCTGACTGACGTGCTTCTTCTGTTTGGCGTCTTGACCTTGAACCGACGAAAAAGCATCTTTCTATTGAAACTCTATAAAAAAAGAGTCATATTCACAAAAAAGAAAAGCTGTTCTAGTTCGCGGGCCTAAGGAAAACTAATTCTTCGACGGCCCAACTGCAGCCCGCGGAGGACACACAGACTAACTTTTGCATATTGCATGCAGGAGATATCCGAACTGTTTCTACTTGTATAAAAATTTAGCCTTATTCATTTCTACTGGAGTGTATCGGGAGAGGGAAAGACTTTTACATTTACCAATCAAATTCGCTTGCATGCATGCCTTGTGCTTTCGGGAACACACCATGCACAGTTGCTGGAATCGTACGGTATCACCAACTACATAATTGTTTATTAAAATGGTCCCACAAGTAAATTAGCATTATCAATTGCCAATGCATCGAAGTGCTTTTTACTAGAAAACAAGACAAAACAGGTTATTGCATCAATAAGAAGTACTGGATGACGGAAGAAGCCATGATTAATTACAACATATACGAACGGTAAATAATAAAAGAGTTGCCCTGATTTAATTAAAATTATGTGACAATTTATACTGAAGAGCCAAGCCGTTTTGCGATCTAAGTGCAGAAGTGCTCGCTATTGCACAATCTAATTGGAATTCGTAAAAAATTCGTAGCAGCAACAATTTTATTAATTAATCTAATTTTGTTAATGACAGCGATCATCTAACAGAGAATTGCGACGGAACGTTTGCACCCAAACGAAATGTACATCTCGTGTAAGTACTGCAGTTCCTATTTGAAACAGCAGATATTAATTAATCAAAATGATATTGAAGTCATCAAAATTTGGAAAAAGTGGAGTACATTTTCTATAGCCCTCTAAACAAACCTCTGTCAATTGATGCAAGCGTGTATCGTAAATTCATACACAATTGGGAAGTACAAAAGCTTTTTCTCATAGATGTCAAAACTATACCCAAGAAACGTGCATAGAAACTTTTGCCAGCCTCTTTGCAAATAACAGCGACGTTCTTACAAGCGAAGCTAAGTGACCCCTTTCACCTTACATTGGAACGCGATGTCCGCCTTTTCTCCTTCAACGATCGTTCTGCATCTACTTCTACTCGCCGTCACATCAAACAGCCAGACGCCCGACACGTGCGAAGAAGCGAACACGACCGTCTTTCACGAGATCTGCCCCAATGCTTTGTCTATCATTCAATTCACACGACTTCCGAACGTTCACGGCCATTCTCAGCGGAGTGACGCTGAAACGGCACTCAGCCGATACTCAGCCGTCGTGCGTAGTGGGTGCGGCATCGACATCGAACTGTTCGTCTGTCTCTACTTCTTTCCGACGTGTCGCGAAACTAGTAAAAACATTCCTAAAGTTCAGCCACCTTGCCGAGACTTTTGTCTTCGAATTCAGAATTCAGACTGTGGAACAGAAATCGCTGCTGAACGACAGTCTCTCGACTGCTCCCTTCTACCGCCGTTCGATTCAGTCGAACCGACGTCCTGCTACGATCCTTATCATCTCATTGTTATCAATGAAGTCAATTTTGGGATTGGTCCTAGTTATGTTGAATTCTGGGATTTTGGAATGAAAAATACCGTTCTCGATTCGTTCCAAGTTGTTTTCTTTGATCCTTTAGGTGGTGTCGCGGAGTCATTCAATCTGAACGGCAGAACAACGCGATCTGAATACTTTGCTATAGGAGGAATAGGCTCTAATATACAATTCAATAGGTTTGAATTAACTGGAGCTGTTGCGCTTTATCGAAATAATAGGTAAAGATAGACGTATCACATCATTATTTTCGAAACTAATCCGAAATGGATTTTACTTCAGTTATGACCCATCCAGTCCGTTATTGGAAAATCTTGTCGACGCTCTCGTTTATCAATTATCGAACAACTCCGATGCGGAAAGTCTAAAAGCATTCCCCAATCATCCAAGACTTACTGATAGCACGGAGACGTCGATCAGTCGCTGCTACAGCCTTCGCCCTTTGACAGTTGACGCCTTCGACCATCGTGAGTTCACAGAGTTAATACAAACGCTTACGAAAAAGTGCTGTTTCGATACAGTCCTTTATTGTTCTTTTCGGTAAACCCGGACTGTAGGGCTCGACAGCATAAAATCGCGATTTCTTTTCTAGAAAATTAGGCTTTTTCCAAAAATAATATTTCGAGGAGATTGTCATCGTTTAGCTGCTCAGTAAAGCGGAGTAAAAAAAACGTTCTTTGGGGAAACGCTTTCCTTCACCCATGCAGTCTCTCAATTCTGCAACATTGCAATGTGTGGTATTAATTAAAGACGACTGTGCTTTGATATATCCAGTGTAGAGAAAAACGAAGGAAGTGTTCAAATGGAGATGGATCGCACTGCGAAACGCAAAATTCACTGCTGGTGCTTTCTTTCAGAGAACCATAAAGCATTCTGGCCATAATGTCGCTTTGAACAGCTAAAACAAGGCGATGAGCGCGAAATTTCTTGCGATTATCGCCAACGAAAAGAGTGACGTCGGTGAAATTATTATTTTCGTACCACTCGGTCCACGTTTTGGTAATATTAGTCTTTGCGTCAAGTAGAACTTCACTTCTTTCAATCGATGGCACAACTGGACGCGAAGAAATAGCAGGCGAAGCGCTTTTTGCAGAAATCTCTCCGGGAATTGCACACGACGAGACGCCCGTATAAATACCTTTCGAACAGTTTTGCGTTCTTTTATCTCATCTCTGATGGCGCTAACCGACGCAAGCAAAAGGGCCACAATGTACAGCCAGCTGTCAAAGAATGCCCAAGAGTTCGATGCCAAAGATTCGACGACAACGTACTCCACGAGACGGAGATTCGATTGGCTCGTGCGCTCTCCTGGGCACGGACCACACTCAAACGTCATCGAATCAAAGCGCCGATATCGTGTTATATGAACGATCTGCGGGCTACTATATAGACTCTACTAGGCCTATACTTTGCGAAGCGATTTATGTAGAAACGACGCTCTGTTTGGCCGGGAACGCAGTGTAAAGATTTTTTCTGTGCTGTTGTGGTCGAACGTTCGAGAGAAAATCCTCTTCGGGATCAAGAAAGACTTAAATTCAATTTGGTTTCTTTTTTTGGAGCAAGAAGCGCGCGACATACGTAGAGTCGATTCTCTCTCTTAGAGGTACGTTGAGTTGCTACCTAAGTGACTCTGTGCGTGGTGTGACTGATCTGTCTTGTGACTAATCAAGTGGTATATACGCTATTTGGAGCACGAGGGCGGGGTCGTAGCGATGGCTCTCCCCGCCCGAGTGCTCTAAATAGCGTATCCAACGAGCACATTAGTAGTTGTGTATTTATCTTATATTATGGGTCGCGATTGCGAGCCAATCACAGGTTCAAACCTGCTGCTTTTAACCCGGATGATTGGTGTATTAGCTGGTATAGAAACCTGAAGATCGAGTAGGATATAACCACTCTAATAAGCACTCCTGATTGGCTCGCAATCACGTCCCATTATATAATTCCAAGGGATAAAATGGCTTACTTATTCTATAATTACGCGGCACGTAAATGCAACGAGATAATCAAACCTTGTCTTCCCAGCGAACAATCACATTGCTTACTTCTCGCAAACGCAAAGAATCTCTTCCTTGAAATGAAGGTATGTTTACTTTTTGACTCTCCACAAACGTCTGTGTTTACAGGGCATACAGTCAACATCCTTTATTGCCAGACTCGCGTGCATGCTTATTAGAGTAAGACGGAAATGATTTGTTAGATCTTACATGTATATATATCTGTGTTGAAACCAGTGATCTTGCATTCAAGCGATCAAACAACGGAAAAAGCATGCGTCCTCTTCTGGTGCTAATTTTGCTTCTTTTTGCTCAGTGCTGCAGTGCTTTATATTATACCGGTAAGCGGGAGACGACAGCTATTCATTAGAGAACTTCATTCCTGCAGATAATGATCGCACGTGCCGTAACGTATATTTGGGTTTGAAGAAAATGGGCAGTCCAAAGGAATTGGGCGGAGAATATGCCAAGTCCGCCGTGGGGTATACTCCTCAGTGCGTGCTCAATAGCGTGAACTTGCCCTACGGCTATAACCACGCCGCCGTACTCTTCAAAGGAATAGCGCACCACCTTCCGATTGCCAACACCCCCCTGTATGAAAGCAGTGACAACGACATACCCGAGGGGTATGATGAAGTCTATAAGGGCAAAAGCGAAGCGACTCCAAAAGAAATTAGAGGTTTTAATCAACATTACGGAAGCGGTTATTTTCCTCTTGGCCCAGGAGCAAGGAATTGTCAAGATTACGCAATAAAGCTGGTCGATTTCTTGGTAAACGAGCGTCCTTGCCATATGGTGTGAGATAAGCAACATCTCAACTGGCAATTCTGTTCTGACCAATGCACGTCTTTCGTTGTTTTGTTTTGTTAATTCGTTCTTCATGTCATGTCTTCAATGTATCGCTCTTGCCTGAACTACAGTAGCGTCATGCACGGCGGGGCTCTCTCCACACAAAGTCTAAATTTATATAAGCTGACGCATACATTTGTGAATACCGCTTTGGGAGTGTTTAATACTAAGAAAAAAACAGTATGCATGTATGGGAATGAACAGCTTCTCTACGTTACGCTTTCTATCCGGATAAAGGGAGAAATTAGAGACGCGACAAAATGAAAGTGATTTTTTCGGTGGCCCACCTCTTTCGGTGACCAGACCCTGGCCGAACGAAAAGAGATGTCAATGCGGCGTTTTCACAAACACATACGACATCATTCTTTGGCAAGCGCGTGAAATATATGCGTTCGCAGAGTGAAACGGAAGTAGTAAGCGTTACGCATTCAAAAACCGACGATGGAACGGACCGGCGTTCTCCGAGATAACGGCGCGTATCTAGGCGTCCCATAGATCGTTCAAAAGCTCCATAATTGGACCATAAGAATATAAGGTTCTCGTTTGATTTGGTCTATTTCTTTAGGCGCAATTTCGGTGAGAGGTGTGGCGAATGAACTATAGAACACATCTACTAGATCCAAGATTTCGCAGATCATCGCAAGGTGACTGCATACCTTCTATTTCCTAATTCCTGAAAATAGATTTTCAGCCGCTTTGGACCCTGCTATTCCAAGAGTACCCGTCCCTATGGCTGGGAAAGCAAAAAGACGTCAGATTGATCTTCTCTGCTGCTTCCAGGCAATTTACCACAGCAACATCCAAGGTTTCCTACGCAAAAAACTAAACTTTAGCAGATTGAATATTTATACAAACGCACTCCATTAGCATAGACGTGAAGAATATGTTTAGCCGGAAGGCGATGTCCAAACGAGATGCGAACTTCACCTAACTTAAGATTGCCGTATTTCTTCACCAAGCTGTTGCAGTCTTCCTGCAATTTTGGCCCAGCTGCGCGCAAAATTGCGTTAGACACGAGACCTGATGACATATCCAAGTTGTTAGCTGTTGAGTTCACTATTCCTTCAACCTATAAGTGAACAAAACTCTTTAGCTTCCAGTGTTAACGTAAAAAAGACGATGCACAAGGGCATCATTAAATACTAAGGTACATATCTATTGCTTGATTAATTAAATAAATGAATTAAAAATTATCTTTTCAAACCAAACAAATTTAATGACACTTCTTTGAAGAAAAATATTATTCTAGTAGTATGCAGTAAATAAACAAGTACGACAAGACCAAAAATACTTTACAATAATTCTCACCTTCTCCGTAGTTATGTCACCTTTCATAACCTGAACAACTAGTCCAGGCTCTTCAGATGAGTTTCTACAATTTCCACTAAAGATTTCAGACGGTTGTAATAGTTGAAGAACCGCTTGACTGAAGCTTCTAATATTATCAACATCATTCACCCACATGACACAATCGATACGATCTAGTGAGGAATCAGGACAAGAAGCTAAATAATCGTCGACAGCAGCGACCATAACTTTGGCCACAATATCGCTCGGAACACGATGAACTCCTGCACTAATAGCAGGAAAAGCTATGCTACTAAGAGAAGAATCATTGGCAATCATAGCAAAAGATCATCAGTCTGTGCAACGTTGCCTGCAACGTTGCACAGACTGACCGGGACTTTAGCGTGTCAAGGAGGTTGGGTCTGTACGCCTAACTAGATTAATTAGGTTATGCCGAGGGGTCGGGCCGGTGGGCCGGTCTTGACCGGTCGGGCCGGCAACGAGGGTTGTGCTCGCGCACGCGCAGCGTTCTTTACTGCAGGCGCGTAGACGCTATTCAAACGGTCAACGGTCGCCAAGTTTGTGTACGGAACGCGAACGGATCGTCCAACTGATTAGAAGCAGTAGATAACCGACGCGAAGTAACTAAACTGGTTTTTTAGCAATGCTGTAACGACGGCGAGGCGACGACGGTCTTTTCGGCCCACTTTCCGCGGTCGAGGTAAGCCATACAGCGTCCTAATTTCGCTCTACAGCGTCGCTAAGAGGCTACCGGCTCGAAAAGTGCTTCTTTCGTTCTAGATAGCACGTTTCGAGGAACCCGTGGCGTTATTCGGCGCGGAATACGACGCGAAAAGCAACGGTATGACCTTGGGAGCCACTTTCAGCGTATTATCTGTAGGTAAATGCATTGCTGTGGCAGCTAGAAAGGTCGAAATGCAGGGATCACTGGGCCAGTGACAGGAAAAGTAAGATGGGCACGGTGGGGAAGACTAATTCTTTTTTTCTTTAGCATTTCCATTTTCGTAGAGGTAAGCAGCGTACTTAGTTTAGCTAAAGGTTAGAACTTTTTACAGTGCATCCCTGTATTTTTATAGTGTTAGGATTTTTTGTAGTGCACGAAGAATCAGGATCTTTAGTGGCTATGGCTGTAAATAGTAATTTGTAAATAATAAAAATATATAATTATTAGAAAAGGTGGCTCGCGTGATGCCAATTAGGGCGGATTCCAGAGGCACGCTCCTGAAAACGTGCCCAGGTAATTGGTTAATAAGGGGCGGGCTTTCGTTGTGACGTAGCGTGTCAAGACCGTATGCAACGAATTAAGCAACGCTCCGTATGACACGTTGCCTGCAACGTGTCATACGGCCATGATCTTTTGCTATGATTTCAAGACAACGCCGCACTGCTCTCCCCAATAACATCTCTTTTCCAAACAAGAATCACGATTTCTCACCCGTTATCGCGCCTATTCCTTGTCGTTTTTAAGAATAGGCGGCTCAGCGGCGAACGCTTCAGCGGCGAACGAGTGGGGACTCTGAAAGAGAAATGACGTAAGGGCGAGATCCCGTATATCGTCTCCTACAGAGAAACTTGAGCGGTATGTAGCACAAAAGCTGGCAAATAATGGGTGTGCAAAACGTTCATTTCATTTCCTATATTGGGCCCCAAATAACTGTGATCTGCATATTCATTATAGGGATTCAAGTGAGAACCCAGGGGAAACACAGCTGTAACACAACTGTACGCCGACCAGGAACGCAAAACGGTGGTCTGTACCACGGATTGTAGAGAAATGGATATGAAACGCACGCACGCTACCGTATGTTGCGTGGGATCATCCGTGACATGCCCCGCCCCCGTGTCTCCGCTTGTGCTTGGCACACTCAAGTGCTGTTTGACTAAAGAGATTAATCGCCACCCGTCTATGATTAACGTAAATCGATGCCTACATCTTCGAAGTACCTAGCGCACCATTTGCCTAAATTATTGGAGGTTTCGTAAGAGCGTTTTCACGCGTTTTCTCACGAGACCTACTTCGGAAGGGGTTGTGTAGCGTTTTCGTCAATTCGCTTACGTTTGCGTCGCCAGTAAGATAAGGAACGGTTTAATAATGATCCTTGCTGTGGCTTTGTCCACAAGCAAGGCCGGTTTCGTCGCGTTATAGCCGAGTACGGGCATTTTTATGCTCGGAATGGTGAAGGAGTTTGTGTAGCATTTCTGGGAGAACTGTAGAGAGTCAGCCGCATACTGTAGTTTTAGTAGATAGAACTGCCACTGTAGAATGGCCCTACAACCCCGACTAATATATGAACGAGCGGGTTTGCGCTAGAAAGAGGTCGAAAAAATGCTGAGCGGAATTAATTAACAGACAAGCAGCAGAGCGAGAAAGGCTAGGTATGCTTCCTCTAAGCTTCTAATAGTTAGTCTCTCTGCACTTTGCTACTTTTCGGTTCTGTACCGTGACCTTTGGGAACAATTCAATGTTACCTGTCACTGCTTAGTTAAAAATGGGTTGTTTTTTCATGAAAACGTTAAGGACTAAGCATGTGCGAATTTTGCCATTGTCAATACAAGCCAATTTTAGGACTACCGGGGAGGCAACGGAGGCAACTGGGTTAACTATCCGGGCAAGATCGGTCACGTGACCATGTCACGGATGATCCCACTAGCGTGCGTGCGTTTCATATCCATTTCTCTACAATCCGTGTCTGTACAAAGGTAGAATTATCCGGGCTTTTCGTCGTGTGCGATTCCCGGAGAGATGGCTGCAAAAGCTCTTCGCCTGCAATTTCTTCGCGTCCAGCCGTGCCATCGATTGAAAGAAGTGAAGTTGTACTTGAGGCAAAGACTAATATTACAAAAAAGTGGACCGAGTTGTACGAAAATGGTGATTTCACCGACGTCACTCTTTTCGTCGGCGAAGATCGCAAGAAATTTCGCGCTCATCGCCTTGTTTTAGCTGTCCAAAGCGACGTTATGGCCAGAATGCTTTACGGTTCTCTAAAAGAAAGCACCAGCAGTGAAATTGGCGCTTCCCATTACGATCCAGCTCCATTTGAACTCTTCCTTCGTTTTCTCTACACTGGATCGATCAAAGCACAGTCTTCTTTAATACCACATATTGAAATTATAGCTGATTACTACAATGTTGCAGACTTGAGAGATGAGTGCCTAGAGTGGGTGAAGGAAAACGTTTCCCCAAGCAACGTTTGCTATTTACTTCGCTTTGCCGAGCAGCTAAACGATGATAATCTCCTCGAAATGTGCATTAATATTATTTTCAAAAAACCTTTAGTTGTGATGAAATCTACCTCGTTTGTGGAATGTGTCAGTGAAAGTCTTCTTTTAGCAATTTTGGAAGGCGAAATCGAAGTTCCGGAAATGGAACTTTTTCTTGCCCTTCGTCGTTGGTTTGACTACAAAGAGAGCCGAACTAAAGACAAAGAATCTGTCAATGCCTTGCTGAGTAATATTCGCCTTCCGCTGATGACAACTCAGCAACTCCTTGGCCCTGTTCGAGAAAGTGGTCTCTTTTCACCTGACACTGTTCTCGACGCTTTGTCACTTCGTCATCTACCCGACGCTGTGTCTTCAAATCGTGACGGTTTTCTTCAATGCAATCCGCGCTATGTAAATCCTCCCCTGCAGTTCAAAGATAATAGCTCTTATCGATTGTCTGAAAAGAATACAGTCGCTAGTATTTCCTATGGCGGAGGATCCTATTCTGTTTCTACCAATGACTGTACAACGGGGAACATTACGTTATGGGTCAACATGCGTGATACAGGTCGAGCTACGGCAATCACCGTAGATGCACGCTTTGAGACATCATTATTTTACACTCCCTGTTACGGCATACGTCTGTCAAGTCTTGATAGCTATTCCAAAAAGATTGCACCGCTTTGGTCCGAGCTCTCTTCGCCGTGTGACGTAACCAACACGGAGAAAGGCGATCCTAGACTTGGTAAAACAGAGAGTTTTACAGTGAGTTTTGAAGTTGATCTTAGTTCTTCTCTTTTGCTCGTAAATGTCAATGCGACGGCCTTTGGACAATACAATTTGGCGGGAAAGGCAGTTTCTTCGTTTTATCTTCACATATTGACGTCGGATGCTGGAAAATGCGTATCATTTCACCTTGTGTGATATTCGATAAATGTTCTGAAATTGTTTGTTGCGCGAACTCTTTTTTTTTGTTTTATTGTTCCTAGAATGCTGGACGTTTTTACTTTCGTATTTGACAAAGCAGTTTACTTACTGTGATAGATGTTTTGTACACTTGACAAAGATTTCAAATAAGTAATTTAATTGCCGTGCATGTTCTTCCCAGGCCTACTAATTAGGCTTGGCCTTCTAATTAATTAATAAATTTGTGTGTCCAGTAATACGAATAGATGAGGTGAGGGAACTTCTGCCTGTATAATATGACTTATCTATAACATCAACTATCTCTTTTGTTTTTTTCGCAGTTTAGACATGAACGGCATCATTCACATCTGCCCGTATCCGAACGACGACGTGCACTTTCGCATCAGCGAGGAGAAAATCTTCACGGACATCTTCCACTACATCGAGGTAAAGAAAAAGAAAAAAGAACGCGAATTCTTACGCCACCCGTAAACAAATACGTCAGGTTCTCTTGAACCGCTTCGCGTCTTCGTCATGGCCGTCGACGGCGTCGCGCCTCACGCGAAGATGAACCAGCAACGCGGACGTCGATTTCGGTGCGTTTTCGAATGTCTCCTTATAAGGAATTAGACGGGATTCGTTTTTTTTTATCAGATCATAAAGGCGCTTTCGCGCTGCGAAACGTTGCCGGAACGGGCTCGCTTCGATTCGAATTGCATAACGCCCGGTAAGCGCGATTTTGTGAAGTCAGAGAATTAATAGAATTATTAATAGTTGTCATCGCCGTTGTCATCTAGGGACTGAGTTCATGGTGAAATTGAACGAACGGCTCAAATATTTCGTCAATAAGAACATGTCGACTGATCGAAAGTGGCGAATTAAACGTCAACGTCATTTTATCGGGACATGACGTCAGTAATCAATACGTGACTAAATAAATTATTATTATTTTCGTTTAGGTTCCCGACGAAGGCGAACATATAATCATAGACTATATTCGAACCCAAGCGGACTACGATCCCAACACGAGACATTTGTCTCTATGGACTTGACGCCGATTTGGTAAGCCAAAACATAGAATAAATATTTAATCTATGGCCAAAGGTAACATGTGAAGAAAATTAATTATATGCTAGGGTTGTCGAGTTATGAGCCTCACTTTTCGCTACTTCGCGAAGAGGTTCGATTTGGCGGAGCAAAAATCCCAAAAAAAGTATATTAATTAATTAGATTAATTATTTACCTATTTATTATTTATTTAGGATTCCGACTCCCGAAAAGACGACGTTTCATCTTCTGCATTTGTCTTTCATGCAATTGTGTGGGCGTGGATGAGAGTACGAGTGTATGATCGCAAGCAGGACTGGCCTTTTGCTGGTCTAACACGGCTGAACCCTTAGTCTTGCTCCCTCGCCGATTCGGTTTACAGTATTAATAGTCTCCTTTGATTGTGTATAAATGACGTTTTCCTCGGTACTCGTTTGGAAGAATTATGACGTTTCTATTCTAGCGACGTGTTTTTGAATTTCTTAATTCAGCTTGGGGTATCGTTTCGTATCTTCTTCCTCTTCGTTTCAGTCAGATCCGAACACGTACGCGTACTCGGCGGGTCTCCCCTGCATGTATGTGGCAGTTGGCGGTTCGGTCGAGTGTAATTGCTACAGCTGACGCCGCATAATGAAATGCTAATTCGATTATACATTTAGAGGGGAGCGTTTTCCTGCGGGCGAAATTAAGCCAGCTGACTTAGTTTCTGCACGGAAGTAAAGTAAGCTGCATGACGCGCGATCAATAGGTACTGAGCCGCGAAAGTACGTGGAAGTCGCTAGATGTACAGATAAGACGAGGGATTGAGAAGAAATGGAAAGATCTCGATCCTCTCATCCCAGTTAAGCCTTTCAATGCAATGCAGCTGTCAGAAAATAACCGAATGCGTCACCGGACGCGTCAGCATGCAGCCAAACCACATTTGTGAGCTCGAAGAAACAATAGGGCGTGGGTGCTTAAGGAAGTAAGATTGTTGAATGCGTTCGATGACGTCGCATGCGGTTTCCTCTCCGCATGTATATAAGGGCAAGTCCATCTCTAAAGCCAGATCACAAAAGAAACACAGCGATACAAGGAGAAGGTAAGCGCCCCCACACTTATAGTGTGAGATTCAGATTCGGTTATTCAGACCTAGCTCCTTTAAGTACCCCTGGAAACCCCTTTGCTATTCTTCAAGAAATCTAGAGAGATTTAGGAAGTTTCAACAAATATAGCTTAATAAAATAAGCTGCAAAAGACCCTTATGTTAGCTTAGGCTAGCTGCATTGCAGAGATCCATCGCGGCTAGAATCGCGGGCGAGCTACCTGTGTCTATACTGTATATGAATCTATCTAGAATAACGATACTTCAATCGACGATGACGCATGAAGAGGCTGCAACAGAACAGGTAATAAAAATTAATTAAGTGTCTTGAAACAGACTTCATGCCAAGAACTGCGTGTCGACTCTTCTAGCAAGTCGACGCTATTGGTGATCCCATCGTTCTATCGTGGAGAGACGCTTGTTATGAAAAAGCAATCGTCATAGATGACTTGAAGTATAAAGTTAGCAATAGTGAAATCGATTCAGACGGCTTCGTCAAGAAGTAACTATCAGTTAAATAAACTAGTTATAAGTATCTATGTTTTTCTCTCAGAGGCGCCATTGTTCAAGGTCTCACTTACTATCAAATTTTCGAAACGAAAAAGGGCAAGGAAAAGCCGCCGATTCTGAAGAACCCTCCAAAAGAGCACTGGAGTGTCAGTAACGTCAAATTACACCTGAAACAGGCTATTGCCGAACGAGCGAAGTCCTTCAAGCAGAACACTGGAAAAACATACGATCACCATGAGCCGCAGCCGAGTGGCTTAAATGAAAGCGGACGCACTCACTGGAAATTCATCGATCAGTTGTCGTATTTTGCCGACTACTTGAGCAAGACGTACTAGTTCTTTTCTTTGTTCAAACTGACTTCTTGTTTCTTTACCTGCATGTGGAGAAGTTTATGCAACACGTACGTCTTCTGTTCACTCGCACCTTTGCCTCCACGCCTACAAAAACCTAGTAAAGGTGCCATTCTCCCACGTTCGTATATATTACGTCTCTTCATCACTTCAGACAGCTCGCCACCAGTGCCAGAGCAAGAACATCATTTCTTTGGCCAACCGCGGGGAAGAAAACTCTCCAGAGCCGCTCTGGAGTGGAGGTGAGGATTGATGCCACTTTGACACGCCCTCAAACGTCATCCTCTCAAATCTTGATTACTTTGAACACAATTCCTCAGCAGGATCTAACCCTGTTATTAATCGATGAGCCTTCTCAGACTTCTATTGAAAAGAACAAGATTCACACACGCATTAAGAGTCTATGACTATTATGAGCCAGGTATGAATCATTGAAATTTGACCCACAATCTTTAGCCTATACCAACTTATGTGCAGATGAAAGATGCGAGAAATTTTACACGTTGGGCAACTCTCCGGCGCAGCTGTCTGTGAATTGCAAAAAGACAGAAAAGCGAGATTCTCCTACTTGTGTTTGTGGAGCAGGTATCCGCTATAGAAGGGCCCTGTGGGAAAGGGTCACTTTATTGAACTTCTCCTCCTAGCACGATGTCCTTCGAATTTCAAAGAGCACCCTAATCGATTGTGCGAGGCTCAATGTCGCCACAGCTTTGGTAAAAATTTCGAATTTTTCCTGTTTGCTTACTCACGTGCGTCTGATTGAATATAGCCTACATGATAACCGTGGAAAATATTGTCCCAGAAGGAGAATGGAATGTAATCACGTTAATTGTCGACGAAGTACGTAGGTCATAGGCCCTCAGAACATTTTTTTATGTCGTGTGTAAGGTTTTGAAGCAAGACGCAAAGAAACCAGTCGCCGAAGAAAGCGAAGTCAATGCGACCATTGCTCGCGTTTGCGACCAAAAGAAACTATTCAAGGTGGGGAAGAAGTACCCCGTGCAGGGAATGAACAGACCGAAAATTGTCTTCGATGACGAAGCCCTAGTTGAGAAGTCTCCAAGCAAATTAGCGGATGCGTGCATTGAAAAGGCCCCTAAGAAATGCAAAGAGCCGAAAAGCGGGTTCAAGAAGCCGTGCAAAGAGATAAGAAATAGATGGAAGAGTCGGGCATGTAAAGCGTACAAAAAGTGTGTAAAGAAACACGAGGAGAAGTGTCAGGAGAAGGTCGATGAGGGGTTTGAATGCTATGTTAGAAAGATCAAATAGGCGAAAGGATGCACGATTGGCGTCTGCCTTCAAGACGTTTGTCGCTAAAACTATCATACCACTCCCCTTGTAGAGAACTGATACGATGATTTTCTCTTTTCTTGTTGCTTTGTGTCTATCTTAAACGACTCGCTTTGTGTTTGCGTTAGCGTTACGGAATCACGCCTAATATTTCCACTAGCCTTTGATTTTGCTCCCCACGTGGCAACCAAATAAGGAAGCATACGGGAATGGCCTTCATACCTAGGTCATTGTTGACAAATCGCGGCTTCTTCCTTTCTCGCTCGAATCGTCCTTTGCGAATTCATGAAGGACTGCTGCTTGAAAGACGCTGGATGCTTCGTTTCGTCGATCCAACGCGCCTACGAGACGCCTTGCATCTGCTGCGACCACGAAGAAGTCCTATTAGCCTTTAGGGCGCATTTTACGCTCTGTTAAAGAGTCTATCCGCAAATTCCGAAGTCCTGTAGCATCTCGTAGAGAAGGGATCAGGGGGAGATGGCCGCGAGAAGTCAAGTTATCAAGAGCCTATATAGAAAAACTGAAAATTTTTAGTTCTTGGATGAAAAACTGAAAACTTCCTGGACTCGCAAGGAACCTCGCCGGCCACTCAGGCTCCTATCACGTGTGCAATCACTTCACAAGCAGGCAAAAGAAGAGTCAACGCAATATATCAATCAAATTAATCTTTTTTCAATCCTTTTAGGAGCCAAATTTCTAGCAAGCATTGGAGACTGTTTGGCAACGGGAGAGTACAAGCACGGGCGAGTTTACGTAGGCGATACCCATACGTGGGGGCGCGATCACGTGCACGACTCTTCGAACGTTCCCTACCTGAGCAAATACAAAGTGAGGAATTTTGTTAAAAAAATTGTTGAAAAGCTTTATGGAAAAACTTTTTTCTGCAGAACGTAAATAATTGCAGATTTCTTCCAGACGCATTGTGTTTGAAAACTATTCTTTGCAAGGCGAGCTTCAAAGTTTTAATCATTGGGAAATCTCATTACGTTAAGGTGGAAGACGGTGAAATCATTACTGCATGTCTGTACGCAATAAAAGAAGATTCTTCTAGCAACATAGCGGAAGTACGTGACAAACTACTAAGCTAAGAAACGAAGCTTTCAACCTCGTTAGGATACGCTGCATTCAACTTTGAGTGGAGCGACTACATAGCAAGTATGGCATTTCATGTCTTTTGGTCAAACAAATCTGGAAGTTTTATCCTCCTTACGAGCGCGCGACGTGACCTGTTTTTGCTGCTCGATCATTGGAGGGGTGAGGCTTTGTTGTTGATAACCTGTAGATAACACAACCTGCTTTTCTGCAAAGGAGATATAGATGCTTGAAGAAGAAGCAGTGTGACGTTGAAACAAGTTTTCGCGGAGCCCTGCCCTGTATAGCTACGCCCAATGTTATTATTTTGCCGTAAAACGCTCGTAAAGATAAACCTGGAGATTACCGAAACTGTAACGGTGATAAACTGAGCTTATTCCCAGCTAAACCCAGCTTCTTTTCCAGGCAAAAAGCAACGAAATAGCGGCATCGTACTCGTTGGGCTAAAACGCGGCAAAATCGTCCACTGAAAGCGACGGGAACACGTTCGAGGAGCGAAGGAAACGGTTTCGAGACGAATGCGTCACGATCGAGGTGAAATAACGCGTTTCTCTAGCATCTGATCGTGCGAGAGCGCTTTGCTTTCAGCTGTCTCAGCGGACCACACCAGTCAACTCTCCTTCAATGACGTCACAGGTGATGGTGAATATTTTAGGATGGAAAACCCTCGACGCGTGTTGACCAATCTGCCGGGCGCCGTACAGTATTACCTAGCTACACAATTTACCCTAAATTTAAAGTAAACTCGAAGAAGATTATTTCGTGATTACATTGCATAAATATGCGGGCTCGCGGTGTAGTATTCACCCACACAGACTGTTCTTCGTTACACCGTCAGCTGCTCCGTGGTTGACAAATAGAGAGATTGGGATGGATCGCCAACGCACAGTTGTGGTCCGTTAGAGGAAACGCGCCCACGCCGTCAGCTTGTCTAAGGGTGGACTCCCACACACTCTGATTCGTTCCTCGTATTGTACTAGTATCCGTTTCGTGCGCTTCTTAACCGCATTTTTCTCCTAGCTTGGCCGTGAATGGGATCGACTCAATTGCTCGCTTGTTTCGCAGTACTCCTTCTTCGACTCTCATGGAGTGCCGACGCGAGAACCTGCGTGTGGATGGGTAGTGGAATTCGGTGGAGCGATCCTAACAACTGGAGTTGCAACACGTAAGAAGGGTGGTCATTTTTTTGAAGTTCTAAATCACTTGGTGAAATTATCTAACCAGTCAGTACGTTATGCTTTAAAATAGATTATACCGCAGTACCAGTTGATTCGGAGGTATCAACCGTCACTAACTATATATTTATAGTCCCTCGGTCGTCGGATGATGTGAGGATCTCGTCGTCGCGATCCTTCGACATGATCGTCGATCGAAACACAACGATCAAATCCCTGAAAATTCTCTCCGCTTTCACTCGTCTCGTCGTCGACGCCAGCGTAACATTGACGGTCACTTTACAATTCAATTTGGTCGGCTCGACGCTGAGAGTACGCGGAACCCTCAATGCGAGCGTCTTCGTCTGGTCCGGAGAAATCATCGACGGCGGCAGTCAAACGTCGAGCTCCGTTCGAGGTCGCATAGTCGTCAATGACCTGTCTCTCGTCAAACGCGGTTTCTACGTCGAGAAACGCCTACGAAACGTCATCTGGACGAATCGTCGGCGTTTCACATTCGCACCGTCGATGAATCAGTCCGTCGTCTTCTGTCGCGCCTGTCTCGTCGTCAACGAGGCGTCGTCGACAATGATGTTGAAAGGGGCCCAACTTGAATCTGACGGTAACGAAGATTCGGACGGCTTTTCCTCCGGTATCGTCAATCGAGGCCTCGTCGTCGTCGAACTGAGTAGCAATTATTCGGTTCGTTGGAACGTCGCGAATTTCGGCGGTGGTGGAATTCAAATTTTCGGCGTTCAACGTTCCCAGCATCGGTTGACAATGACGCTGCATCGTCGATGAGTGAACGACGGCTCGATTCGACTCTACGCCGTTTCGCTTCGTTTTAGTCACGCCAACGTGTCGACGAGATCGGAAAATGGCACGTGGGAAGTTCATTCGTATCCAGCGACGAGTGAAGAGTACGAGCTGGACTCTTGGAGAACCTCCTTGCCCAATACGGTCCCGACGCGCGTCGACACAGGAGCAGACATCACGTCGACGTCTTCATTGACCAGTCGATGACAACGTAACCGCGTTTGGCTGCGTTAGGATGCACGTGGACAATCGCTTCGTCGGCGATCTAAATTTGGGCGACTGCTGCGAACTGCGTTTGCGTCGGCGAGGGCGCGCGAAGAAGAACAGCGTTCTCACCGTTTCTGACGTCGCTCGATTCAGCGTCGACTTCATTGTCGTGACTTCCGGTTGGTCGTTGAATTTGTCTACGCGCGGAAAGGTGGCAATACGTCGGCGACTCGTCGTCGAGACGAATGCCTCGGCGACGATGGGATCCGACGTCTTTGCTAGTGACGTCACCGTCGGCTCCGTTTATATATCTTACGACGCTCGCTTCGACGTGTTCAACCGAAACGTGACAATCGACTCTGTCTTTTGCACGAACGGTACGGTCAATTTAACCGAAGCGACGCTGAAGACGAATGAGTGGGACTACGATCGAGGCTTTTTGATTGGCAGTCGAGCGTTGCTCCACGTGCTTGCGCGGGGTCGCGTGGCGGGTCGCGTTCCGATGACGGTCGACGGGGTCGCGTTGAAAATAGAAGCGTCGCCTATCGAATCGTCGCGTCGCGGCGTCTTGGCCGAATATTTTCAGTATCGTGTCGATACCGATCTGACGTCGCAAATAAATTCTCTCCCATTTTCCGGGCGACGGGAAGTCGAAGTCTCTTCCGCGCGATTTCGACGACGGGTCTTATAGACCGAATGCCGTTCAGTTTCTCTCGTCGTTCGATGGCTTGCCAAGGCGCAGCGGTTCGTCGCCGCTCGCGCTGAAGCCGGATTACGTGCATACAGACGTGACGAGTCCCCATTCGTTTACGTTTAATTACGCCGCTCGTCTCTGGTCGTTCCTGGTCGTCGACGAGACAGGTTTCTATGCTATTCATTGACAAGAAAACAAAGCCAAAGTAGAGAGCATTGGTTTGATGTAATAAATTTAGATGCTAATATTATTTCTTGCTGGCTAGGTCACATGTGCATGTTTACGTATCTGACGCCACCCGGAACGTGGTCAGCATATCCTTTGAACAGGACGACTGTATGAACGTCACAGCAATAATTGATCGTTTTTCGTAGATCAGAAACAAACAACGTATAATAATTGCACTATCAAATGCGTCTTTTATTAAAATATATCACTCGGACAAACCGTGGGTGAGGCCCCCTTTGAGGGTTCAGAATCACCCGGGCCATGAAACAATTTCCCGCAGCGGCTGCTGAGAATATCGTACGAACGTATGATTCGAGCCTAAGCGATACACACCTCTAAGCCTGCATTAGTTTGACGGAGAAAAGGATTCGACTTACGATGGAGGAGAGACGAGCCTCGATAGAGCGACGGACAAATTCGTCCCTGCGCCATGGAGAAGCGCTCAAATGCGTCGACTGCGTCGTCTTCCTGTAGGTCTTAGCCGTACCTTAATACGCAACGATCAACTCGCGCCGGCTGGCTTTTCCTTCTCCTTGGCAACATAAAAAAACAGTAGTGAGACCCCTTAGGGAGCCTCACTTTTTCAAAAAGGTGCGATCATCTAGCAAAAGTTCGCCATTTCACTGCCGCAAAAAGTGCACGGCGAAAAAATTAATCCTAAAAGATTTACTTTGCTTTTTGTCAACAGTCACCCGGATATAGACAGACGTCACTTGACATCAGCTGATTCGGTTTTCGCGGATTTTCTAGCCAAATCGAGCTCGTCCCGCTCTCCGAACGAGCTTCTCTTCGCTCTTTGTTAGTCGAAATTGCTCATGACACGACTCGATAGAAAGTGAGGCCTCCTAAGGGGTCTCACGAGCAGTTTTTCGCCTCGCGAAACCGAAGGAAAGGCTGGAAGAGGCGAATCGATCGATCAGTTTAAAGGTACAGCTACAGCTGACCCTGCGACAGTGCGATCGACGCGTCTCATTCGTTCCCCATCGCGAAAGAGCGAATTTAACCTTTGCTCTTTCGACGCTCGTCACTCCTCCGTCTTCAGTCGAATGCTTCTCTCCTACGACTCAGAGAAAGCTTAGGGATGTGTTTCATCTGGGGTAGATCATGTAGGCACGAGCAATGCTCTCATCCGCCGCCACGAGCAAAAGTCTAGTGGCCCGGCCGTACCGAGCCCTCAAAAGGGGCCTCACCCACTTTCTCGTTTTAGGTTCTTATTTGCTGTTGTAATTGCTATTTCTTTGAATGGTGAAGATAATCAACGCAGCTTTTTAGTCATCCTTCACGATCTCGGTCCTACGCGTGAGCCACTTTGATTAATTTTTAGTTTTAGTTTGAACGAAGCACTTTTAGACGTCACTTTTGTCATGAATGAAGTGGCCGCGGCGAGAAATCGACCTAAGAGTGGTAGGTAACACGATAATATTTGATTGTATTTTCTCACGAATGTTTATTTTTAAGAAATGTTTAGTGGATTGTTTGAACTCTGCCTTTGATCAAACAGGTTCTATCTCCATACTCTCTATACATGTTATGTTTATTTGTATAATGTGATACTGTATTATTATTTATGTAGACGCAATTTTCATGTCTCTATGGAGACGTTTCTCTTTGAAGGAAGCCGTGGGAAAGAGAAGGCGAACGATGGAAAATATCAAGGAGGTAAGGAACCAAAGTGTTAGCCTCGGATCATCTCTCCGATCATTATAAATTAATAATTTCCATCTTGTCCTGATCCCCAAATGCCTAAAGGCAGTCTGGACAGATGACGCTCTCACGTGTTTGTCGTCCAATGGAAGCTTCGTCCTCAAATGTCTTATATATATCTTCCTTATAAAAAGTCGATGACTCGTTTAACAAATCTGTGAGTCTTGACGCTCAGCACGCCATGTCGTTTTGGAATATGTCTATGAGCGATGCGTTGCACAATAATAAGCCTAGCAAAGTCTTGTTAGCTCTCTCGTTTACCGAAAACGGTTAGGGCACTATAATGAATTTGAATTTTCATTCTCATTTTTAGGTCATGTTTTCTATCCATCGACATTTACCGAAGTTGATCTCATGGACAAAGCAATGCAGACATGGAACGTGCAGGTACATGGAATTGATATGACACACATACTGTATGTTTTCATAGATTTTGTTCTAAAAGAAGACAAGTGTGGCTATACACAGGCTTTGTATCCAATCGAGGTGCAGCAACATCCTAATGATCCTATCTCTGCCAGTAATGTCGTTTTAATCCTCCCCTTCGAGTTCCTTGTAATCGTCCATGAATGCTGGTCTAAAAGAAGAGTTGAGAAATAAAATATTTTGATTTTTCTCTAATGTTTTTACCTGACGTTTTGAGTCTCTTTTGATTTCTCTCCAATTCCTCCACTTTTTTTCTTGATTCGCGTCTCTAAATTCTCCTTGTCTCCCGCCAAATTCCCAGACGATGAACAGACTTACGAATTTTCCCCTGTAAAAATATTAACCGTAACCTAGGGATAAGCTATAAGTTACTGATTTCTAAAAACACGTTTAAGCCTATAACTTCCCTCAGGAACCACCCGTGGGGATGACCCCATACCGTTAGATAGCCCTCTTCGCGCCCTTTCGAACGATTCATAACATGACTCATAAAATACTCTTAGTAGTTAACCCAGCCACTTATTTATTTATTGCCTTTTCTGGGATTCCAGTTCTCTGCCTATTTCCCACACCGTAACCCGACACCCCTGGAAATTTTTCTAGCCAAGGCCCTCCGTAGTAGAATTGCGCTCCACAACCCCTCCAATTTATAACTCCCTACCAAACCACTCTCCCCCACCGGGCTATATTCCCCCGCCCTACCTACCATGTCCACCGACAAAAGGTTGCCATGGTTACCCATTACTATTCTATTTTCCCTCTATCGACAAATGAAATTCCTCATAAAATACGTCACCCTTCTCTCCCCCACCCTCCCCTATCCAACACGCCCTCCACCCAGCGTAACCTCGTCCCCATAAATGCCACTCCTCCTCTTCCCCACGCCAAAACGCCGTCTAACACAATACAGTCCAACATATCTTGATTAACACAATAACCAAGAACCACTTGATGCCACTGAGACAGCTAGTTCCAGGTCGGCAGTGGGGACTAGCAGTTGATAGGGATAGGCTATCCCGTACAGACTTGCCTTGTGCAATATTCGTAATATAACCCTAACTACACCAGGGGAGGTTTTCTCAGTCACATACGACGCTCGGCTATACACCGTTAGAAAGCTACTGGCCTTGCGGTTCCGGACGGTATCAAGGTTTTTAGGAAAACTCCGTCAGGCGAGCGCAGGGGGTCGATCTTTTGTACGGGATTTACCTCGCCTGACGTCACACTGTACCTATTCAAGATGGCGGAGCAACCAAGCGGTCCCGATCCGAACAATGAAGGCAGGAAGCCCAAGCAAGGACGATACGAGGCGACAAAAGTGAGAAACGACTTGTCGACACTATATTGTTGACAAGGAACAAATGCGTATCTATTTAGAACTCCCTTATGGCCGGCATTATGACTGGAGAAGGACGGCACGCAGGCTCGTCGATCGCCATTCTCGTCCTGGGTCTGGCTGTATTTGTCTATTCCACATTTGATTTCCCGCCGCGGCCGCAGAGCTGGCGTCTAGCTTCGTCTATTGAAAACGGAGGAATTTATCCCGACTTGCCGTTAAAAAAAAGAAAGCCCTTCATTAATCGTGCTACAGAAGCTCAGAAATTCTTGTTCAATGTCGTCAAAGAAGGACGATACACTGTTTTGGTAGGACCTCACGGTTGCGGAAAAACAAGCCTGCTCTTGGAAATTGTTCGAAATCAATCAGGTATTGTCTACGTAGAATACGAACCAGGCCGTCTGTTTGACAACCTGCGGCGTGCCTTTGATCTCCGTCTTCCATCTGAAATGCTGCCAATAGGCTTATCGTATATTCCTCTTCTCCGTCACCATTTGTCATACATCAACTGGGAACTTGGAAATGACGTAGAGGACGCTTCACGTTTACTGATGGATGTAATTCTACCACAAGCGTCTTCTTACGATGCAAAAGCAGGACGAACTTTTGTTCTCATTATAGACGATATTAACAAAATGCTAAATCGGGTTGAAAAGGGGGAAAACGCGCTCCACAAACTGCAGGCAACCCTAAAGAAAATAGCAGACAAACTTTATATGCACGTGGTGCTGGTAGACTCTGCAGGTGAGGTGGTTTCACACTTAAGACAGAAAAGTGCAGCGTCAAGAATGCAAGTTAGAGAAGTCAGGGATGTTGACAGGGAGAATTCCATCTACTTACTGTCATATCGAATCTCGAAGACGAATATGAACCTATCTGCGTCTGACGTATATGAGGTCATCACTGGAGGGCGACTATTGTTGATATGGACAGCAGTGGAGTGCATCAAAACAGAACATGTGGCAACGATTCAAGCGGTCATGGATTGCGTTTCTGAGGAAATACCTGTCCGGCCAAACCTTAAAATATGCGGACTTGCCTACTACAACGAATCTTCTCTTAGTTGGATGGTAGTGAGGGACTTACTCGAAGGAGACGAGCTTATCGACACTTTGGATACAAAGTACACCATGTCAAGTAGCTCACTTGAGTTTGACTGGATTTTCCGTTGTCTCGTTCAAAATGATATCATATATCAGCACCGTAATCACAGTGTCACACTATACAGTAATTTGGTCAAAACCATCTTACGGAAAAGAATTTCTGATTCCAAATTTGCACCTTGGAATAGTACAAGAGATCAACCAAGATAAACTGGAGCACAAAGTAGGGTCAGAAGAGGCCAAAGAATCCAAAGAAACGGAGGAAGTCAAGCTGGAGAATGAAAAGTCTGAATTGTGATAGGTGGTAACTAGCCTATCCTGTGCAGCACATGATGTTTGTGTGCCTGTGTCTCTCTTGTATCTGTATTGCAATGGGCAGAACGGAATCAGTATATCATTGCTGAACTCAGCAGCGATGATTTGTTATCAGGTAATGAACAAGCCTTGCGAAAAAATCCTAGC
The DNA here is from genome assembly GCF_947507565.1 of Oscarella lobularis. Taxonomy (NCBI): domain Eukaryota; kingdom Metazoa; phylum Porifera; class Homoscleromorpha; order Homosclerophorida; family Oscarellidae; genus Oscarella; species Oscarella lobularis. The sequence goes on along the minus strand of NC_089190.1, from coordinate 129,768 downwards.
AATTTCACGACTGATAACCATACTGAGCAACGAATCTCTCAATGTCCCTTGAAGTGGCATTGCTTCTTCCCTCATGGATCGTTCGAATATATCTCGTACGATCGGGGTTTCGCATGTTTACGTATCTGACGCCACCCGGAACGTGGTCAGCATATCCTTTGAACAGGACGACTGTATGACCGTCACAACAATAATTCATCGTTTTTCGTCGATCAGAAACAAACAACGTATAATCAAATGCGTCTTTTATTAAAATATGTCACTCGGACAAACCGTGGGTGAGGCCCCTTTTGAGGGTTCAGAATCACCCGGGCCATGAAACAATTGCTCGCAGTGGCTGCTGCGAGTATCGGACGCACGTATAATTTGAGCCTAAGCGATACACACCTCTAAGCCTGCATTAGCTTGACGGAGAAAAGGATTCGACTTACGATGGAGGAGAGACGAGCCTCGATAGAGCGACGGACAAATTCGTCCCTGCGCTATGGAGAAGCGCTCAAATGCGTCGACTGCGTCGTCTTTCTGTAGGTCTTGGCCGTACCTTAAAACTCAACAATCAACTCGCGCCGGCTGGCTTTTCCTTCTCCTTGCAACACAAAAAAACAGTAGTGAGACCCCTTAGGGAGCCTCACTTTTTCAAAAAGGGACGATCGTCTAGCAAAAGTTCACCATTTCACTGCCGCAAAAAGTGCACGGCGAAAAAAATTAATCCTAAAAGATTTACTTTGCTTCTTCGTCAACAGTCACCCGGATATAGACAAGACGTCACTTGACATCAGCTGATTCAGCTTTCGCGGATTTTCTAGCCGAATCGAACTCGTCCCGCTCTCCGAACGAGCTTCTATTGCTGTTTGTGAGTCGAAATTGCTCATGACACGACTCGATAGCAAGTGAGGCCTCCTAAGGGGTCTCACGAGCAGTTTTTCGCCAACTTCATCAGCGACGCAGACCTAAACCTAATCGTCGCTAAACGAATCAACTCGAAATCCACAGGCACCGAAGCTAAGGCCCCTGTTCCATCCTCGATATCGCGTTATGGTAGACTACTCAAATACGAAAGAAATCTCTACTCGCGCCTACACTCAAATACGAAAGAAATCTGTACTCGCGCCTACGGAAACGTTTAGGTCGAGAAAAGCCGACTCGATCGCCTTTTTTTAATGATTTGTTAATAAATTATTAGGTCGTCCGTCTGATGCATGAATTTTGTGAATGGTCGATTCCGAGTCGAAATATGCGTGAGGCTGTACGACGTACAGCTGAAGATATTTTCATTGGATAAACTTGAAAGCCTACACCTTCCGGTGAATATGCAAAATAGAAGGAATTAATTACGTAAATATCTTTTATAGGCTTCAAGAGATTAAGATCGTTGATTTGGATTTTCTTTGTGCGCTTGTTTCACCTGCATTAGCTCTCATGTATTCCAATGTGATGTTGCTTCTATCGTTATGCTTTTCTCTTTTTCATTGGCTTGAAAGTCACGGGAGATTTATAGACTTTTAGGGAAACATAGTGGCATTGAAGCGAAAGCAAGTATGCCTATATTCAGGTGTGTCAATAGTCAAATATTCATTTTGATTTAATGAAAATATGTAATTGATATTTAGTAGATACCTCTTCTTGCAGTTTTCGAATACACAGTCTGTGTTCTTGGCGCAATGGGCGACTGCTCGTTCTTCTAATTCAAGCTGAACCCTATGTTAGGTATGCATATCCTTCATGTAATGTGAAAGGTCATAATAAGCATGGGCCCAACTGAAATAGAGAAGAGGGAGGACAGCTATTGATGTCTCTTTTTAGGCGCTCTTTCTGCCAGAAAGAGAAAATTATTCTTGGAACGCAGCCAGCGCTTCTGAAGCCCTTCTATTTGCGCGGTTCGTTCAGCGTGTTCACGTGCTCGATTGACCGACAGCTGGATTCATTGCCATCAGAATCGTAATCTCTCGTTGCTCCAAGTACGGTGATAGCTCTATGCACGTGAGCGGTATCGCTATCTATTTATTTACGGCCTCGATCCCCTTACGACTCTAATGAATGAAAATCTTTTAAAAAGTCTAAATCAGCCTTTAGTTAAGTTATAGTTAATAGGTGTGATGTAGACGGCGGTAAACGCATGACGTACTTTGGGGTTACCGGGCCGTAAATACTACCGTAATTGATTGAAACTGTTTCTCTCTTATGAGGTGGTGCTCTGCTCACGTTTCGAATCCCTCAAGTCCAAAAAGTAGTATGGTCGCCCAGCAGCCTATTGTACCGTAGTCTCGTTTCTAACCGTAGACAAACACGAGAAACCGGGCAATCAGTTGTTCGTGCTTTAAAATTAAGTCCACAGAACAGGCATCTGATTATCTTGAAGTCTACCCGTGCTCGGATCGCTTAGTCAAGAATCATGATGAAAGGTACATCGTATTCTCTGCATCAACTAAGCTGATTTATATTTTTAGGAATTGGGGGTCCTGAGCACGACCCCGTTATTGAAAAACTGCTCGCGCGGGGTCCCGGGCACGACCCCGTGAAAAAAAACTGCCTCGAAGGGGTCCTGGGCAAGACCCCGTCGAAACTGCCCGTGCATGAAAACGCGAGGGGATACTCTGCGCAATTTTTTTCAATTTATTAAATAAAACAAGCGTCCCTTCCCTTATAAAATCGCGAGCAGTTTTTGATGTCGGGGTCTTGCTCAGGACCCCGTTGGAGCAGTTTTTGATGACGGGGTCTTGCTCAGGACCCCAAGGTAACGCCTACGCAAAAGAAATTACGACGAGCAGCTTTACTTTCCGAGGGCTTACCTGCACATCAAGTGGTTCCATTAGCGCACGTCACAGACTCTACCAACAAACATTAGAATTAGAACACAAATATGTTTAAATTTAAAAAAAAATGACGAATGTTTCTTTGCCACGTTGCAAGGAAAGAAGTTTGCTGGAAAATGCGGCGTCACAAATTTCCATCGCTCCAGACGGCATAATCTTGCAGAATTTCAAAACAATTTAACTGATGCAGAAACCATAGAAATATCTCTATGCCTACGGGCATAAACTTCCTTTGGCCAAATTTCATGACGATATCACCGAAATATACAGGTAAAGACAGAGACAAGCTGAGCGAGCCGCAGTTGACACCTGAGAAACAACTTGGTTCGCGTACGCAAAAGTTCGTTTTCCACAACGGTTTCTCCTGTCTTAGCGTGTGGGGGCGGGGCTCTTGGGGAAAACGGTTCGAGTTCTAACGTACGTCTCCGCCATGCATGGGGACTTCGTTCGACAATTGTTACTCTTTTTCTGCTTTGACCAATTCTAATTAGTGATTAGCTTCGACGACGAAAGTAATTTTACCATCATTGTTTTCGTTACTTCAAACGAGTCTCCATTCACATTCGACATTAGAGGAGTCGAATTATTTGAGATTCGTCTCCTGTTCTATGAAAAGCAGAAGTTCGCTCTTCGCCCTCCCGTGATTAGAGAGGATTCCCCCAACACCTACGTCGCGTTCCGGATCGACCACTCAGCCAGAACGTACACAATCATTAACCGCTTTGAATAGATCTGAGAAAGAAAAAGGACAACTTTTGAATGTGTTATGTTATGTTATGCGTGCAATCAAACTACTGTTATTTATAGCGACGTCGATCTCTTCGTTAGGCATTGTTCAAAGACGAGACGATGAGACAAAAGGTGAGGCCCCCTTTTAGGGTTCACATCCACCCGGGCCACGACATTTTTGCTCGCTACAGCCGCTGTGAATACCGCACGCACGCATAAATCTAACTACGACAAGACACGCCTTAAGGCTTACTTTCGGTCGTTAGAGGAGACCATTCGACCGACGACGGAGGAGAACTGGGCCTCGATACAGCTACGCATCTAATAGCCTGTGGTGTGTTGGGGAACGACCGGAACGCTTCGAATGTTCCCTCCCAGAGTATGCCATCATAGTACCTTCATAAAGAAAATTTGACTCGAGAGCGCCAGCCTTTCGTTCTTTCTTGAAACGCGAAAAACTGCCGGTGAGTCCCCTTAAGGGGCCTCATTCTTCTTTAAAAGATTCAAGCGCCTTACGAAGAACTTTGGAGAAACAGTCTACCGTCGCCGAAAGATGCCGCGAGGAAAATTCAGTCAAAAGGTTAAGCTTTTCTTGAACGGTTACCCGGATAAGGTTGGAGATTCCCTACTGTACATCATAGATAGGTCCCAAAGCTATGCAACCATTTCGTTTCAAGCACACTGCGCAAAAACGCGAGCACTGCTGTCTCGTCAGGTAAATGAAGAGCAGATAATTGGTCACCGAGCTGTGCAGTGTGCGACAGCGGGTCCTGCCTTCGAAGCGCTGTTTGCAAAGGTCTTAGCCGAGAGTCGCCGGAGCGAGGACTTCGGTGAATTAATAGTAAACTGGGCTACACAGGGAAAGCGAATTAATTAATAGTCTTGCCACACACTCTCGGGCTCCTTCTCAAATTAATTAGACACAGCGCAACGTCTAGGACTAGCACAGCAGATTGCAACATATGTTTGCCCAGCTGCGCAGCTAGGTCTATACTGCTGCGGTAACACGGCATCATCTACGCTCGCGGAGGCCTCACAAATTAGCGCTCTTATCGTCGACCGATTTATTTGCCAGGCCAAGATCTTCCTCGTGTGTTTCGTCCGCGGCATCGCTTGTAGTACACACGTCTTCTGAGCTATCCGACCTATATATAAGAAAATACATTAAATACGTGCAATGATCGCGGGTAATAGGTTATCGTTACTTTTGCAAGGAGGTATATAGCATAGAAGCCCGCGCACGTCTGCGATTTCTCTTGACGACGCTAACAATTAGAAGACAGGCCAAAATAACAACAGCAACGCCAGCAATTGAACCTCCGACGACTCGGCCGACGACAGAGCTTCCTAGGAATAGAAGTGCGACCAAACGTCAAACCCTTCGTACGCCTCTAAAGGAATAAACGTACCACTACGTATACTCTTGGGAGAGCCGAGTAGTTGAAACGAGACCGCTTTTGCAGCCGTGCAGTTGGAAATAGAAGAAAGACTCGCGCGAATGACGAAAACCAGGCGTTTATGCGCATAATGCTGGAGCAGCGACGCATTAGCTACGATGATTGAGCCGGACGTGGCATCTAGACCAATCGAGGGAGAAAAGATTGCTTCGGACGTGTTCAAAACAGTCATCGAATACGTCGCATTGACGGTCCTGTTATTGAAGGATAATAATCCCAGAATTTGTCCGTTGACAACGTCGTCTCTATTAACCGAAAGAAGATTGTGAGTAAAATTAGGCAAGGATGGCCGCCTAGATCCGCTTTGCGAGCAGACAAAAGGAAGACGACGAGAGCACGGTACAGCTTTCCAGCCGTCGGCACCGATCATCAAACAGCCCGATGCACCTTTCATCGCATCCGACTTCCACTTCGGATAAAGTCCATCAAACAGTGCTCCATCTTGACTGTTCCGCCAACCGTCGCCGCTATTTCGGAGTCCTAGCCATATATCTGGTCGGCGAAGTGAACTGGAAGGCGAGACGGAAGACATGTCTCGGAAGAACTCACCCGATGAAGTAAATCCGGCTGTGGCTAGCCACCCTCCCAATGACTAGAAACGTATCGAGTCTTCGATCTATGTACGAACGTTGTTAACGTAACACGCACCTTGCAGTAGTCATTTGCTGCCGGCCAAGTAAGTGCTCCACCAACGTACAAATGACAGTCGCAGTCGTATCCTTTCCAACCGGAAGAGCAATCTGGAAAAGAATCTGATTATCAGAAAACTTCATCGTAAATCACTTACAAGAACTCACTAACTGCGGATCTTTCAATAATACGGGCGTAATGTTCACCGAAAATGGAACATTTATTCGGTGCGATAGAGACCGAGAGCTTTCCACCGGCCCCCACCAATTACGCTTCGCATACACAGTAAGCAGCTGAGTGTTGGGAGAACTGACCGTAAATTTCGTATCAGAGGATTGATCGTAGATGGAGTTATTGGTCCACTGCAGGTTAACGCCTTTCGAAGGCTCAACGCTGATAACTGATTGCACTGTTAAAACTGAAGGTGCTGTGCTAACACAATTTCGAGGTTACAGTCACTGCAACTATTCTAACCTTAGCTTTGGCTCAAAGTAACCTTAGGCGCAGTGTTGTAGAGTCACCAACTTTTAGTGTTGCGATAACGCTTTAGAAGGCACTGTGAATAAGCCCGGAGGTGCTTGCTTACCTATTCGAAAGTTCTTTCTGAACACGTCCAAAGGCTATGCCAATCCTGTGCTAACGGCTACGTAAACCTCATTAAAGATTAATTGCAACATATTTTTGTGAATTTGAATTATTAGCCGCCTTGGTTTGATGATGTGCATGCGTGAGCCCCCAGCAAGCCTACCCAAGGGTGTGGGTAAATTTGCGCGTCGTTATTACGAAGCATAACTTTACCTATAAATTCACAAACATTCACAGCGTTTTTTTGCTACTCTCTATACACGGATATTTAGTCATTTAATTTAAAATTATTATGGTAAAGCGATCTTTATTAGTTACAATTTGTGACCTATCAAGGAGCATAAAAATTAACTCATAACTAGTTCATCAAAAAATGCTGAATGTTTCTCATGCACATACTCTTATGGAACTGATATTAGAATCCATTGCAGCCACGAAATTACCCAAAAGAGTTAATGGGAAGTGCCTCCGTTTGACATTGCGTGGTCAGTCATACAAGGAAGCTTGTAGCTAAAATTAGAAATCTTTTGCCAAGTACAGTAGTGCATTTATTCTAAACTCCACCACTTTGCAGCCAAACGACAGACGAGTTAATTAAATCGGTTGCTCTAGCAGCCTATATACAGGGTGAACGCGGTGTGCCTAAACAATCATTGCATGCTAACAGCTCATTGAAGAAATTCGCCGCGTCTAAGCTAGGCAAACTGGTTTAATCGGAAGCTCCAGCAGCCTAACTAGAATGCGGCATGCGCAATTAAACAATAAAAAATTTTCAGTTTACTAGTCAGAGGCGTCAGCAGCAGTCAGAATGCAGTATGCGTAAACTAAACCGGAAGAGGAACGTTTACGGTCCGCTAAAGCAATCCGCCGCGTCACAGCCAAGCAGACGGGTTAGATCGGAGGCTCCAGCAGCCTAACTAACATGCTCTATGACCACAAAAAACAGCAGGAGTTTCTTTGGCCCTCTGGAGCGATCCGCCACGTCACAGCCAAGCAGACGGGTTAGATCAGATGCTCCAGAAGCCTAACTAGCATGGGTATGCGTAAGTTAATTTTTTCTGTTCGCTGGAGCGATCCGCCACGTCACAGCTAGGCAGACGGGTTTAATCGGAAGCTCCAGCAGCCTAACTAACATGCTGTATGACCACAAAAAAACAGCAGGTGTTTCTTTGGCGCTCTGGAGCGATCCGCCACGTCACAGCCAAGCAGACGGGTTAGATCGGATGCTCCAGAAGCCTAACTAGCATGGGTATGCGTAAGTTAATTTTTTCTGTTCGCTGGAGCGATCCGCCACGTCACAGCTAGGCAGACGGGTTTAATCGGAACCTCCAGCAGCCTAACTAACATGCTGTATGACCACAAAAAAACAGCAAGTGTTTCTTTGGCGCTCTGGAGCGATCCGCCACGTCACAGCCAAGCAGACGGGTTAGATCGGATGCTCCAGTAGCCTAACTAGCATGGGGTATGCCCACACAAAACAGCAAGTGTTTCTTTGGCCCTCTGGAGCGATCCGCCACGTCACAGCCAGGCAGACGGGTTAGATCGGAGGCTCCAGAAGCCGAATTAGCATGCGGCATGCGTGAACTAAGGTGTAAGAAAACCTTTTTTGGTCCGCTGGAGCGATCCGCCACGTCACAGCCAGGCAAACGGGTTAGATCGGACGCTCTTACAGACCATTAGGCACGCGTATTAGTGACATGAGCGCTGTAAACGCTACTTTCGCCTAATCATGTAACTCGGGACGCGTAGAACGATTAGAAAAGAAACTTGGACGGTAGATATATCAAAAAGCTACCAAGTATCGCCGTTCGGAGAGCATGCACGCAGTATATCTTACAGTTGTAAGGAGCTCCGATGGCGAACTATGTCACACCTTTGCACGAGGTTCAGTGCCAATCTGCGCAAGCTCATAAGCCAAATATTTTAGTAACTACCTTCTAGCCAAGCAAATTTTTCGTGCATTGTCACCGAATAGTAAAGCCGCGCCTACCAACTCAACGGATGCGATATTCTCTTGGTGTTCAATCGGAACTCGTCAGAAAAGGGCAAAAATTATTTGACTGTCTTTACCGTTCACGGAGAAAGCGTTTAGTTGAAACTCAATTATGATACTAAGGGACAACGCAAACCGTCCTTTCAAGTACTGTATTTGCAGAACATCCCGCCCCAACTTTGATCATGCATGCATTCATTTGCGCTACACTGAACCAAATTTGGTGTTAGCGTAACACAAACGGCCCAGCTTTTCGAAACACTTTGAGGGTTATATCCGTTCGGTGCTGAGCTAACGCCAAAATCGCGTTCAAGTGAGTTCTGTTTTTACAGTGTGGGAAGCGGAATTCAAAGCAAACGCATTCCATTGACCGAAAATTTTAGACAAATCGTCAGTCATCCTCACTATCGACCGGCCTCTGTTTGAAGAAAAACTGTTCCTGGTAACAAATATATTTGCGTTGTCGGCGACGAAAAGTACATCGCTGAAATCGTTTCGATTGTCTTTGAATCGGTTGCCGATACACGTGCATGCGTCGCCTCCGCGTACGTGTACCGAATGACTGCCGACATTGTTTTGAAAGTCGTTGTCAACAAGCAGAACTGTCGAACGCAATGCCATCTCCAAGTCGAGGCCGATCCTGTTTCGTCGTAAGACGTTATTTTGGAGAAAGATATTTGATTCGCCGACGAATGATAAACCGGCCAGTGGCAACAAACCGCTTTCCGTTGTGTTCCAATTGCCTTCGATTTCGTTGCGGAGAAAGAAGAGTGAAACGGAAGATGACTCCGTGGCGACGAATTGCGGCGTAAAGTTTGACGTGACAGAGATTCCGCCTAAGCTATTGTTCGATACCGTAGATTCGATCAATTCGTAGCGACGTTGATCGACCGAGTAGGCGGACAAACCGTGACCAGTATTAGACGACAAACTGCATCTACGAATGATCTGTGTCGTTTTTGAAATTCCTAAGGAAAGGCATGAACGATCCAATTGCGTACCTCCTCGAGCACCTACATGCACTATAGCTACCTACCAGAGAGTGGCTGCTCTTCAATGTACGCCAGAATGTAGTCGCTTTCGGGGTCGTATGTTCCAGAAGACGACGAGAGCGGTGGTGGAGTGGTTGTGTAGTAATCGTCATACGGTGCAGAAGAAGTGCAGTAGTAGTCGTAATCGACGTTGCTGCCGATTTCGATAGCGACAGTCATGCGCGAAAGAGGAGCGGTGTAATGTTGAGCACCAGCCATAGAACGCCTCGACGTATATCTTGCGCCGTCAACTTGCAACGTTCGAAGCTTTTGTCCGAAAGCATAGGTAATCAGGTGGAAAGACGGTACAAATCCAGGACTCGCCATAATGGTAATAAAGCAGTTCGAAGGCAAGGTATCCAATTCACGTCGGGGACTGAATCGAAGATAGAAAGATTTTGTGATGTTGACCAGTGACTGAGAGCAGATGTCTACGATCTGGTCATAGACGACAGGAATGTTCCACAGTCTCATTGGAACGCTGACCGGCGACAATTCTAACCCGTGACCAGTATTTCCCTTGCATTGGGAATCGTTGACGGCCAACGATAAACTATTCACAAGTCGAATTCCACTCCCGCCGTTATCAAACGATCTTACTCCGACGAGTGAAGAGTTCGTTGGTGCATTCGTCGTCTCGATTCCAATCCAGTAACTCTTCGACACCAAAACGTTTGCAAGAGTGAGATTATGTCCAACGGACTGTATAGCGGCTACGCGCTCAGCATTAGCAATACCAGCGTTGATAACTTGCACATTTTCCATTACAGATCCCCTTCCTCTTCCACCGCTCGATGCAGAAAATCGAACGCCAGACCAATAGATAAATGACTTTCTTTGACTGTCCTTCGGCAAGTGCGACGAAACGTAGCAGGAGACTCTAAGCGCGCCGTAAATGCACTTTGCCGAAGAAAATTCATAATTTTGACAATCGGCTAAATCGAACTCGTTTCCAGAGCACAGAACGTGCTGCAACCAGCCTTTCCCAGCATATGAAGTATCGGTTTCGTGAAACCTGCTGTTCGTATTGAAAAGACTTCGGCAGACGACGCGAGCAATGTAGTAGTTATGATAAGTTCCGAACGCATGGTACTGCGTGCCCGTTTCACTGGCCGCGCAGACGGCGCCCCAATGACCGCGGTAAAAGATTTCCAGAATACCGGAAACATGTGACGACTGCTGAACAAGTCTCAACGATCCGTCCACTTCCTTTCCGGCCGCCTGTTTGGTCAGCAAGTCGTCGTCGACCATGTAAATTGGATTAGCGGTCGTTCCCTTCGCCGTCAGCCGCCCTTCGACTAGAATCCCAGTATTGGCGGAGAATCGCAACGTGACACCCTCTTCGATAATCAGTTCGCCGCGAGGCAGTACGGAAACGTCGCCGATGACGATATACGGCGACAGGGAACGACGCAAGACGAAACGATTCGACACCAGACCACTGACCAAGGCATCTTCGTGGACAATGCTATCTGTCGTCTTTGACGGCACCACTGCCGGACCGAGTGGAGATTTAAGGTAGGGAACAACGACGACTCGAGCCAAACGAGAGCAACTTCCAAACGCGTAGACCCGCTTTTGAATGTCTGCTTCGTTCTCCACGCCTTCGCCCCAGTAGTTTCTCGTGGCATTCACAGTCGCTTCGGCCGAACTCTGCACCGGTATATTGATAGACAATTCGTAGGAAGAAGCAAAGTTCATAAACGCATTCTCTCGAACGACCACTGTACTCTGCTGGGCTAAGACAACGACGGCACTTCGGTTGTCCTTCACTCCCTCCGCTTGGCTAACGGGCGTTATGACCGTGTTATTGACAAGTAGGTTGCCGATAAATACGCTTGCCGATTTCGACTTGGAGCGAGAAAAGAACCTGACAACAAAACTTCCGCGATTCGCGGTGAAGCGATTGGCTGTCACATTGAACGTGCTCAACGAACCGACGTCAAAAAAAGCCGAGCCGCTGCCTTCTTTCGTACTGTTATGAAACGCAAAATCATTGCTGTAGATCGTGACGACTCGAATCAGCTCTGCGGTAATTGATAGACCGGTGTAGTGATTAGCAGTAAAATTATTCCCCACCAAATTAGCGTAGTACTTTCCAGTACGAGTGACGCCGCCGTACGATTGACCCGCAATCTCGCAACCAATTTTATTGTTCGATAACACGTTCTGAACGACGTTGGCTTGGAAAGACTGGTAGGAAGGCTGGAGGTTTAATTGAATGGCCGAGTAACTACCAGTCACAACGTTTGAGTCAATGACAACACCGAGAGTAGACGAAATCGACAGATTATTACCCGAAGAATAGGAATGATAGAGTTGAACTCCGTAAGAGCAGTTCGTCACCGTATTGTTTCTGATAGTGACATTACCCCGAAACGAGGTAAAATATAGAGCAGCCACGGACGACCCAGTCAACGTCGTATTGACGATAGATACCGAACCGAGAGAAGAATAAACGTATACACCGTATTGTCGGGTTTCGATCGTCGAATTCGCTATCACCAAATCGTCGTCCATTCCCTCAACGAATATGCCGTAATCAGATCTGGTAATGCGAACGTTCTCTATCTTCACCGACGATTTGCGTACGCTGACAGGAACAGCCGCCACGCGCAGTACGAATCCCGGCGCGCCTTTCCTCTTACCCGTCAGGAGTTCAATGTAAAGGCTACTGCCACTGCTGAGAACGGAACGGCCATTGGCGTTCGAGTGACCGGTGTAGTCGGCCAGAACGGTACTGTTCGCCGAAGATCCGTCTCGAATGATCAAACGGTCTTCTGGGTACAGTTGCAAACTGACGGCGCTGACGCTGAGCAGATACCCCGGCGCCACAACGACGCCTGAGCAGAACATGGCCGCCGAGTGTTGACGAAGGCGGAGACCGACGAAGAGGTCGTTAGCCCGATCGACAGTGAGCGTTGCGGGCATAGCACAGATGGACTCGAGTGCGGTCACATCGCCGTCGTAGACGTCCTCTTGCAGACGTATTCCCTGTCCGTAAACATTCGTCATTGACACGTTATGGACAATAAGGTCCAAGCCGCTTGATCGACGTACGGAAATACCGTCGCCGCGAGCCGAGTCGATGTGAAGACCACTGATGTTGACTCTGTCGCGGAGTGACGTCGCGGAAATAGCAGACGAATACGATTGGCTGATTACAACTCCGTTGAAGCGAGGAACGTGGTTGTAGCACCGAACCGCTGGAAGAGCTCCTTCTCTTGATAATCCGGCGTAAGCGATGTGAGTAAATGAGAGAGACGACATCGAATTGCCGCGAAACGTCAGTCCAACCCAATTTTCTATAATCGCGCTATACCTCGTGTTGCGGCAGTAGACGACAAGCCGATTAAGGCATCCTGAATCGGCCGCATAATTTCCGAACGACAACGAGCAGTCGTCCAAATCCGAATCGCTTGACGAACAAGAGAAGGACGTGACGACGGGAGTACCGATTTTCGGATACCATACCAGGCTGCTCCGAGACCCTGAAGAGAAACCCAGGCGAAGGCAAGCGATTTGAGCGAGTCGGCTTATAGAGCTATAACTGTAAGATTTCTTGTATGACAGGCAGACAGACGACCACGAACCGCGTCGAAATATTTGCAAAATACCGCTCGTGCCATACCAATAGACCGACTCGTCGATGAGACGAACGTCGGAAAATTGGGTTTTCGGATCGTTGGGGGCCATCTCGGCCGTGAAATAGATCAGTTTGTCCGTTGTGCCTTTAGTGACGAGACGACCGCCTTCAACGTCGATGCCAGTGCCGTATTGGAACCGGAGAGTGACGCCCGCGTCGATAGTTAGTACTCCGCCCGGCAGTACCCGAATCGTCTTCGCGACGAGATACGAAGTTTGAGACGACTTTAGAGTGAACGGCCTGTTCAGTGGACCGCCCACAGTTCCATTCGAATGAAGAATAATCGATTTGTATACGGTCGCGTTGCCTGTCTTTCCGACGTGGCAAAAGTCGTCGGGGGAAAGCAAGTAGGGCGAGTAGACGACGACGGGCAGATCGGACGAATCCATCGAGTCGTAAATCCGCTCCGCGATCTCAGTCGAGTTGACAGTTCCCCAATAGTTGAGGGTCATGTTGAGATGTTGCGAGAACAAACGGCGACGCACTCCGCGCAGACCCAACTCGAGCGACGACGACGGATTGTTGAAGACGTTGTGATAGGCGATAACGTCGACGCTTCGTTCTATTACGAGAACGGCGGACGGGTTTGATGACGAGGAGTACGGCCACACGGCCGAATTGTCCGTCAGTACATTTCGTCTGAACGTTACCGATTGAAATAGAATGACTGGATTCGAAGAGCTGTAGCTCGCGATCGGAGCGAGATCCACAATGACCTCAGCGCGATTAGAGCGAAAGGCGTTGCCTTCGATAATCAAATCGAGAGCGCTTCGCCCGTAAACTTCGATATCCACAATCATGTCCCTCGCGGTATTATTTGAGAACGTGTTGTTAGCTATGAGAACCTTTGACACGAGCTGCGAGCCTTGGAGCAGGGTGAAGCCGAATGCCTTGCCGCCTCCTCGAATAGTGTTTTGTGTGAAGCGAATAGATACGGCTCCGTGTTCTCGACTTTGAACGTTCATGTTCATTGTAATGCCCAACGCGTTGAATAAGAAATCGTTTCGGGCGATGTTTACCGACAGAGTACGATTCCAACTTCCCCAATAGTAGTAGTCGTGGTAGGAATATCGATTTAGAGAGATAGCCCACTGACGGTTTCTCGTCATCGTGCAATTGGCAATAGTCAATCCAAGGTCTGTATCGACCGAAAACTCAAGCGCATTAGAAAAGCCACTAATGGTACAGTTTACGATAGCGATCGTGTGATAACTACCGCTAATGGATATAGCCGTGTTGTAGACGTATCCGTGACCACCAGCCAAATTTTCAGCAAAAGTGCTTGACAATATCGTCACGTTGCCGGACGCGCCGAGGGAGATTATTCCGTTCATTCCGTTTGATTTAAACGAACAGTTTCGGACGAGAAGACTGTCAAATTGGCTGCCAAGGGTAAGAGGTCTATTTGACGAAAAAGCCGATGTGCCGAAAGTGCAGTCACTCAGCGTTACGTCTCGCGACTCCGGACCTAATCCGACCAACTATACCCAAAAAGAAATAGTACTGTCAATCTTACCTATTTCGAATGGAGCAAGGAAGGCAGTTAGGCTCATATTCACAGATGACTGGTAATAGTAGGAGTAGCGCCGATAGATGGTCAGAACCAATTTCGACGAATAGACGGTAGCGGCGCCGGAGATGTAAGAAGAGAACTGCTGAACTGCGCCATCACTCTCGCCGTCTGCGACGCTTATACGAATAGAGTCGCGCAGATACGCGGGCTGATTGAAAACAAGTCTCAGACCATATCCACGTGGAGCGACGAATGTTCGTTTGTACGATCCGTACCGTCCCGTGACGCTTGTTAGGACGACAGTTCCGCTCGGGCTAACGGGAATCGATTTCGAAGAGACCTGAGACGTCGTTGAGATCAGTTTGACGTTGAGATTAACTGTCGGGATAGACGACGATGACAAGTTCGAGATCGGTGTATACCAAGACAGTGCAACTGCTGATTTGCGGAAGTTCTCAAAAGAGCAATTTCTGCACGTGAATTTTGTTGAGAGTAATCCAGATACGCCCGTCAGTGCCCTTATTACTTGTAGGCCATCAAACTCGACATTCTCAGTCACCGAGAGCAGATGAACTGCAGAAGACGAACAATTTCCGATGATGACATCTGTCAGCGACAGGACGGCTTTCCCTTGGATCGTTATAGCACCCAATACCCCAGATCCGGTCTTCTCAATTACCACGTGTTCGAGCACGCCGGAACTACCGCTTCCAAACGACAGTCCACCCCATGACGTCACTAAACGATTCCCTTTCGATAAACATTCCAAGCCGACGTCGTAAGCGTGAGTGCAATTATTATTGCTCCATGACTTTACAGGACAATCAAATATGGATGTCTCGTGACCATTACAGCTGACACGTGAGAAACCGACGTCACCCCAACCGGATCCGAACGAGAGGCGGTAATTAGTCGGGTAACCAAAGCCTAATTCGCTACAGACAACCTGGGCGTCTTGGTAGTCCCACTCCTCACTGCACACGGTGCCCCATCGACCAACGACGTCGTTGTAGACTTCCAAGCGACCCTCGTTCGATGACAATCCGCCGACGAGGCGAACTTTGCCGCTGTACGACGCATCATTTGACTGCGTTTCGTTCAGAGTCAATACAATTGGCTTTGTGGGCGTGCCTTTGGCAACGAGCGAGCTCGAACCGGAAAGATGAACGATCGCGCGCGGATGCAAGCGAACACGAACGCCCGGTTTCAACGTCACCGTGGCGTTCACGATCTCGAGATCCGCTGAAACCTCGTAAGGACTTCCGGTTTCGGTCAGAACCACAGGAGACGTCACGCGACCGCTAAGTTTAGCATGGGCTGTTGCGTCTGTGTGAGAAAGAGGGAAGGCGTGAAAGAACCGCACCCACGCGTGGTTAGAACTGGTTTTCACCGCATAGAGCAAACTGTAGAAAGAGCAGAGAAACGAAATACCTGTTGGAAGAAAAAAAGGGCCGGGTGACATAGTGTGCATATGGGATAGGTGCTCGGCGCTAATGCATGACCAGATTCTGGTCAACATCCGCCCTTCTGGCTGCAAGGGTGTGGTCCCCAAAAAACGACCCTTTTTAGACTCACTGGAGTGCCATTGGTAGTGGCAGTGCACTGCTACGCTGCCGTTCCTTGGAGCAAGTCAATGAGTTGATGACTGAAGTGCTGGAACGTCGCGTTTCTTTTCCTTCGGCTCACGGCACAACTATTAATTGTCGGGAGTAGTCAGTACAGTGTACCAGTGAGTCTCCTCCACCTAATCAATATTCTGCTCCTATTGCTCCAATCTGACGACGACACAACGTAGGTGAGGAGGAGCTTTACTCTTCACTTGAGAGTTGAGTCTCAAGGCGACAGCGTCAGTTTCTATTGAAATTAAGCTCCGGACGGACGTCTGAACGTAAATACGTTAACCATCTATTTTTAGAAATACTTCTCTCGAGGATCAAAGAAGGCAATTTTCTTGTCACTTACAACACTGGGAAGGTCTAGACAGTAGTTCAAAATATTTTCACCCTTCGCCAAGTCTTACTACCTGTTAGGTGATAAACAGAATTGAAACCAATTCCAAAACGACCCACTTTCAAGGGATCTTTCTCCTTCACGCTTCGGTGAAGAGTCTGTATACTGTCCCAGTCGCTGTCCTTAAAAACAGCGTTGTTCTGTGCGTAAAGCGCCGGCCCTTGAAATCGAGCTAATTCCGGGTTGATCAGAGTTTCCCTGCCATATGCATCTGGCCTCGCATCGAGAAGAAACTGCACTTCGGTAGCGCCAGGGTCGTCTGCATTTTGAATTAGCTCCTGTTCAGAAGCTGACGTCGAAAGCGCAAAACATTCTCGCACAGTACCTTTAGAATCTGCCCACCGTGAGGGTATTTCTTCAGTATGACTTGAATCTGTTCCCACAGGGTTGGACCTCTCGGGCAAAATTCCCACTCAGAAACGTCTGAAATGAAATAGTTAATTAAACATGTTAATCTAATGCAAAAATTTGGAAAAAATGAGACCCATAATGACAGATTATATTAGCCACCCATTAGTCCTAGGTGATAAGAAAGGTTTTCCACATTCACGGAATTCTTTCTGACATCATTGATCAATAATCA
The DNA here is from genome assembly GCF_947507565.1 of Oscarella lobularis. Taxonomy (NCBI): domain Eukaryota; kingdom Metazoa; phylum Porifera; class Homoscleromorpha; order Homosclerophorida; family Oscarellidae; genus Oscarella; species Oscarella lobularis. Next base: position 112,778 of record NC_089190.1, on the reverse strand, counting down.
ATAAAAGAAATTGATACAATCAAGTACCAAAGAAAACGTCATTTATGCAGAAGCAAAGCAGCCTATTCGACCTAATCCGCCAGGAAGCAAAAAAGAGGGCGTGACTAAGGAATTTCCCGTGTTCGACCAGCAAAAGGCCAGTTTGCGAAAAAATTACCAATCTAGCAAGCCAAAGGCGGGCTGGTAGCAAGAAAAGTGGTTAGAGAGAGATTCATCGTGTAGCCAGCACACATGGCTCGGCTTGGTCTTAGTAACAGAACGAAGACAGAAAGCTAGGGCTGAGACGTAAGTTAGACCGTACCAGACATCGAATATGCACTTGAAGGCGATCGAAGAACAGTTGCACGTCTCGCTTTAGTCTGTAGCTCTGAGGCTCGTTGAGTCGGAACGATTGCGCTTGCGCGATCACGTGAGAATAGTGCTCCAGTACCAAAGCTACTAAGGAAGGTTTTTCGAGGTCTGGAAGTTGATCGTTTCATTTAAACGTACTACGAAAGTCTGCGCTGTTACCTGGATTGAAGCTAGATTCGTTCCAGTCATTCTCCATCGCGCGAGATCGAGCCGAATTGATACTTCGCTCTATATGTCGAGGCGCGGCTCTAGCTCCGACGATCGAGATCGCGATTAGAGATTTGTTTCGTTGTAGTTAGAATTATGGTCGAGCGGGAGATGTTCAGAGCGGCTGGAGGGACCGAAATTCTCGTGACCCTGGTGACACTAAACTCCCAACGGGGGCCACAGTTTTATTGTCTCGACTTTGAACGATGAGTGGATGCAAAGATCGACGTCCCTTTCTGATAATTGTAAATATTTGAAATTAATTGTTTTATTCGTCATTCTACAGTATCGGCCGGAATACGATGGGAAACGGCCTAAAATCGGCTAGACATGAGACTCTATGAAATATTGTTCGAACTTTTCGGTAATTAGATACATGTGTCTATTATCATTCGAGTCCACGATTGTCGCGTGCCAGCCACATATGTTCTCACGCTTGCTCACGTGAGACTGATAATGGTGGCGTTGCAAGGCGGAGCTAAAAATGCGAAACTGAAGCTCTTTGCCATCGGCTGCTGTATATTGGTGCTTGCCATTGCGTCTGTACCATCACTCGTCTTTGCATTTCCCGACTGGGGCTTGAGCTCGGAACGTTTGGTAGGAAAAATAAACACCCTGTTACTATATACATGTATATGACTTTAAGGAGGACATTGCTGCTCAGAGAAACGTTTCCTTTGTCAATGGAAGCAGTTGTAACGTCGAAGTTTCTCTACCCCACGGTGTGGGGACAAATTTGATCGAGCAAGTGGATGTGAAGAGTCTCATTCCTTCTCTACTCCCTTTATTAAGCTCTAACAAGTGCTCCCAGTTGTTGGACATCCTTATTCGACCTGGTGGCGGTCAAATTTCGATTTTTCAAACGCTCTCTCCGTTTGAGATACGAGGAATAATTCGTGTATTGAACGTCTCTTATGATCAGCTTACAGCAGGAATGGGTTTAGCCAATATCAGCAGCATGGCTCTTGCGTCTCTCATAAATTCATACTGTCTCGATCAGTTCTCGAATTTAGGTAGTCGAATTTTCATAGAATGCTCTAACTCGTGAGTTGATTTTCTTCGTCAGGGTGCCATAGAGATTTAACATTCCGAAATGACTCAAGCCCGTGCTGCTACGTTTCGTGTCTCAACTGGCAATGGCTTGGAGAGACGAAAACCACCGTCGATTCTGTTATTTTTGCAGTGACAGCAATTGTCGGTTTGGTGGTATTCGTCGCCGCTACGGTCGCGATTATAGCAATTAAATCAAAGTTAGTGGTCAAATTTTAAATAAGTGCAGGCCCCTGAAGTTAGAAGCACCATAATCAATTTATTGCTGAAGGTGATTCTGGTGCTATATAAGCAATCGTAGTGAGTCATTTTAATTAACTTGAATTAAGACCCCGACTCTTCGTGGATAGTTGTTGTTAAATATAAGTCATGTTATACAGGCAGAAGTTCCCTCACCTCATCGTTTCGTATTATATCCTGATTTCTGTTGTGTCGATAAGTAAGATTCTTCTTATCATTCAGACACGTTGTAGCGTTTGATTTGCAGTATTTTCCGAAGCGGTTGGGCGACTCCTTGGACGCGAAAAGGCTATTTGCTGCGATGAGCGAGATCTTCTCAAAGCTTTGCGATCGGATGCTTGCACTTTCTCCATCGCTCGCAGTAAGAAATTCAAAGTGTTGGACACAAATTCTGTATTTTTCATAGCTATAATTCAAAATTTCTGCTTCACATCTGGCGTATCGTGGTGCGTCGTTGGCTTCGTGAACCTCTGGTTTGCCATTGTTCGGTCAAAAAGCCGCCTCTTTGTTTCTCACCGAAACACAATTCACGTCATTGAGGCGTCCTTTGTCTGGGGTACCTCTTTTCTGCTTGCACTCATTCCGTATTGGATGAAAGGAGGAGGTATTTACTTTAATCCTCTTCTTTGCTACGTCTGCTCAACAATAGACAGCGCTTCCTATCATTATTTTTCATTCGTTTTGCCGCAACAAGTCATAGTCGCAGTGGGCGGATTCTTTGCTGTTCATCTGGTTTACACACTGAAAAAACAGGTAAACTAAACCGTAAACCGTGGCTGTTCACGTATTATGCATTGGCAATTGATCATGCTAATGTACTTGTGGGACCATTTTAATAAATAATTATGTAGTTGGTGATAGATACCGTACGAGCAACTGTGCAAGGTGTTTTTCCGAAAGCACAAGGCATGCATGCACGCAAACGAATTTAATTGGTAAATGTAAAAGTCTTTCCCTCTCCCGATACACCCCCAGTAGAAATGCATTAGGTTAAAATGTATATACAAGTGGAAAGTTATGATATGTCCTTCATGCCATATGCAAAAGTTAGTCGGTGTGTCCACATGCACATCTGCGGGCTGCAGTTAAGCCGTCGAAGAATTAGTTTTCCTTATAGGCGGGCAATATTTTGTGATCATGTCTCTTTTTTATAGAGTTTCAATAGAAAGAAGCTTTTTGCCGCGGTTCAAGGTCAAGACGCCAAACAGAAGAAGCACGTCAGTCAGCTCGACGATCTTCAACGTCGCTTCGCCTTTCTCCTAAGCGTCGTCTTTGTCCTTGAATTTTTCGTTATACTTAATGGCTTCATCGTCGTCATGGTTCGCAATAGCGTCGATCTTGACAACCTTGGTGGTTACGTCGAATGCGTTTATCTCGATTTGAACGACGAGTGTCCGAACAAGGAAAAGTCGGCCGTCGAAAACTTGACCTTTGCGTTCTTGATCGTTCGTCGCGTCGCTATTCTCTGCTCCCTTATTTTCCTCATTGCGTTTTTCTGGGCGGCCAAAGACTTTCGGACATTCTGGAAGAACGCTTATCAAAGAGTGCAATCCTGCTGCAAGCGAACTCGATCTGACGATAAGGTTGGCTTAGACACAAGTTACCCTCAGAGCAGCGAGCGTTTTGGCGATGCAAGAACGGCTCCTTATAACGCAGACCTTGAGTTGAGTTCTCTAAACAACATATAGTGTTAAGTAGCTAAAACTCATTTCTTTATTGAGCTATGGTCGTTATGGGTAAGTTTTAGAAATGATTGTATTTGTTTTAGTGTGGAGCGCTGTACGTCTCTTTGACTGTCTGTTATGTGAATGTTTTATACGTATTTGGTATACGTTATGGCAAGCCAATCAGGAGCGCGAATTCAAACGCGATTTGCGACTACTCTATAAGATTATTTTCCCCAATGTCGGTGCTGACTTTTTGCTGCTTAAGCAGGCAGGAAATTGGTCCGCGATGTCAAGAAAAAATTGCGCGCTTTTCTGGAGTCACCCGGACATTACGGGACTTCGCAACGTCGCAAGATGGCGTCTGCAAGCCTCATGCGGGAGACTGTTACGCAAACGAAGGGAAAAGGCTTCGTAGCAGCAAAGCCAATCGACCGAGGGACAATTGTCCTGGAAGAAAAGCCATTTGCGTTCGCCGTGCGTGATCCAATGATCGGCAAAGTGTGCCACGCGTGCCTAGCCAGGTAGAATGCATCCGAGAGCTCTAAGCCTTCTCCATGCGATTGAAAATTTCGTTGTGACAAATTGTATCGCAGCTCGATTTGCAGATTTCACGTTACTGCGGAAAACATTGCCAGGTCGCTGTAGGCCCCACCCCCACCACATAGATTAGAGTTGGAATCGCTACTTTATAGATACCACACTTTAGGTTATTTTGTAAAATTTCAAAACTTATTCTATTTAATTAGGCGTTTTTTAATTACCGACTTGCATCGCTCCTTCTTTTGCAGAGAAAAGCGTGGGGAATTCGCAAGATTGAATGCCCTAGATTGCAGAAGAACTTTGGTCGTGAATGCATCTATGAAACCGCCCGCATGTTAGGAGAAACGATCGACCAACTCGATGTTTGTGGAATTAGAATAGTGAATAGCTCAACTCGACCTTGATCATTCTTTTCAGATTCTAAAAGCAAACAACGAAGACAGTCCAATCCGTGAATTGCTTGGAAGTAATATATAGCTCTAAGGTATTGCAAGAAATAGTGATTAACATCACGTGACGGAATTTTTCTTCAGGACCAAAAATCGCGATTTGGAAAGTGAAAAGACTGACGTGACTCACTCTTTATATTATCGTCTATCATGTGATCATAGATAGCATTCTTGTTGCAGATCTAAATTGGAAATTCAATGCAGAGATATGAAGAAAGAGAACGTTCACCTAAAGGAAGACCTTCAGACCACAAAGTGAATTTCTATCAAGAAATAAATAAATAAACATGTCTGATTACTCACTTTTAGAAATGAATTAAAAGCAGTCCGGGAATCTCGCCGTCAAACCATTGATTCTCCTGCCACCAACCCTGAACGACCTCATGCAGCGCGTAAACAAATCATAATGACGATGTTAATGAATAATTTTTATTTAAAAAGGATTTATTACTTCAAGCGAGACAGTAGTTGATCGACAGGTGACGGACGAAGAACTTCAACAATTGGTTCCTTTCCTGATTGACAAGTGGAAAGAGGTTTCTCGACGTTTGCCTGGAGAGAAAGAGCGCGAAGCAGCGTTAGAAGAGAAGCACAGGGGCAATCCCAATGAACGTGTCTACTCTATGCTGGACAGCTGGCACAATTTCAATGGGTGTGATGCAATGGTAAGGAGTATATGTATAGCTCTCGTGAGACGTCCTGTCATTGATCGGCGCGCTGCAGAAGAAGTCTTTGGAGTTAGTGCTGTCAGAAAGTTTTACGTGATTTGGGGTATTAATTAATTAATTAAATATCTTTTTCAAAATTTTATATTGGTACGATGTAGTTGTGACGGGGGTAGTCTGTTTCATTCTGTTTTCTTCTTTTTCTTTTTTTAGTATTTTTTAGCGAGACCTACATATGTATTTCGTTTTGTGCGTTTTTCGTTTGTCCGGGACGCCTATTCCCCGTATAGCGCTTTTCGATGTTTCTCGTTTGAACGCGCATCTTCTCTTAGCGAAGACATCGGGCGCTGTATGCTCTTCGGAACGTACCCAACGTTACTCCGAATCCCATCTTCGCAGTATTCATGCGTTTTCGAGCTCGAAATCGTCTTGTATGTCGGTCAAAGTGTGGATCGAAAACCTCCTACGGTACGAATCGCTGCGACGACGATACCATGCGTAATTATGAAATATCTGTAGGCAACTGTGCTATTGTGATACCAAGTGACTGTATTTGTGTATGTAGCGTGTATATATGCGTGCAGTATGTGACGTCATGCATAGCGTGCTGTCCTTAGACTATAGAGTCTTACACCACATCCTTCTTTCCCAGAACACAACACTGAACGATGCGGGTTTCGATTCCTCTCAGGGAGATCTTCGAGCGCGACGCGTGTCGGCTTTGTCTGGCGGATCCGTCTTCTCTTCTTCCCCCGTGAGGAGACGAGGAATAGCGTTGGAGCTGAGGCGTTCGCCGTCTAGGGAGACAATCGAGTCCTCACAAGCGCGTCGTGGAAGCTCGAGTATGTCGATCCGTCGGATCAGTTGAAGTGCCGTGCTCGCGTGTCTGGAGAGGAGAGGCACGTGCAGGTCGTTGATGACGTAGACGATTTCCTGCGGAAGCGAGATGCGTCCGTCCGTTCGTGAAAGAGACGATCGAAACGCTCCGAGAAGGGAGAGGTCGGCGCCCGAGGCAGCTTTGAGCGTAGTCGTAGGCTGGGTCAGCGGGGTGCGAAAGACCGTTCGGTAGAGAGAGTCCGGGATAGCGGTAGCGTCAGCGCCGGAATCAATCTTGAAAACCACCGGAACCGCGCCCACTCTCAGAGGCACGAGCCACGGTTGATCCGGGGAATCGCCGGTGACGTCGTCGACGTGTAGATCACCGAAGAATATAGCGTCGTCCGATTCGACGACTTCGTTGAGCGAGCGCGAATCGGGTTCAGGAGTGTCCGTTTCGCGTTCGGGGGGTGCGCTGCGGCAAACGCGGGCGTAGTGGCCATGTTTGCCGCAGAGTCCGCAATCGGCGTTAACTGCGGGGCAGTTGTCACGCGGATGTGTCGCGGATCTTCCACACCAGCCACAGGACTTCGTCTGCTCCATCCCGGGCCTTTTTTCGCTGTCGTAGGAGACGGCGTGCGTCGTTGTAGACGGCTTGTTGTAGCGGGGGCGTGTCGTTCCCACGCGAGAAAGGGGTGCGGCGCGTGAGACACCCACCGCGTCGAGAGCAGCTGCAGCGTGCGGGATAGACGCTTGAGCGCGGACAACGGGCTGATGGCCGTGGATGTCCTCATTTTGGCGCACTTGCGTGATGACCCTTTCGAGGGTGAGGTCCGCTTGAAGCTGGAGCTTGCGCGATAGCTCGTTGTCGCGAATTCCCACGACAATGCGGTCGCGTATCAGGTCGTCGCGGAGGGCGTCGTAGGCGCAATGCTCGGCGAGCGTGAAGAGGGCCGTGACGAATGACTCCGCGTTTTCGCCGTCGCGCTGGACGCGCTGGTTGAAGACGGCTCGTTCGAAAATGACGTTGCGTTGCCGGACGAAGTGGTGCTGAAGCTTCTGCTTCACCGTGTCGTACTTGTCGGCGTCCGCTTGAGTCAGGTTGAACGATTTGAAAATCTCCTCAGCTTTTCTGCCTAAGTGGAAGAGGAGGGTGTTGACTTGGATCTTCTCCCCCTTTTTGTCGAGGCCCGTGGCGATTCGAAAGCGTTCGAAGTGTTCGATCCAGAGAGGCCATTCCTGGGCGCCGTTGCGCATATCGAAGCGGTCGGGGTGGAGATGTTGCATAGCGAATCCTATCCTGTCACCATGTGCTATTGTGATACCAAGTGACTGTATTTGTGTATGTAGCGTGTATATATGCGTGCAGTATGTGACGTCATGCATAGCGTGCTGTCCTTAGACTATAGAGTCTTACACCACAGCAACTGATGCCCCGCGAATGCTCTCCATCGCGTCGCCGAACATCTCCAAGCCAGAAGCACGATCAAAATAGTCGAAAGTAAGAAGAAGTGGTTTTTCTTTCCCAAAGGCTCCTAGAACTAGGCCAAGCTTCGCTTCGACGCCAATTTTATCGAGAATTTGTAAAGGGGCGTGGTTAATCCTAATTCGTAACGGAAGTAGTGTAATTTTGCCCAAAATTCGACTCGCACCAAGCAATCGACCTCGCAGAGTTATCAAACTCATAAAACACAATAGATTTAGCGCGTTTATTTAAAAATCGGCGAGGTGAGATTTTTTAGCATCCGTGAGCTATAGCACACGGTTTTTGCTCCAAAACCTCACCTCACAGAATTCCGATTTTTTCACGTAAAACGATCGATCTCAAGTATCTAGTCGACTCTACGGTCTCAAATTCGACAACCGCGACGAATTTTTTTATTTCGAAAGGGCGTGGCTAATTAAGGTGTACCGGAAGTGGGTCTTTTTTGGTGTTAAATTTAACCCGTAAACTGTGTAACCTCGCGGGGTTGTTGTACTAATAAAGTAGTGTAGATCTAGGGAAATTTGCGAGGTCAAGTTTTTTAGCATCCGTGAACTATAGCACATCGTTTTTGAGAGGTTTGGGTCACCTCTTTGATTCTCATTATTTCTTTATGAAATAATGGGGTTTGGTTTCCTGTTTGATATCGCGCTGCCAAATTGACGTCACACCTCAAATTTTGTCTAAAATTGGCTTTTTTGTAGATAGTTATATGTGAAGATGCATCAAGTCCCTCCTCCTCTTTCACAATCTTCCCTCTCCCATATCAAGGTAAATAAATAATACGTGTATTTAACTAGAATTCAAAATTCAAATTTTAGTTCTTATTTTAGTTCTCGACGATGTTTGTATGCATAAAGAAGATGACGTAGACGAAGCGATGACCCTGGGGACTTGGGTGAAAGTCTCCCTCCTTGTGGGCTGGAGGTTAATGAGCTCCTCCCTCCCTGGCAGCCGGAGGCTAATCAGCTGTCCCCCTGGGGACTTGGGATAAAGTCTCGCTCCTTGAGGGCTGGAGGATAATCCGCTCTTCCCTGGGGACTTGGGTGATAGTCTCCCTCCTGGAGGTCAATGTGCCTTTCCCCCTCTGGACTTGGGTTAAAGTCCACTGTGGAGACTGCAGTCTCAGTCTCTCACTGGAGCGGCGACGCAGGGACAACGACAAGGAGGAGGAGGGAGGAGAGACGGGTGAGGACGTTTTTAAAATTTTATTTTGGACATACGGGATATTTTTAATAAAAATTTTAACATGACTTTACCTACATTTGCGAGAATGTGTACGCGCGCGACGTGCAAGGTGTATGCCTGCGCGCGTTCCTAAGCTAAAATGCGCGCTGCTTTCGTCTCCATACCCTGGAGATCGAAAGCCTCCTATATCTATGTACTAAATTTCATGCACTATAAAAAAGAATAACAAAAAGCGCGATGATGTTCCCTTTTCGTGTTCGTTGAGCAACTTGGCATTGCCTCTGCGTCCTTGCTTCTTCCGCTTTACAGGCTAATTAAAATACATCAATAATACACAATCATTATATGCGTAGACTGTTTAGTTTTGTTGCCTATACAGTTCTCTGTATAGGTAGACTGTTGAGTTACTTATACAGAGAGCTGTATGGGTACACTGTTTACTTTTGTTAGTTTTGTTACTCCTACGGCTTTCTGTATGGGTAGACTGCTGGTTACTTATACAGCTTTCTGTATGGGTAGACTGTTTACTTTTGTTACCTATACAGCTCTCTGTATAGGTAGATTGTTTTTTGATACTTTTAATTATTTGATTATTTAATGGTAAACGCCCCTTCTGCTGTTGTTTCGGCCAGCGGCCTTTTACACTAATATTTGATATTCTAGACTTTTGTTAGTGGTTGAGTCTTCGCGAAAACGGGCAGTATCGCTAATTTAAATTGAGATCCCACAGCAAATATTTGATTTTTCAGGTGAAATCTGAGAGAGAAAATCGCTTTTACGTTTTTTAAATTTTAGACAACGGTTCTCACACCAGAACTCCACGAAATAAACCCCGCACGCCCAAATCCCAGATTCGAAAGCACATGCATAACTTCGTCAAAACTTGATTCATATCAACGCCACATCAAACTCTCCAGAAAGCACTTTTTTACGCAACCTACTCCTAAGCAGTATGTCATTGACCCTGAGAGGAGTTCTCAAGCCCAAAGAGATACTGCACCCCACACTACAAAGTCCCCACGTGTCACCTATCAAATATGGTCACAGGTTATACCTCTGTTGTGAATTCTGACTGCTGGATGCTCAGGCGGAATCTTCTGCTTCAGTTCTACACTGACACGAAGCAGCTTCTTCTCTTCTTCTTCTTCTTCATCGCTGTCACTTCACTGTCTTCGAATCAAAGTATAGAAACTAAAGAAATCAAAATATTTAATTAATTTTCAAGTTTCCTAATTATAGCGCGATTGTTTGATCCACTGACTGTGAAAGCGAACCTTATGGGTTCATTAATTAAACGTCTGGCCGTTGAAACACGTAGACTGAATTATAGAGTTAATTCGATTGGAAAAACGTGGTCTACTCCTAAACTCTCTATATTAAGAGGGATCCCATAACGCGACGAGTCCGTGAAACGTACCTTAAAGGCTACTTGATTGTTCAGAGAGCGGAGAGGTAATGCCGAATCGCTCCTTCTGCTGTTTTTCGGCGATCGACTTTTTCAAATATGGCGGCGGATATGCGCAACTGCTGTCATATCTAAGAGAGACGACTAAAATGACATGTAAAACTACTCATATTAGAGAGAAAATATTCTACGTCGGAGGAACGAGACGGTTAGGGAGGAGGGAAGAGAGATTCGGCTCGATCACCCATTGAGGGGCCCCTTATCGCGATTAGAGAAAAACCGGACGCCAATGAATTCAAACAAAACAATCTTACCACTAGGATGCGAGAAATAGGAAGGAACTCGCTCTGCGAGGCTTAAACAGTGCAAAAAAATGACGCATATAAATCACGTGAACGTTATTAATCCAATTGATTGCTTTTGTGCAAAATCTTGACAATTTCTCGCTCCTGGGCCCCAATAGTGATAATCGCTTCCGTAATGTTCGATAAAAATTTTAATATCTGTTGGAGTCGACTGGCTTTGGCCCTGTTTTATTTCTCTATACTCGTCGTCTATGTCGTAGGTGTTATGATACTTGGGGGAGTAGCCGCCCGGAACGTGGTGCGATTTTCCTTTGAAAAAAACGACGGCGTGGTTACCAGAGCCGTAGGGCAAGTTCACGCCATCGAGCACGCACTGAGGAGCGTAGCCCATGGCGGTCTCAAAGTTGGACGCCGCAGATTCTCCCACCCCTGGCTTAAAAACGCTCATTTTCTTCGAACCAATTTTGACGTTACGGCAAGTCTGATCATTATCTGCAGGTATAATGTTCTCTGGTGAATGTCTGTCGTCTCCCCGCTTACCGTCATAATCACCAGCACTGCAGCACTGAACAAAAAGCAGCCAAATTAGCACCAGAAGAGGACGCATGCTTTCTCTGTTGCTTGATTGCTTGAATGCAAGACCAGTGGTCTCAGCTCAGATATATATGTACAATCTAACAACTCATTTCCGTCATCATTTAATAAGCATGCACGCGAGTCTGGCAATAAAGGATGTGAATTGTTTGCTCCGTAGACACGCCGGCTTTATGGACGTTTACGCAGAGTTGAAGGTAAACGATAAAGGAAATAACTGATAAGGTTGCTAATTTCATAGAAGAGAGCTTTTGCGTTAGCAAGCCGTGAGCAAAAAGATTATTCGCTGGACGGAATATACTATTTCCCTTGTTATGATATCCTGCATTTCTGTGCCACGTGACTATAAAATAAATAAGCTATTTCTCTGTTATGTGTCCTATCGAAGGCGCCGCGACTTGTGGCTGATTATAGAAAGGCAATATTAAGATAAAACTTTCCTTATTTATACAGCTGTATCGATTTTCGCCCAGATAATCATGTGTCAACTTGGCTTTCCCTTTGCTGCAGAGATAATAATATGCGAAGTCGCCATGTTCGTTTCTCTTTCTCCCACCGTATTTCTGACCTTTCGCAGCTCTTAGTTTTTTCCCTTTGCCTTCAAGTAATTAGAGAGATGTATAAAAACATCCAGCAGGAATAACGACTGCGATGCATCTAAGAAGACTTGGCGCTGCGAATATATAAGGTCTTGCAAGCCTGAAAGAACCTGTCCGTGCTCCGCGCACACTCGACCCAGCGCCTGCAACACGCTTGCTGCTGTGAAATGGATACACATTGGTGAATTGGTAAGAGAAACGTCCTATTTCCTTTTCCGGATTGCATGCACTGTATAGGCCGCGGTCGTTTTCTTGCACGTTTTCTAGGCGAAAAAACGGCATCAGAGCCTCGACGCTGGTCGCGCGAGCCTGTTTCTACTCTCAAACGCCTTTTCGAGTTTTGGACGTGGCCGTAGTGGCACGCGGCACACCTGCATCCACTCGCCTTTTAGCATCCTTCATCAGAGGCACTCGCGTTGCCTTTTATCTATTTCTTCCCTTCTTTTTTCCTGTTTTGCGAAGAGAAACGAAGGCCAGAGCGTTTCGTCGACCATGCAGGCTTGCACTCCCGTTGGGGCCCCAATTAGTGTGGGCGTGGACTTAGTGGACGGATATACTAAATCAATTATTATTATGTACATAGTAGATTATGGAATAACGTGCCTGCCTCAAATCTTCGGCTCGTGCGGGTTTTACTAGCGTAAGATTTGTCTCTTGATCTCTAGAAAGGAGTTGATTAGCCTATGGTCTTCATTGTGAATGAACGATCGAACGCGCGCTCTCTGAAAGGTGTGCGAAATAGGTGGACTAAATTGCGGCTGTCTCGCGTTTTTAGCACGCCCGGTAGAAGGTATGCAGTCACCTTTCGATGATCTTTGAACGCTTGGATCTAGTAAATGTGTTCCGTAATTTATACGCCACATCTTTCACTGAGACCGCAATCGCGCCTAAACAAATAAACCAAATAAAACGAGCAACTAATCTTCTTATTGCCCAATGATGGAGTTTTTGAACGAGCTATGGGACGCCTAGATACGCGTCGTCATCTCGGAGAACGGCCGTCCGTTCCAACGTCGGTTTGTGAATGCGTGACGCTTACTACTTCCGCTTTACCCGCCCCTCACTCCGCGAACTCATATATTTCACATGCGTGTTTGAGAATGATTTAGGTATGTGTTTGTTAGAACGCCGCATTGACATCTCTTTTTGTTTGGCCAGGGCCTAGTTGCCGAAAGAGGTTGCTCGCCGAAAAAATCTGTTTCATACCGTCCCGTCTCTAATTTCTCCTTTACCCGGATAGAAAATGTAACGTACAGAAGCTGTTCACTCCCATTCATACTGTTTTTTCTTGGAATTAAACTCTCCTAAAGCGGCATTTATAATTGAACGCGCCAGCTTATATAAATTTAGACGTTGTATGGAGAGGGCCCTGCGGTGACGCTACTGTAGTTCTGGCAAGAGCAATACATTGAAGACATGACATGAAGAACGAACAAAACAAAAACAATAAAAGACGTGCATTGGACAGAACAAAATCATCAGTTGAGATGTTGCTTATCTCACCATATGGCAGGGACGTTCTTTTACCAAGAAATCGACCAGCTTTTTAGCGAAATCTTGACAATTTCTTGCTCCTGGGCCAAAATAGCTGTAATCTCTTCCGTAATGTTCGATAAAACCCCTAATTTCTCTTGGAGTCGCCTCGCTTTTGCCCTCATTGATTGTTTTATACCCCCGTATGTTGTTGTCGCTGCTCTCATACCTGGGGGGGTTGCCGCCCGGAAGGTGGTGCGCTATTCCTTTGAAGAGGACGGCGGCGTGGTTAAAGCCGTGGGGCAAGTTCACGCTATTGAGCACGCACTGAGGAGTACGGTCCAACACGCCCCCCATCGCGGACGCCGCATATCCTCCGCCCACTGCCTTTCCACTGCCCATTTGCTTCAAACCCGTATACACGTAACGGCACGAGCGATCATTATCTGCAGGAATAAAGTTCTCTGGTGAATAGTTGTCGTCTTCCGCTTACCGGTATAATAATAAGCACTGCAGCACTGAGCAAAAAGAAGCCAAATTAGCACCAGAAGAGGACGCATGCTTTCTCCGTTGCTTGATCGCTTGAATGCAAGATCAGTAGTTTCAACACAGATATATATATATATACTGTATATGTGTGTGTAAGTTCTAACAAATCATTTCCGTCATACTCTAATAAGCATGCACGCGAGTCTGGCAATAAAGGATGTTAACGGTATGCCTGGTAAACACACCGTCCTGAAGGACGTTTATGGAGAGTCAGAAAATAAACGAGGAAGGAAATAACTTCATTTCAAGAAAGAGATTCTTTGCGTTTGCGAGAAGTGAGCAATATGATTGTTCGCTGGGAATACAAAGTTTAATTATCTCGTTTTAATATGCTGCATTCATGTGCCGCGTGATTACGGAATAAGAAAGCCATTTCCTCTGTTTTGTGTCCTAACCCAAGTTAATTCCTTGGAATTATATAATAGCACGTGATTGCGAGCCAATCAGGAGCGCTCATTAGAGTGGTATATCTGGGTGATGCCACTCTTCCAGCTAATATAACATTCATCTTGGTTAAAGTAGCAGAATAGCGTTTGATTCGCGCTTCTGATGGGCTCGGAATCGCGTCCCATCATATAAGATAAGTACACCACTACTAATGCTCGTTGGATACGCTATTTAGAGCACTCGGGCGGGATCCAGCCATCGGCTTCGCTTCTGGCCACGACCCCGCCCTCGTGCTCAAAATAGCAGTAGGAGGCTTGATTCGTCACAAGACAGATCAGTCACACAACGCACAGAGTCACTTAAGGAGCAACTCAACGTACCTCTAAGAGAGAGAATCTTCGTAGTCAAATTTTACGTATGTCGCGCGCTTCTTGCTCCAAAAAAGAGAGCAATTTGATGTCTTTCTCGATCCCGAAGAGAATTTTCTCTCGAAAGTTCGACCGCAATAGCACAAAGAAAATATTTACACTGCGTTCCCGGCCAAACACAGCGTCGTTTCTACATAAATCGCTTCGCAACGTATATTTCGCTTCCACGATAGCCCGCAGACCGTTCATATCATAACACGATAAAGGCGCTTTAATTCGATGACGTTCGAGTGTGGTCCGTGCCCAGGAGGGCGCCCAGGAGAGCGCACGAGCCAATCGAATCTTCGTCTTTCGTGAAGCATCCGGGTTACAGTTTACGAGAAAGTGCTTTTACTGCATCTTTTCTTTCAACGACGCCTTTCGGTGACGGTGGACTCGTTTTACAAAGTGCTTTTTCCTCGATGCTGTTTTGTTAGAAGAAAAGTGAGGCCCCCGTCGGGGACTCAGCAGCAGTTTTTCGCGTTTCAAAAGAGAACGAGAGGCTTGCGCTCGTAAGACAATTTTTTCTTTTAAAGCTACTATGATGGCCTTCTCTTGGAAGTAGCGTTCGACGCGTTCCAGTCATTCCCTAATTCGCCAGAGCCGATTGGATGAGTCGCTCTATCGAGGCCCAGCTCTCCTTCCTCGTTGATCGAATGCTCTCTTCCTACGAGCATAAGTAAGCCTAAAGGTGTGTCTTGTCGTGATTAGATTCATACGTTCGGGCGATGTTCACAGCGGCCTCGTCGAGCAAAAGTCTCGTGGCCCGGGTGGTACTGAACCCTCAAAGGGGGCCTCACCTATAGTCCCTTTATCGCGTCATCGAACGATGTCGAGCACATAGATCGACGTTACTCCATATAATAGTAATATCTACGATTCAACCATATAATAATTTGACTCCTCTAATGTCGAATGAGAATAGGGAGTCGTTTGAAAATAATGGAAACAATAAAGGTAAATTCTTTTCGTCGAAGTTGGCTAATTACCAAATTTATACCAGTACGGAGTAGGCATATCTTGCGCGTGAATGTTTTGAAATCATTTACCCAATTCTTACTTTCAACGAAATCGTTTGTGTGAATCACGCGTGAAAACGAGTTTTGAACGAGCTCGCACGGATCCACTCTAGAGCACGTGAATTTTGCTCGTGTTAGATCGTAGTACTTCGACTTCTAAATGCAAAATCTCGGTAGCGTAGTTGCTCGTTTTTGAATTGAATAGTGCTTTCCAAGTGTTATGAAGACGAAATGTTGACGTCTCCAAAGCATGAAAGACATAAAGACATGGCTTGGACAACAAGCCTCTCACTGTATTTATGCAATAGAACGGGTTGTATAGCCTTTGCGGTTTTCTCCTGAATCCCTATACTTTTCACACGATCAGTGTTATATAATTGGGAGACGATCGATCGAGGAGCGAATATTTTTAGACATTCGTTTTCATAGAATTTTTTGACATCTACCCAAGATGTATGAAATTGAACAAATTTTATCGCGTGCAGCGCGCAAATAATTACTGCACGCTGGTCTCTATCGAAACGGCTCGTTTAGTCGTGAGATGATTACGGATCTCACGTGAGTGTTGCATCACCGCGCACGCCCATTTTCAATTAAGCGTAACACGAGGCAGAGCGAGACAAAAAAGACTTTCCTGCTATCACCATCAAGTGAATCTTCGATGTCTGGTACGGTCTGACTTGTGTTTTGTTTTTTTTTGTCCTTTCTGTCTTCGCATCTCGTCTGATCGAGACCGATCGAGCCCGCGATCGAGCTAGGTCCGTTTTTGGGAACGCGGACAGTTCTTCTTTGTTGCTAGCTGTTGTTTTTTACTTCACTTGGCTTTGTCTCTCTCGCAGAAAGGGCATTTTCTCTCGTCTCACGCGAGCGTCTAAAGTCACGCCCCTCTGTCGAGGAGAAAATATTGTCCCACACCGTCGCGCGGCGGTTGTAATTAAAATCCTCTTTCATTTAATTCTAAATTAAAGTTACAAACTTAGTCCCGCAACGCTCCGTTGTCGCGAAGATTTTTAGATTATCTTTCGTTGTGTTTTGTGGGTCGTAAAGCCAACTTGAATTGTTTTTCAGATGCTGAGGACTGGGATTTTTACCTGACTAGTCCACCTCTGTGGAAGCAGATTGAAGTAATACTTGAAAAATATCCAGATGGAGGGCAGATACTGAAGGTACGGAGAATCTTCGGAATGGCTCAACTAATACGAAAATCTAAACAGGAGCTCGTTCAAAATGCGGATGACGCTGGAGCTACCGAAGTGCAGTTTCTTTTGGATTCCAGACCGGACGCATATGGCAGAGACACTCTGATCAACCGAGAAATGGCGCACTTTCAAGGTCCGGCGCTTTACGCTCAAAACAACGCCGTTTTCCAGCCGAGTGACTGGAAGAGCATACAAAAGCTTTACCAAAGCGAAAAGAAGAAGGATCCTATGAAAGTGGGTCGTTTTGGGATTGGTTTCAATTCTGTTTATCATCTCACAGGTGGGAAAACTTTTATTAATGAACAAAATTATATTGAACTTCTTTCTAGATTTGCCCAGTGTAGTAAGTGGCAACAAAATCGGATTCATTGATCCTCAGAAGAAGTACCTGAAAGACGGCGGCAAAGGATGCACCTTCTCCGATGCTGCAACGCACGTGGACCAGTTCGCTCCGTACAACGTATTGGGCTGCAATATGACCGCTCCATCGTACGAAGCAACTCTTTTTCGATTTCCTTTGAGAAGGGATGGAGACGCATCTCTTTTGAGCAAAAGCTTTCACTCTCCAGAAACGATTCGCAGTATTTTATTTGACTCTTTTAAAGAAGACGCCCATCTCGTGCTCCTCTTTCTTAAATCCGTTGCATCAATCAAGCTCTGGGACTGGCGGCCAGGAAGTGAGTCACCTGTAGAGATTTTTAGCGTCTGTATAGACGAACAGACGCGCCAAGATGTGCTTAACGCGAGAAAACGTATCAATGTCAGCGTTAATAGTGGAGAAGTTTTAGTGGAAGAGGCTTTTCAAGCAGTTGTGACATGTCGAGACGACTCCCAAGTTATCTCTAGCCAGAAATGGCTAATTGCGCATCACATCTCAAAGGAGCATTCCGACGTTGTGGAACTTGGCGAAGAGCTGCATCAACTGCCGTGGATTGGCATTGCACTCTCACTCCCACCCTTGACCGCCCAGGCAGCAGATCCGGGTCGAATGTTTTGCTTTTTGCCTCTTCCTCCTAGTGAAGATAGCCAGACGGGTTTACCTGTGCATGTTCACGGGTCATTCAGCGTTGCTGATAACAGAAGAAGTCTCAAATGGCCTGCTAAAGATAGTCCTACTGATAAGGCTGTCAAGTGGAATAGCTTACTGCTTGAACACCTTGTAGGTCCGGCATATGAGGCGTTAATTTCTAAGGCGATTTGTCTTTCTTTGGATCACTGTACCGTTTACCGAGCCTGGCCGGAGCCGTCGGACGTTAAAGTTCATTGGAAAGACGTTCTTAATCGTTTCTTACCTACTTTACTGCGCAAAGAAGTCTTTTGGACAGACTGCGGCAATGGTTCGTGGATTTCTCTTGCAGAAGCTGTAGTAAATGAATCGTCAGAGTTAAATGCAGACGAAAGAGTTGCCTACGAGGAAATGATGCGAATTCGAGAGCCTGTAGTTCTGCCTCCAAGAAATGTTCTTGCGTGTCTGTATCGCGCTAAAGCTTGCTACAAATCGTTTAACTCAGACCTTCTTCGTTCCTTGCTGAAGAAAAGTTCTCACAACTATGTTGACCTCAGTCGCGAGAGAAAGCTTAGCCTTCTTGCGTTTGTTTTGAAAGATGAAGACTACGCCGATTTAGTCGGACTGTTTTTGCTGCCAGTCAACGACGAGTCTTTTGTTGAGTTTGAGTTGTCGACATCGCCAAAGAAAGTCTTCATAGAAAACAAAGAGATCCCGTTATCTCTTTTCCCAGGAATGGAAAACATATTCTTGCACTGCGCTTTGAGAGGAGACCTGTTCTCAAAACTAACGTCGCATCAATGTCGCAAAGCGCTGTCGCTTGTGAAACTTGAACATCGGCACGTGTTGTCGCTACTCAAAAGAATTTTAACTAGTTACTGGCCATTGCAAGAGAAGAAGTCGACTCTTCCATGGTCATACCAACCTAGCCGTCAGTGGATGCAGGATGTGTGGGGATGGCTTGGTGCTCATAATAAATATGATGAATTTGTTGGCTACTTTGTCCTACCTTGTGACAACTTCACATCTGTAGCGAAGCTCGTCCGTAAAGGAAACGTTATCTTTGCTGGACACGTTTCAGCTTCGCCAATGTCACGGAATGTTGCGTCCACTTTCAGAAGCGCCGGATGCGTTGTTTTACAGGACTGCCCTGATTATATTTCTTCGAATTACGAATTGACGAAGTACGTGTGGACCCAGGATAAGGTGTTGCATTGTATTTGTCAGGTTCCCCTCTTGGTTTCCTCTTTTCACAATTGGACGGCGATTCAGAGTCAAGAAGTGCTATCCTTCCTTTCTTGCGTGATTCGCAACGTTTCTCTCACGTCAGCAATGGAGTCAGCATTGCTTTCAATGCCTCTTTTTCGCCTTTATAATTCACCTGATTATTCAAGTTTGCAAATGTTTCGGGAGTCTGTTCCAGAGTCGGTAAAGAATCTTTCACTAATGCGTCCTTTACTTTCTTTTCCGAATCATGAAGAATCGACTGTCCTACGTAATCTGTCGTCTTTTCATCGACAGTTGAGTTTCGAAGAGATGTTTACTGAATTTGTTTTTCCTGATATGGAAACGTACGGAATGGACTACATAATATCGGTAGTGAAGTATCTTCTGGACAATCTAGATAATCATCATCCCCTTCCCGACGTCGTGCGCAAGCGCTTAAACAAGCTCAGCTTTATTCCAGTGGCAGACGGAACCATAAAGAAACCGTCAGAACTTTTCGTGCCGTCTTCTCCTCTAGTGTTGAAGCTTTTTCGTGACAAGCCGGTTTTTCCCGAAGGACCCTTTGCACTCTCCAAAAATTATGGTCGTCTTCTCTCTCGTATCGTATGTTTTCGGTCCTTGGAGTCAATTTCAGGTTTGGAAATTGTCGAAATAGCTCGTGAAGCTTCAGCGGGGGACGCGGAAAAAGGCGAAGCGCTGCTTAGTCTTTTCGTCTGTAAAGATAGAACTTTGTGGGTAAGAAAGAGGCTTTCTGAACCAGTGTTTTCAGCGTTTGGTAAAGCAAATTCCTCGACTGTCGCTGAGTTGTTGGAAGGGATTAAGTGGTGTCCGGTTGAGTTCAGTGCTTCTTGTTATTATCCTTCTACTTTGCCATGGAAGAGTGGCTGCTGTACAACAGCTCTTCCTTCTAAAACCGTCTGTGCCCTTACCAGCAGTGGACTTTCTCTTGAGAAGTTGTCTTTTCTTGTTGGCAGCACTGAATTCATTTTAAAGGGAGGCTTTGTTCAAGACGAGATCCTCCTTAATTTACTTGCACTTCGTCAAGTGACTTTGGATAGCGTTCTCGAACACTGGTTGAAGGCGATGGAGAAATACAAATCTGAAAAAGAGAGTTGCGGGGTGCAATTTGGCCAAATGATGAGAACGTTGCTTTCCCTTTTGCCTCAGTACTGCTCTCTGGCCTCTCTGGAAGACGCTATTACTAGACAGTTTTCGGATTCTGACTTTATTTGGATCAGTGACGACGTAGGATTTGTTTCCGCTAATCGCCTTGCCGTTTCTTGCTTTGATATTCGTTCTTTAAAGCCTTGGCTGTTCTCTATTTGTCAAGGTGGTTATTCTCATTTGTCTTCTCCTAAGATTCAATCTGCTCTTGGTATAAAATCTGAATTTAGTCAATCTGTCTTGCTGAACGTCCTTGCTGAAATAAAGATATATCACGACGAAGGCAAAGCGTTAGCAGAAGAAGTCGCCCGCGATTTAGCAGTAGCCGTTGGAATTGTTGATTGGTTTGCTAAAAACGCCGATAAAGTTTCTGCAACATTACTTGGCAAGATACTTGTTCCGGTTAAAAATCTTCTTAACCTACGATTACTTCCGTGTGCAGATGTTATTTATTTCGATACGGAGAGCAATAATAGTGACGTGACCGACTGCAATCTTATTCACGGAAGCATCACGCGCGAAACGGCTTTGAAACTGCGGATTCCTTTTCTCAGCAGTCGACTGGCTCTGTCCGAATACAAAGATACAAAGAGGTGTCTTGACGACCACACTGTTGAGTTTGGAGAAGAGTTTGGACAGCAAGAGCCGCTGGCACGTCGTTTGGCAAATATTATCGGAGCCTACCCATGGGGTGTTCAGATACTGAAGGAGCTTGTTCAGAACGCTGACGACGCTGGAGCGTCTGTTCTTCACATTGTTTATGACAAACGAAATCATCCCACTAGGACAGTGTTTGGCGACGGTTGGAAGCACTTGCAAGGTCCGGCATTGCTGGTCTACAATGACCGTCCTTTTTCAGAAGATGATTTATTGGGAATTCAAAATTTGGGACTTGGCAGTAAAAGGACGATGCTGCCAAAACCGGTCAATTTGGAATTGGGTTCAACGCTGTTTACCATCTAACGGATTGTCCTTCTTTTATCTCCGACAATAAGGTATTTTGTGTCCTTGATCCTTTATGCAGGTTCATTCCTGGTTCGTCAATCAACAAGCCTGGCCGGAAATTTTATTTGAACGAAGGGTTTTGGGAAAATTTTTCTGATGTAAAAGACGCCTATTATTCCGTCTTTTCTGCTGATGAACTTTCTGGTGCCACGCTCTTTCGATTTCCGCTGAGACATACCGAGTACAGCCCGGCTGAGCCAATACGCAAAAAGGGAGTAAGTTGTGATGAAATGAATATCCTTTTGGAAGAGTTTGCTGAAATTTCTTCTAAACTGCTGCTCTTCCTGAATTCATTGAGGACGATCAAACTTTCGATTGTTGATGATGAAGAACGAACAGAGAAATTCTCGGTTTGCGCCGAATTGGACTCAACTTCGACACTGAAGCGCGGAGAAATGTTTAAAAAAATTGCCGCTGCCAAAGACGTAGAAACATTCCGAATTCCATGGTTTCAAGTCGCTTACGAAATGACGATTTTAGAAAATAAGAAAGGCTATATCTCAAAACAATGTTGCCTTGTGCTTCAATCGATTGGTAATCAGTCGCTATGTGGCGGGGGAAATTCGAGATTATTCAGAAGAAGCCGTACTTCCTCGAGCTGGCGTTGCAGCGTCCGTTTTTGAGATTGAAATTAAGTATGACTGCAATCCTTACTGTTTCTTACCACTGCCGGGTAAAATACCATTGCCGGTCTACGTTAACGGCCATTTTGCTCTCGACTCGTCTCGTCGTGATCTTTTCCGTGACAGCTCTTCAGCAAGGACGTGCAACCCGAAACAGGCTTGGAACGAGCATCTTATTGATTACTGTGTTGTTCCAGCTTACGCTGCCTTTCTCGAAGAAGCCAAGCGCTATGTCAATCCTGAGCGCAAGGGCGATTCCGATTTTGGCAGACGACTTGCATGGTTTCACTCTCTCTTTCCTGTCGTCAAAGACAACAACAGTTCGTACTGGAGTCGATTGTCTCGCAAATTTTACGAGTTTCTTACAAAGTCACGATCGCACGTTCTCGCTTATGTAGATTGCCTTCTGTCGTTCGAGCAAAAACTGCTGAGTGATCTCGCCTCCTACTCCGGAAAAAAGCTGTACTATCAGTTCAGTAGTCAGGATAGAGCTGCTGTTGATGCTGCTTCCATTATAAACACTAATTTTTCTTTGAAGCCTTCATTGAGATGGTATTCTATTGGACCAGTGGAACGGCAAGGCGTTCGTTTTAATAGAACTCTTTATTGGTCCCAGGAAGCCGTTAAGCGTCGCCTTGGAGAATCTGGCGCTGTTGTCCTTAAAGGACTCCTTCTGTTTCTCGGACTTCCAGTTGTCACAACAACTCAAAGAATATTTTCGTCTTTGCAAAGCGTTGGTGATTCTGGAGTTGAAATGGCAACTCCTGAGTCAGTCTGCAGCTTTCTTTATCACTATGAGTGGTCATTATGTCCCCGTAAGTTTACACTTGGTGAAATCAAGACTACGCTCTTTAAATCTCCGGTAGTCGTTAGCTTACTTCTAAACTTTCTGTTTTTTTCCCAAGAAGGCAAATCGCTTTCTCTGAAGAAACTGAAGGGACTACCTCTTTTGGTCACAGGAGACGAACGATTGAATCTTTTTTCGGAGAAGCGTCCTATCTACCTTTCTCGCTTTCTAGAACTCTTGCCGACTAGTCTTGATCGTTTTGTGCACCCCCACATCCGTGATTCGACATTTAACCATTTCTCCTATAGCAAAATCGCTAATGCTGCTCAGACGATTTGTGTGATCTCACCGTCTGCGTTTGTCGCCAGACTGAACACTACAGGCTTGTTTCCTTTGAATGTGCTTCGAAAATATACCCTAGAAGCGATGCTGCCTTTGCCAGACGATTGGATAACCAAGTTTTGGAATTATATTACAACGGAAGGGATGGCTTGCTGTTCTTTCCACGAAGCGATTTCTTGTTTTAGTGTTCATCCGGTTATTCCGGCTACCAGTGGCTCTCGGTCGGTTCTTGTTCCCGTTGAGCTTGGCTATACGGTTTTGCATGTCACTGATTCTCATTCTCCTCATCCAGCTCAAGAAGCCATGAAGCAGATTGGAATGCCACTGCTTCGAAGTAAACTTGTTGGTGTGAAAGCCGTTGATGCCCTGGTTGAATCGCGGTTAGTCACATTGGATTCTCCTCAAAGGGTTATAAAGGCTCTTCGGTACCTTACTACAGATTCAATGTGCTTTTGCCGTGACAGGATGAAACCATCTGTATCTCTGTGTCTTTTAAAATACTTCAATTTACGTATCAACTCTTGTTTTCCCAAGTCATCTTTAGATGAGCTTCGCGCTATTTCACTGTTTGAGAGCGCTACCGGTTCTTTCCTTCCTATATCCGACAAAAAGTGCGTTTGTTTACCGAAAGGATTGCTTTTAAGGGGTTCAAAAATTTGGATGGATTCTAAGGAAACGGCTTTTCTGAAGAGTCAACCAGAATTATCTTCTCTTTATAAATGCTTGGAAGTGACTGACAAGACTCTAGTTGAAGCCTATGTCGAATTCATACTTCCAAAGTTTAACTTGCTTTCAGATGACGATCGAATGAAACATCTGCTGACCTTAAAGTCTTTTTCGGGAGTTCCCAAGTTACTCGAAAGTCTTTCGCAAACTCCATGTTTCTCGATGGATGGCGAACTTTGTTGTGTAAATAGTTTTTATGATCCAGACGTTGAGCTCTTTTCGTTAATACTGGATGCCAAGTACTTTCCACCCAAAATTACGGACACGGAGGAAGACGAAGCGGAATGGCTAGAATTTCTTCGAAAATTTGGCTTGCGGAAAGTTGCTCCTCCGGATTTGCTTTTAGAACTAGCTCAACGTCTTGAAACAAATGGGAAACGTTCTTCTGTACTTCCTTTAGGATGGAAAGAGAAATCCAAGTGTTTGTTTCATCATTTGATCAGTAATAACTACGAAGACTGGGTTAGAAGAAGTTACTCGTCATTAAAGTGTTTGCCTGCAGCAAAAATTAGAAAAACTTTGGCTGCTATTTCTGAACAATTCTCTGCTACAATTACAAGCTTCAAACTTGCGGTTAAATATTCTGAGGCAAACGAGCGGCTTTGTTGGACTTCGCGCTCTTTGGCACCGAAATGGACCAACTGTCGTCAAACGAAACCGAACATTTCTATTGCGCCTTCTCCGTCTCTGTCACAAGTCGTTGATAACGTCCAATGTTACGTCGAAGGTTATAAAGAAGCGTCTACTCATGGAAAAGTCGATGAAAATGTTTCAGACGAAATGCAGAAAATCACTCTGGACTTTTTGCAATATTTGCGGGATAATCTGAGATGGCTGGCCTCCCCGGTTTTGTCAGCTTCTTCGAATCTCCGAGATCTTTCGATTTTTAAAGGTTGTTTTTGTTTCAAAGATACTGCAAGCATTAGGGACGTAAAGAAGATTTTCAAGCTAAATTTTATTTTCATGAAGGAGACAAACACGATGGTCAATCCCCTAAAGGTCGTGCGAAGGTCTCCAAAAGAGCTGCTTCATCTGCATCCGTATTTCTACGAATTACCGGATGTTTATGGAATGCACACTAAGCTTCTTCGTTGTTTCGGTGTTGATGTCGAGGCTAGACCATTTCATTGCGCTCGCGTGCTTGAAGACATATATCTTCAGAATGGCGAATCGAATTCTGCACTCAAAGATCCCAATGACGTTTTTAAAGCAAAATTGGCTATTGAGTTCCTTTTTCGTCTTCTCGAATGTAATCAAGAGAGAAATTGGGACAAATCACTTAGTGACACTTTAAGTCCTTTGTTTTTAATGAACCGAAGGCGTGGGTTGGAAATTTCAAGCAATTTATTCTTCCTCGACAACATTCAGTACGAAGAGTACATTGAGACACTTGATCATTCTTTTCTTATTGACCTCGCTACGTGCAACTTGTCGTTTCTTCAAGAAAAAACGGTTGACTTGTTGCCAGAATGTCTTCGACCTAGGAATGCTTCATCTCTTTATGTTTCTCGCATTAAGAGCGACAACATGGTTCCTTCGATGAATGAACAACATCTAACTTCTGCAAAACGACTACAGGCCTTGATTACTTCCCAACATTTCGTTTTGGGAATTAAAAGCATATTCGTCCACAAAAGCCGAAATAGCAAGCTTCCGTCTTATTTTGAAGCCGGTCTAGCAACGATTAGCACTGAACTTGAAATTAGATGCTTGCATTCTTTTTCAACTTGCCTTGTTCGGTGTGCTGATAAGGTTGAAGTCGACAAAACATCCGAAGATGGAGATGTTTACCTTGATATATCAGAAAAGGGCAAAAAAGCCGTTCTCTACCTAACTGAATCTGCCTTTGAAGATAATTATTCTGCAGCAGGTATTACTTTTCAGATCAAGATCACGAAGTGCCTTACCCATCTTCTTCGATGTTCAACTGATATAGACACCGCCTCCATTGTTGGCATGCTCACTTTGAGCAGTCCGTCTGAAATACCACTTTACTTGAAAAAATTTGGCATTGTTTTCAGTACCTCCGGTCGTGAGCGTGCACTCCAAAACGAATCTCGTCGCCTAGAAGTTTTTCTCGGACGAGAAGTGAATGAAATTCACATGAAACACATTGTGCAGGAAAATAACTTTGAAGACGGTGAATGGGCTATATATAAGATTTCCGAGAAGAAAGCAATTCACGCTCAAGTCATCACTGCAGTGGTAAAGAAGGGAGACGAAGATCTTTCGTACTACATTAACACTGGTCTGGAAGAAATAGTCGAAGTTGAAAGTTCGACTCTATACAAATTTATGAGGCGAGCCACAAAGGCACCTCAGGATTTTGCACCCGCTATTGAGTCAAGACCTAATCGTCAGGGACCTAATCTTCAGGAATCAGCGATTTTTGACGCACAACTCCCTTCATTAAGTGATGAAGGATCAGAAATTGCATTTCGCGAATTAGACATGAAGTCAAGAAGAGCCCAAGGGAGTTGTCGTTCTATCGTTTCTCATTTACGTTTTCATGGTCATTCTTTGCAAGCTAAAGAAATGATAGCCTCTGGTAGTGGTGCTTCTCTGCACTTTGATAGCGACGACGATTATATTCTATCTTTTCCATGTTCGACTTGTTCTCCGCAACCGGAAATAGGGAGGATGTTCTACCGTCAAGCCGAGGCTGATTTACTCGCTGCTCGAGAACAATATGAAGTGCAAGTCAAAAAGGAAAATGGTAATTTTGCTGTCGTGTGCTTTCTTTGCCACGAATGCGCCGAAAAAGTTCTTATAGGTGTTTTGCTTCTGAAGAAAGGCCTCGATTCTAGGCAAAATAGAAGCCACGATTTACGCACATTTATGCCTGCCCTTTCTTGCGTTTATTTTTCTGAGTCGGCTATGATTACCGTCAAGGAATGCATACTTGAGTTGAACAGCTATTACATCTACACTCGTTACCCTGATGCCTTACGTGATGTACCTGCACTTTTCTATAAGCGGGATAACGCTCACAAGGCCTTAGAGAGTGCCGAGACTATTGTAAAGGAAATTAATGCTGGCATGGGTGTGAAATTCTCTTCTGTTTAGCTTGCAGTTTAATTAGAGCGCGTGTAACCATGAGTGTTTGTAAAGCCTCGTCATTATTAATTACTGTTTGTTTTGCTATTATACCTTATACCTTTATGGTTTTTTCATTACTATTAGTGTCATTTTTGTACAGTCTTTGTGTGTAAGCGTTATAGGTGCTTCCCGGAAGCCATGTTTAATTTCGTGTTTTCTCCGAAATTTTCCTCGCTGCCTAAAAAATGTGTATTGCATTGCCTGCAGTCTTTTTCTCAAAGCAGCACGTTCGTAAGGACAATGAGACAAAAGGTGAGGCCCCTTTTGAGGGTTCAGCACAGCGCGGGCCACGAGACTTTTGCTCGCCGCCGTCGCTGTGAACATCGCCCGCGTGCATGAATCTAACTACGACAAGACACACCTTTAGGCTTACTTTAGGCCATCGTAGAAGAGCATTCGACTGACGAGAGATGAGAGCCGGGCTTTGATAGGGCGACGCATCCAATCGGCTCTCGCGCGTTGAGGAACGACTGGAGCGCGTCGAATTCTTGCCGCTTTCCAATTTCAGAGATTTATTATTTGATGATGTGAAACTATCGTTCAGTGTGAGCACGTGCATTTGCACATTGTCGAATACGGGAACTCGAGATGTCTACTGGAATAAACAGCTTCGGAGTTCCTTCGCCGGTAGACGATGCTAGACGAAGTTCTACGGAGTCTCTGTCTGCAGAGCTTATTCTGTTCCCGTATGACGATCGTTCGGCGGCGCCAACGTCTCTCCAAGGTGTTTACTAGAACTCTTTTTGATGAAACTTCCACCTTCGATGTCGTATTTCCAGAAGACTGCATCGAATCGCCTGTGGGCGAGTCCGGAGCTCAACAGCTGCAGCTCTGGGGTATAATGCATATTGTTAATAACATCACCGTGTGTTTGCTCACGCTCGCCTTTACTTCGCTAGAAAAGGGGCCCCAGATCACTGGAGAACTTATTAACGATCTTTCGATAAGAATTGCTCCAATGTGGGATCACGTCGCGAGGAGGCTGAAGCCTAAGCCGTTTGATTATTACGAGATTGAAACTATCAAGAACGATCACCAAGGAAATGCCCGACGTCAAGCGGAGGCGATGTTGGACAAGTGGCGGGAGAACTCAGCTAGTGAAGCTAATGCATGTCATCTTTGCCTTGCTTTGCTTGATGAGGGCATGAAAGCGGCAGCGTCAGAGATACTTGGACCTAGGTTCGTTGAAAATATTGATTTAATGAGACAAAGGAAACGTAAGAAGGCTTTCTTTTAGAAGTTCCCTTTATATCCTGATTTTCTAGCTCGTCGTTATCCTTCACGTAGAGATCGCTCTATTGGGCCAGCAGTAATGCCAGCTCAATCAATTCAGAGCTCACGTGAGTTATCCGTGATCCCTTCTATTTGAGTCATTCTCTCTTGATTAGATTCACTCGCACCGTCTGACCATCTTTTCAATCTACCGTTCCATTATTGCGACCGGCAGGGCGTCATAGAGTGTGTCATTAGATGCATTAAGGAAAAAGTTGCTCTTTGCTGTCTTTGGGGGCCGCCGGGATGTGGTACCAGCACCGCTGGGCATGCAGTTCTTCAAAGAGTCCACCTTATCTACGGTTCTGCGAATGCTCTATCCTTGAAACCTAAGAAACTGCCAGCTATCTCGGCTTTGTCTCAGCTTGTTTCGTCGCACGTCAGCCGTTTCAAGTTGAATCATTGTACGGTTTTTCTTGACGGCTTCGACGAACATTTGGAAGGTAAAGAAATCCAGTTTAAACAAGTGCTTGAGGAGCTGATGGACAACCTTGGCAAGCGATTTACTGTTGTAGTAGCGTTGCACAAGGAGTTTCCACCTTGTGCTTCAGTTTCACTGACAACCAAGTCTGTCAAAGTCGACTGGCTTGAAGAGGAAGAAGGAGCACGTTTGTTGACGCTGCATTTTACAAATGGCAAGAAACACCTTCCTGATCTTTCGCAAAATAATCAGCAAGCCATGCGCAAGTTAGCCGTTCGTTGCGATGGAATTCCCTATGTTCTTCAAGCCGTCGGGTTAGCGGGGCAAGATGAATCGATTCCTTTGGAAAATAAAATAGCACGCTTTCTAGGCGATCTTTCGTCCAACTATACTTTGTTTCAACAATTTTGCAGCAGGTTCGATGCAGGCCTGCAAGACTTGAAGCAATGCTTTAGTAGGCGTTGGAAACTATTGCCGGAAAATTTGAAAACGGCTCTCCTTAGTCTGTCAGCTATTTCTGGTTCATTTTCTGAAGCGTTTGCGTTTAAAGGCGTTTTACAGAGAAGTGACACTGTTTCTGTTCTAAATCTTCTAAGAAGCTGGGGTCTTTTGACTCAGGACAGTGATCAGCGCTACAAAATTCCTCGATACTTCCGTCAATATCTATTGACTTTAGATGACTGTGATTCGATTGAACAGAATGATGGTCAGTCTAGCGAGGCTACCCTGAATTGCGTCGAAGATGCCAAAAGGAGGTATTTCGAGCATCTTCAGAAGGTAGTTAAGCGTCTCTCGAAGAATCGCAGCCGCGAAAGACTGGGAAGTGAGAAATTCAAAGGTATTAGAAACTATAAAAGGCTTTTGGATTTTTTTCACACGCCAGCAGACATACTTCTTGGTAAATCTTACAGTTTTGCTTTGTTTATTTGTCAATCTGAAGAGGCGCGAAGGGCGTTGCTTGACTTAATTTCGATAGACGTTCTTCGGAAATTTTGCAAAAATTGTCTGAAATCTGCTCAATGCTCTGAGAAACCTAATGAGTCTTTTTGCTTTTCGGTCTTCTTCGCGCAAGTCTTGTTGAAGCAAGAGCGCTTTGAGAGAGGAGATTTGGCGAGAGTCGAAAAATATTTACAGTCTATTGTCAGTGAAGAAGTTTTGCCCAAAAATGTGATTCAGCAATGGAGAACGTCACGTGCCGAGTTTTTGATGGCCAAAGGCTTGTACAAAAAAGCAGTTAGTTTGCTAGAAAAAGCGATTGAGGAAACTTTTTCTTCGCAGCTGATTCTTGGTAAAGCTCACTACCGGCTGGGTGTGAAAGCTTGTGCCCGTTTTGATTTGGCAACTGATTTAGGAAACGCAGTTCGTACTCATTTTGAAACAGCCAAAACTTGTTTTATGAGTTGTTTAGAGCGGTTGGGGAAGGATGACTGTCTTAGGTGCTTCATTCTCATGTGGATTGCGGATACTTATTTTCGGATGGGAGACTATGACTCAGCCACAGAGTCGTACGAGAAACTTCTCAAGGAAGAGGAGAAAGTTTATTGGCCTGGAGAAGAAACGCAGGAGAAATTGAATGGCCGGAAGAAAACGCGCTCATCGGCCCTACACTATGCTTTGGGGCTGTCTCGAGTGTTGCAACTTTACGTCAAAGCAAGGCAATGGATCCGCACAAACTTGGGGTCTTGTATTTCTTCTTTGACGAAATCTAAACTTACCCTAGGAGACAGCCATCTCTCCGATGACTATCTTTCAGATTGTATTCACTTGGCTAACGGAAAAGCTCTTTTGTTACTAGCGCTTCAGGAGAAACATTCTTTAGGGTTACCGGCGCAGAAAGTTGTAAACTTGCTAAACTCGGCGGAGGAGTCTTTCAACGAAATTTCCTTGTCCCTTCTCGAGGAAAAGACGGCGTTTCTTGCAATAACAAGGGCATGCCTAAAAGAAGAATCTACTGTTATGACACAACTCGGAGACACTTTTCCTGAATCGGCGAAACTGTTTTTGACTCGTAGCGGCGACATTGGGTATTATCCGACACCAACAGCATTGTTTCTGAAATTGTATCAGATCTTGACGCTCATCATCCTTATAAATCAACTGCAAGTCTTCTTTTTGGCAATTCTTTCCTGTATTTTGATATAGTCGATAGGGAAAGAAACGACGTGCTCGTTTCTTACGAATACGCCTTTGATTCAGACTCCGATGCTTCTGAATCGGAAACAGATGAAGTGGCTCGTGCCGAGTCCCATTCTGACGAGTGTTCAGTACGCCGTTTTACTGGAGAAGACGCAAAAGGATCCTTTGAAAATTGCTTTTTGCCTGTACCGGCATCTGCGAGAATTCAGGCAGAGTCTTCGGAAAGTGGTCCTGGCAGCACTCGAACGGTGGCGTCTGAGTCGGTTTCATCTTCTTGTGCGTGGCCGGATTTTCGCAATTTCGACTCTAAAGAAATCAGGTCTGCACCTTTGCCAAAAGTGGCCTTTGACGATTATTCGCCAACCTGTCGTGACACAGCACAGTTGTGGGTTTAGAATTTTTAGTAACTAATAGAGGAGCAAAACATCTATCTAGCGAAGAAGCAAGATTGGTAGCATTGAAACCTCAACGCGGCACAGATTTATTATAATTAATAGGTCGGGGAGGTTTTTGTCGCTTGAAACTACAGTAACGATTAACCGGGGCTTGGTTATTACTCAAGTGTAAAGTATGTAAAAAATTTAACCTACCGGAAACGTCTGACCCCGTGATTTACATCACTATAACGGGGTCCGACGTTTGCTGTATGTCAAATTCTGTCCATACGCATCAAAAATTGACAAATTCTAGCTGGTAGTAAACAAGAATTTGTAAATTTTTGATGCTATAATTTCCAGAGCTGCAGCGCATGGTCTATAACAAAACAAAGGATTCGATGACGTCAAGCATAACCAATAGCCAATCGTCACGTGACCAACGCAGCCTCTCCAAGAAAGACAGAGAAATGAGCATCAGCCGTGAGTGTACGTCTTCTTCTACCTATCGGAATTGAAGAGAGAAGGTAGGCAAATGCCTGCATCGACGGGAGAAGTCTCCTCTGGCATATGCTTAGGTCTAGGTACACCAAATGCAAAGATATGGAGCTACACGAACGTCGTGGTAATACATGCATGCAAGTCGTCGATGCAACAATCGCCTCATATTGTTTTTATTACCGGTAGCAGAGCTGAAAGACAACTTCTGTTCCCTCTCCACTCCAAAAGCATTTTCTAATTAATTAATTAGGAACAAAGTTTTTTTGACAAACCTAATAGAACCGGTACATTTCTATCTACGAGTTTTCTCTGAAACAGTGAAATATTTTTCTTGGAAATTCGTGTTAAGGTTATGATGCTCAAAACAATCCGTGCTCGTAGCCGCGCGCTAAGCAACCAGAAAGACTTCTGTTTTTGGCGACGGAGGACAGAAACGAAGGCGTGGAAGGCTCGAATCAGTTTGAATGAACGTAAGACACCCGTTTGGGGTCCGTTTGGGCGGTTTATGATATCCGCGATGGTGTTTTGGGAGCGAGTGCAGTGAGGACCCTCTTTGCACGCTTTACGCTTTCGAAAAGAGTTCTTTTTGGTGAACTATAGGCCGAACTATACATGTTTTGTAGGTGGTCGATAGTCCATTTTGGGTTCGTGGGCAGTCGTAAGCAGGGTGTTCATCAATGGATTTCTTTTCAGATTATTGAGCGTCAGTGGAGTGAAACGGTGAAAAAGAGTAAACCCTAGTTACTCAGCAAAGGTGTGTTTACGTTCTGTGATTAAAATGAAGATTTTGGAGATTTCATCTCTTATTTTATGCTTTTTGTAGGATTGATATATTTTCATCTTCTAGGGGCGAGTGTTTAAAGGTATAAAAGACGGGTTGTGAACATACTGTCTAATGTCATCTAGGAGACCTATATAGGAAGTGAAGGTAATTTGTGAAGAATTTAGGTCTTGTTCTCATTCGAATTTTCAATTTTTGTTCTATAGGAATATTTGTTCTTATTAGAAGATGTTCGGATGCAGTGGTTTACTTTGGAGTGGTGTGTGTCCATGAAGGTCATCACAGGGAATGCGTTTTGTTTGAAAGATCGCTCTGCGTGTGATAGACTTGTGAGAAACTTTTGTTTGTTTTAGGGGGCGGGAGACGCCGTGGGATATTGGGGGTATGTTCATAGGTGTAGGGAATTGTAGTATGACGATTTATCATTAATCTTTTATAGGCTTTGGGGACACAAGGGAGTTCTGTGTCAAGTTCACCCGGTGCTACTTCGCCAGGAGTGGAGGAAAAGTAGGCAGTTGTAGGTGAGCGAGTTTTGGAGAGTAGTTGGTAATCTCATTGATTGATATAGGAAAAAATCTTTGGATGTGTGAGTTAGAAGAAATTCAGCAAATCATTCTGTGCACTCTGCAATATTTCAGTGATACCTTTAGGCACAAAGGCACCTTTCCAGACTTATCAGTTACGTCAAATCTCAGAGACACCTCAATTTTCGAACGTTGCTTTGATGCAAACGTTAATGCCGTAAAGAAGCTCTGCAGGTTGAAATTTATTTTCATCAAAGAAAAAAAGACTTTTGCTAATTCACTTCAGGTCGTGCGAAGGTCTCCAAAAGAACTACTACATCTAAATCCATATTTTTACGAATTACCGGACGTGTATGGAATGCACGTAGACCTCCTTCGGCGACTTGGTGTAGACACCGAGGCTAGGCCATTTCATTGCGCTCGGGTGCTTGAAGATATATATCATGAGAATGGCATGTCGCAATCGCCGTCGGAGCTCAACGATGCGAATGATTTTATAAAAGCACAGACCGCTACAGAGTGGCTCTTTCGTCTGCTCGACTCCAATCAAGGCCAAGGTGAAAACCTCGAATCACTTAGCGTCGCTTTGAAGCCTTTGTACTTTTTGAATCGGCAGGGCGGGCTGACGCTTTCCAGCGATTTGGTTTTTCTTGACAATGTTCAACATGAATCCTTCGTCAGTCTTCTTGAGCGCCCTTTTCTCATTGACCTGACTACGTGCAATTTGTCATCTCTTCACGAAAAAACGGTTGACTTGTTGCCAGAGAGTCTTCGGCCGGCAAAAGCTTCGTCTCTCTTTGGTTCTGTCATTAGGAAAGACAGTACGGTTGTTTCGTTGAGTGAACAGCATCTTACTTCTACTGAAAGACTGCGCTTCTTGATTACTTCTCCTCATTTTGTTCTTGGGATTAAAAGCTTATTTGTTCACAAAAGCAGAAGTAACAAGATTCCTTCCTCTTTGGAAAAAGGTTTGAAAACTATTAGCACTAAACTCGAAATTAGGTGTGTCCAGTCGTTCTCAACGTCTCTTGTTTTGTTCGCTAATGGAGAGGAAGTCAAAGAAACATCGGAAAAGGGCGATGTTTACCTTGAAATTTCGGAAACGGACAACGAAGCTGTGCTCTACATTACGGAATCAGCTGTTGAAGATAGTTTTTCCGCGGCAGCTGTTGCTGTTCGCATCAGAATTACGAATTGCCTTTTGAGTCTTCTACAATGCCCCTCTTATATAGACAGCGCTACAGTTATGGGCATGCTCACTTTGGACAGTCCGTCAGAAATACCCGTTTATTTACAAAGCCTTGGAATTTTTTTTGATTCTTCGGGTCAGGCGCTTGAACTGAAAAACGAATCGCGTTTTTTGAAAGTGGTTTGCGGTGGGGAAGTGAATCCAGTGCACATGAAACACATCATTCAGGATATCAACTTGAATTTTGAAATAAACGAATGGGTTGCATATGAAATCTCTGAGAGCAAACTAATATACGCTCAAATCATCAATAAATTGTTTAATAGAGAGGACGACGTGATTGGAGATGATTGTCTTTTGTTGAGCCGTCCGCGCTACATTATCGATATTGGAAAGGATGAACCAATCGAAGTTGACTGTTTAGATTTACACAAATTTAGGAGGCGAGCTGATAATTTATGCAGAGATTTGGCATCCTCTGAAGGTTCAAGACTTGGTTCACGGGAAAAAAGGTCTTTTGATGAGAAACGTGCAGAACTCGTGAAACAACTTGAAGAAATACGGTCGCTTCCGGAAGTGGATCGTCGAAAAGCGCTGAGGCGATTGTACCTCAAATGGCATCCGGATAAATGCGACGATGTCGACGCGAGCGAAATATTCGCGTTTTTAAGAAGTCAAATCGAAGTGTTTGTCCCTGAAGGAACCAGCGAAGGTTCGCATCCCACCTTTCGCCAGTGGGATTCTCATGCAAGAAGCTTCCCTTCGCGACATACCAGGAGGGCAGCCTCTCGTGAAGGCACTTCTTCGAACGATGTCGACGACGATGACGACGACAACGATTCTTTTCCATCCTTTCCGAGGCCAACGTTTTCTCCGCAGCCGGAGATGGGAAAATTGTTCCGCTGTCAAGCCGAGGCTGATTTGCTTGCTGCTCGAGAGCTATACGAAGTGCAAATTGAGAAAGCCAATGGTAATTTTGCTCTCGTTTGTTTTCTTTGTCACGAATGCGCCGAGAAAGCTCTCAAGGGAGTGTTGCTTGTGGAAAAAGGAATTTATTCTAATCAAAGGTTTAGCCATAATCTGACGTGGTTTTTGTCTGCTCTTGATTACGTTCCCCAATCGGCGCAGTCCACTGTCCAGGAGAGCGTCCTTCAGCTGAACTGCTATTATATCAACACCCGTTACCCAGATTCCTTAAATGCTGTTCCCGCGCTTTCCTTTACTCAAGATCAAGCTCAGAAAGCCTTGACTTGTGCCGAGAATATTGTCCAATCAACTGTTGTGTAGCGTAATCCGCACCTCTAATTACTTACGTGTGTGCACTTCATTCAATGTCGTACTCTGATATGGATGAATAATTATTTAGTGTCAATATCTATGTGCTGTGACAGTTTTTAATTGTTTGTCTCTTTTTTGAGAGTATCCCAATAGTTTATTGTCTTTTGGTTTTAGTTTGGCTTGAATGGAATTTTACAATTTTTGTTTTGTGGTTTTGTTCAATTGAATTGCGTTCGAAGCGTCTAACTAAACAAAGATAATAAAAAGACGCCAGCCAGCCAGCCAGCCAGCCAGCCAGCCAGCCAGCCAGCCAGCCAGCCAGCCAGCCAGCCAGCCAGCCAGCCAGCCAGCCAGCCAGCCAGCCAGCCAGCCAGCCAGCCAGCCAGCCAGCCAGCCAGCCAGCCAGCCAGCCAGCCAGCCAGCCAGCCAGCCAGCAGCCAGCCAGCTAACTACCAAAAAAACAAAGAAATTCTTAAAAAGACAGTCTAGTTACGTAGACACAGTTGTTCATGTATTTTCAATAAGTAGGCTTACTTTTGGCGCGTCTGCTCGCTTCTTCCAAAACTTCAGCGCTTTAATTAAATCGACGAGCGACGATGCCTTTCGACTTTTAACAAATGTCATAAAGATCGTCGTCGCCGATGTCAAAAAACATTTCGTCCAGATTTGTTCCGTCGACAGCAGCACACGCTTTTCTCAACGCATCGGACACGGGCTCGTCATTACCGGAAAAAGAAATACCACAGAGCAGGGACGCGAAAAAAATTATCGGACGCAGCGCATCGGACGTTCACGTGACCTTAGCGTAGGAATGTCGGCAGTGGCTATTGTTACGACAGTCGTAACTGGACC